>NC_086330.1:213381012-213988825 GCF_032445375.1 Bacillus rossius redtenbacheri | reverse complement strand
CAGGCTACATTATTGAGTGTGATGTGGAGTACCCTCCCGAGCTCCACGAAAGTCATAAAGACCTGCCATTTCTCCCCGTAAATCAGTGTCCGCCCGGCTCAAATCAATCAAAGCTGATGACAACACTTGAAAATAAAGAGCACTACATTGTCCACTACAAAAACCTACAGCAAGCGGTATCTCATGGACTGAGAGTGACTAAGATACACCGAGTCCTGCAGTTTGAGCAGTCGGCATGGTTGGAGCCCTATATTCGGCTGAATACCAACATGCGGAAAGCAGCAGCCAACGAGTTCGAGAAGGAGTTCTTTAAGCTCGCTGTGAACTCGACATTTGGTAAACTGATGGAAAATAAAAGGCGGAGGCTCAAAATGGAGTTGGTGTGCTCTGAGAAGAGGTTCAAGAAGTTGGTGTGTCGTCCGTCCTTCAAGGACCGTAGAATGTACGAACCGAATTTGTCTCTAGTCCACCTTAATCACGAGACCATCATTTTCGACAAGCCGATTTATGCCGGACTGGCCGTACTAGATCTTTCAAAGACTCTCATGTACGACTTCCACTACAATACCATGAAACCCCGTTACCATGACAATATTCACCTGATGTATATGGATACAGACAGTTTTGTGTATGAGATCCAGACAACAGACTTTTACTCAGACCTCAAAGCCGACCCTACACTGATGGCTAAATTCGACACCAGCTGCTACCCTTCCGACCACTCATGCTTCTCCCCCATCAACGAGAAAGTTGTCGGTAAATTCAAAGATGAATGTGGGGGAGAAGTGATGGAGGAGTTTGTAAGCCTACGGGCCAAACTGTACGCCTACAGGTGTGGTGGTAAGAGCGAGAAAAAGGCCAAGGGCATCCAGCGATGTGTGGTCAAAAACCACATAACATTCGATGATTACCTGGATGCTCTGCAAGACCACCGCACAATGAGGGCAGGCGTTAGAGCAATTCGCTCCCGCCAGCACATACTCTATACTGAGTACAGTAATAAGCTGGCCATAACGTGGGAGGACGACAAACGGCTGATCTGCGAAGATGGTATCCACACAGTCCCCCACGGATATGTTGGAGGCGACGAATAATTTTTTTTTGTAAAATAGTTTTTGATTTAAATAGTTTGGCAGTTTGGTAGTTGTTTCCATTTGTTGTATAGTTTTTCTGTTTTGTGTTTTATAGTTTTCATTTTGTTGTACAGTTTATGTTTTTGCTGTACAGTTTCCATTTTTGTTGTACAGTTTTCCATTTTTTTTGTACAGTTTATGTTTTTGATGTATAGTTTCCATTTTTGTTGTAAAGTTTCAGTTTTTTGATGTGTAGTTCCTGTTTTTGCTCCATTTTGGTTGTGTAAAATATGTTCTTAATTTAGTAAATACAATTTTACCTACATATTGTTTATTATTTTTAATATAGAACCAATATCCCACGAGGTACTGATACTTATAAATGTCTTACAGAATGGTGAAATGTAATTATACACAAACATTAAAATATCTGCTTCCATGCAGCTTTTAAAACACGAGTACGCAAACATGAGAAGAGAATATTACTTGTGAGTTAGGACTCTGAAAAATTTCTGGTCCGCTAAGATGGAGTGATAAATGTTTTTAAAATTATAATTACTTTAACTATCGCATCCACATCGATAGTATTAATAACATATATTTTAGTTAAAACCTATAAATGATAAGACTTTATGAAAAAATGATGGTTACAACAAAATGACTGGATTTTTGTGGATTTTGGCTTATAAGGTTCATAAAAATGTTGGTAGAGAGTTGAAACTCGGCCTTATATACACTAACGTACTTTATAAACCTACACCTGATGACGACATCCATCAGATGAAATCAAGATGGCGGTCTCCACTAAATAAGATGGCTGCCTCCGCAGACAACGATGGTATATATTTTTTATTTTGAAAATAAATTTATTTTAAAGAATGTTTTGTAACAAAAATTGTAACAGGAATGAGTGGGGTGTTCGATGATGATGTCATTGTAACAGAGGAGCGGGGTGCTAGATGGTGTATTCGTAATGTAGAGGAGTGGGGTGTTCGATGTGTAGGTTTTTTAATTAAAATTTTATTAAATAATATATTTTTTAAATTTTATTTTTAAATTTTGATTATTTAATTTTTTATAAATTTTAAATTTTTTTCATTAAAATCGGATAATAAAGATTTTCAAGATGGCGGACGAAACTCGAAATGTCGGAATTTTCTAGAAAACAAAATGGCGGATAAAACAAAATGGCCACCGGAAGTGACGTAATCCAATATGGCCGCCGGAAGTGACGTAATCCAAGATGGCCGCCGAGTGTGACGTAATCCAAAATGGCCGCCGTGGCTCCCCGGCTCCCCCTCCCCCCTCCCCTGCCACCATACCGTCTATATTCACCTACTAACACCATCCTCAGGGTAACTTTCATTATCGAGACAGTGATAATCACAAGCTTGATCAGATTTATTTAATATATCTCGACTTTTCCATCGTTTCAGTCTCAGGACACCGCCACATTCTTCGATCTTGTCAGATTTAGGTGCTTCATCGTCTATGTCTTTGTCAACAGCCTCAGAGTCACTGTAACAATCACTGTAGAAGACATCCTCTTCACCCAGATTACTGTATGAATTCGATATCGATGATGTCGAAGTGTCTTTATCGTCTTCATGCATCCTTTTCAGGAGTCCATCATTTTTACATTGTAGGAAAGATCTATTTGAATTCGGCTGGAATATATTCTCACTTTTCACGTTAAGTATTCTTCCATTGTCTTCATTCTTCCATAAATCATCGTCCTTCAATTTAAGCTCTTCGTCGAGATCGTAAGAGCCACGAACATAATCTCTCCCAAGACAAGGAAAATTATTGTCGTAATGCAGATCACTCTTCCTTAGCCTAGTCGATCCATCGTTGTCCTCTAGCTTGTACGCAGGCTTGACGTTACAAGTTCTGTCATGTCTTTTTAAGCTCTCTCTCCGCGTAAACGACTTGCCACATCGATCATAACATATCATATTGCGTAGTGGATTTTTAACACAGTCATTCTTCTCGTGTTGTCTTCCATTCTTTCTCAAGATAAATTCTTTGCTGCAAAACTTACACCTGTGTCCTTTCGATACAGCGACAGGCACCGACTCAGGATGCATATTAGTTGAATCGTTTATTTCAGAAACCACCTAAGCGACAAAAATTCCAAAAATGTTGTTTTGTTGGTACTGTTCACTTCGGAGGTGAATACATCGTTTAGTGCAGAAAAAACCTATATTCCATATCACCGATGCTATTTGGCAGCCTTGAAAAGAATTAGTTTATTTCAGAAAGAACCCAAGCGCCGTCGCATAGGTTCTTTCTGCGGCAGATTTCACTCGCGACGGTTAGCGGCCTTGACGACACGTGTCACGTGTTCCGTGGCTCGCTGTTTTGTTTGTAGTTTGTATCGAAGAATACCGACATCCAAACACTGAGTGGATAATATTATTTTTTGAGCGTTTTTGGTGAAAAAATAAGGTGTTTTTTTGTGGTTTATCATACATTATTATAGTTCTTAAGCCATGTCTGATAGTTCGGATGATGAACCTAATCCCAAGCGTAGGCGTGGAGTTGTGCACGAAGAAAAATACCAACGGAACATTATTCAGAATGCTAGGCTCATACAAAGGAAAAGAAGTTCCCAGCAAAGCCCATATGAATGACGTAAACTGTAAGTGCCATTTGAAATGTTATTTGAAACTTACGGATGAAATAATACGAGAACAATGGAAAACATTTTACTCTTTGGAAAGTAAAAACACCCAAGAAACGTACCTCCAAGCTTTAATGGAGGTTATGCCTGTGAAACGTAGACGCAAAAACCGCAGCCCTAATGAAAATAATGAGCAAGCTCAAGAAAACCCTCACGTGCCTACTGGTGACTTGGCTAACCGAAAATCCCACTCATACAAGTATAACTTAAAAGTAAATGGTGTTCTTACTCAAGTTTGTAGAGGTGTTTTCTTGAAAGTGTTTCAAATTTCTGACAATAGTCAAAAGAATAAATAGATGTTCTGTCCTTCACAAAAGCCCTTTAGATATGAGGGGAAAATCTAGAAGTGTAAACGCACTTCCAGGTAACGTTTGTGTGAGAATACAGCAGCACATTGAGAAATTTGATGTCGAGGAATCCCATTATGGGGGAAACCCTAAAAAATATCTTGATGCTAGGCTTGATTTCGCAAAAATGCATGCAATGTTTATTTTAGACAACCCTGATCTAAAAAATAAAGTAAAGTATAGTTTATACAACAAATACTACAAAGAGAACTTTGCCTACTGTTTTGGAAGGCCACAAGTTGATGTGTGTTCAACTTGCGAAAGACTGTCGGCCAAACTGAAAGACAAGGGTTTAAGTGACAATGCTAAAATAAATGTAGCTGCTGAAAAAATGGTACACTCAAGGCGAGCAAAGAAGTTTTACAAAGCTATGGACGAGGCAAGCAAAAACAAAGATGATGAAACGGTCGCACTAGCCTTCGACTATATGCAAAACTTACCCTTGCCATACATACCTGTACAGGAGGTTTTTTATATGAGGCAGCTCTGGGTAAATGTGTTTTCGTTACACGATTTGAAAACTAATGCTTCCAAACTGTATGTCTATCATGAGGGCGAAGCAAACAAAGGGCCAGACGAAGTATGTTCAAAGCTACTGAACTATTTCAATGACATTCCAGTTAATGTGAAGCATCTCATACTGTTTTGTGATGGCCCATCACGCCAAAATAAGAATCATACAGTTGTGAGTTTTTTACTAAACCTCTGTGACTCAGGACGATTTGAAACAATATCTCACAACTTCCCTGTACGTGGCCACTCATTTTCCCCATGTGACAGAGATTTTGGAAGCATAAAGCGTCTCTTGAGAAAGACGGACAGGATTTATACTCCTGATGAATATGCAAAGCTCATGGTAAAAGCTAGTAAGTGTGGCCGATTTACTGTATATCACCTCACATCAGACGATGTTCTCAGTTTCAAAAAATGGTGGCCCAAATCATATAAGAAAATGACAAATTCGGACGAAACTTCAGGCAGGAACGTACCCAAAGAAAATAAGCAGCCATTCAAAGTGTCCAAGTACAAGCAGTTTCTCTACAACAAGGATACTCCGGGAAAATTGGTCGCAAGCGAATACATTGGAGGAATAGCAACATTTACCTTCACATTGCTAAAAACTGCCAACCCTCCGGAAGTACAAACAGAGAAAGCTTATCCTTTGGGGAAGGTATGTTTACTTTTATTTTACCAAGGTCGTTTTAAACGTTTATATTTTTACTTTTAGCTAAACATTTTTGTAGGACATACCTAACAAATTTTAAAATTTATCGGGTTTTGCACAGTGAAATTTTTGTTTTTAGGTTCCAATCAACCAAAAAAACATTGCTGATATTAAAAAATTGATGGAGTACACTGTTGGATATGAAGCCTTCTACGACACTATCATCCAATGGCCAACAACTGACCACGAGTTGCCAGAAGACATGCCAGAAGCTGAATAGACCAGATCTGTAGCGTGTAGTCTACTTGTACGAGTATTTTCCGTTTAATGCCTAATAAAATCACTGTTGTTTATACTTAAGTGTGTCTGTTACTTACCTTTGATACCAAAACAGGTAGAAATTAATCTTTTGACTTAATTTAAATATTAATTTTAAAAAAATCACTTTGGATTACACTAATTTATTGCAGAAACCAATTAGTGAAAAATTTTCAAAAATTTATAACTCAAAAACTTGAAGGAGAAAAAAATTGAACAAAATAGATTATTCCATTAGCATGTTCTTGATTTGGTAAAAAAAATATTTGAAGGAGACTAGACCTATACTTAAGCTGCAAAGCAGTTTTTTTTAGTTTTCCGAAAGTTGAAAAAAGCGCACTTAGGTGGTTTCTGAAATAAACGATTCAGTTACTGTGACTAATGTTAGATACAAACTGACAGTTTTACAATTGGATCCATTGCTTAAATATAATTTTTTCAATATTTCGTCAGTGAGAGTTAAGTTATCTCGTGCTAAGGTACTTGTTGTAAGTAGTTCTGCTTTTCAACAACAGATGACACCACGTGTTGCTTGCAGGTAAATATTATTTATTTCATGCGGGATGCAGGTTGCTCACTAACGATCGCAATATAGGGACGGCTTCGCTAGACTCCAAGGAGAAGGAAGTTTGTTCTTCCAGTTAGTGCTTCTCAGATTTCTCAGAGCATATTATTAGACTGAGTAATAATATTTTTTTTTTATTTACACCTGATAAAAATATTGCAAGTGTCGATTTAGTAGCAGAAAATCACTAATTAAATGTAACTTTGAATAAAATGACATGTCTCATTAAGAGTATAACTCCTTAATGGAGAGATCGGTTCTTCAGAAATAACCAGAAGCACTTGGAGAAACCCATAATCGCAAGCACACGGAAAAAAAATCATCATAATATTGACAAGAATAATCTGGAGCACACGGAGAAAACAACCACACATTTACTTTGATATATTAAAATTAAAAAAAAATTTAAATTTAAAATAAAAAATTACAAAAATACAAAAAATACAAAAACTGATTTTGGCTTGAATAAGAACTCTATCTTTGCTCAACAATGATAAGTTCACAAGCTATCATAATATTATTACTCAGTCTAATAATATGCTCTGAGAAATCTGAGAAGCACTAACTAGAAGAACAAACTTCCTTCTCCTTGGAGTCTAGCAAAGTCGTCCCTATATTGCGATCGTTAGTGAGCAACCTGCATCCCGCATGAAATAAATAATATTTACCTGCAAGCAACACGTGGTGTCATCTGTTGTTGAAAAGCAGAACTACTTACAACAAGTACCTTAGCACGAGATAACTTAACTCTCGCTGACGAAATATTTAAAAAATTATATTTAAGCAATGGATCCAATTGTAAAACTGTCAGTTTGTATCTAACATTAGTCACAGTAACTAATATGAATCCTGAGTCGGTGCCTGTCACTGTATCGAAAGGACACAGGTGTAAGTTTTGCAGCAAAGAATTTATCTTGAGAAAGAATGGAAGACAACACGAGAAGAATGACTGTGTTAAAAATCCACTACGCAATATGATAAGTTATGATCGATGTGGCAAGTCGTTTACGCGGAGAGAGAGCTTAAAAAGACATGACAGAACTTGTAACGTCAAGCCTGCGTACAAGCTAGAGGACAACGATGGATCGACTAGGCTAAGGAAGAGTGATCTGCATTACGACAATAATTTTCCTTGTCTTGAGAGAGATTATGTTCGTGGCTCTTACGATCTCGACGAAGAGCTTAAATTGAAGGACGATGATTTATGGAAGAATGAAGACAATGGAAGAATACTTAACGTGAAAAGTGAGAATATATTCCAGCCGAATTCAAATAGATCTTTCCTACATTGTAAAAATGATGGACTCCTAAAAAGGATGCATGAAGACGATAAAGACACTTCGACATCATCGATATCGAATTCATACAGTAATCTGGGTGAAGAGGATGTCTTCTACAGTGATTGTTACAGTGACTCTGAGGCTGTTGACAAAGACATAGACGATGAAGCACCTAAATCTGACAAGATCGAAGAATGTGGCGGTGTCCTGAGACTGAAACGATGGAAAAGTCGAGATATATTAAATAAATCTGATCAAGCTTGTGATGATCACTGTCTCGATAATGAAAGTTACCCTGAGGATGGTATTAAAACAGAAGACGTCAGAGATCATAATATTTATAATAAACAAGCAAGTAAGATGTTGGTAGAAGAGATTGATTACACATCATGGAAAGATCCATACATATTGGTTGACCGGCTAAGACTTCTACATGGCTCGCTTTGTGCAGGAAACTATTCGTGCATCAAAGAAATATCCTTGATACTCAAAGAACTAAGAAAAGCTGGCTACATACAATAATGGCTTGTTTTACTTGTATTTGTATAATGAAAATAAATAAATAATTTCAATTATAAAAATGTAATGTTTTTATTTCTTGTATTCTGATTTTTAACTAAGACTTAGCTTTCGTAACTTGAGCTTCCAAATTTGCTTCCTTTTCGTTGATGGTGCTGCCTTTTCGTTGACGGTGCTTCCAATTGTGCTGCATTTTCGTTGGCGGTGCTCCCAAATGAACTTCCTTTTCGTTGATGGTGCTGCCTTTTCGTTGCCGGTGCTTCCAAATGTGCTGCCTTTTCGTTGGCGGTGCTGCCTTCATGTTGTCGGTGCTTCAAAATGAGCTGCCTTTTCGTTGTTAGTGCTTCCAAATGTGTTGCCTGTTCGTTGGCGGTGCTGCCTTTTCGTTGTCTGCGCTTCCAAAGTGCTGCCTTTTTATTGGCGGTGCTGCCTTTTCGTTATTGGTGCTTCCTTTTTGTTGATTGCGCGTAGTACAAATTGCAGTGATTGAATATTTACTAGTTAAAAACTTCTTGGTGTTACTAAAATATTTTTCAAGGTCACTTGGTCCTTTAGAATGTATAATAATATCACGATGGATTAATTGAATATAATTAGCTAACGACGAAGGTCATGCGGTCTTGAAATGACTAACCTATACGTATTATAATGACATGACTCGGTCTCATGGACTGAAGACAAATGATCTATAAGTGTGGCTTTGTACATGAATGGCTTATAGGTTATTCAGATTATTGAATAATTAGACTTTCATGTAAGGCATAGCAGCGCTGTATTTAATTCGTTCGTCAGGTATATTGTCTTGAGCTGATTTTCGTAGAGTGAATGATTAATAAACTCCGCGAAAGGTAATGGAAAACAGAATCTAAAATTTATTTAATATTTTGTTAAAACTGTCACTGGTCAAGAATCGAACCGTGGACAGGAATCCATCGATTCGATCTGTAAATTAATAATTTATATTTTCAGTGACTTTTGGAATTTTTCCCGCACTTCTAGCTAAATAATTACATGATTTCAAGATGGCCCTCCAATTTCAAGATGTCTGGCAACTCATTAATAATAAATGATTACTGCACTGCAGCGGGTTAGAATAAAACTAGCATGACGGTAAGACGAGTACACACAAGATGGTGTCCACCAGCAGACGTAAACAAGATGGAGGTAATGACCACTAGCAGGCGGTAGGTACTCCTGGTAGCATGTACTGAACATACAATGACGGATCCATGATGGACGTCAAGATTTAAGTCAAAGATCAAGGTCAAGGTAAAATGTCAACATCAAGGTCAAAGTTCAAGGTCAAGGTCAAAGTTCAAGGTCAATGTCAAAGTTCAAGGTCAAAGTAAAAGTTCAAGGTCAAGGTCAAAGTTCAAGGTCAATGACAAAGTTCAATTTAAATAGACAAGGTTAAAGTTATGGTGAAAAGAACATTATACTAACATGTCGCCAGCACACTCTAGCAGACGAAAAGAAGATGGCGGCCTCCAGCGGACGAAGACAAGATGGCGGACATGATTTTATACCAGCTTATGGTAAATACCTTGGTATTGGTGGTGGTAGGTCAGTCTGTAGATGGCTTCTGTGGAGGAAGGATCTGATGTTTTTTTATTTTTTGCCCTGACCGGTTTTGAACCAAGGACGTGAATCGATATAATCAATCAGAAATCTATTAAGTTAATTTTTTGATGAATTTTGGATTTTTTCCCGTTTTTCTAACATAAAAATTACGAATTTCCAAGATGGTATCTAAATTTCAAAATGGCGACCATAACAGTAATTGCAACATTAATAGGATCCAATATGACGGCCATAACACAAAGTGTAATGATGTCTTAGTACTCAACAAAGATGGCGGGTGTAACGAAATATGCAACATTTATATAATCCAAGATGGCGACCGTTACGATAAGTCCATCAGTGGTTTTTAAGATTTTTATTATTTATTCGATTAAATAATTTTTTAATGATTTTTTAAAATTCATCCCGATTTTCTAACATAAAAATTACAGATTTTCAAGATGGCGGCCGTAACGGAAACTAAAACTGTAACGTTATAAACCAAGATGTTGGTTCTGTCTTGTACAGGTAGTGCTATTATTACTTAAAATTAAAACAAAATTTTAAGTCCGAATATGCATGTTATATTTTTATATATCTTATTTAATTCTCAGTGTGGTAATTGTCTCGATAGCCGAGCGGTTAAAGTCGTATGTTTTCCAACCTAGATATCAAAGCTGCGCTGGTTCGAATCACAGCGCTTCCAATGTATTTTGCAAAAAAAAAAAAAATTAATATGTCAATAAGGAACATAATAGCTCTGGTAGGTAAAGAAACATCGAACTTATGTGATGAGACAGAGCGACGCTGGCGCTATATAGGAACAAACAACAGAAACAAAGTCGACGGTATTCAAGATGGCGGCCTCCAGTGGAACAGAAAAAAAATCAGGACGCCACTGGTGCTATCTAGGAACAAAAAACAGAAACAAAGTCGACGGTATTCAAGATGGCGGCCTCCATTGGAACAGAAAAAAATCAAGAGTGATGCTGGCACTATCTAGAAACAAACAACAGAAACAAAGTCGACGGTATCCAAGATGTCTGATCCAATATGGCGGATCCAATATGACTGCCGGGGTCAAGTACCAGTTGAAAGGTCAAGTTGAAAGGTCAAGGTCACGTCCGCCGTGATCTACTTGTCCCGTTACGCTGTGTCCCGTTACGCTGTGTCCCGTTACGCTCATCCAAGATGGCCGCCGTGCCGTCAGAATCAGGGATGTGGTTCGGCTCCGGCTCCATATCCTGCATCCTGTGCCCGGACTGGCTATTACACACTACTACTGTATGTTCATTTCGATTTCTGTTTGTACTGTGTGTTTATTTCGTTTCCTGTGTGTACTGTGTGTTTATTCCATTTCATGTGTGTTCATTCCGTTTCCTTTGTTTAGTTTGTTATTTCTTTTAATGAATGTGTGATGTTTCGTAAAATGTGCGTAGTCAAATCTGTATTTTCTCAGTAGTAGCTCTGAATATTTACTAGACCAATATCCCTTTGTCTTGATAAATCATTTTTCAGGGATTTGTAGTCATCCTGTAAGCATAAGACATGTTACTTTGATCTAATTGATTGTAATAGATTTTATGATAAATTATGTCTGATAGTACGAAGACTTTGCTATGACTGGTCTAAATATGTTATATTACCTGAAGACGAAGAAAGTTATAAGGTTCGTTAATTTCTGGTCTATACGTCTGAAATTTATTATGACCCTGTCACGTGGTCCGAAGACGATTGTTCTAGATGTATGGTTTTGTACATAAACAGTTTATAAGTTATTCTAAGTATTTTAAATTATACTTTCATGTTAGGCTTGTGGGCAATGTATTTAATTCGCCGGACATATATATTGTCTGAAGATATTTTTCTTAGAGTAAATGTTTAATAAACTCCTCGAAAGGTGATGGGAAACAGAATATAACATTTATTTAATATTCAGTTACACTGGTTACTGTTCGAGAATTAAACCTAGGACAATGATCAATCGATTCAGTCATTATTTTAATGATTAATTTTTTGTTAAAATAGGATTTTTTCTCCAATTTCTAACTAAAAAATTACTTATTTAAGATGTTCTCCAAATTTCAAGATGGGGGTCAATATGTTATCATCGGCTAACTGTAGGCTTGTAGATGTAGAACTTAAGCCTTCTTTAAGATTTTGAAAATGATTTATTAAATAAGGACATTTTTACATAAAATTAAAATATTTTGCATCGCCAGGGATCGTTCGGAGGTCTGTAATCGATCGAATCAATAAGTTAATTAATTGCATATTTATTTAATGAATTTTGTAAGTTTTACCGAATCTCTAGCTAAATAATTACGGATTTCCAACATGCCATCCGAACTTTAAGATGGTGGACGCCTTAGTAATTATAAATGACAACTACACTCCAGCGGGTAAAACTTAAACTAATATGACTTTAGTACACTTTAGTAGAAAGAAAATATGTCGGTCTCAAGCAGACGAAAACAAGATGCCGTACATGATGTCATACTAGCTGGCGATGTATATACCTTGGAATAAGTGGTTAGGTTTATCTGCCAGCGGATTACATGGAGGAAGTATCGGTTGCCACTTTTTATGTACAGATATCCTATTATTATTAAATTTTATTTTCGGGGACCTCAATGGCAACTATGTCGACGGCACCGGATATCCCGATGGCAGCAACACTGATGGCAACGCAGAAATTTACGGAATGTGTATCATGGCCACCGATGACATTAGAGGAGACCTAAACAGGTGTGGTTACACTAGCAGAAGAAACTGTAATGGTTGTAGTGCAGGCTGCAGAGGAAACCTAGATGTTAGATGTTTCGTCAACGAAAGTTAATTTAAATGTTGGTGATTCGCCAACAAATAACGAGAATCGATGCCATTATTGTGACAAGATATACTCGAACATTTGCAATGCTCGTCGACACGAGAAGCGAGAATGTAATAAGAATTCTCCCTGCAAAATAATTGAATGTGAGTAATGCCATAAGCATTTACCCAGAAAATATAATATGAAAACGCACTTGAAAACATGCATAGGTCGTGTTCCGTGGCAGAAATTAAAGGTTTCGCTGCCAAAACGATTTGTAATGTGTATAAGTTTACACCTGGAAATATGGTTTGGGTCCGAAAGGTTCATCTTCGTCGACTAGACATCCTTACGTCTACTATGATATGTCGTTTGCATTTTACCGTGATGCACGAAGACATGAGAGAAGTAAATGTTCAAAGAATCCATCTCATATGATGTTTCGCTGCGATAAGTGCTATGTTTGGTTCACTCGTTTTGAATGTTTTAGACGACACGCGAAAAATGGCAAAATAAAGTCCATGTGCAAACTGTGGAACTACCTGTACACATTTGTACGCCTGGTTTCTGTTGTAGACTACTAGCATACAGGCATATGGACAACAACCGATTATGATTATGGCTGGACATGAAACTAAATACAAGACTGTGCTCGGTGCATTACAGGTAAAAGATAATGGATTCCACTTGGCACAATCTGCATTTCGTTGCATGTTGAAAAACTAATCTTATGTTAAAATTTTTAGTTAGTTGAAAAAAATTTGTACTTTCCTGGACGATATCTAGCAGAACGTTATTTATCAGCTTACTAATAAATTATCTACATATGGACCTTTAAAATATAACATGTGGCTGACGATTGCGTATATGGTAAACTGTATCCGTTCGAGGACCAAGAGAAGAAGTGCTCTTTTAAGACTTTGGCTGCTTCAATTTAAAATTCTGATTATGCGAAGGAATCTATTAAAATTTGTATAAAAAAACTCAGCCGAGAAGAAAAAGCCTATGTAAAAAAAGGATCAGGCTGGTCTCTATCTTCAGTAAACCGTTTGGAGCTGAGAATTAGTCATTTCAAGCCAATGCAAAACAAATTTTTTTTAGATTGCTAACATTATCAATTGTTTTTACAGGAGAGTAGAAATCATGTAATATATATTATATTTGTAAATTTGTTGTTTTACTTGTCGAACCTCTCATTGTTTGATAATTTTTATTAAAATTTTTTTTGCATGACAATGATTAGATCAGGGCTATCAATTTAGTAAATTATTAAATTGCTGAATTATTTGTTAAATTTTGGATTTTTTTTTTCCGATTTTCCAGCTTAAAGCTTCCGATTTCTAAGATAGTGGACACATTTCAAGATGGCGGGTGCTACATTTATTGACAAATACTGCATTCTATGAGATAAAAGTTAAACTAATATTGCTGTAGCGCCCTATAGAAATATAAAAATATTTTTCAGAGCCACGATGGCGGCCTCCAGCAGACGAAATCAAGATGGCGGACGTGACGTCATACTATCTGACAAAATATCTACTTTGGCATTGGCGGTTGGAGGTTAAACCGTCGGTGGCCTCCGTGGAGGAAGGATTTATCGCAACTATTTTGGTCTCTCTGGTTCGAACTGAATTCTCAATGACGTGAGTGCGTTTTAGATTAAATTTTATTTAAATTATAGTAAATATAATTGTTTATAAATATTAAAAATTTTACATTTTTACGATAGTATTTACCAATTTCAAAAATGGTCGCTATGATGTAATTATGCAATAAGGCAAATTATTAAAATTATTAAAATTTTATTTATTATTTTTTTTTCTAACATTTTTTTTTCCAATTTTCCAGCATAAAATATACTGATTTTCAAGATGGCTGTCGTAGCGAAAATAACAACATCCTAGAATTCAATATGGCGGGTGTCAAAAATCTGCGTGGGGCAAAGGTCCTACCTTGGAAAATTTCGTATAAATGAAAACTGTTGACTACATTGACACAGTCAAGAAAAGTGTTGCCATTGTGGTCGTTTATTGCCATGTGTTTCGTGCCAGTGTATAACACCTAGCGAACATAATGAGGTAAGAACTAATTTACTATAATCTGATGTAATTTTGCAGCAATACAAAACAATGTATTCCGCCGGGAACAGCGATCGGGAAGGATTTATGAAACTACAGTAAGAAAGTGTGCTTCTTTATGGTTACTGTGCGTTGGTAGTAGTAGAGATTGTCAAACATATGTAGTAGCAGGAGTCGCGCACAGGCCAGACTGCGCTCTGGGGCAAGCATCCGTAACTAATTACGGGGTAAAGATCCGCACTACGTGTTTCATGCGGATCTTTGCCCCTCGCCCGTGTATGTCTAACATACATAGATTAAATTGTTTAAAATAATGTTTTAATTTAAAATCTCAGCCTCTCTAATGCTAAATATTTTGCTGTGGGTTAAGGCACTTGGAGGAAAATGTTTTGGTAATGTAAATGGTCATTGCATTCCTTTATTTTTATTGCAATATTCACATATTTAACTTTACTAACTATAAATTCCCATCGTATCGTGTTTTAATATTGAATAAACTGCGCTCAGTTATTACACGAGTGCTTTGGAACATAATAGGGGATATAAAAACAAATTAATGTATAAAACTTTTATTTTACCTCGTACAGAGGCACTGGAAAGGAAAGCAATATTCGCTGGTATACTAGCCCTCCCATTAATAGGAAAAAATTGATTATATATTCACAAAGTTTTAAAAATAATCTGAAGACCCTCCACATGCCTTCCTTTACTGAATGATAAATAACATGTATTTGAATTCCATCATCTGAGAACAAAAAATCGTAAATTAGACTCTAAAATCCATTCCATATTTTATTTCAAAAACTACACAAGAAAAAAAAGCCAAGGCTTGCACTCCGGAAATGCTAAGAGTTGCAGAGCAGAAGCTTGCAGAAGGCTATTCCAAAATAAAAATTGCTGATGAGTTAGGTATCAACGAGTCTACATTGCGCAAGCGTCTAAAAGTTGGGACTGGTGTTACATCTCTAAGCCGGTATAAACCAGTTTTTACAGTTGACCAAGAAGCCGAATTAGCAACCCAATGTAGAGACTTGGATTCGCGATTTTATGGGCTAACTTTGCAGACATTGCGTAAACTCAGCTTTGACTACGCGGAATCAAATGGAATCGCCCACCCTTTTGACAAAGCAACGCAAATGGCGGGAAAAGATTGGGCATATAGATTTATTGAAACACATAATTTGGCACTCAGAACACTACAGAACACGAGTCTCGGCCGAATTATGGGGTTCAACAAGAGCCAAGCCAAGCTGACATTGATCATCCTGTATTGCTTCTGCTGGATAATCATTCGTCACATTTTTCGCTAGAAGCAATTAACTTCTGCCGTGACCATAGCATACATTTGCTGACACTTTCACCCCACAGTAGCCACAAAATGCAACCACTTGACAGAAGCTTTTTTGGACCACTGAAAGCTTTCTATGCTGATGAATGCAACAAATGGTTAGTGACACATCCTGGAAGAAACCTAACTCCCTACCAGTTTTGTGAATTGTTCGCTAAAGCTTATGAAAGATCTGCAACATTAGAGAAAGCAAGAAATGCTTTTAGAGCATGTGGGATCTGGCCTATCAATTCTGATGTATTCACGGACGAAGACTTTCTTTCTTCTAGTGTCACTGATTTCGCACAAAATATTGAATGTTGTAGTGAAGAACGTGGAGATAACAGAGCAGAATCTTCTCATGTGGACAAAGAAGTTGACTCAGAACAGTCAATGTGTCAAACAACTCAAGATATTAGTACGTCAGTTCCTAATGTGGACGATCCTAATCCTGTGACTCCATTAATTTCAAATTTGTAGAATTAATTTTTTTAAATTCTCTTTTAATATATATTTTAAGAAAGTTAAAATATTAATTTTAAATTTTGAAATTGGACATTGTTTTATATATATTAAAGCAATATTTTCAAATTTATGAATTATTTTGTATATTTAGATTTTTGGACTGTTTGTGTGATTTAATAATTTCCTATTTACAACTTCCAATGTGGTGATATTTTACAATAAGCATATTATAATATATATAATGTTTTCCTGTAGATAAAAAGTGTTGATCGCTGTGGGTTTATATGTTGAAAGGTGCGGGTATTTGCCCCACTCAATTCGGATCTTTGCCCCACTAGTGGGGTAAAGATCCGGATTTGCATATCTATCGATACTTGTAACTTATGAAATAATGCACTTGTTTTCCTACAGTTGTGAATATAACTGAATTGCATTAATGTGTGTGTATTCCGGACATGAAGAGAAAAAAATTCTCCTGCTATTTGGACAGTCAGAATATCAATTTAAACTTAAAGTGCGGAGCTTTGCCCCATCTTACTCTAATGTAAGCAATTTTTATTTATATTTACAAAATTTTAATTAATTTCTATTTAATTAAATGTTATCTTTGAACAGGATTTGAACCGAGGATAGACTGCAAATCTAAACATTTGAAGTAAATTTTTTTATATTTTTGGGATTTTTTTTATAAAGATTTTTTTTTGTAATTTTTGTAATTTGTTCAGAATTTGTACCTAAATAATAACATATATTCAAGTAGACGGTCAAAGTCAAGTTTATGACCTGGTGGCTTGATTTCTGGCGTTATATGGAATTTAAGCCTCTCAGAGGAAAGTTAAGCCTCCGTGGGAAAAATTATGCGTCTGAGGAAAATTAATCCACCAGAATTTTCTGAGGAAGAAATATCTTTAAAAACGGAAATTTTCCTTTAATATAGAGACATTTTTGGGAATTTTAAGTCATTTTTTAATTATTTTCAGGAAATTTTACACCAATATGGCCACCAAAACGTGTCAATCAAAGATGGCGGACGGCTCTATGGCTCCACAGCCTTAAGGCTGTGCCAGAATATTGTTTTATATACTACTGCTAATATTTCCTAAGTTTTTTTATAACATTTCCTACGAAGCGCACAAAATTATTAAATGGCTTGCCAACTCCAAAATGCCTTAAAAAATATTTCAAGTTTCTATTTAGGTAGTTACACTTATTTTATTACTATAAGAGCTCTTATAATAGTACTTGTACCAACACTGGGCATGCATTTCAAAAATTCTCAAATCCATGTTACAGCACTCCCCGATTTGACATGGCCAGCTGTGTAATGAAGTTGTTGCATAATTGCGTAACCCTGTGCCTCCTCTAAAAACATTAACCATGCAAAATAACTTGCACTTCTGCATAAATCCATTTAAGATGGTGAATCATCGGTAGCAAGACGAATGCATAAAAATCTAATATAATCAAGTCACAATTTTGTTTCATGTACTACACTCAGTCATTCTTCCCATTGGGGAATCTAAAAGTTATAAATAAATCGGAGGCCTTACTATAACATCTGCAGCTGAAGTTCTTGTAACGAAACGGCCTGCTCCAAATGCTAGGCAGTGCGTGTCGATGGCACATTCAGCCGTACGCTGACTGCCCGTTACACACAGCAATTCCACTCTCAAGTCCACGGTGCGCTGTTCATGTGCTGTCCGCGTGGCGATCGCCCCACCTTGTTCTTGTGCAGCTAAAACCACAAAGTTCTAAATGTGGCAATCTGGCATACTAACCATGTAAGTAAAAATAATTTAACAAGAAAATCTAACTAAAAGAATAAATAAATCTATCAGTAACTAAA
The DNA here is from genome assembly GCF_032445375.1 of Bacillus rossius redtenbacheri. NCBI lineage: Eukaryota > Metazoa > Arthropoda > Insecta > Phasmatodea > Bacillidae > Bacillus > Bacillus rossius. The sequence goes on along the minus strand of NC_086330.1, from coordinate 213,970,787 downwards.
TGATTTGAAACCTAAAGTAATTTAAAATCTTGAAACACATTTTATGTTTCAGAATTAAAGGTCCAAAATATTTGCTTTAGTAAAAATGTTGTAAACTTAGTAAAAAAGTTTCAACAATGAAAAATATTTCCTGAGGGGCCTGGATGCACTATAATAATAGTTGTAAAAGATGATTAAATTATCTTTTTTTTATATGTCTAACTGATTCATTATTGACACTTTACCCGAACAACTAGTGGAATCATTCTTCACCCAAAAGGTGGTGTAGTGCCTACCTGGAGACCTTGTTGCATAATTCTTCGAGGAAGATGTGAAGTAATCGACAACAAATGCAGCCCTTAAGGATGTGGTCTTCATTTGTTGAGGAACTATGGCACGATGATGTCACTGAAGTTGAGGAAATGGTGGCCAGTCCCTCAGGCAGTGAGCCTGGGTGCGACCCCTCACGATGGAGGAGTTGGGCTACCGTCTTATCACCGAAGGTGCAGGTCTTGGCAAGACTGCACCGTCTCAAAAGAGAGAAAATAACTTTCGTTATTTTTGATTGAATATAATATGTTAATATTGAATTATCTTTTGTCAGCTGAATTATTTCTCTAACATTCCAACGGTTTTATTTGTGTAATCCATAAGGTAAAAAATATCACCAAAAGGTGTTTTATAAAAAAAAGGTGAAAGATTATTCAAATTATAATACAAGGTTTGTCTTGTGCTCAAGACATGCACTATAAAGGCTTGCAGGTTAAAATAACACTTTCTTTAAGATTTCTTCAACCACTGCCAGTGAACGAGAAGAAGTGAGATAGTTTGCACAACATTAAAAATATTTTTAATATAACACCGTAAAAAAGGCAGTAAAGAGAAAATAAATAAATGTACTTTTGAGAAAAGAGTAATCCACACACGCACACACACACACACACACACACACACACCTACACATACACACACATATGTATATATTTACATATGAATTTTTTTAATTTTTTGATAAAACTAAACTTATAGTTTAAAAACTAAAAAAAAAATAGCTTTTATCGTTGAATTAACTTAAAATTGAAAAAAAGTTGCAAATTAAGTGTTTTGTCCAACAGTCAATTCACCACAACTCTGTATAATTAAAAGCGTGGTGTGCTCTCTTTTTTCATCTTTATAATGACTTTATCCTAAAATAAGTGATAGAAAATGTATTTCAAATGATATCCAGCACCCCATTACTAATTTTAAGTTCATTATTGTTATAAAGTCTACATAGTAATTTTTGGAATGACTTTATTCTTAAAATTTTCAATTTGACTATATCCTAATATTTTTATATTGTGTGTATCCTAAAATTAGTGCTAAAAATGTATTACAAATAATGATTTTTAGTGATAAAATTTAAGACAAATTATGTCAAGAACGCCATTACGATTTTTGAAGTTCATACTGTCATTCATTTCATATATTTATTTTCGTAATGACGACCTTCTAAAAATAATTTGAGAAAATTTAAGACAATTATTATCAAGCAACCCAAGCTTTAAGATATACAGAGTTGTGGTGCATTATTTGGCTGTTGGACAAAATCTTAATTTAAATATTTAATTTACTTTTCTGTTTATTCAAAGATAAAAGGCGTTTATTTTTTTTCAGCTACAAGTTTATTTAATTCTTTTCAGTCCAAAATAAAATTTCACCAAGTTTTTATACAGTTGTCATTAACAATTTTGTACTTAATTGTTTTTATAGCACATTAGCACTACAGCACTATCACATAACAGCAGACATTAATATAAAAAAAATAAGACGACAGTAGTTTTATCTTGCAAGATAAACATTATTCTGAAATTAAGTAACAAACTTTTATGGTTTTAAAAAACTAATTTAATGAAAAACTGATAAACATTTGTGTGTTCTAGGCAAAATGAAATGTCTTTACCGTTTTCAAGTATATTTCTACAGGCTTGAAACTCGGCAGCGATATTCTTTATATTACATGCAATTAAATAAGCACGAGGTTTTCCTAAAGCCTCAAAGACAGATTAAGGGAGCGTTAAAGATTTGAGGGGTTTTAAAACCTCCCCCGGGTACATTATACACCATTACCCGAGCTATTGGATCGGAAACACTCCAAATACAAATAAATAAATAATATAAAAAAATTGTTTTTAATTTTTTTAATTTATGGTCATTAACCCCTACCGCCTCCGAGGGGAAGAAAGTTGAACCCCGGACACATTTTCCACCATGACCCGACCTCGAAAACACTCTAAATCAAAAAGAATATTTTATTTTCGAAATTTTGTGGCTTCCTCCCCACCCCCTTCCTTTTCAAGGTATATTTTACACCATGAACCGACCTTTTGAACCGGAAACACTCCAAACTGACAAAAAGCAATGATTTGTAAAATTTTCAAATTTTGGGATCTTTACCCTCTTCCTCCCCCCCCCCCCCCACCGGGGACACGTCTACCCCGGAGCGAATTACCACCATGTCCTGACCTCATGGATACACAAACACAAAAAGCATGGTTGTTACCTATAAATTAAAATTTGGATTATTTCCCTCTGACGCCCCTAATCCCCCTTATCCTTTAAGGTCTTAAATTATTAAAATATATCATTGCATATGGTTCTTTATATGTATACAAAATTTCAACACATTCGGACGTCAAAAAGTGGGTAAAAACTTATTTGGAAAGAATTTATTACATAGTCCATTCATTCATACATATAGGTAAAGCTAATAAAAGTGTGGTTCTAAATATTACTGCAATAACCGAGTTAGCAATATGGACTCTCCTTATTTAAAATTTAACAGTGTATATGACTGTTATTACTGAACATTCATTTAACACGGTAAGTTATTTATTATTTTTATTAAATTTCATTAAAAACTTAAATAACCCCCTTCATCCATGATGGTGCGTGTGTCTAATACACTTTAAGAAAAACGTGCATTGTTCGCACCATGCCAACAACTCTTTCAATATGGTACCATTGCCTGAATTCAATATTACTACAGTGTGGCAAATGTCAGTAAAATATTTCTTTGTGCACTCTATGAACCCATCTATGTGCAACAAATCCTTAGGTAAATCATGCAAATATATTTGAATTCATGATGATGCTTACTGAATAGAATATAACAACTTCCTTGTGCACTCAATGTGTGAATATTAAGCTTATAATGAAATGACTCATTAAGACACATCGTGCTTACATATTTGAATGAAAGATGGAGTCTTATCTGAATTTAGTATGTTAGTTTGGGGTGGAGCAACACAAGCATTCTCTAGCAGAGCCATTTAACAGGGGTGCTCTTAGCAATTAAGATGGCAGACAGTGATGCGTTCTACCTCATTTTTAAAATTTTTCCTTTGGTGGTATTTGGCAGCCACAACTAGATTTAAAAATGTGGAAATTAACCTGTAGTTATTGAAACCATTAGAGGCCACAATAGCACTCCATTGCAGAAAATAATTGTACAGTTGATATATAGGAACCAAATATACTTTTGAATTTGAAAGCATATATTACTTATTAATTCATTATTCTCAAACTGATTGGTCACCTAGTGGCTATGGCCTCTCTCTATCTTCAATTCAAACGTTGTCACTGTCCCTCGATTCGCCCACAAACTTCTTTTATTTGATTTTAATAGAAATTAAATTAATACAGTTAGAGAGAGGCGTGTGAAGGGGTGTGGCCTGACTTTCACACAGACATTATAATAATCTGTATTAAGGGGTAGGGGTTATGAGAGATTTAACTGATTCTTCTTTGCATCGGTACTAAAATGGTGCTGAACGCTGATGCTCACCCTACTAAAAGCATACACTTAGTAATATAAAATTCTGTCTGAATGTTTCGGTGTGTAAATTTACGTGAAAAAGACAAAACCTTATATTATAGACTGGTGGAATACATTTTATTTATATTTTATGTATTATTTGTTACCATTCTCTAGGCCTATATCATTTCCAAACATCCATATACCTAGGGATATTAAAAATATTACCCAGCCACAATCTAACTTTAATTGTTTCGAAAATATGGATAAAAGTAACAAGGTAACTGTGTAAGTAAACATTCATATTGAAATAATGCCACCGATCTACATTCCTGTGTAATGCAATGACTGACAAGCTCTTCCAAAGCGCATTACAAGATGGAGGCCGGCGGGTGACGTCACAGCTGTGTGCACAGTGCCGCGAGGCCGGCTCCACCAGGTGTTAGCCTGGCATCACAGCGTCAGCCTGTTATCGCGCGATACGCATTAACGACGCGGGGAGGGGAGGTCCCTCCCTTCCTCCCGCCACTCTAACAGAAATGCTGATACCGCGTAGAGACTGTTCATCGCCTTCCCAAAAAGGTCGCTCCACCGCTGCCTGCGGCCAGTCACCTGGAAAGTCATGAGAGCAATTTCCAGAAGCTGAGTGTCGCCAAGATGAACCAGAACATGAAGGTGAGGCGACTGCACTTGTCTACATCTCTCGTGTCGTCACGAGGCAGGGTGACTCAGGCCACGAGGCACTGCACGGTTTGCTGGCCAGTCTGCACTGAGACATATTGCTTACCAAAGTGTAATATATTAACTGTTGCTCGGGTATTTTAAAAGAGTTTCAGTTAATTGACCTTTAAAGTACTATAGGAGAATAATCTGTGAACGTTTAACAAGTTCAGTTAAATGATGCTGTCTCTGTGGTCTTGTCACCGTTAGCCACGACGCATTACCTATAAACAACCTTTTTAACAAAAAATCTGTACAAATCATTTGTCAAAATATCATTTTGTTTTGTATAACTTATAAATAAGGCAAAATTTTGGTTAAAAGTTTCCGGCCTGCAAGTGAAAAAGACATCAATTCCCTTTGAAAACGTGGAACTAAAACGCAATCTTGGGTGGTGCAGATTTATAAATTGTAGATTTTTTAATCAGCGCTAACTTATGTTTTGAACTATATTAGGTAGTCTTGAAAAAATAATTTTTTATAACTCTTTGCCCAAACTTTGCTGACAATTCTTGAATCCGAGTTGTGAATTTAAAGCCATATAATATGAAGTTCCGATCTTCCTAGGCTCCACGGACAGGAAAGGGTTTGTAAGGGGGTTTACAGGCGGCAATAGCCCCTTCCGAGCAAAAAAAAAAATTTTTTATATATATAATTTTGTTTGTGTATATTTATGTTAACTAATTAAAAAACTTTAATTCAACTTTTCTATCATGAAAAGTTGTTTCAAAGTATTAAATAACAGTAGTTTTACTATTAATTTGTAAATATTCAAATCCTATCTCTGACTTATTTAGGTTCCTTTTACGCTGGACCACTAGAAGTTCGCCATGATTTGGGCGAGTGGCGCGCTAGGAAAACGCGCGAGACTAGTCTTGAGAAACTGCGAACGCGCTACTCCGTCTTATTTCCAATTGATAGTATAAAAAAAGTCGATTTGGAGGAAGCATAAGTGCATTGTTAGTGTTGTTTCTACAGGTAAACAAATGCCATAAAAACCGAATATATACTATTCATCCGATCATTTGTTGAGAAATAACATAAAATTTCTAAGAACACTTTATTTTTAAACTCTCTGAATATTATTTCTCAGGCATGACCCATATGGCGATTCCCTCATGCACTTCTCAAATAAACCTTTAGGCGTGGAAACTTGATCCCGCCACCACACGAAGAAACAGCTGTATGCTGGAACCAGGGCAGCGTGTGCAGGACCCATGGCCCCTCACAGTGTGAATAGTTCTGTTAGGTTTCATGTTACCATAGTGTGGTACATTTCTATTGGCACGCCGCAGGGCCCCAGTGTGAAGGAAGCCTTAACATGTTGTGAAACCATATTCTTTCTTTCTATGATAGTCCCTCCCGAAAAGTCTTTCTGGAGCTGCCACTGGTTCCGAGGCAGTTTGTCAGTAGGAAAGCATTCCTTTATATAGAGCGGCTATCATCCATAGAACCTAACTATGTCATTTTAACTAAGGTAAAGTGGTTTTGTAAATGTCTGATGACATTAGTGCTGATGCTAATACCGGAGCGAGGTGACCCCTAAACGCCTCGGTGTGGAATTCGGGAAGCAACAAAAACTAAAGTGGCAAGGGAATTCTTTTGTGGTTTACCCTCGACGTCCGATGATGAGAAGGGAAGGGGAGGGGCTAGCCATGACCCAAGTCCTGAACCACAGGACCCACGGCTTGCCAGTCCGAGGACAGACTTCTTGGATAGCAGTGAACAATGGTCTTTAAATATAATAAAAGACTTTCATTTCATCAAAATAAATAAAATATTTTCCTCATATGAGTATTGTAATCCCACATTAGGAAATAAAAATTAAAAATTGATGAATAAATACATTTTAAAAACGTACTTATTGAATCCAATTCACAGTATTTACTATATTCTAAGAAACTTAGTGCAAATATTTATTTTAAATGAAATATTTCTGAAGAAAAACTATTTCAATTCTGAGAATTATTTCGTATTTTAAAAAGGCGCCTAACTATATAAGAGTTATTCGAAATGTTTCTTCAGTTCCTTTCACATTAAGGGCCTTAATTGTTTTCAAAATACACTCTTTGCAATAAATTTAGAAAGTCTTACGTCTGATCCATGAAAAATGAGTTTCAAAAGGAATTTCCACAAAACATACCACAAAGCTGACTGTCTCCTGCCACTACAAACAATAAATGTTACGGTCAACAATGTGGCGTCATTGCCACCACATTGGCTGCCAAATGTATTCTCTTTTTGTCTGCTATATTGTACTAGCTTCTGTGGCCATTTTGCATCATATACTATTCTGGTAGAGTATGAAAGTGTCATCTATCAATTCGTCAGTAACCATAGCGTCCACAATCTTGTTTTATATCTTGGTCATAATCTTGAGGAGCATCAAAATAAAACAAAAAATCGAAAAATATTTTGAAATATAAAAAATTTGTAATACATTCGGTATCACTTGTAGTCCCGGGTTTTATCTCTGAACATTGTAAAAGAAAGCAATATTTTTTACTGAATACTGGAAAATTTTAAAATTGAAATCGTCTTACATAACAAACAATAAACTACCCGAATTTTTAATCGACAAAAGTTGCAGAGGTTTGTCGGTGCTGCAGACATTTCCCCGCTAACTCCTCTGCACATCGACTACGTTTTCCGTCACAACGAATATCCCTCATACTCGACATCTAGATGATTGAAGTGAGCAAGGTGCTCATCCCATTGTGTTGTCGATACAAGTTAAAACATCTTCCACAAAAAAAAATAATGCCGACAAATGTGCACATCGTTCAGTTCACATTTGGTCACACATTTAGATTGGGCAATATACACGTTCCAAAACATAGGAGAGCTCTTGCCCGACCCAGTAAGAGAGGAACCAGGTGCCTAAAACTCCACACGCCAGCATGCGAAGCAGTGGTTATCTTCTTATCACCTGCCGTAAACTGCGCGAAGCAGATAGCATCGAGCTCTGTAAATATTTAATGGTTACGAGGTCAAGTTCTTAGTGAATAATAAGATACAACCAGGGCTTACAAGCCGCATGGCGGGGGGAGGCGATAACCTCGAGACACGATTGGTATTCAAGTTTATTATAGTGCTTTGTTGGGCAAAATTACAAGTATAATACTGGTAGAACACATTAGACACCTACAAGTTATACGTTACATGCTGGTCACATTTACACTTACGGTTAAGGTAATGTTTGCATTGTAATAATATACTGTATACGTTTTTTTAATAGTGGTGTTTGGAAAACTGGACTTTATTTAGTAACGGGAAGGGAAAGGGCAAATTTATTTGCCCCTCGCCTCCCTTACCAGTTCGTTAGTTTCTCTCGACGGCCCTGGGTTAAATATAATGAAAATGGCAACACTCATCGATATTATAAATAAAACAACTGTTTATAATATACTAGCTGAACCTGCGACCTCGTGTGCGTGGATACAATAATTCACACCAGTCATTTTAGAACAAAAATATTAATAAACAATGATTGCATATAATTGGCACACTGAGACAGGGTTCAGGGTATGGTGCTGTGGTACCGACCACCATATTGGACTGTGATGTCATGGCGGGCATCTTGGATGTTCTGGTGGGGCCATTGTATTAAAAATGGCTACTGGATTCCCCTCATTGATGTCCTCTATCATATTGACCCTCATAACTAATACAAAATAATATATTATAACAACCAGTGTGACGTCCAAGTGGCCAACTTGTATCCGCCAAATTGTTTTTTTCGTTAATGTTTTACCTGCTATAGTGCTGTAGTAGTGATGTATTACCAGCAAACTATTGTCATGTCCAACATCTTTTAAGATATATTGGCAGCCATTTTGAACATCCATATTTAATAAAATAGAAATTCGAGAGAACTTCCTAAAATAATGAAAAAATTACTCATAATATAATGATAAGTTTGATCAATTTCTGTTCTTGGTTCTATATTTGAAAAATGTGGATTTTGGGTAAAAAAATATTTATTAAAATCCTTGTTACATTTTACTATACAAGTGACAGGTTCAAGTAATTAAACAGAACAATTTTTTTTACAAACAAAAAAGTACTTGGTTAATTCTACACTACTTAATGTACAAACAAGTACAAACAATTGAATTAATTATTTAACCACTTTAACCAACTGTAACCCCCTCTTTTGCCTGGCCGGGCCAGTAAACACTAATAGGGACCAAGCAGAAGGCTTGATCACAATAATAAAACCCAGGCTGATATTATTAGTTTATAATATTCAGTTAAACAAGAAAAATATACACATTAAATATTCCACATCAGAAAAAGGCATTAATTCATTTACAGACTCCAACAGTCTTAAGATCATATAAAGACATATAATAAAATAGAATAATCAACGGGGGTCAAGGTCTCAAGCAAAGAGGGCATACAGGCCGTTCCCCTCCAATACAAAACCACCTTCCTCACAAATACTGGAACCACCTGCCCCCGTCGTCCTGTGCACCGGTTACACCACTCCACTTAACCCCATTAAAAATCTCATAAAAAAATAATATATAAATAACAAAACAATATGTAAACAATCTATATAAAAATATTTAAATAACTCTGTTCAGGTACTATTAAACACATTAATATTATGTACATTAGGTCAATGGCATATTCACATTAATAAATATATTTTTAGCACCAAAATGTAGAGAGTTACTGAGCATTTAAGAATGTACCTGCACTTGTTCTAAAACAAATTATAATAAAACACCAATTTAAATAAATTCCATCAAGCTGGACTGGCAATATAGTCTATACCTACTATGTACTTTGTAATCACAATATAATGCCACAGAACATTTATAAAATTAATAATCACCTAACAAGTATTATAATTATACCTAACCAAGAAACAAATGCTTCCTCAGATCACTATTTCCTTTTACGAATTTACTTTATAAAGTTCAACAAGGGTGAGCACCAATAAATATAATAAAAATAATTTAAATGCCAACAGAATATAATCAACTTTACTTTAGCAGGAAAGGTGATTTTTTACAAACTACTCATCCTATTTGTGTGGCAAACCTGTCTAAGCCTCATCATTACCTAATCGCCAGATTTACAGCTGAATTGTGAGTCGGCAGCAAAAAAATACAACGAAAAAAGGCGAATCAACGTAGCGGTAAATCAGAGCACAACTCCGCGATGCAAAAAAAATTAATTCTGAGGAAAACCTACACATATCTAGAATCCCAATTAGGAGAGTAATAAATCTTCGATAGATCCACAGAAATAAAAATGCCAACTCTTACAGTTTAAAGGAAGACTGAACTATGAAGAAAAATCAAATTGCCTCCAGCAATTTACAGAAGTCTGGGAGAAGCGGCCCCATTCTCTCCAGCCGCTGACATGCCTTGAAGTCGCCGCGCTGACGTCATCACAGCTGCACTGATTTCACAAAACTTCTATTCGTAGACTCCGCCTTCTACTTGAATATACAAGCAGGTAGAAAACTGTATCATCGTAGCAGAACTCTTCATATCTTCATTCGCCATGAAATACTCTCTCTGCAGTAGACTTCCCTCTTGTCCTCGGCAAATTATATTATTACAACTTCTCGTACCCCGACATGTAGATTTATAGGAGCAAAACGTTTTATTCTCGTGATCAGTCCAATACTCCGACGCAGTTCGGCTTCATCTTTTTCTCCACTTGCTTACTCATAATCACAATCCCTCGTGAAACTAATGCTGATAGAATTAATAACTCTCGTTAGCTAATCGATGAAAGGTGAACCTCTATTCCGTTGTACCGTTGTCTCAGGCACGCAGCTGAATTTTCATTTTAAAACGACCAGTCATTTGTTGCGTATGCTTCTTACAGTTAACCCTCTTTTACTCCTACTCCAACTCTTCTCTCCAGTAGGTACGACATTACTCCTCGAGGCGACTCACATCAACTCTCTCCACCAGCTGTCTCATACCAACAGCCTAACGCACAACCAATACTACCAATTCCTTCTCCCCAGCGCTAAATTCCCTCGCGTACCAACTGCACAAACACTAGCACTCGCGCGTCAAACACATGCCAGATCGCAGCGCCGCACGACAAAACCAGCAACTAACCAGACCGCCGCGCCCGCTCGCACACAGATAGCGTGCACGACTGCGCCTGCGCCTCGATCACACACAAAACCTAATCAAACAAACCGTGGCACTCAAAAGAGTGTAACACAACTTTTTTCAGTGTTTATATACCCTGACGTTGCAGGGGCTGATCCCGTTTGTGGTGGTTGAAGTCCCGGCTGCTTAGATGGATGGTAGAGGGAGTTCGAGCCTCGTGGCCTGGGGGATCAAGCCTAGCGCAGGTGTGTCACTGGCCCGCTGTGTGTCACTGTCCTGGTGAGTACCGCATTTTTCCGTCGTGGAACGAGATAACGAACCTGAAAAGTTCCTTTCCGTGGTTGCGACCCGCATTGGCCGAGGCATCCGTCCGCGAGCGTCAGCGAACACGCGCCTCCAGCGTGTCCGATGACTCTGCTGCCTCCAGCCACACTGCCACTGCTGGGGCAGCTGCGCAAATTGCGATGTATCGTCTTTGGCGACCGACGCGATACTTCTGCGCGCGATGATCCAGCTCGCAAGATTATCTCTCCCCCAATCACTCCCCTCTTTCTGGTGCATCTTGCCGGCGTTCCCACAGCTCTTTTATTTTGTCCAATTCCCCCCTTTATCACAGTTTTCCACACACGTGCACATCGGCGCAAAGAGGTGGCAATGTGCAAAAACAGTCTAAGCGACTGGGAGAAGCACTTGGGGCGACATCAAATACCCCCCCTCTGCCAAAATCGTTTTGTTCATTGACACCTTGGTCACACGCACTGCATAACGAAGCACTCGGACACCTTGGTATCACTAATCGAGGGCTCAGGCATGAGTGGGGATAGTCAGCTGAGTAAAAGCACCTGGCCATGGGAAGTACTGAAGACGGGCGGGGGCCCTACATTGTCGGGTGGAACGGCGGGGTGCCACAGGGATTTTGAGTTCGTCCTGCTCAGGGTCGCCACTAGTAGGCTGGGCCCCACCTCCGACTTCTTCCTCATCAATAGGAAATATGATAACCCCCTCTGGGTCATCTGAATCACCGAGTAGTTAGGGTGAGAGGCGGGTTTTGCGAGGGCGTACAATAGAGTCTGTTTCCTCCATGGTGTCCTTGGGAAACTCCACATCAGTGTCGTATTGGAGGCCGGTAAATTGGGGTCGTCAACAACTGGGGCTGGTGTAAGGATATGCCCCCTGACCTGGAGTGGGGCATTCGAATCGTCATTACCATTGTGGTGACCCTCCCTTGACCCGGGTGATGGGTCCCTGGGAAACAGCCTATCCATCAGCTGCTCCAGTTTGTGTAGTGTCATGCCACCTCGCTCAATTTTCTGTGATGTACGATTAGCACCAAAGGGGGGTCCCTGTGTGTGGGATCTGGGATTGTTTTTGAGGTATTGTTCCTCTGGAAAGCTCTATTTCCAGCCAGTTCAGATTCAAGTGGGGTGGTCTGGTTGGATTGGTCTGTATGCCCAAACTGTGTGGGTACTACCGCTGCATGGTACTCGGAAGCCTCGGGATTTTGTAATGTAAGCTGGGCTTCAGGAAAAAAAATCAAAAGATGAATAAGTGTAAAATAAAGCCTTGGAAGTGTCAGCCCACAAACAAACAACAATAATTAACACAGAGGTGCCCAGACATCTTACAAAGGAATTTACTTATAACCTACTAGGAACTCTAGGAGGCTATGTGGATCGAAGATGAGTAATAATGAAATAACAAGAATTGTGGTTTGATTTATATAACTGGCCATTTACTAAAATAATTAACTTAGCTTTTTCTTTTATCTTCATATTTTAAGTACACATGTATTAAAACACATTAGTTATAAACAGAAGGGAGCCCCGGGGCAACAAAATACATATAAAAGTAAACAACCATATCTCTTAAACTTGACCCTGGTTTTATGTGAGCTCGCAGGCTCATAAGAAAGACAATTACGTTTTGTTTTTAATTTTCTTTTGAAATGAATTCAACCAAATCCTGTGTTCTGAATACTGGCGGTCCTGGCACTGGAGGTTTCTGTAGATTAAAGTCCAAAAGAATTCATTTTATGAAGAAACTTGTATGTCGACCGGTGTGGGGAGAGAACTTGTGACTGGAAGAGCCCAATCACAGACTGCTAATTTTGGTAGTGAAGTTCCATTCTAATTTTTGTGGCTAATCTTGCACCCCGCCTGCAACCAAAGTCCCAAATTGCTTAGACTGGTTAACAGGCAGCTAAAGCTGGGAAAATCTATGCCCAGGGAAAAACAAAAAGAAGGGGGGGGGGGAAGAATGACGATAACTTACCCAAAACAGCGGGCTGAAGTCACGATGGCGGGCCCCAGAAGTTGAGTTGGCATCTCCCGGTGCGGAAGTCCACGGTAGCCATGGCGAGAAAGTTAAATTTTTTTTTAGATAAAACAAAAAATGTTGGTACGGGCAGCCAATTTATAAAATAAAAAAATTAGGCATCAATACTTTGATGTTCGAATCTACATGTCGTAGTGTCAAGTCTTAGAAAATACAACTGAGATGGACTCTCGCGAATCGCGACGCGTGGTCCGTACTGACCAGATGCTGCCCGCCTAATCTTCAAAAATGGCGTCGGTGCGCCTAATTAAAGAAAGTTACTGCCCCCATCCAAGGAGGGGGGGGGGGGGTTTATGGTCCGCAGGTGTCCGGAGATGGAGATACCCGAAGGGGCGAAGCAGACTGCAAAATGCTCGCCCCGCTCTCACCCGAGTCGCGTGCCGACTAAGGTCGCAATCGCGCCGCTACTGCTGCCAAAGTCGATTGTGACAAGCTGTATCTTATGGGAGGGATGAGTAGTGCGCTCTGGTGGCCAAGATGGGAAACTGTCTGGAGGGTCACAGAAATGTCCGCTAGAGTGCACTGGTGGCACTCGCAACCAGCAGACAGGGCAAGGTTAGGGATTTTTGCCGCCGCTAGGCTTCGCTGATGACTCTGTTGGACAAGGGTGGGTGTCCTGGGAGAGACCATGTACCCTGCGCGGGTTCACTGGAGGTCGATGCTCCGGGTTGAAGTTCCCAGGAAGCCACAGGTGGGTGATGAGGGAAGAGGGGTAAAAACTGGCTAAGTCACCTGGGAAACATATCATGTGAACCGTCCCGAGGCGTCGCCGAGGACTGTAACATGCTCCTCGACGTGCTGCCAAATAGCATTTCAGGTTGTGTCTCAGGGTAAGTCTCTGTTGGATCAGACTTAGGAGTTTCAGAGTTGATACCCATGTCATTGTCCCTCGGTAAAGTTCTAGTTAGCTTGGGTTCTGGTGGGATCAGCGGATTTCGGTCAAGCTTGGTGCGATTTCCCCTTGGTGCCGCCAGGGGTAGCTCAGGTGTTGTCGAGTCGTCGACTAGCCGCATAGCATCGTGGTGGATCTTGGTTGTCCTGCCATTGGCAATCCTGACCAGGTAAGTAGTTGCACCCAATCGAGCCATTAGTCTTCGAGGTTCAGACCACTTGGGTGCTAGGCTTGCACAGAATTTTCGCCGCCAGCTGACAGATGATTAAACTTGACTTGGACCATCTGCCCGAGGGCACGTTGGATGGGTTGAGTGGTGGATTGAGGGGTGTGACGAGCTTGAAAATGGGCTTGTAGCTGCTGGGCCTCAGCTTGCTGGGTCTCTGTTGGGGCCGGGTCCTCAGTCCCAATGGCACCCAATTCGCCTGGCCGCGCTAGGTTACGGCCTTGCAGCAGCTTGGCCGGGGAGTGGCCTGTGACCACATTGGTCCTGCACCAGATACTTTATAGGAGAGTGGGGATGTGGATATCCCACTTGGTATGGTTTTCATCTAGGCAGATTCGTAGTTGAGTCTGAATGTCCTCATTGCGCCTTTCTGTGGGATTTGCCCGTGGATGATAGGTGGGGGTGGTGTGGTGTTTGACCCCCCACTGTATACATGATAACCGCCAGTGACGACTCATGAATTGTATGCTATTGTCTGTCAGTAGTATTCTGCGAAATCCATACCTTGGGAACACTTCCCGGTCCAACAGGGCAGCTACCATTCCCGCCTTGACATTCGCCACTGCAAATGCCTCTGTCCACCGTGAAAATACATCAGTAATTACCACGATGAACCGCTTTCCTCTGGTGGTACGAGGATAGGGGCCCATGATGTCAAGTGCTATGGTGTGGAATGGTGTGTCTGACTGCCTGGGCACATGTTGTTCCACTCCATCAGGTAGGTTTGCTTTGCGCTGCTGGCAACGCTGGCACTTCCTCACGTAGTTTTTGACCTCTGCAGTAAATCCTGGTCAGTGAAAGACCCTGCTGACTTCCCGCAGGGTTTGCTCTGCTGCAGGGTGTCCTGCATGTTCATGAGCATGAAGGAAATACAGTACAGCTGGCTGTGCGGCATAGGGCACATGAATATGCCACTTGCACCTCCCAATAGCACCTTGTGTCCGGAGCAGCCCCTCGAATTGTGCTGGTTCGGGACAAATCGAGCACCACACTCAGCAAGTCGGTCTTGGATACTTGGGTCCTTCTGTTGATCATCGCATATGTGCGCAACTAGGTCGGCCATTGTGCCGATAGTGGTGGGTGATTCGCCTGCGCAAGGCATATAGCATGGCAGGTGGTGGTGCTGATGTCTGAGTGGTAGTGAGGTGGTCCGGCGGCAGAAGGTCGTCCCAGCCCTGGCTGTCGTGGAAGGTGGTGTCAGGGTATGGATTTCTGGAAAGTTCGTCAGCCAGTTGGTTTTCTCGGCCAGGGACATGCTCCACCATGAAAGTGAAATTTGGAATCATCAGAGCTTATCTGGTAAATTTTGACTTCCCTCCCTGAGTGGAGTTAAGCCACTTGAGGCACTGGCTGTCTGTGCGGAAGGTGAAAGGGCGCCCCTCGAGGTGGTGTCGGTACCGCTTAAGTGCCCACACCACCGCAAGGCACTCCTGCTCGTTGACATGGTATTTCCTCTCAGCCTGACCAAACTTTGCACTAGTACATTCCATTACTTGGTGCTGGCCCCTTGCATCCAGCTGATACAGCACAGCGCCCATACTGTCCTGCCTGGCATCTGTCTGCACAAACAGGGGCTCATCCGGTACCAGCCAAGACAGGGTGTGGCAGTTGCAGAAATTCTGTTTGACCAGCTCCAATGCCTAGTCAGCGGCCTGCGTCCACCTGCATTTTTGCTTGGAGGAGAGTAAATTGGTCATGGGTGCCGTGATTGTGACGAAATGGGGGATGAAGGACCTCAGTCAATTCAACAGCCCCATAAGTTTCTGCAGCTGTTTCCATGTCCACGGCCCCTGCTTGCTCGCGATGAGGGACAGCTGATTGGGCAGCGGGTGGCATCCCTCGGCGTTGTCTATATGCCCCAGGAACTGATTTTCTGCCACCCCAATGTGCCACTTCTGTGGGGCGCAGGTAAGCCCATGTCTGGCGAGCTGTTCTAGGACCAGGGCAAGATGGTGTGCATGGTCCTCCCACGAACGTGACCAGATGATCACGTCATCCAGGTAGGCCATGGCAAACTTGCCGATGTATCCATCCAGGACACGGACACTTGTGGTCTGGAAGGTCGCCGGGCGTCCATCAGCCCGAACGGCATTGCACAGAACTGGAAGCGCTGGCCATCAGGGGCTGTGAAGACGGTCTTGGGGTGGTTAGAGGGGCGTTCTGGCACCTGCCAGTACCCAGACTTGAGGTCCAGAGTAGTGAAAATGGTGGCATCTCCAAGTCCAGCTAGGGCATCAGTTATACTAATAAGAGGTGGTTGTGCTGGAATGGTGAGACGGTTTATGGGCTTAAAATTAACACAGAACCTCAGAGTTATATCCTTTTTGGTAGCCATGATGATGCGACTGTTGTAGGGGGAGGAACTTGGCTTGATGACTCCACTCTCCAACATTTCCTCGATCTGCGCCTGTATGGCCTCCTGCTCTCGGGGCCCGAACCTGAGTTTTTTTTCAAAGGGAGGTGTGTGAGGCACGAGAGGGATACTGTGTTCGGTGATGGTTGTCCTGCGAAGTCGGTCTGCTGCTGCAAATACCTGAGGATGATTACTATGTGTCTAATTTATATGTGACCAATGTTATACTGGAATGCCATGATGGAGCTCGTCCAAACTTATGACATGACTGGGTAGAGATGGGAGTGACCGATGGAGCCCGTACACTGTCCAGCGGCCACAGGTAACCAAGTGCATATGCCTGGCCCGGACCTAGATGGTTGCATCCACCTGAGCCAGGCAGGGAGCTCCCAGGATCAGCTCCTCTCTCAGGTTTTGCACTACTAGAGTGTCTGTCTGACTCACATGGTCCCTGATGTTGAGTGTAACTTGGATATGCCCAGTTGCGGGCACGCTATCTCCCTTGGTGGCCAGTAGCACAGTCTCCGCACTACCTGCTGTCATGGCTGCCTCGGGGACAAGGTGAGCCGTGATGTAGGTGCTGCTCGCGGTGGTGTCCACCAGTGCCTCCAGGTCCTGCCCATTCACACAGACAGGAATCCGGAGAAGCTCGCATGCATCGGGGCCCAAGTTCCCGAGTTGTGGTGGTGCATCTCATGGTCTGGCAGCTGCGACAGGGATCGCCAGGGCTATGGTGTGAGCAGGGGAGCTCGCTGGTGACTCGTGGCGAGGCCCGTCGTGGCTGTGTGTGCTGGCCCCACCGACGTTAGTTGGGCGGGGCGGCTGGTCATGGGTTGGGGCTGGGCGAGAGTTCAGGGGGTTGTGGCCAGCTCTGTCACCACACCCTTTCGGCTGTTTCCTGGCGGCGCGGATTCCCACAGGGCGGCCCTGGTCGGACACTCAGCATGCCAGTGATATGTCTCAGTCCGACATTGCCTGCCACGGGGTGGTCGCTCCTCCCGGGCATCCTGTATGTCGCAGCGATGCTCTTCTTGTCGTGGTTGTCGCCAGGATCGGTCAGGCGAACTTGGTTGCGCAGCACCACGACCTGGTGCTGGTGCCGCCGACGTCGTTGATCATGGGTTGACGGGGCCAGGCATATGGTACCACCGCCAAGGTGTCCTCTGGTGGTATGACAGCTGGTGGTGCATCGGCTTGTCGTGTTCGGGGAAGTTCACGCACTGTTTGTGCTGCTAGCAAGTCCTGCTCTACATTACGATCCACTGCCAGGAATGTCTCTAAGTCATTATGGAAGTGCCCCTCAGATAAGGCCGCAACTCTGGTCTCAGCATTTCAATGGCAATAAGTAGTATATCACTCACTAGTCCTCCCATTGCCAGGCATCGGTGTAACCGCACCTTGTCGTGAATAAATGCCTCCACCCCTTCTCCTGGTGCCTCTGCATGGCAAAATAATGTTCGTTGACAGAGCACGCGTGCGCGAGGTCCGTCAAAATGCGCCTCTAATCGCATTGCATATTCATCCCATAATACATTATAATCTCCTGACTGTGCCCAACAGGTCTGCGCATCGCTGCGCAGTCGCTCACTGATGTGCTTTACCCATTCGCACACTGGTATAGATTGACGGGTGAGCTTGTCGCGACAGACGCGGATGAATACTCGCAGATTGTCACGAGCTTTACCAGCAAACTCTGGTAAAGTGAATCCAATGCGGGGAACGACCACTGGTTGCTTGACTCCGGCGTTAATTACTCGTTTATCACACATGGTACAGAGATACATTCCATCGCGGGAGCACAGGAACTCGCGTGCAGTCGTGCACGCGCGGTGTTTTCTAAGTCCACACTCGTGGCAAACAGTTGTCTCTCCTAACTCTCCCCGACAACGCACTGCCCCACATACTAATGTTTCGCGGCCTTTGCCACTGGCTTAGTGTTCGGTTATTATGTCCGTTTGTGATGCGTCTGGCATGCAGGTGTAACTGTCCATTATTGTCCTACATGCACTTAATTCGGTAGCTTTGTCGCCTGCCTCCTCAATTTCGACAGCTATGTGCATACTGGGCCTTGTCATATCCGCGGCTGTCCAGTCCGAACGGTGGCTGGGTTGCGTCGTTGGCGAGGTGCGGACAGGCAGGGAGGGGCGCCTCTGCTCCCCAGCGATGCCGTGTCCTGTCTCCACTCGCTTCTCGCCCCGCAGAAGATTAAATATCGTGTTCGCACGATATCACCGGGCCAGAAAAGTTCGTTTACACTCGCGGGGGGTTTGGGGGTGAAAATTATGCTCCTGCGGTGCGGTGTTTTAACATGATACTATTTATCCAGGCGTTAATCTTATCTTCACTTGGGTGTTGTGCGGCTGAAGCTCGGCGAGTCGGCGGCTAAATGATCCTGGCGTGAGACACGCTGACACCTAATCATTCTCGCCCGCCATATCTCGCTTCGGCGCGCCAGTTTCCTGTCCCAGTGCTACAAACATCTGTCCTTACTGCGTCACCCTGTTTCAGACTTACGATTTTGACAAAATTTTGAAAATTTGAAAGTGACTTGAAATTGAAAACTGACTTGACTTGAAAATTGAACTTTAAAACTTTGAAAATTTGAAAGTGACTTGAAGGCCACAAGAGTCGGGCGCCAATTTTACGTCGCAAGGGCTGATCACGTTTGTGGTGGTTGAAGTCCCGGCTGCTGAGATGGGTGGTAGAGGGGGTTCGAGCCTCGTGGCCTTGGGAATCAAGTCTAGCGCAGGTGTGTCACTGTCCCGCTGTGTGTCACTGTCCTGGTGAGAACCGCACATTCCCATCGTGTAACGAGATGACGAATCTGAAAGGTTCCTCGCCGTGGTTGCGACCCGCGTCGGCCGAGGCGTCCGTCCGCGAGCCTCCGCGAGCACGCGCCTCCAGCATGTCCAACGACTCTGCTGCCTCCAGCCACACTGCCACTGCTGGGGCAGCTGCGCAAATTGCGATGTATCGTCTTTGGCGACCGACGCGATACTGCTGCGCGCGATGATCCAGCTCGCAAGATTATATTTCCCCCAATCACTCCCCTCTTCCTGGTGCGTCTTGCCCGCGTTCCCACAGCTCTTTCATTTTGTTCAATTCCCCCTTTTATCAAACTTTCCACACACGTGCACATCGGGGCAAAGAGGTGGCAATGTGAAAAAACCGTCTAAGCGACTGGGAGGAGGACTTGGTGCGACGTCAACCCATTTAATTTGTTTGCATTAAGTCACTGTACAGGTGTAATGATTTATTTCTGAGGTTGATAAGCGAAATACCTAATGCACATCGTACACTAAAAAATCTTGTACCGATGTTTTGTAACCTGGGGCCTCATATGATGAAAAATTGTTTATTGCAACAGTAGAATGCAGCATTTATTCCATTCGTCATAAGTAAGAATTCAAAATGGTATTTTATCATACTTGGTCACACATTTTAAAAACACCTTTTTAATACAATTTAGCAGTTTACAAATTATCTGATACTTCAAGTCTGTTCTTAAACAGGTTTATCTAATGTATATGGGTTGGATAGTCCAGGCCACTGAAGAGGTAATTATTCTCTAAATCATAAAAACCCTTATCAGCATGGCTTTGATAACCTCCATTTGACAAATCTTGCCAAAATATTCATTTTAAAGAAAAACTGATAGTTCAAGTTTTAGCAGTTGAGCACTGCTCATTTGTTGATTGTTGTTTTTAACATTTCTGCTGGTATTGAGGTTTACTAGCACTTGTTTTTTACTTTGCAGATCTTCTTGTGTTAACTCAGAGTATTTAAATGTGAAAAACCTCATCCCATTTATTATACTTAGATGTCCCCCGTCACACAGTCGGAGACCTACCGCGGGTTACAACATATCTTTTGAAGTTATAATGGAATCCGATCCCAATTGTTTATTACACATTCACCCTGAAACAGTGTTCTTTGCGCGTGTTTCGTACATATCCTTCTTTCATAGCGACGAATCCTTGAAGTTGTACTGAAAGACATACTTTAGAATTTGCACTGGTGAATCGAACATGCCAATGAATGTCCGCTGCCCATTGAAGTCTCTGGCGTCGCTATAATTGGGATCTGCACTCTCGGTGGTGATAGCTCCGATGTCGATGGTACAACTTCCATCAAGGCCTTTGTGAATGTCGTTGAAGATGCCAATGGGATCTGCGCCATCGTCGGTGTTGCTGTCATCGAGTTTTGCATAGCTGACGGCATTACCACCACCAGGATCTGCAGCATAATTAGCGTTGCTGCAATTAGAATTTTCTCTACCATCGTCGTCGTTACCATCGGAATATCTGCTATTGTCCGAATTGCAGCCATCGTAAAATCAGCAACCATCGTTGTCATTGCCATTTGGATCTCCACAGCCATCGGTGTCACTCTCGTCATGGTCTGCACTGCTGATGGTATCCTTTCCATCAAGGTCGACATTAGAAAACCAACAAAATCTCAATAAACGTAGTGGAGAGAGTCGATTCGCACTAAACCATAACCAGAGAAGCACTGAAGGTCATATCATCTAGACCTCACTTTTATACCCACAGTTTCTGGTATACTACATGAGTCAAAACAACTTGTGGTTTTTGTTTAGTTTTGTCTATGGAAACCTTGAAGGTTGCAGCACATCTTGACGATAACAGTTCTTGGACATAACTAACTTTATCTCGAAAATATACCTGTAATTATGAGATAATTTCAACAAGCTTCTCCCGACAATGGTGCGATGCAAGCCGATCGTGATGTATCAGACAAACAAAATAAGCATTTCTTGGAGTATTTCCATTCGTCTCTATGTCGATACTACAGTCGATGGATATAATTTATTCAGTAGCCCTGTTTGGGAAAGTCAAACACCATTAACAGAGCCCTGTCTTGAAACTTTTGGGACTAAGTATCGGCGACTGTTTGCGAACATATTATGCTAGCTGGAACTTGGAAGAAATTTAATATCCAAGAAGAAATCGCCTATTTTCAAAGTCCATGTATATGTCGACATTTAGGTAGCTTTCGTTGTTTTAAAACATTTCTACATTATGTAATTGGCAGTTATCGAACAACGAGCGACTTACCCCAGTATTAAGTTGTCTTCCAGTCTGAAGTCCGACAATGATATTTTGCTAAGCTGGACTGTATTAATTTTTGATAAACTGACTTGGAGACAAACTAGAATACATTTTCAGGATCCAGTACATTATTGATCTTGAATTATTCAAAAGTCTTCAGCCTCTTGATACGTTCGACCATGCTGACTTGGACATGAGGTATCATCCACTAGATAGACTATAGTGTAAGCGAGACATAGTGTGTGCAACTACTTTCACGTTGATTTACATGCTGGCTAGAAGGAATACGAACTCATGTTTCGAAATAATTGTTATATGCCTGTAGTCTTCAGCAAATCCGAGAAGCATAGATGAAGGCATGCCAGATAGCTTGTTAACATCCTAGAGGTCACAGCTTGCCAAATTTGCAGCATACAATTCGTTCTGCATGAGCGAAAGGTAATTTTTCATTTCAAATATTATGCCCACATCTCTCTTCTGGTCTACATATTTAAATAGTTAAATTATTTATAGAATACAATTGCAGGATATATTCGTTTTGGTCGGATACATGCTACCTGTCTGTGTCAGCATGCCTCTTATACATAGAAACGACTGCGAATGCAAATAACAGATATATTGGTGCTGTACAGCGATGCATAATTCATGTGGTAACATGTATAATCCGAAAAGGTAAGGCTAGTATTTGTACAGCTCAATTTTCGTAATAATGTCAAACAAAATAATGTGGTCTACCACGTTGCGAATCTCGTCTTTCATATTTATTTGGCACTTGTCCTATACTGAGAACAATCTTTACTCTGTCAACTGATGACACATAGACGCCTAGTAGGAAACTGATCTTTTGCATGTCAATGCGATTTTTTTTATAAATTACTGTTCTGTGTCACAAACTTTATGCCCATCGCTTCAAGTGCAGACGAAGTGTAATTTCTTCATTTCATAACTGACTAGAGTCCTGGCTGGTCACAAGTCTAATGGCGACTTCATGTGCGCACTTAACAACTACTGAAATTTAAATGAAACATTGCAGCACTTCGAACAGTTTATATCCTGGCAGGACCATTGGTGAAAACTGGAGTAGGTTGTGGTTTATTCTTCAATTAAGATTAGCTCCACTTGCAAAAATGTAGTTTATTTGTATGACGTACATTAGCAATAAGTTGACAGCTCGTAAATATTCGTATGTTTCTCCAGCAGTGTACAACTTTTGTTCCCATCCTAGCAATTTTAATAAGGTCCTTGGTTTCATAAAGTTGACATTTTCACTGCATGTTGTAATGATTTTTTTGATTGCTTTTCCTCACCCTTTGGTAACTTTTCCTTAATGTAATATACAATGTTTTCAATTGTGCCGCCAATTAACATTTTTGGCACAATTTTAACTTTTGAATTTTGAACCATTAATTTTACCAGTAATTTTGCAGCTCAAATGTAAACTTTTTACACTCTCTGTAAACTTCCATTTATTCATTGTCAGGCCAGACTCCCCTATCCAACTTAGAAACACACAACATAGAAACACACAAAATATAATCTTCTAAGTTATGCCTGTTCTAAGTTTTGTGTTTCGGCGTTGCGTGTTTCTAAGTTGTGATAGTTCTATGTTGTGACTTTCTACGTTACGACGTTTCTAAGTAGTGTGGTTCTGCGTTGCGTGTTTATAAGTTACGTGTTTCTAAGTTATGACAGTTCTAAAATGTATGTTTCTAAATTGTGAAAGTTCTAAGTTATGACTTTCTAACTTACGATGTTTCTATTTTGTGTGGATATTGAATGGTGAAACTTTTGGTTGTGTGTTTTTGGCAAATGTTTTCATACGTTCTTATATCCAGCCCTCTACAAAGCTTCTTCCTTTGAAAGTTAGGGAGCTATATATAACCATCTTGACCACCAGCGATCTCTATGTGGTTCGTGGAAAACTACATTTTTTAAGACTTGTTTGTTTCTCGGCAGATGGCATTTTACACCGTTCGTGCATTTAACTATGAAATTACTGTGAAAAATAAATTTTATAAACTAAATAAATTACATCCAACAAAAAGGCGTATTTTAATTTATTCAAAACGAAAATAAAAACTGTAATTAAAAAAAGTATAATTATTTAAAGTGATATCTAACAAAAGTAAAATAAAAAAAAGAACTTAAAATTGAATTTTAATACTAAAATATAGGTATGGTGGAAATACCTGCCATTTAAATGAGCTAGTAATGTGTAAAAATAGTACTAGTTTCTCAGCAACCCATATTTACTGGGTAGATTTTTTTGCAAGATTTTTATAACTGGCAACCATTGATTTGGCCTTATTCTTTGTCATAGTGAATATCATTTTTACTTAATTTTTTTAAATTGCGTAATTTAAAGTTTTATGCTAATTTTTGAATTGAAAAAGCTTTGCTAAATTGGTCATCTGTGAAATGGAAAATTTAATACATAGTCCAATGTTCTGTAATAAAATTTATTCGGTGAACTATTACGTGCAACTTAATGCATTTGTGACCACGGTTAGTCACCATGTTATAGCAAATGCATAACTATCACATAAAACACAGAAAGTAATCCAATCAATTCAAAGGAAAAAGATTTTGTAAAGGTCGCGTTGTGCGCAATTCACAATAATTATTTTTTAGTTTGAAAATTTGTCCATACAAATTCGCACTTAGTATCTAATCTTTTTAAGTAAGAG
This sequence comes from Bacillus rossius redtenbacheri, assembly GCF_032445375.1. Taxonomy (NCBI): domain Eukaryota; kingdom Metazoa; phylum Arthropoda; class Insecta; order Phasmatodea; family Bacillidae; genus Bacillus; species Bacillus rossius. The sequence continues at coordinate 213,946,639 of NC_086330.1, read as the reverse complement.
CATGTAACGAGTTTATATTTTGAAAAAAATTATGAAATAATAAATTTCGTATGCATTTAACCTTCGATATAAAATATGTAACACAATTTACTGCAGAACTTTAAAATCTATATATTTAGTAGTTTTTTTGTTTTAATTATACGTAGCAAAATATTATTACTTTAACAATTTATTATGTATAGGTATATCGTCTACCGTTTGTAGTGTAGGCCTATACAATATTTTAAAAAACCTAGCGTTATAATTTTGTACACTTCTTAGGGGTTTTAGGATGGAATGTGCCTGCCTGCCTGCCTGCCTGCCTTTTTGATTGTGCTTCCAAAATGTGCTGCCCTTTTGATGGTGCCTCCAAAATGTGCTGCCTTTTTTTTATTGTGCTTCCCAATGTACTTCCTTTTTCGTTAAATGAGCTCCATTTTAGATTATGTTTTGACTCGTGTATTATAGTAAATTGATCTTGATTTGACTAGTATATTGTTCCTACGGTTGCGGGTATATATAAGCGAGTCCTAGACAACAGGTCACTCAGTTTGTTACTGTCGTCGACGGTGTAAGGATCACCTAGTTTGTTTCATCTTGTGCATAAGTCAAGTAATTACCTGTTCTTCAGAACTCGATGGCATCTTTACCGTCTTTAACGTCTAAGTCGATGGAGATTGAACCATTATCTACGGGAACACTGACGTCTGCGACGACTGCGATGAAGCAGATCCCGTTGGCAACGACGAAGCCAACACTGGAGGAGACTTCAACAGCCGTGGTACCACCGACAGAAGAGAGCTGAATGACTTCAGTACTGGCTGCACAGGAAACGTCAACGAACGCTGTTTCGCCCTTGATGGAGACTTCAATGGATAGTGATTCGTCAACAGCTAACGAACATCGATGCCGTTACTGCGACAAGATTTTCTCAAATAACAGCAATGTTCGACGGCACTAGAAGAGAGAATGTGCTAAGAACCTTTATCGAAAAATGTTTTCTGTAATAGGTGTCGCAAGAAATTTACAAGAAATGTTAATTTGCAGGAACACTTGGAGACATGCAAAGGTCCTGTTGCGCGGCAGAAAGTAAAGGTTCCGGTACAACAGCGAATGGTTGATGTGCATAGGAGTATTCCTGGAAATGGTACAACTGCAGTAACATCGACATCTGGTTCGGGTTGGTCCTCATTATCTAGGCATCCTGGTGGCTACTGCGATATGACGTTTGCATTTTCACATGATGTCCGGAGACATGAGAGGAGTAAATGTACGGAAAGTTCTTCTCGCATGAATTTATGCTGTGATGAGTGCCATGAATGGTTTACTCGAATTGATAATTTGCGTCGACATGCGTAAAACTGTAAAGGTGACGTCCGTGTGCCTACTGATGAACTATCTGCAGAAATTTCGACTCCTCGGTTTAGATTGGAGACTCGTGAGCGTAGAAGCAAACAAACAGATGTGCAGCAACCGATTGCTATGACGTCTGTACATGAACCTAAAGCCAAGATTTTGTTCGATACCTACTATACAGGTGAATGATAATGGCTTCTACTACTTGGCGCAGTCTGCATTTCGTGGAATGTTGAAAGACTACTATTATCTAAATACGTTAAGTGAGTCGAAAGATATTTGTAATTTTCTTTATATCAGACAGGACATAATCAATCAGCTTACTGATGACGTATCAGCAAACGGTCCTTTAAAATATAACTTGTGGTTGGACTGTATATATGGAAAGCCATATATGTGCGATGACAAAGTGAAGAAGTGTGCATTCAAGACATCGGCTGCAGTAATTTACTGTTTTGAAGATGTGAAGCAAACTGTTAAACACTGTATCTAGAAAATATCTCAGGAAGAGGAGGACTATGTCAGTAAAGGTTCTGGCTGGTCTCTGTCTAGTATAAACCAGTTGGAGCTAAGAATTAGTCATTTCACGCCTATGCAGGCCCAAATGTAAATAATATTGCTGGTTTTCGCAAGTGTTCCTCTAGTAGAATATAAATTAAGTAATAAATATAACGTTTGTAAAAGAACTTGTGGTGTTTTAACTCTCGAACCTGTCACATGTGTGCTAAATTTACATTAATTTTTTTTGCATCGCCCAGGGATCGAACCAATAACAGGGTTCGATCGAATCAATCAGTAAAATAATAAGTATTTTTTTTTATGAATTTTGAACTTTTTCCCGAATATCTAGCTAAATAATTACGAATTTCCAAGATGGTGCTCAAATGTCAAGATGCCGGGTGCCACAGTAATAAAAAATTATTACTGCACTCTAGCAGGTTAAATTTTTGGTAATATGAAGGTAGTGCACAATAGGGGCCGAAAACTAGATGGTGGTCTCCAGCAGACGAAAACAATATGGCTGATGTGACTTCATACCAGCTGATAAAATATACCTTGGTATTGGTGGTGGGAGGTCAGACGAAAGGTGGCTTCCATGGAAGAAGGATCTATCGACATTTTTTTTTTACGTGACAACGTCTAATAAATCGATGAACGCCGGCTGCACGCACGAAAAAGTGTCCCACTACGGATGTCCCACTACGGATGTGTCCTATTTGCTCATTGTACGCATGCGTGGCATCTCTCTTCATGCTCATTGTAGGGCCTACGCATGCGTGGCATCTCTCTTCCACTCGATTGGAACGACCATCGATTTGACTTTTCAATCATATTTTCTTCGTTTGAATTATTAATATTATGTAATTTAACAATTGTCCACCGATTTTCAGCACAATCGGTACAGTTATTTAAAAGTAATGTTTAATATTCAAATACGTTTTGAACCAACAATGGTGGTTTACATTTACATATAATAATGCAAATTACAACCGGGATCTTTTGCACAATGTTTTAAAAAATATTGTAACACATTATAAATAAGTTTGGTGTATTTGGGATGCGTATTTGTTATAAAAACGAAATAATATTATTCCCCTACCGTGAACAAAATTTTTATAAAAGCATATATGACATCTGAAACTATCATTTAACGAATATGGCTTCGTGGGTGAGCGATCAGCGGCGCTATCCTCTTATTGTAAGGTTGTAGGTTCGATTCCCGGCAGGTGCGAAAATGTTTTTTGTACTTGTAAAAATAAATACGACGCACGTAACATTTCAAAAGTAATAAATATATTTGAATAATGAATGCAAATAAAAGTAAATTTATTAATTAAATTGTTTATTTTATTTCACTCCTTTGTATCTATGCAAAATATAAATAATTCAATAAAAATGATTCAATTTAATTCATAAAAGTATGTAGAGGTAGATTTTATCATACAAAAGATAGAAAAAATTTAAAAAAAATTCTTCCTCAAAGAATACAATATTTTTAATGCCTAAATGGTTTGGTTACAAAAACCTATTACGGCTCAGTCTCAGGCCGAATATGATATTATTTCCTTTTCTTTTGGATCAATCATTTCATCAATGTTTTGTTATGACGTTGTCACGTTAAACTATCGTCCGTAAACCGACTTTACTGACAACCAGTTTTTGTTTTAAATTTTACTCTTTATGGGTTTGAACCAAGAACTTCAGGACGTAAGTGTGTTTTAAATAGTATTTTATTAAAATGTGATTATTAAAATGTTATTATAATATTTGAAAATTTTTCCAAATTTCTACCTTCAAAATTACGGTTTTCCAAGATGGTGGCCTGAACAAAAAGGGAAACGGAGTTTTATAGATTATTTATTTTAATTTATTTAATTAATTTTTTATAATTCTAAATGTTTTCCTCCTTTTCAAGCATTGTACTTATGGATTTTCAAAATGGCGGACATGACGTCGTACTAGATAACGATATATATACCTTAACTTTTGAGGGGGGGGGGGGGGTTGTCAGTATGCCTGCAGCCACCATGAAGGAAGGATCGGTCGCCGTTTTTTTTGGTCTCACCGAATTCGAACTGAGGACTCCGATCTCCATGCCGTAGGTGTATGTTTATTAAATATTTTTTATTAAAATTTAATAAAATTAAATTATTTTTTTTATAATTTAAAAAAATATTAAAATCAGTTAATAAGAATAGATATTCCAGATGGCGGCCGTAACGTAAATTGAAACGGTGACGTTATTATCCAAATTGGTGATCATAAACCCAGATGATGTCAGAGGCTCATCAGAGGCTTTAGACATGGATGCTTAAGCCTCTTTTAGGACAATGTGTTCTTCTAAGGCAAAAAGTATTTTAATTTTTTTCGAAATTCTAGTTTTTGAATAGTGGAATTTTTTGAGATTTTTTGACGGAATTTTGTTCCAATAAAATGGAAATTTTGGCGAATTTTGGGTAAATATTAGAAAATGTTGGCAAACTTCAAAGGTCAAAGGTCAATGTAAAGATGTAAGTTCAAGGTCACGGCTATCCAAGATGGCCGCCGTGACGTGACCATCCAAGATGGCGGGCGGCACCACAGGCACCACAGCTTGAAGCCTGCGCCCGGACATACTTTCCTATAGATACTATTTTTTATGTTGACTAACTTGATTATTAACGGTGAAGAAGAGAGCAAAATTACAAAATACATATTTTCTTTGACCTCCAAATTTCTAAGTTGTTACAAGTAGTTGGCGAGATGAAAATAGAATTTAGAGTTGTGTGAGTAAGGTTCAACCTCGAATCTTTAACATTTCATCTTTACAAAAAAAATCATACACTTAATAAAATTCGATAACTCAAGGATAATTTGATGCTCAGAGTGAAATCCAATTTCCAGATTTTCAATTTTTCCAAGAAACTTAAAAATTTCAATAAAAAGAAAAATTGGAATTACTTACAAAATGTTAAATTTTATTTTAAAATGTTGCGTTTATTTTTATTTATCCTCTTTATTCAGTTCGCTTTTTATAAATATAACTCATATTAAAACGGTTTTGAAACCAGTCACGTGATACAAATTCATGTGTCCAAAAATTCAAGTTCGGTATTTGAACCTCGGGAAGCCCACAAAAACATCTACCGCTGTCTTTACACTACCAAGCCCATTAGGCAAGAGTAAAGTCATTTTTTTAATATTCTCACTCTCGTCTTTTTCTTTATTATTTCACTGAGCCTCTCACAAAAATTACTAGCAGGTTGTGCTGAATGCTTGGTTATCGTTGTTAATGAAAGTGCCACACATTTTCAAGAAAAAATACAAGACTATTTCTTAAGGTAATTTTTTTTTTCATAACTTTTGAAGCATAATGGTATTTTTAGAAATTTTTGAGACTGTTTAATTCATACGTCAACGGTTATTTAAAAAAAATGTTCAACTTCAAAAGAGTGTTCAAAGTCATTATTATTCTGTCCTATATGTAAATGAGCACGGCGTAGAGTAAATCACATTGAACGAACGAATAAATTAAGTTGTTCCTTAAATTAGGTATCAAACGTGCGCTATAAAATAACATCATTAATAAAAAATTTCAATAATTGTAAGATCCATACAAATCAATAATTTCTCAGCGATTTTTCTGAACGTGTAGTAAGATTCACAAACAATTTTCAAGAGTGCACGCATTGTATTAGATTTAACGACGTAAGATGCACATACCACCCATATTACACTTACTTTGTTTCGTTTTACAAATACAGTAGTTTTAATTATTGAGCAACAAATAATTTTAACTTTCGCATACGAAGCCTCCGACTGTAAATAATAACTTCACGGGCGAATTTCTCTAAATATCATGACGTCACTCTGTGCTTTTGTTTTAGCTTGGAGAAAATAGGTCTTTGAAAATAACCGTTTGTGGAAATATTTTCTTCAGAAAACATTTGTATAATTTTCTTTAATATTTTGATTCTTTTTCTTTTTTAGTAACACATCGCGCTAACTCTAACATGCCAAATGTTTTCACATGTTGGGTTACGGTAATATGTTATTCAATAGACGTTTACCCAATAAAATTAATTCACATCTCTATTATATTTTTTTCCGCGAGAAGCTACTAAAAACGAACTTCACCCAAGAATTTCGTTAAGCCATTCAGCGGTTTATGCTTTTTTGGATACAAAAAGACGTTAAATTTGATTTTGAGTGGAATATTTTTTTGTAGGATGTACCAACAGTATAATAAGATAATATCCAAGCAGTAAAATAATTTTCTTGCAAACACCATTGATATCGGACGTTCTGCTGGCCGCTTTCTTAACGTTCGGAACGACTCAGTGTCCTTTGACGACGAAATATTTTTTTTAAATTCTGTAAGTTAAATGTTTGGGGCGGGTCAACTGTTTAAATTGATAAAATATTTACTAACAAATTCTAAAACGCGGTCGTATGAAACCGCTATATGGCCGTAATAAATGTGGATACTATGCGATATTTCCGAGGCATCTTCTCTCGATTAAGGATTGCTTTCTTCCAATTTAAAAAATCCAACTCAAACTTATAACTGAAATAAGATAAAAGTTAAGTATTTTTTTCAGTAACGTAACTGAATAAAGGCTAGTTTTGAAATGGTGAATTTGAGGCCAAGAAAGTCGCTCGGCAGTTTAGAAAGGGTTCAGTTTGATTTAGAATAGGATAATATGCATTTTATTTTGATGGCAAAATTAGCATATATTTTATGTCACCAAAAATAAAAATAACTAATTTCTTATCCTACGAATCTATTCTTAAGAAAATTTTTCTACGAAACGACCGTACTAAATTTTGAACATAATAGGTTTTCATTCTCTTTGTGCTGTATATATATATAAAAACACTAGCGGACCCAACACACGTTGTTCTGTTCAAACGTTTTAAATTTGAAAATATTTACAGGAAATTTCCCTGAATCTGATCACAGCTTCCTCTGCCGGGTCGAACTGAAATAAAAATAAAATATTTCTGAATATTCGATAACGCGATAACAGCGCTTCCTACCGGATCCAATGTAAAAAGATCCAACGTAAAACAACTAAATTAAATTAAATTAATTAAAAATATTATTTATCGGATTGAATTGTGAATCTAAACCATTCTTGAATCCACCTGAACACACACTTTAAAGTGGACCCGACAGACGTTGTCCTGTTCAAACGTTGTAAATCATAAAATTATATATTTTTCTAAATAAACTTAAAATTAAATAATATAAAACTTAAATTTTGAATATACTTTAAACTTTAATTACTATATGCAATTTTTATTTTATAAATGTTATAATTTATTTTACAAACTTATATTTTTATTTTTAAAGAGGCGTTCAATACGTCATAAGTTGCATAGAATAAAATGAGAAATGACGATTTAAAATTGTAGGTTAAGTTGATTGGTATTGAATGTACGTGTATGCATCATTAAAATTACGAAAAAATAATGTTAATTACTCACTTCAATACTGCACCTCACAAATTTGCACAATGTATATTTTTAATTACAGTTTAAAATGTTATTTCAATAAGTTATAATATATTCTCAATAAGCAATTCTATTTTAATTTTAATGTAATAACAACAATCCATAGAATCCATCCAAAGATTAACAACACATAAATAAATACACAACACACACATAACACATATATATACTGTAAACCTAAACCATTCAAAGATCAACAACAAATTATAAATAAAAAATTAATTAAATAAACATTTTCCAGTGGACCAAATTGTGAATCCAAACCATCCTCGAATCCCCGTGAACTCACACAAAAAATTTCATAAAAATCAGTCCAGCCGTCTAGGAGGAGTTCAGTGACATACACACGCACACAAGATATATATATATATATATATATATATATATATATATATATATATATATACTAGCCGAACCAGCCCGCTTCGCTGGACGTGAAATAAGGTAACTGCATTGAAGGCAAATAATTAAGTAATGTCTGTTATACGCAAGACCCCATTAAAATTCGTATATTAGTTGTGTAGAAAACCGCGTACAAACAGACAGACAGAAAAAGAACTACTGTTTTATTATAGTAAGATAGATATATTATTCTAACATGTTCGCATCCATGCAATATATGAAAAATCAGCATGCATAGCCCTATACCTATAACTAATCGTAGCTCGTTCCCACGACTTTTTCCTCATGGAATTTTGTATTATCTTGCACCATTTAGAAATTTAAACATTATAACATAACAGTTGATACAGTTGTAGTAGTTTTCTTATGTTTACAAATGATAATTTTTCTCACCTCTATTTCAGTCTTTGCAATAAAAATATGTTACTACCTAAATTTTGGGTAAATATGTTTCTACTTTCAAATGTAATGTCGGGAAATCACTTCATAAAATTTCTTTGTAAACCACATTTACTGTTTTCCCGTCTTGAGCTAGAATGTAAAGATTGTCTGCATTACTGACCCGCGAGCAAGCCACATTCATCTGGCCGTGGGAAAAACAATCAGACCTTAAGTCGACACCAGCTGCCTTAAGGCTCTGACCCTGAGACTTATTTATTGTCATCGCGAAAGAAACTGCTATTGGAAACTGTGTGCGCTTGAACCCGAACGGGAAGTTATTCGGGATGATCGGTATGCGTGGTATGAAAACAGTTTCACCTGAGCCACATCCAGTAAGAATCTCACCTTCGATTATATTTCGTTGTAGAGCAGTTACTTTAAGTTGGGTTTCATTGCACAATTTTGGGGGAGTAAGGTTCCTATGAAGCATTATTGGAACACCAACTTTGAGAACAATTTTGTGAACAGGAAGACCACTTGCAGTGAGAGAACTCAAAAACTTAACTGGATAATTAGTGGCGTCGTCCTGATTAAGGACGCTGTTAAACGATATGTAAACCACTTCAGCCCCATTCAATTCGTTTAAAATTTTTTCATTGATTGCAGCAGCTTGGTCATTTCTTGGAGTGAGTATGGCACGTTCACATAACCACGTATGTTCCTGATGTTGTATGTTTGACAAATACCCGAATACCGAACGTATGAGTTCGTCTTCCGAAGATACGACTCTGCCAAAATTTCTGAAAGCGTCACCTGACGGTGTTGCTCAGGGAATGCACCTTCTCCAACTTTTAATAGAACACCGGAAAATTCTTGCGCATGAGTTTTACCACCCAGCTGTGCTTTCATGTTAATTGTTAATTTCAGTTTTGTTATTTGAGGCCAGAGGTAAGAATTCTTCAGTGAAGCTTTGATTTCATCGGCTGATAATGCCCGGCATGCGTTGCAATGCCTCAATCAATTTTTTTTGTAATTTTTTAAACGTATACTAAGCATCTCTCTTCATCTCTCTAATTCTCTATCTCTCTTGTATATCTCTATAACTCTCTCTATCTTTCTATTTATATCTCTATCTCTCTATATATCTTTCTAGCAGACCCGACAGACATTGTCCTGCCCAAATGTACTTTTTGTGAGATATGGATATGGCGGTAAGTATTTCTACGCTGGACATGTTGTATCTTCTCATTATGCCCTCCTCTTGGGCACGCCACTGCCGTTACCAATAACCTTTCCCATGGTTACGCAGAAGGCAACAACAATGCAAAAGCCCGTTGCCATGGAGGCTAATTATCAACAATGCTTAGTTTTTTTGCTTTTTAAGCGTGTTTTTTTAGTTTTTCTTAACTCAGAATCGAGATAAAATATCCAATTGTGAATCTAAACCATCCTCGAATCCCCGTGAACTCACACACAAAATTTAATCAAAATCGCGTACAAACAGACAGACAGTAAAAGTACTGTTTTATTATAGTAAGATAGATAGATTATTCTTACATGTTCGCATCCATGCAGTATATGAAAAATCAGCATGAATAGCCCCACACCTATAACAATACGTATCTGCTGCCCACGACTTTTTCCGCATGGAATTTTGTATTATCTTGCACCATTTAGAAATTTAAACATTATAACATAACAGTTGATACAGTTGTAGTAGTTTTCTTATGTTCAAAAATGATAATTTTTCTCACCTCTATTTCAGTCTTTGCAATAAAAATATGTTACTAGTACCTAAATTTTGAGTAAATATGTTTATACTTTCAAATTTAATGACGGGAAGACACTTCATAAAATGTCTTTGTAAACCACATTTACTGTTTTTTCCGTCTTGAGCTAGAATGTAAAGATTGTCTGCATTACTGACCCGCGAGCAAGCTACATACATTTCAGAGAGAGAGAGAGAGAGAGAGAGAGAGTGAGTGAGAGAAAGACACCTATTGAATGTCTATAAAACTAATTTTTTTTATGAGAGCATATTTTCATTAAATAAATCATGAAATCATTCAACGATAAAAGCTGTTTATTTAATTAAGCGGACGGGTTTGCTCCAAGGAGAAAATTGACGCGGCGAGACCTCGTGGACATAGAGAAATGACACACACTCACTATTTGTGTGGCTATGAAACATGATTTTTTTTCTGCAATTTAAAATGTAATATACAAAAAGGGTATTGAAAATTGAAACAAATATGGCGACACTATAAACTGTCAGGATCTTTTTTTTTTTTTACTCTCTACTTAGTTCCTTACAATAGCAAAACTTAATGGCTTCTAATAATGCGTTGCAATTTTTTGCTTTTAAAGCGTGTTTTTTTTAGTTTTTCTTAACTCAGAATCGAGATAAAATATCCAATTGTGAATCTAAACCATCCTACTATTTGTGTGGCTATGAAACATGATTTTTTTCTGCAATTTAAATTGTAATATACAAAAAGGGTATTGAAAATTGAAACAAATATGGCGACACTATAAACTGTCAGGATCTTTATTTTTTTCTTACTCTCTACTTACTTCCTTACAATAGCAAAACTTAATGGCTTCTAATAATGAGTTGCAATTTTTGCTTTCAAAGCGTGTTTTTTTAGTTTTTCTTAACTCAGAATCGAGATAAAATATCCAATTGTGAATCTAAACCATCCTCGAATCCCCGTGAACTCACACACAAAATTTCATCAAAATCGGTCCAGCCGTCTAGGAGGAGTTCAGTGACATACACACGCACACAAGAAATATATATATAAAGATAAAGATAGACATACAGAGAAAATGTTTTTTTTTCTCATAATTTTACACTCATATTGACTGTATGAATGTAATCTCTGCCCAAAAACACAGAATTTATTCAAAGATGGCTTATCTTACCTGAATTAGTGTTAAAGATATACTCTTTACGTCACATTCGATATATTTACCACTGATATACTTAGTGCAAAACCCTAGACGTTAAACCTTTTAGTTTATTTCTGAGTATTTTTTTCCTAACATAATTAAAACTAAGAGTGTGTGGGATGAGTCTGGGTAGGGAAGACTCTAAGTGCGTCTCAGGGCGAAGCCTACACGCTCTAATCATCCATCATGTGCTAGGAGGGGATTGGCCAGCCATGGCAGCGATTGGCGCCATGGCTGACTTCCCTCTCTGACTATACTAGACTAAATCTAGGTAAGTTGGGCCCAGGTAAAACCTGCATAGACACAGGGAAAACCCTGGGCTCTTTCATGCAGGGTTCCAAAAAATCATGCATAATGCGTGCAGGTGGTTACGGGAAACAGAAGGATGGATCTGGAAGAAGTGTGGAATTTTTGAGTATGTTTCAGTAAAGTTACCATATAGTTCCAGGAAAACACTTTTCTTTCATGTGATTCTTTACTTAACAGGTGTAAAGTTCAGTATTTAGGTCAGTTTAGTTTTTAGATTGGTCGAAAGCTAGAAACATTTAACATGGATAGTAGGGTATTAACAACGTAAAGGAAGTGAATAAATTGAGGATTCTAACTAGTTGATAGTAGATATGTAAGTCACTAGAGACGATGAGGGATGAAGTGACAGTTCGCCGTTTTTTGAAGTGCCCGTCGTGTCTCTCTTTTTCGAGGTCAACTATTTATATGTTAATATAGTGTATTTTAAAACAGAAATAATTGTGAAATGTTCAATATACAAAGTCTAATACGCTTGATAGCAGGATTGTAAAAGAATAAACCAAAATCTTTAGCAAAGTCTTCCATAAAAAATCTTTAGATAAATTATCACGAAACGGAATTTTTTTTCAAATAAAAAGTTAAAACCTTAAAATTAAATTTTAATCTTTATGACTAAAAATAACAAAAGTATAAAAGCATGATGTATTTTGTTAAATTTTACTGAGATAAACTGTCTTGTTACAGTTTAAATGTCTACTTTATTAAGTAGACCTATGCTTTAAAATCACACGATGAAGCGATTCTATAAATCCCAAAACCGAGGCTCATTATACGTATCCGATGATTTTTTTAAATTTTTCTGTAAGCCTTGTTTTTTAAATGAAGTGTTACAAATATTTTATTTTCAGTATGCGTATATTTTTCGACGTCGTATATTTTTCGACGTTTATTCATGTTTTACCACGCAAGTCTACGTGAAAGTTTACTTAAAAAAAATGTTTTTAAATCATTTTAAAAAAACTTAGTTTAAATGATGATTTAGGCCTCTAACAATTGACAACGCAACACATTTTTAAAAAGTCAATACTTAATCAATTCCGTTAAATAGCCTACATGAATCTGAAAGGGGGTAGGTGCTCAATGGGCTAAGGCGTCACACTTGTTCGAAGAGGGTCGTTGGATCTAAACCACTTCTTAACGGGGGCGCGGAAAAGAACCATACTGGAAAACTACCCCTTTTGGGGGTGGGAGGGGTGGTTTATAACATAAGTACTCGGGGAATTCTATTGAATATTCTTATAAACTTTTTTTTTGTTTTTGAAGAACTTCTCAACTAAATTAAGGGTGTTGCTCAGTTAAATTATTCATTCAAAGAATGATATGTATGTATGTATATATATATATATATATATATATATATATATATATATATATATATATATATAAATGACCATGGTCTAGCTACTTCGATTGCTTATTTCAGTAAAACCAGAAATAATATTTCATTTGAAAACGTTAAATCGCACATACATATATAACAACTTAATGCTGAAACAATGTAAAACATTGTTTTCATTTATTTATTCAAAAATATTCATTTTTGATGTATTTGTTGTGGTTATGTGTGTTTATATTTAAATAGAATTAAACTAAACATATCGTTGTTGACAATAATTAACGCATCGTCATTATTATAGGCTTACATAGAAAACACACATTGTAATCTTAGGCGTAACGAGGAGCGCAATGAGAAATATATTATCATATTTTTTATATGAAAGTTTCTTGAGGGGGAGGGGTAGTGCTTCTCACCCGGACTGTTTTTAAAAATATGTTGCTATAAGCTGTATTTAAATCTAGCTGAGGACCCTTAAGAGCTTTATCTTAACCTGAAAATCTTAGGGGAAAATTACCACTTATGAAATGTAAATCCACAAGTCCATGATTGTAGTAATGCGTGTTTTAAAAAAAGTCTACACTAAAATTATGCAATATTCAGTAGCAATAAATCGAACCATATTTTTAATTTAAACTGGTTAATGAGATGCACTACTATTTTAAAAAATGAAATAACTTGACTTTTTGATTACATAATAAAAATGAATGGGATAAATACAATATTTAACGTTTTGTATAAATATTCTGGCTCTAGGGAACGTTTGTACACTGCTTAAATTAATCTCAAAAACACATCAATATTTATGTAAAAATTTTCACAAGCTTGTCTCGACAGTAGTACTATTTAAGTCGATTGTGATTCACAAAACAAATGCATAAGTGATTGGAGGAATGTTTCTGCTCATCGATACCTCGTTTCTAAATTTGTAGATGTTAGAATTTATTCAGTCATCCTGTTTGGAAAACTCAAACATCATTAACGGAGCCTTGTACTCGAACCTGTCGTGGCTCAGTATCGGTGATAATCAGTGGCCATCGTACATATGCTGAAACTTGGCATACATTAGATATGTGAGGATAAATCTTCCATTTTTAAAGTCCGTGCTTTCACTTTTTAAAAACATTTTAACATTACATATTAGACATTTATCGAAAATGGAGTGACTCGCTCTTGCATCATGATGTAACTTGTTCTTTTCGTAGCGAAGCTGGACTTTACTATCCAATTAATGTACACTGACTTTGAGACAAGGTGGGATACGTTTCCAAGCTTCAGGATTGGAATGGTATGTAAATGTTCTTATCATTTTATACATTATTCAGTATCTTGATACTTTTGATCATGCTCTCTTAGACATGAGCAAGCTTCACTTGATATACTGTAGTTTTAACAAGACAACCTGAGGGTTTTATGTAAAAACGACAATTGTGCTAATTTGCGTTTTTGATGGAAGCAGTACAAGTTCTTGTTTCGAATCAATGATGATATACAAGTAGTATTAAGCGAATCCAAGAAGAATGGACAGATGAATACAAACTTCAAACTTTCCTCCAGCATAAACAGGAAGCATGTCATCTTCGAGGGCCGAGCTGACCATACTTGCAGCAGACAGTTCATCCGGTTTGAGCGAAAGTTAGTTTTTTTATAGCAGATGCTATTCCCAAATCTCTTGTCTGGTCCAACTCGATGTTATTGAGTACGTATGTAATGCACTTGATTAGTTTTATACTATTGCAAGATATTGCCGTCGTTGTCGCATGCATTCCATATGCTTTTTCAGCGTGCCTCGTATATGTATAAACGACTGCGAAGACAAAGTACATTGTTTTGTACAGTGATGCGTACTTCTGATGGTAGTTCATATGGCTCGAGAAGGAAAAGAAGGTACTCGTGCAGTGCCATTTTCATTGTACTATCAACAAAAGTTTTCTTGTTGAGGATTTCATCTTCCATAATTATTTTCCACTTTTCCTATATTTAGAAAAAAACTATATGCTGTCAGGTGTTAATGCACCGACATCTGGTAGAGGAATGAACTTTTGCACTTCAAAACTTTTTTTATATATCTGTCTGGTCTCATCAACTTTATGCTCATCGCTTCAAGTGCAGGTGAAATGTAATTACTCCGTCTTGAAATTTACCAACCGATCTCTCTGATCAGTGATTTTGACGACTTTATGTGCGATCTCACGACGACTGTAACCTAAATGGTTCTTTGCGGCACTTAAACTAGTTCAAATCCTGGTGGAGCCATGGGCGGAAACTTGTGTAGCATGTGGTTTTTTCTCCCATAGAGATGTGCTTCACTTTGCTAAATTGCAGTTTATGCAGTTTATTCGTTTAATATTTATGTGCAATATGTGTAAATCGCGCGTAGATTCCTACATTTTCCTGCATCATACACCTTTTGTTCGAATTCGAGGATTGAACCTAACCTTCCTGGTTTCGTAAAGTGGACAATTTCACTTCATGTTTAGATTTACATGTAGTTGAAAGTATACATATGGTAGTGACATTTCCTTTTTTTAATTTGCAACATCGTCCATTTCGTAAGAGCCAACAGGTAATTGTATTTAACAAGTGCTCCCATAACCATTCAGAAAGAAGGCTACATCTTTCAGTTATCTTTATTGATATTTGGTATTTCATTATATGTTTGAAAATCTGTGAGTCAAATATACCATTAACCATAGGTAGAAAATGGACTGCTCGCAGCTCCCAACTGTGATTTGTCAATGTAAGTGTTATCAACATGACTTAATTCTTTCTCATAACTAAACATTCTTTATATTCTTTTAAGAAGAAAGCGAAGGTACATGTGACTGGTGTTTATTTGTTTAGGTAACTATCTGTTTCATAATTGTAGCACAGCATTGTCCCATTCAGATACATCTACTTTCTGGAGGTGGTCTCAGATCATCGAAATTGCTGTAGTACTCAGCCTTTTTTCCAGTCTTTATTTATGCTACCCAGTGCATGTCATGGCCTGCTGACGCATCTAAAGAAATAATGGCACACTCACGCGTCATTGGTTTGCTTGGTAAACTATCGCACATAAACACTCCTCTGAAATGTAGTATTTTCAGGTTGCGAGCGTACATACTTAAATTTATATTGGTGAGGGGATTTTGTGAGCGGATATTCCAGTCTGAAGCCCAATGATGATGTATCTTTGTTCTTCGGTAGCAAATCTGGACTTAACTATTTAGTTGACACATTGATTTTGAGGGAAGCCAGTATACATTCCCAGACCCCAGGATCGGAATTGTATATTAATATTCTTGCAATTTTCTAAGTTCTTGATACGTTCGACACTGCTCACTTTGATGTGAAGCAGCATTCTCTCGATAGACTGTAGTGTTAGGGAGATATAGTGTGGATTTTCAGCAGCATTGCTCTTGCATTGATGTCCATGTTGGTTGGAAGCAGTACGATCTATTGTTTCGAATTAATGATATAATGCTTGTAGTCTTTTGCGAATCCAAACAGCATGGATAGAGGAACAAAAACTTTGAACTTTCCTTCAATATAAAAAGGTAGTTTGCATTCTTCCCCGAGTTCCCAGCTAGTTGTCTTTGTTGTAACAGTTCGTTTGGCATAAGCGAAGAATAATTTTTCATAGCGGGATGTAATGCCCACATCTCTTGTCAGATCTACCCCGACTCTATTCAGTATATATGTCATGTGTTTTATTAGAGATATTTAGAGCCAATGGAGCTAGAGAGAGCCTTTGGAGCCATTTGGATCCATTGGAGCTATTTGGAGTAATTATTGGAGCTGGTTGGAGCTAAATGTAACTGAAGCTAGTTGTAGCCAATTGTGACATGGGGAGGGAGCAATACTAGAAACTAATTGGACATTTTAAAATGCATACACGGTAAAAAAGATTATTTTAAATAATCTATATACATATTTTTAATTCAAGTTATCTACTAGTGGCCAAGAGTATATAAGTGAGACCCAAAAGTGGGATCCTTAGTTCGTCTTTGGTTTAGATTGTGTGTTTGAATCAGCTATTTTATTGCACATATATTAAGTTAGTTGTAAACTCATCATTTTCAGGCATAATGGAAGATTTACCATCAGCGTGTAACCTGATGGCAGCCACAATGATGACCGTAGAGATCTCAATGGAAGATGTACCATTGCTATCAAGGGCCCTGATGGCAGCAATGCTGACAACTGCAGAGAACTTCTTGAGATGTATACCATCGTCATCCGAGATCTCGATTGCAGTAACACCAACGACCTCAGAAATCCTGGTGACAGCTGCACTAGAGGATATATCAGCAGGCGTGGTTCCATTAGTTAAGGAGACCTTTACTCCTGCGGTGTCTTCAGCTGTAGAAATTGGGTCCCTACAATGACATAAACTTTGTTGAATCCATCATCGACCATCACTGGAGGTACAGCAAAACTTCCGAGCATCGAAGTCGCCACTGTGTAAATTGCTTTACCATAGCTATTATGTTCGCATGCTTGGAAGATTCGGATACCCGAATATTGTACAGGGAACACTGCATCAGTGCGTCAAATTTAAAAAACAATTTGTTTGCCATAATAACATAAACCGATATGATGAAATCTGCACGGGACCAGTTATGCGCAAGAAACAACCAGATTGTAAATTCGGTGAGTATATCGTAAACTTGAATCTTCGTGAGTGTGTGATAAGCCACTGTAATAATAATAGTAAAATTTTTATATATCAGTGCAAAAGGGGTTGTAGCCATTTTAAACACTGTGAAGAATTTTAATGGCACATTAGGTTTTTCAGAGAGCTTGTTAACCATTTATCAGGACCAAACTGTGTCTTCTGTGGCATAAATTTTGCACACATGAAAAAAAACCAATCATCATTAAATATATCACTGCCCTTTTAACAAAAAAAATGTTCCAGCTTTGTGTTATACGTGATCAAATGTAATTTTGAATGACCCTGAAATGATACTTGGATAAATATAAACGACTTACTTCGCAATACATGAAAAATGAAGAAACAAGAAGTGCTAATACTTTACTAATTTGCTTTATTTTTACACGTAGTACGGGTAGAATTTGTGTAATAAATAATGTTTGTAAAAAAGTATTGTTTTTATTAAAACTGGAGCATTGACTTTTATAGTAAAATATTAAACTGTAGTGATTTATAACTAAATAAATACTTTTGAGCCAAAATTACTTTTTTGCATCGAGCAAAGGCAATACCTAGTACAGTTATCGTTTGGATGAATGAATTATTAAAAAACATTTTTAAAGTTTTTCTGGATTTTTTTTTTCGAAAGTTTTGTTTGCAAATTACAGTTGTATTTTTTTTCCGATACGGCGGCAAAGATAGCCGACAATATGGCAGACATGACAATATATGACTAATAATTGACAGTACTGCACTCAATTGGGTAAAAATAAACCCAGATGGCGGTAGTGCACTCTAGCAAACGGAAAATATATATATATATTATTAGAGATGGTGTATATACCGAAGATATTGCCATGGCGTCATAATGGTGAAAATATTATATGCAATATGCCTTGGTTTTAGTGGTGGGGGTCAGCTGCCTAGTAAATATTGCCAAAGAAAAATATGAAACTTAAAATGTATAAGTGCAGATTTTATTTACGTGTTTAAATAACTTTTTTTTTTACAAATTTAATTTATTTTGTAATTTAGATTATTATTTTGCAAATTCCTTTTGCCATGATCGAACATAGAACCCCGAACTCGATTATGTATGAAATATATTATTACTTATTTTTAAAGAATGCTTAATTTATTTGACATTTTAGGTAAAAATGGTATCGATGTTTCGAATTTTACTCGAGGTATGATATTTCAATCGTAATGAGCGTCAAAGGTCACGATCCAGGCTTAACGGCTTGTTTCAAAAATTTTAAGGAGTTTTTATTTACTGTAAAAATTGTCAAGCTTTCGAAATTTTTATGAATAAAAAAGTGACATTATTTCATAACAATGGAATTTTCCTTCGAAATAGGGGAGGGGGGAAAATCAATCATTTTGAGGAATACTGAGTAATCTTTGACCAATTTTGTGGAAATTTTCCTTTAAATTTAAGACTGCGGTCGGTCTTTGACCTGCTCCTCAGTCATCACCAAATTATGCACCAGATATCCATTTTCTCTACTACTTATGTAACTAAATTGGCTAAAATTTTTGCCAGATAGTGAAAATGACTACATTTGTGGCCTGGTAACAAAAGGCTATATTTTAATCAATTTAGTTGCTACGAATAATTTTAAGACTTCGCCAACAAATTTATAATGAATCCTTATCAGTACTGCATGTAAAAGTCCCTGCTTCTAGCACTCATACACTCACTTTGATAATACTATAGAATTTTTCTTCTTTAATTCTGCCAGGTCCTTTAACATTTCCGACTGATACACATTAGTAGTATATAATAGTTACTCTCCGGACTGGCATCTGGCTGTGGATTGAGATTATCTTAGTTACTCCGAGCGCAGAGATTCTCGTGAGGTGTCAGTGCCCACCATATTGGGTTGAAACGTCACGGCGGCAATCTTGGATGACCTTGACACTTGACCTTGAACCCAGCGGCTATCTTGTATCAGCCATCTTGGATATGTCATTTTGTTTTCAAGAACTTTCTGCCATTTTGAATTCCATCATTTTGTTTTCTAGAACTTTTAGCCGTTTTGAAATATGACTTCACTGTTGGAATTTTCATCTGAGCCGCCATATTAAATATCCGTACTTATTTAGCTAAAAAAAATTGGGAACAATTCTATAGTTCATCAAAAAAATCTGCAATTAATAGACTAATTGATTCGCACGATCCCTGTCCGTTGTTCGAGACTTTATTGATGCAAAAAATAATAACTGTACGTAAACAGTAATAATATCAATAAATATGGCGGGAAACTTAAAATAAGCTTAAATTCATCGTCTTGCCAGCCTCAAGTAAGCCGACAGTGTTGTTTTGACCACCGTATTGAAAATTCGTAATAATTAACCTAAAAATTCGGAAAATTTTCGAAAAATAATCACTCATTGATTAATGCATTGAATCTTTGGATTCCTGTTCTTGCTTTGATCTTTGATCACTACAAAAAAATTTTAATTACAAATGCCATAAAAATTACAGCTTTGTGAATTAAAACACCACAAGTTCTTTTGTACACATCGATTTTATTAAATAATTACTACACTACCTACAATTACAAACAAACAAGCCAATTACTAGAAATTAAAAGCAAATTCTTTAACATTTCTCGATTTATGCATCCCACAAACTAAAGTAGGATTGTCCATTTCTTCGATTGAGAATTTTTTCCACCTAGTAGGTACTTATTGAGATACATCATAAGCTGAATCTCGTTGGCATAGATTAAATAACGAATAGGCTTGTGGTTCATATCTTCACGGTAGTAGTCCTAGACTCCGATTCACGAACATGGGTCACAAAAAAAGGTTCGGGACTCCAGTACGCAGTGAAACCTTTCTCGAAGATGGCTTTCTGCTTGGAGACGTTAGCTTTACACTTTCGTGGATCTTTATTCTTTGTGTTGGAAAATACTGTTTGAAGCAAGTGATCGTCATTTACGTCTTAAGGCTTCATATTTGTTGTACACGGCGATGTGGAATTGTATTCGCTTATTAGATTCGGCAAGATATCAAGCCAATTGTAGTTGCAGTTAGCTGTCAACTGTCGCCACATCTAGGTACGCAAAGTTCTGTTAAACATTCAACAATGGAGGCTTTGACATTACTAAATGTAGAGTGGTGTTAGATTCCATACTTCTTCATAAAAGCCTTGAAAGTTACACTGTAGAATTCTTTACTTAGATCCTCTTGCAGGTGTTAGGGTACACGAAAATCACACAAAATACTGAACATGGCCTTGGCTACGTCGGTTGCAGTCTTCAATTTCACAGGACTAGCTCATTCGAAATAATTAATGTTCACATCAATGGCTGTCAACATTTATTCAATCGGGAAATTGTTATAACCTCATAAGGTCCACCTGTAATAAATCATAAATTTAGAGAATTATGACTTAATGACTTTATTTTTGTCTTGCAGAAGCATGAAGTTCAGGAGTGAACCGGTTCAACTCAATGTATGTATCCGGCTTCCCTCAGTTCTTAGAGTATGGAGACTATTTCGTTGATGTGTGAATAGTTTCCTGCACTAAGCGAAGCATGTAGAAGTCTAAAATGATCAAATGATTTATTGGGGTTGTCCCAATGCACATAATGAAAGTTCGGACCACTTTCTAGCTTTTTTAAACCTTCACCATGTACTGCTAGTTCACTGAAGATATTAGTGAGAATGCCTATTTTTTCATGATCTTCGTCTTTATATATGCCACTTTCCGGATCGTTATCGCGAAAATGAGCATTGGTTAGCTCTAGCAGTTTTTTTGTACTCTTGTTGATCTTCGTGAGAATAGCCTTTAGGCTCCCTGCAAAACAGCAATTCGTACGAACTCGGAGTTCCGTGCGTTATGAACTGTTCTACATGCACTATATTTCCTGGTAAAAAGGCCATATTTTTTGCATCAAGGAAACACTTATTATGTTTTCTGGTCACTCCATAGGTCGTGTTATTATTCCTACTCGTGAAAGATCTCAGGCTGCACCATAGCATTAACTTATGTCCTCGTTTCCGTACTTTTGTTCTTGTGCATAGACTCTCTACACGTTTCTCTAATTGTTTCTTATTTCCTCTTCTTTACAGTTTACATTACTTAATCAACTTCTGTTTTCACCATGACGATACGACTAGTAATTGGTTAATCTCTACATTTTACTTATCATATACAAGTCTGGCTCTTTTAGCAAGTAGATATTTTACACGAAAATACTGTAAAGTTCGATGAATGTCACTGGCAAGGTGTGACATTGTACTGGCTGAAAACATTTTGCAAAACTTCCTTTTAAACTTTTTTTTCGTCCGCAGAAACATCTTTCTAGTTTTGGGCAAGATTTGATTTTATTGTCAAGTGAGTAAGTATTGCATTCAGACTGCTTTGAAAAGTCCTCAAACCATCGCGTCTTTGTGCGTTGGATACTTCGATCATATCGCGAGTTCGAGAATCCTAGGCTTCCACGCACTGGTCGATGGCCTGCAGGTACTCTAGTAATTCGTTTTTCACACTTTCAACTTTTTGAGTCAGTAATGAAATATATTAGTGGAAATCGGTATCGTGAGACTTAAGAAAAGTATTCAGTTTGGTAGTGCGACTGCTGTGACAAAATTTCGAAATACTATGGCTCATGTTTTATGATAAACTGATCAAAACCTTTTCTTTACCTGCCCTTATATAGAGGTCAGTCCTTGACTATAACTAGGAATCCGTGTTCGTTTTTCCAACATAAGGAGCACATGACATTGAATTCCTGGAAAGTCGTGTTAGTGTTAACGTGATCGTCATAGTTATGACGTAAATTAAGTTCAACCATGCGAAAAAGTACAATGATATTCGCGTTTGTCACAAAGGAAATGTTTTTTTAATATGACTGTATGTCTGAAACATGTCAATGCAGTTGACATTGGCGTGTCTGCTCATTGAAAAATACTCCTGTATTATTTGTTGCTTCTCGCTCATGACATCGTTGAAAACAAATATGGGATTGGCTTTTGCTTCGCTTGGAGACACCACATCTGCGTTATCATTAAATGGAAAATACTTTAGGCCATCAACCATTCGCTTAACCGTAGACAACGCCTGTACTTTGTCTGTTGCCGAGACTTGGAATAGAGGTACACATTTTCGAACCTAAGATAGTTTGTTTCTTCCAGGAAACTCAGTAGAACGCACGTTTTCCCACAGTTGGACTGACCGGTCACTATGCATCGCATGTTAGAAGGCAATAACAAGCCCGGCTGCGATCGCTTGCCCTGGCTTCGTCATCTTGCGTAATCCACACAGGCAAATACACTTCTACTTGACGACTTGCATTGTATTGGTGAAGTTGTATAAAATCAAACACATTTATACATTATCTCAGTTGTGCGTAATGATTTAAATAAGTAATTACAAAAAATACATCAGTGCAGAACTTGTGAACTCGTTTATAAACAATCTACCTTTTGAGCTACACATTCCCGGCTACATGTTATGTAGTCCAGGGGAAAAAACTAGCCAAACTACTAGCTTGCTGTGACATGGGCATTAATTCTCTTTATGAAAAGCGCAAGCAGCACGGTATTGCCTATTCCCTCAGCAAGGATCTGGAATCAAGGCACCAAGCTGATGTGATATTGTCATAGGAAGCTGGAGATTTAAGTAAATCACCAAACGTGGGACTAGGAGAAAAAAGTCGCGAAGTGGGGCGTATCCAAAATCACGAAAGCTAAGACGAAATCAGGAATGGATGAATGTCGAGCCAGCTCCAACAAGTCAAAGACGAATTCACGCAAAACCAAGTGCAAGACTGGTGCAGGAATACAAGAAGTCAATTTGGTTCGTTCGTAGACAGGGTCCAAGAACTGGATCCAAGATTGCGGCCAAATGGTTAAACTGGCATAATATTAAATATTCACTCCCGACCACAGGCTACGGAAATTATACTTCCAAATTCTCCACGGTGCCTCAGAACCCCTTTGTATTCCATGACTACCCCAGCGAGCCATTTCTACAAGATTTTAGGATGCCAGCAAGTCAACGAATTAGGTTTAATCTAAATTTGTATTATTCATTGCCTAATGACAAACCCTGCATTTTTAAAACGGACTTAAATCGCACCACAAATAATAAATATAAATCTGGCATTGGCAATAACCGTAATTATTTATGTAACAAACCAAAGAAGCACCAGTGTGTACATTTCTATGTGTTTAACATATTGTACCAAGTTTATTTTTTATTATGGTTAAAGGTATTTCTTTAAACATTTTCGGGCCGGCCGTAACATAAACATAATTTATTACTATTAAAAATTAACCTGTAATAAGTAAAAAAAAAAATTGTATTATTAGTGTTATTCAGTTAACCATATAATTCAATCATTTAACTATCCAAAATGATGTTTTTTTTTGTAACAATTCACAATGTTGTATCATTTTCTATTTTACCTATGAATAAAAATAAATCAGTGAATGTATATCAACTAAACTGCATTTTTAATAATTAATGTAAATTTACAGATCCACAGTCTCCTCAGTGTTTTCAGGGAGGAATTCTCTCTTATTTTTTGTTTGGCCTTTAGTGTCACCTCTGAGGTTCAATGTTTTATTAGCCTGTTTCATGTTTAAATACCAGATACTTACAAGGTAAATTATTATTCCCTTATTTATATATGTAATAGACTCTAAATGCCATAACATTACTCACATTCTCCTCCGACACCTCAAACCATTCAAGTAGCTTTTCTACTACCACAAAAGTCTTGAACAAAATCAGTCTACTTCCTGAGATGATTACTGCACAAAAAATTTAAAAAATGCAATTGGCATTGGTACTCATATCATTGGAATATATACAAATTATTCCACGATATTGAGAGAAAATTCAAGGAAAGTAAATAGAGATCATCATAGAGAGAAAAAGTGAAGAATAAGATAAAATATGTAGTTTAGACACATTTTAATAGCATGGATGTTCCAAGTAAAGCTGGTGGTCCGCTTTTGGTTGACACAAATCATTGTGCATAATGCTGGAAAACTACGTATTTTGTTTCTCCGGTGAATGTAGACTAGATTAAGTTTTAGAAAAGTGGAAAATGGTTGCACGAGATATTTACTGTATGCGTGAGTAGCTGCGGTTGTGGTAGCGATGAACTGAGAATATAGTTCTAAATATACTAAAGAACATTCATGGTCGAAATGTCCATAAACCGAAACACTTTTGGTATGGTTATTTACATGTGACTCCGTACCCTACATCACAATAAAAGAGGCTTAGAGCAAACAAAAATATTTTTTTTTTGTATTCAAGCAAAATCTTTTTACTTTTCTCAGGTTTTTCATTGAGGTTTATTTTGTAATTTTTTACTAAAGGCTATTTTTTTCAAGTGTATTAATTTTTACACTATGTTTTTCATGCTAAAAAAAGTGCTTGTGTGTACTTTGATATATATATATATAAACCGATGATTTAATAAGTTCTTATTTTTACGCTATCATTACCTGCAATATGTATCCCACACCATGCGCTATATTACCTAAAATTTGAATTAAACATAATGTAAAACAAACTTTCGAAAACATATATACAATTTTTATTTGACAAGATATATTTTGAGCTATTATTCATTAAGATTAAGTATTACAGTAGGAAATTACGTATCATTTTGCAAAGTTTTATGTGACTACAAATTGCATTGGTAAATTGAATTAAATTGTTTTAAAACGAAATTTTCTTTAACTCGCCTGTTTTACGTATCTTTTTCTACTCTTTTAGAGATTGAGTTACGTAATTATATATAGTTCTGCATCATGCAGTGGTGGGTTACTTTAATTAAAATTATTCCGATTTCATTAAATGTATATGTTTTGCTTATTGAGAAACTCTTATCTACCTATAAAGATCGATTATTTTACTGGCCTATAAAGGGTTGGATGATAACGTCTTTTGCTTGGCGTGCTGGGAGTGGAATGCAATTTTTCTTTTTTAAATAATTATGAATGTGACCTGTAAATATGAGGCTGTTCTTTAGTTTTGCAATAGACATGGCGTATATTGTGTTTGAAATTAAAGAGTTGGTGACAGTACGACTCTGGAATTACTTTTCGACGTTTTAAAATGCAGACATTGTTTTAGTGTATGTTTTCAGGTATCAAAAAGCTTAGAGGACAATAACTATTTAAAAATGGCAATTATTTTGCAATTTTTTTTATTTGGCACTTTAATACCAATTATTAAAATCGTATTAAAAAGCTAAAATATTTTACAAATGGTTTAAAAGATAGCCAGATTATATCATTTCCTTAAATAATTTACTTTTTATAAGTTAAAAATTCACGAGAAACACAACATTTTATATAAGTTTCATTCTGAAATCTTTTGTTTTTTGGTTCGTAAGAGGGAACAGTTATTTAATAAAATTTTGTACTGGTCATTTTATAAACTGGTCAAATAGTCCATTGCACTGGTTCGCTTGACTGAAATGACAAATGTTCCAATACTTTCAATAACTTATAACTGAATGTCCCGTGCTGGCTGCAGGGTGGCCGGAAAGTTCCACTCTGCCAGGCCACTCTCCCAGGAACGGCAGGAGAGTCCATGCCACGCACGGGAGCTTCGCGACGAGTTCAGACCGGAGGCTGGGCTTGCAGCCACTAAGCGAAGTAAAATACACTGGAGCTGGGGTCAAGACAAATGTAAAATTTAGTGGAGGAATAAGAGTTAGTGTTAAGTGGATAAGTCATTTAAGCTTGCCTTCACTACATATGTAAGGAGGGACGGACGACAAACCTAGTTAAAGGATCTCCGAAGTAACCGAAGTTTGGTTTCTAGCACATAGTTTACAAGAAGTCCTGCAAATGGCTCGCGTAGTCGCACTGGGAGCCTGAATTATGTTGCCATAGGTGCTCAGAGATGGAATTCAAAGCTCTAAAGTAGTCATAGAGCAAGGCAAAGAATTTTTAATTTTTGCCCACAGAGTTCAGAGATGGACGCGTGTTGGATTGCCATCGAGGCTCAGGTTGTCTTAAAGAAAAGAGGGGCTAAAGTGATGTGTAAGTGGGCTGATTGAGGTCCCGAGGAGCAGTTTAGAGTTATAGTAGGCTACGCTCGGGTGGACTTAGTAGAAGGTGAGGGTGTAGACCAATTGCCATTATGTAGTTTGCTATGTAGTCCACTAAGAATGTCCTGCTCACATCAACGGAGTCGTGTCAAAATTCAATCCCCATATCAAATGGAACATGCCTAACAGAGGCGGCGTGTGCCTGTGTACGTGAGACCGGGTGTCGCCGCCGTGCCCACACAACGATTTATCAGGCTTCTGGACGTGAAATAGAAAAGCTATATGATCCCATGAAAATGATAGAACTAACTTAAACAAGTCGCTGTAGAAAACTAATTAACAATGCCCTTAAGAAATCTAAACCAAGAAAGGAAATGTAAATTTGAGTATTGAGAACAATTAGTAATTAAAAGCTAAAAAAAATATATAATCAAATAGTCACAAAATATATGCTAGTTATCGGCAAAAATGTTCTGAAAATATTAAGAAAAAGAACAATTTAATTTTTTTATGGTTTAAGATTTGTATCACTTACTATCAAAAAATAATCAATAATTTTTTTAATATGTGCAATGCAATGATATTAACACTTTGTGTTGTAATGTAATATTAGTGTAAATAATATGTTTTGGATGATGTACAATAAATTTTTTAAATGTTTAAATAATACCGGATAAGGCATTATTTTTGTTTAAACCACCAGGAGGAGATTCATGAATTAAATTAACCAAAAAAAAAGTTTTTTCTTAAATAACAATATAGAAAAACTATGATAACTTAAACATTAAATATTAAATGTTTTTAGTAAAATTCTCAAAACACATAAAATAAAACTACAAAATTTTGAAATGCATTTTGTAGAAAGCCTAATTTCAGTATGCTTCAAAAGGTTAGACATATTCATCGGGTTGGTTGCTTAGGGCTGTTTATTTTTAATAAGGCTTTTAATCAAACAGTTTAGCTACACTTGAACATTACAAACTCTTGTGTGACTAACGTGTGATATTGAAGAGGATTTTCTTCCAGTAACATACAAGATTTTTGTATATTTTATTTGTTATCATGTGAAAGTCTGACATTTATACACAAACATTCAAAATATATAATCATAGGTATTTATTACTTCAATTTTGGTCTACTCTGATAATAATGCGAACATACATTATATACCTGTGATAACTACATTAATTGATAGATATTTGTATAATAACATGCATATGTTATAAATATACTAGCTGCAATACCCGGCATTGCCCGGGCTGAACACAGGATGTTGTTAGTAATTGTCTTCTTAATTTGAATGTCAAGTGTGAAAATTAATTTATATTACTTTCAGATCCGGAAAACGTTGTTCTGCCAGTTTATAGTTATTTACCTGGTCTGTATGTAATTTAGACTTTATAAAGCAATATAGATAAAAGCTGAAAAATAAGAGATTACTAATATTGAAAAGATTCCATTATCTAGCTAATGTTCGGCCTGCATTGCAATGCCTCATTCAGTTTTGTTTTGTAATATGTTTGAAGTAGATCCACATATACAGATCATCTATCCATCTCTATAAGTATATTTATCTCTATCTACATCTATATATATCTATGTATCTCTCTATCTATATTTATCTCTTTATATCTACATATATACTTCCCACTATCTCTATATCTTCTATATATAAGTCTCAATATACCTCTATACATCTATAGGTATATCTCTTTATCTAACCCATTTCATTCTCTATAACTCGCTCTATCTCAACTTATCTCTCAGTTTCTATCTCACTATATATATATATATATTTATATATATATCACTCTATCTCTGTCCCTCTTTTATATTTAAATAAATTGTGTCATGCGTGCGCACTTATACAACAAAAACAGACGAAGTGCCGCTATATAAAATAAACACATTTTTTGACACGATTCGTGCTCCAACTATTGAAAAATAGTTATACCGTCTCAGTAACCTTCATGGGCATGAGCATAACAAATCACCAAAATTTCATCGCAATCGGATGAATTGTATAGGAACGCATACGGCACAAACAAACGAAAATTAAAGACATGACAAACGCATCAAACGATGGTGCGTTTAAAATTCAAGGAAAATCTATCTATTGACGAAGTTAAGATAAAACGTTTATTAGCGCCTTTATTTTGCTAGCCGCTGCGATCTCCACTAAGCGGACTGGTCTCACCAAGGAGAAAAATATTAATTTGCCAGACCTTACAATGTGTATGATCGTGTGTCAGACATAGAGAAATAACACTCATCACTCACTATTTGTATGTCTATGACGTATGATTTTTTCTGTTATAAAATGAAATTATCAATTTTTCACTCCGTTAGGGATGGAATTTCATATTAATATAATGTCTATGTGTTAATCCAGGTTATAAGCTAGCTGTAGGCCGAATTTCATTCAAATCCATTCAGTAGTTTTTACGTGAAAGAGTAACAAACATCCATCCATACTTAAAAACTTTCGCTGCCCGACCCGGCTTCGCACGGCTATACTAATGGAAAAAATTAAGCCACATCTCCCATTTACAGTAATGGTAAATAAAAAAAAATTCAGTGAAAATTTATTACAATGCTGTATAATGTACCGGAGAGAAAATGAATAGCACCGATGGTTTCCCGACTCGTGCACGCAACGTACAACTGATGTACCCGTACTTCGCTACGGCAGTCTACCGGCAGATTACTCTTGCGCCGCTCATTATACATGACCCTCCTTGTGGGTACGCCACTGCCGCGCGATGCCCGTTGCCATGGAGACGCAGAAGGCATGAACAATGCAAAATCCTGTTCTCATGCAGACAAAGTACCCACTGTTGCCTGGTTTTAACCACCCATGGGATCTAATTTTCGGAAAATGTCATCCTGCGTAACATAAGGAACATTACTGTGAAGTTTCAAGTCTGTAAATATATATACTTGAAATAAAGGGCAATAAAAAAACTAATTAAACACAGAGAGAGAATAAAAACAATAGTTTAGGTTTGCGATTTAAAGTGATAAAAAATATTTAAATACTAATTGAACTCATATTATGGTACTGATTGCTTCGTTGTTAATATCACACGGGTGTTTTTTACTTTTATGGGAAAATTAAGAATGATAAGGCATCTAGTGCGTAGCAACAATGTTAATAGGCAATAGGAAATAAACTTCTAGCGCCTGCGGCATTGTCAACACACACTTCGTACGTGTAATGCATGTTGTATCTAACCATCTAACCCCCTCCAACGCATTTGATTCTAAATTGGACTTTTAGTTAGGATCCCTAATGTAATTGATAATATAATATAGCCTATAGTCTTCCTCGATAAATGTACTATCCAACACTGAAATAATTTTTAAAATCGGACCAGTGGTTCCTGAGATTAGCGCGTTCAAACAAACAAACAAAAACAAACTCTTCAGCTTTATAATGTTAGTATAGATTTGTATGTAATATGTATATATTTATATTATTTAACTTATGTATTTAATTATATATAAATATGCATGTATGTACATTATTTAAATATACATGCCTTTATATCATTAGAACTTTTACAAAGTATTTTCAAAGTTCTCTAAGCAAAAAATATATGTTTAAATCACCGTTAGCAAAACTAATCCCTTGCATTAAGTTTGGGTAACACGGTTATAAGGGACAAATATTCTCTTGTTGATGGGGGAAACCCCTACACCCCCTCTCTAGTCAACCTTCTTTTATGGAAGTAAATCTTGTTCAAGACAGATACTGGCTCACGAATTTAACAGTTGGAGGAATTATATTTTTAATGCCAATCCATGCATGTACTACCTAAGTAATATAGTAACAGATCATTCATTACTGAAACACATATCAAAATGATTTAATATTTCTCCTTAAATTATGTGAAAATGTTATAAAAAATAATTTCAATATATAAATATTTATAAAAATATAAACTCTAACCATTAAAACTGTTCAAAATGGTGGGTTTAAATGAGAATTATAATTAGGTTATAGAGCAATTTTGGAACATATAAAGTAAATAAACTGAGGTATTATGTGTTTTGAGATGATTGGTTAGTGTTTTCTTACATATTTCTCGAAGTAAAAATCTGATGTGGAATTGTCCTTTTTTCATAGGTAGCCACACTTTTTCTACTGATCTTCAATACATCGGCAGTAGTTGCATCAGCCCAGAGTACGTGTCCAGATTCGTGCAGTTGCTCCGAACAACACGTGGACTGCTCCGAGAGAACCCTCAGCAGCATACCTTCTATCCCGAGAAGCACAGTAACCTTCTCCTTGGCCCACAACATCATCTCAGAGGTCAGCTCCATTGACTTTCCAGTGCGTCTGACGTTGCTGCACACCCTCTTGCTGAACAACAATTCCATCAGAGCCATTCAGCGCAGGGCACTCGCCAACCTGCCCGGACTGCAGTCTCTCGACTTGAAAAGAAACCGTATACGCACTATCGAGCCCAGGACTTTCGAAGGCTCCAACAGGCTAACTCGGCTTGTACTCGACCACAACCTGATTGACTATGTCTACATGGACAGTTTTTATGGGCTTGGAAGCTTGGTAGAGCTACGACTGGAAAATAATCATATTCAGACTATCGATGTTGAAGCCCTTCAACAAACCCCAAAGCTTGAAAAGCTTTACCTGAACTATAATAATTTCTTGATTTTGCCAGCTTCAGGGCCTCTATTTAAGGCACTTTCGTTGCTTACACTTGAAATGGACAACTGCAACATTATGGGACTCTCACCAAAGGCATTCGAGTATGCTCCTAACATAATTTATTTAAAGCTAAGAGGGAATTACTTGCAGCGGGAGGATCTGCGCTCAGTGTTACGTTTGAAATCTCTTAAGTTCCTTCATCTCGAGTTCAATGCAATCAGCTACATACACCCTAATGCTTTTGATGGAATAAACCTGGAATGGTTATATTTAACTGGGAATGAACTTTTCATGACCAGGAACCATTCATTTCTGTACACAAAGTTTCTTGTCACACTGGATATTAGCGTATGTGGCATAGAAGATATTCACCCTGGTGCCTTCAGTAATTTTACCAGACTTAAGGGTCTTTACATAAAGGATAATCATTTGACTACATTCTCTATCGATTCTGATCTCGAAAGCTTAGCATCTCTCGATCTATCGCATAATAAACTAATGTATCTAGAACCTGTCATGTTCTTACATTTACCAAATCTCATGTTCCTTGATATAGGTTTTAACTTCATCAATGCGATAGATCCAGAGACATTTTCAGCAAATAAAAAGCTCTCATATCTCAGCTTGCAGAGCAATCAATTGACGCTACCAGAAAGTGGTTTCTTGTTCAGTTCTCCATCTTTAATATCACTGGATCTTAGTTCCTGTGGCACTGGGGAAATTTCTACTAGTGCTTTTATTAACATGGCTAACCTTAAGGAACTAAAACTTTGCCACAATGCTCTGGAAACAGTAGACTTTTCGGGATCACTGGGAAATCTCACAAGTTTAGATATTTCTAAAAACCGGATCGTGAGACTCCATGGTGAACATTTCTTGGGAATGAACTCTTTAGTTTACATTAATGTATCTGAGAACCCGATCGATTGTGACAGTTTCCGAGAGATGTGGTTTTGGTGTTCTCCAACACCTGTAAAAATTGAAGCACAATGCACTTTTTCGCACGATACAAAAACAGATTCGTTCACTGAAAAATGCAAAGAAACTCAGCGGAAGAAACAAATAAACGAAACAACTAAACAACATGTAATATCTGAAAAACCAAAGCTTGTTCTTTCTATGAGGGGCCTAGAGGCTAACCCTGACATAGTGAAGGTAGATAGAAGAAAACAAAAGCCAGCTCTGAATACTTCTATGAGAGTATTACAACCAAATGCAGATGTTGAAATAGTAAATGAGATGAACAATGATACTTTAGACAGCTACATCCAGTTAAATGACAGCTCCTCATACAATGTGTCCTCGGTTACTCTAAAGTCAAAAGAGAACATGAGCATTTGGTGGATATTGGTGTACGTCTCTATCGGCTCTGTAGCATTTCTATTGCTCGTCTTTGTGACAACCTTATCCCTCGACTGCTACATTTTCCGTCGGAGAAAGGCTGCATTGCAGCACTCCACATCCGTAAAGTGGACCTCCAGCAGGATGCAGTCATCGCTGGACCCGTCTCTTAGGCCGCTACAAGGTAATTTCCGGCGTCCGCATTCAACCAGCAGGCCCAAGAGGTCACGACAGAGAGACTCCATTACATCCATGTCGCGGTCTAGCGGTGAGCACCCACGCTACATCTCAGCGACAGGCAAGGAGGCTGAGGAAGCGGTGGAGCCTACCACGTACCGTCCACACGAACTGTGGTCACGGCAGTTCCGCGACTCTCCACATGCCTCGGTTAGTGACACGGGCAGTCCCCAGCACTTGAGTTCTATGCAGAGCCCCTCTGCGCCCGGCCACCTGGCCGCCAGCTCCTGGTCGAGGCCAGCCCGATAACCTGCTCACAACACAGACCTTAGTGAGAAACACAGGCACTCCCCACGACTTGGGACATGTGCAAAGCTCCTTTGTACACGACTACCCGACCACCAACTCCTTGTCGAGGCACGCCCGGTAGACACTCTCTACACATGCCTCAGGGAGAAACACAAGAACTCCTCAGAAATTAAAAACAATGCAGATCCCCTCTGTCAAGGCAAGAATGGTAGCTACTCGTTTCTCACACTTCAGTTATTAAATATGCAGTCATCAGCAATTGGAAAACGTACTGAGCCCTTCTGAGCCAGTCTACCCTGCCTTCATTTCCTCGTCAAGACTAATACGGTAGCAATTCTGACCACAGACTTCAGTGATTAAGAAGTGCAGAACTCAGCAGTTGGACACAGTGCAAAACTCTTCTTGGGCAGTCTACCCTGCCACCATTTCCTCGTCAAGGCTAACACGGTAACCATTCTCACCACAGACATCAGTGATTAACAAGTGCAGACAACAGCAGTTGGACACAGTGCAAAGCCCCTCAAAGTCCTGCTTCTCGTCTGCCAGTTCCTCCTCGAGGCTTGTATGGTTATCCATACTCTGTTTTTAGTTACGTGGTCAGAAAATACAATTTATTTATCGTTTACTGTCAATTATGTTTGTTTGACAACAAACAAGTTTGGCTGAGTGACAATGTATCATTAATATAAATGCTAATTAATACTTATTAACTTATGTTGAAGTTGATAAAACATATTCGCTATTTTAAATGGTATGTAATTTAGAGTGTCTAAGTATCATCAGCAATACAGTAGTTACGCATGTTTTTTTATGTTAATTTATACACCGATTCCAAAAAAAATTAATAAAATTTATAACTATCGTTTCAAGAATTTTATTAATTAAAGAAATTTGTGAAGTAAGTCTTTTATGATTATTGATATTTTTATAGCCTAGATATAAATATTTTTATTTCAAAACTTATTTCAAAAAAATCATGAATTAATATTAATGAACCAGAGCAAAGGAATTCGTACCTGACAAAGACGTTCAGGAAGATCATCAGTTTTTCTAAAGAACTCCTTATCTGAGTCTAAGAGACTTTCTGAAATGTCTACGGTATGCATTGGATATTTTTTTTTATAAATGTAATATCAGTTTTATTAAATTTTAGAAAAATATAGTTACTTGTGTTTAATATTTTAAAAACTGAAGTTCCAAAACAATAGTTCTTGCAATAACCACTATCTATTCATGTGTTCTCTATGATATACGAAAAATTGTGTTGATTGTTTCTTTCAAGTGTTTAGTTTTGTTTTTGGATAATTAAATGAATGTTTTCCTAAATATGTGATTGAATAGGAAGTAGTGCAAACCACATTATTCCTTTTTATATTTTATTGTAAAGAAAAAAGTTTATGCAAGGAGATAGTTTTTTTTATAATTTTAAGAGTGATGTGAAATCAACAAGAAAATTTCCAGATATTATTAAGTCTATAAGAAACCACCCTATAGATCACAAGCATATTTCGAGAATTGTAATTTATTTTGATTGAAGGATAAGCGAACTATTTAATAAATGTGGAAAAATACCCTACTGAAGAAATCCATGATGATTCGTGAATGATTTTAATATTATATTTTATGGATTGTAATAGATAATAGAACATTTGAATTATCGCATGAATTTGTAAGAATACCAGAATATTGCTTCAATATTATAGTTCACAGCAAGAAGATATATAAACTACTATCGTACAATTTAACTAAATTAATCCAACCGTAACATTATGAATAGTGGTGCGGCTTAGAAAAATAAATACCACTTCAAACATTCAGCACATTAGGTTTAAGAACGAGTGTACTACGTCGACCGAAGGAAGGAAGGAAATTACTTCGTATGACTATCCCGAGAGACATCTACAGGTGAAATCAACCTTGGACTCCGTTCGTCGAGTCACCAGCTAAACCCCAGGAACCAGAATAGGATCATGGTTCGTGACGAGTGGTAATTGCCACTGAAAGCTCTACGATACATCGACTATTCTTCGGGAGCGTGGAATAGTTATGTTAGATATCACAACACTAAAGGTACTGTCCGTTTCTTAAATGTAATATTGATCCTCTGTCCCGATGTCCAAGCTAACGAATTTGTAATTTTTAACTTCTTGTTTGAATCAAATCATTTTGATACTAATCGTTGCCAGTAGTATAGGAATGGGGCTCCTGGTGCAGGGTCCAGGGTGAGGAGCCAGAGGAGCCGACCGCCATCTTGGATTGTGACATAACGGCGGCCATCTTGGGTGAGTGTGGCCTTCACCTTTGACCTTGACCTTGACCCCGGCGGCCATTTTGGATTCACCATCTTGAATCCCCCATTTTGGATGATGTCATTTTGTTTTCTCGAACATTCAGGTAATTTATTTTCCGCCATTTTGAATTATGATGTCACCATTGCAATTTCCGTTACGGCCGCCATCTTGAATATCTGTATTTATTACCCGATTTTTATTTAAAAAAATTTAAAGTTAAAAAAATTAAAAAAATTAAATTTTAATTTAAAAAAATTAAAAAACCAACATTTACGACATGGAGCTCGGAGTCCTCGGTTCGAACCCGGTGAGGGCAAAAAAATTGTGACGAATCATTCCCCCACTGTGGTTGATGGCAGACTGACCCCCGCCACTTGTTTCATAGCATATATATCATCAGGTAGTACGATGTCATGTCCGCCATCTTGAAAACCCGTAATTTTTCTGTTAGAAAATCGGGAACAATTTTAAAAATCATTAAAAAAAATTATCAATTGAATTAAATAATAAAAATCTTCAAAGACACCGTTGCACATATCTTAACGGCAGCCATCTTGAAAATCCGCAATTTTAATGCTAGAAATTCGAGAAAAATTCCAAAATTCAACCAAAAATTTACCGATTAGAATACTGTTTGATTAGCTATATTCCTGTCCTTGGTTCGAAAGCTGTAAGAGCAAAAAAAACAACAGATCCTTTATCCACAGAATCCACCTAAAGACTGATCTACCACCCACAAACCAAGTTACATATATGTCGTCAGCTCGTATGACGTCATGTCCGCCATCTTGTCTTCATCTTCTGGAGACCACCATCTTGTTTTCGTCTGCTAGAGTGTGCTGACACCATGTTAGTATAATTTTCTGTTCACCATACCTTTGTCCTCAACTGTTGGCATTGAACTTAGACCTTAACTTTGAAATTCGACCTTGACCTTGACATTTGACCTTAACCATGAACTTTGATCTTGACTTTGAACTTTGACCTTCACCTAGAAATTTAACCTCGAAATA
Organism: Bacillus rossius redtenbacheri; assembly: GCF_032445375.1. Lineage (NCBI taxonomy): Eukaryota > Metazoa > Arthropoda > Insecta > Phasmatodea > Bacillidae > Bacillus > Bacillus rossius. Next base: position 213,910,450 of record NC_086330.1, on the reverse strand, counting down.
GAAATTTCACCATGACCTTCAAATTTGACTTTCACCTTGAAATTTGACCTTGAACTTAAACTTTGACCTTAACCTCGAACTTTGACCTTGACCTTGAAATTTTACCTTGGCCTTGAAATTTAACCTTGTTGTTGAAATTTGACCTTGAAATTTGACCTTGCCCTTTAAATATGACCTTGATATTGAAATATGACTTTGAACTTGACGACCATTATGGATCCGACAGTTTGTGTTAGGTACATGTTACCAGGAGCTACCACCTGCTAAAAGTCATTGCCACCATCTGGTTTTCGTCTGCTGGAGGACACCATCTTGTGTGTACTCGTATTATAGAGTACATTACCATCATACTTGTTTAAGTTTTACCCGCTAGAGTGCAGTAATCATTTATTATTATTACTGCGACACCCGCCATCTTGGAATTTGGGCACCATATTGATATCGTGAAATTATTTAGCTGAAATTCGGGAAAAGATACAAAAATCATCAAAATTTCAGTCTTTAAGGTAATGATTGAATATATCAATTCCTGTTCTAGGTTAGATCCTTGCACGATGCAAAAAAAATTATTTTCTGTAAAAAAAATTATTATTATTTTAAGAAGAAGAGACGTAAAATCATCTACTACCATCATCATTTAAACCATTACGACAACCATCTTAGCTATTTGTATTTATTGATTTATTAGTTTGGAAAAAATTCCAAAATTCACCTGAAGAATCGAAAAATTACATATTAAATCGATCCTTGGTTCTACCTCTGGACGATGCTAAATAAATCAATTTAAATACAAGAAAAGTGTCAGGTTCGAGAAATAAAACACACCAAGTTCTTTTACAAACATAATATTTATTACATAATTTCTCTTCTACTACAGGATCACTTGCGGAAGCCAGCAATCTTATAAATATTTAGCCCTGCAAAGGCGTGAAACGACTAATTCTTAGATCCAATCAGTGCTCCAAAGCTCCAACAGCTCCAAAGCTTCAAAACTCCAACAGCTCCAACAGCTCTAAATGCTCCAAAAACTTCAATCCTCCAACAGCTTAAACAGCTCTAAATTCTCCAAATGCTTCAATCCTCCAACAGCTCCAAATGCTCCAACAGCCCCAAAAGCTCCAACAGCTCAAACAGGTCCAAAGCTCCAACTGCTCCAAAAGTTTTAAAGCACCAACAACTCTAACAGCTCCTAATGCTCCAAAGCTCCAACCGCTCCAAAGCTCCAACAGCTCCAAATGCTCCAAAAGCTCCATCTGCTCCAACAGCTCAAAATGCTCTAATAGCTCCAAATGCTCCAACAGCTACGAATTCTCCAACAGCTCCAACAGCACCAAAGCTCCAACAGCTCCAAAAGCTCCAGCAGTGCCAAAACTCCAAAGCTCCAACAACTCAAACAGCTCCAACAGTTCCAAATGCTCCAACAGCTCCAAATGATCCAAATGCTCCAAAGCTCCAAATCTCCAACAGCTCCAACAGCTCCAACATCTCCAACAGCTCCACTGCTCAATCTTCATTTGGCTCCAACTGAATTCAATTACTTTTTTTTATCGAACATGACATGATTACTAGCATGTCCTTATAAGTATACATTTTGGCTGTCAGTGGTGTCGTTTTTTACACCTTTAAGTTATAAGTTTTATTTAGAAATGGTATTTCGAGAAATGATAAAATCCATTTTGAAACCAAAATATTAATTTTTCTTCAAGTTTATACACATGTATTTAATTTAAGCCATTATTGCATGTAGCCAGCTTCCCTCAGTTCTTTGAGTATGAAAATATTTCTTTGTTGCTCGAATAGTTTCCTGCACAAAGCGAACCATCTAGAAGTCTTAGCCTATCAATCAATATGTTAGGATCTTCCCATGAGGTATAATCAATCTCTTCTGCTACATTCATTTTTCTTGTATGTTTATAATAAATATTATCTATCGTGTCTTCCGTTTTAACACCAACCACAATGTCACTTTCGTCATCGAGCCAGTGATCATCACAAGCTTGATCAGGATAATTTAATTTATTATGGCGTTTGCATCGTTTTGGTCTCAAGCCACCATCTAAATCTTCGCTCTTGCATGCTTTAGGTGCTTCAGCACAGTACTCAACCATGTCAGCCTTAGATGTGTCAGAACAGTCATCGATCATGTCAGCTTCAGATGTGTCACCACAATCTTCAATCATGTCAGCTTCAGATGATTCATCACAGTCTTTGGGCTAGTTAGCTTCAGGTGGTTCTCCATTTTTCATATTTTCATGGAGACGACTAGATATTGGTGTAAATATCTTTTAATTTCTAATGAGGTTGCTACTTTCTTCGTTTGTTTTAAATTGAAAAATATTGTCATGATCTATATCAGTATTTTTAGCATTTTTTTTTAACTTTTTTCTTAATCATTATTGTAGTCTAATATTCCGCCTTCGTTTCTCTTCCGCGATGTTGCAGCACAGTCTTCGTTATCTTTATTCATCTTAGTTGTACAGTTCCTGCAATGTCTATCCAAGTAATATCTTCTACAAAAAGGATTTCTGACACTGACTGCAAATAAATGGTTTTTGACAAGGACCCAAATTACATTCGCTTCTCTCATGTCGTTAGGCATTCTTTCTCAAGGTAAACACCTTGCGGCAGTATCTACAGTGATATCGTTTTCATACAGCTAGAGACAACGGACCAGGGTACACGTTTGCTTCTACGACTAGCGGCAGATGCAAACTAAGAGTTTTAAACTAAACCCAATACTTAAATAAATATATTTTTTTTATTATTTCGTCAGCTAGAATTAAGTTATCTCTTGCGAAGGTACTTGTTCTAACTAAGTCAGCTTTTCAACAACAGATGACGCCACGTGTTGCTTGCAGGTAAATAATATTTATTTATTTTATGTGGGATGCAGGATGCTCACTAACGATCGCAAAAGAAGGATGGCTTCGCTAGTCTACAAGGAGAAGGAAGTTTGTTCTTCCAGTTAGTGTTTCTCAGATTTCTCAGAGCATATTATTATTTGACTGAGTAATGATATTTTTTTTTCCACCTAATGTAAATATTGCAAGTTTTGATTTAGTAGCAGAAATTCACTAATTACATGTAACCTTGAATAAAATCACATGTCTCATTAAGAGTAAAACTCCTTCATGGAGGGATCGGTTTCTCAAAAATAACCAGAAGCATTTGGAGAAACCACAGGAATGATCGCAAGAACACGCCAAAAACCATAAAAATATTAACAAGTTTAATCGGGAGCACACCGAGAAAACCATCATAATATTGACCAGAACAATTGGGAGCACACGGAGAAAACCATCATAATTTTGACATGGATAATCGGGAGCACACGGAGAAAACCCCCTACATGTTCAAGAATAATAAATAAATATGATGGTCTTCGTACAACTCATTTTAATTAAATTGTGTATGTTCGCAGACAATTTGAGAAAAAAAAATTGATTAGTTTAAGGAATTTGATATTTGCTTTTTAAAGTGCTATGTAGTGACAAGAAACGATAAATACGGAATTATGTATATTTAGATACCAAACATACAATTATAACAATTTAAAATACGAAACATATAAAAAAAATCCTCGGGTATGTCGTATATCTATAACCATACTGTCATGATCAAAGATGTCACCAGTAGTTCCCGCTACACATAATGACGTAATAATAAACATCCAGTGGTTACAAACAGATAAAAAACATAAATATTACAAAAATATGCACTTCACAATGAGTTAGGTTATTCAGAAGCATATAGTAATAAATATACAATTGAAAAGCAAACCAAATTACCAATAATATGGAATCACTTCAAAAAAAAAAAAAAACAAAGTTTAGACATTACAAACACAGAAAGGTGAAAAATCCCAAGTAGATCAGTACAAGCTTCAAAGACCAATTCCTTCGCGGATAAAGGATGATAATCATTGCAGTAGCACACATTGTTCCACATATGTATCGAAACACAGGGTTAGATCGTAACACACACACACACACACGACTTCCAGGATGTTTCCACCATCATGTTTGGAACCTTTATACTTATTTTTAAATTTAAATTTATATTGATTAACAACGAGAACTGTAATATATAGATATGCATACAACAGCACCGATAGTAGCTAAACACAACACTCTTAATAGAATATTCTCCATCACGTTCACAAACCCATCCGTGAAATAAAAATGAAGCAGCCAAGAAAAAGTATCGATATAAAGACCTTAAACTATGCCGGCCACCGCAACCAGCATGAGTTGCCAGACGTGCCCTTCACAGACAGAAGGGTTTGCCAGTGCGCAACCAATATGTAATTATTGTAAAAGACTCAATTAAAACAATTAATCATGTACGTTAAATCAGGCGGGCATTCTCATAGTTTACGTGAAAACAGGCCGGAACACAACTTGGTAACATAATGTTAGCTATTCCTAAACCTTAAATACATACAATGTAAGGAATCGCACTAACCAATTTACACTCATATTCCACAAAATATAAGTTCACCGAGATACAATGACACACGAATATATCCATGAATGATAGATAAGTACTATACAAGACACCAAAAAAAATCCCCCAAAATTCAAAACATATATATCAAAGTACTCTTTCAATACTAACCCAATGAAGCAGAAAATTCTATTACACCCGAAGCATTCTATGTATATGAAAGTAAGCACATATAACAATTGAACTAGAAAAATAAATATCATAGCACCATTGGGTGGAAAAAAGATAATACCATCAATTTCATCTTTACAACCACATTCATTAAGGAAAAAAAAGCTATATATATATATATATATATATATATATATATATATATATATAAGTATACTTTTATTAACCACACAGGAATCTTTTAGTGTATAATTGTTGTGTAGCAAAAATAGGAAAATAAAATTACAGTGTATTTTAAAAAATCTAATTACCACTACTAAAAAAGTATATAAGATAACTCATAATTGCAAAACCATTAATGAAAACCTACAAAACCTCTCTCTTCCTCTCTCTCTCTCTCTTTCTCTCTCTCTCTTATTGAGCTCTATATACTGGTTGCGAAATTCCACGATTGGTACAATTAACTTAGAGATAACCCCCACAAACCGATACATTGTAACGTTAACTACATTCCGCTTTTGAGAGGGAAACGAGAGCAACTCGAGAACACTCGCAGGCTCACAGCAACGTCCGCCACATTTACACACAGAACTAACCACATGTTCCCACCGGAGGGAGACGAACCCCGAGCAAAAGGCAAACACCTCCGCTTAAACACAATAACAAATGACCTAAATATAGAACGATAGTGCTAACGCGAGCAAACACATTGGTTAAAAACTTTTTAGAGTAATGGAAGCTATACGCTCTTCAATTCTGTGTCTCAACTCTGGAAAATCATTACATAGCGGCGGCAATTTTACATCTTTTTATAAAGAACCCTAAAGGAAAAAAAATCTCAAAGTAAATGATCAAATCAAAACAAGGAATTTGTCGGTCGATGGTAATGAAATAATGTGAGATAAAACATTAAAATAATGTAAAATATATCTATTCATTTATACAAAAAATGACTCCTCTTATAACCATAAGTTTTTGATAATAATTTAACAAATTATCATATACTTCAATTAATTAAAAAGTTGTAGTACTAAATTCTTAAAATAAATTTATTTCCTTTAACAAATTAACATATATATTTAAATTAATGTAAAAAAATAGTTTAATAATAAATTTTAAATTATGTTTTTTATTATAAAATGACTCTGCTCTTAACCACTTGTTTTTCATATTTTTCAACAAATTAACATAAAATTTAATTATTAAAAATTAATTTATAACAATATTCTTAAAACAAATTTTGCAAAATATAAGTTATATTACACTGAAATCAATAATACATTATATTTTCTTTATAAAATCTGTAAGCAATTTGCGCAGTGCGGTTCTGGCAATGTTTAACACTCTTTCGTCCAATGCTTGGTAGTGGTCATTGCTCACCGCCTGACTTAGGTCGCCCTCATCAAGACCCGCGCTCTGCGTGAGGAAGGGCGGCGTCGGCGTCTCGGCTCTACCGACGACGGCGGCGGTGGTGAAGTCTGGCTGCAGGAGGGCAATGGCGGCTGCGTAGCTGGTAGATCGAAGGCGTGTGCGTAGACCTCTTCACTTGTTGCGGGTAGAGTTGTATCGTTGCGTAGCATACTAACGCAGCACTCTCCGAAGCCGGGGCAAGGAATCACTTCTAGAGGCAGGTCTTCCGGTCTTGGGTTGTGAATATGTTTCGAGTGGACGGTAGAGTCACATTCTTCCGTAACATGTCTCAACGCGCCCTGACTGCAATCGCTATACTCAATACTGCATACGCCTGGAGTTACATCTGGATACGTGTTCCGGGGATTAAAGCTAGCCATCTTCACACCGTCACTGTTTCTGCACGACTGTTCACGCACGGATCTGCGTGTCTATTTAAAACAATATTTACCAGATGGATAATTAAATGTATTATGCAATCGCAGCACTCTGAACAGTTCATTGCATGAGGAGGAGTGGCATCAAACGGCAACGTGTCGGTGCACGTCCTGTTACTTGGGTATTAAGATACGAAGGCACTGAAAAGTTGTTTAATTTTAATATGTAGGCTCACCCCATTGGACACAAATGGTGACTACAAGGCGTGTTATGCGTTTGTATCCATCTTGTTGGTAATTGCAGGTCATAGCGACAATGTGATGATCCGGTACACGACTCGACATAACATGATTCTTCAGCATGTATTCTGGATGCTTCGAGGTCGTGATGCATGCATGGGAAGCGTGCATGAGGATGGCTCAAATGGACAATACAGTCTTTATCCTCACACTGAAACACGCTCACACGTCGCACAGTATTATATGGCCGTTTCGGTTCCCACCTCAATCGGAAATGCGTGTTGTCTCTGCAGTACTCGAGGTATGTGAAGGCTGAGATAATGTTTGGATTGTTTGTATCAAAGAAGCGTACTCTGTATTCTATACAGTGCAAACCCGCATGGGTAAGCATGTATCTTTTTTCGGTAGGGTCAAACATAGTGCATGCCTGCCTTTCACGATGTGTTGGGTCTGGCGGCAGATTCAACAGCGGGTAGAATACAGGATCATCGTGTATGTCTATAGCGTCAGGTATATAGTCTTCATCCCAGTGCCCAATATTAAGTCTTGCTGCGACCGCTTCGCTCAGAGTCCGGTATGGTTTGCGGTTAAGTAGCATTTTACACGAGGGGGTTGAAGCAGTTGAGACTGCACTGTAGGAAACTGCATGATGTTTACCATCTATTATTACCATATATGGTATAGTGAATAAATCCACCGCACCGCTCTACCCAACGAACCATTGTCTCTGGCTTCGTGATGCGTGTCAGTTCACACGTTATGAAGGAATAATCGGGAACTGAACTTATAATTTCCTTGGCGGCTGCTGCCTTAAGTTCTTCTAGCGTTGTGGGGAAAGTAGTATCTGGCCATATATGGTGTACGACACAGTCTGACAGCTTGCAGGGCGTCTCGTGGATGTCTGTGTTCTCCTCGTCGCAGTCACTCACCCAGTGATGATCAAAGTTGCATACGTGTAGCTGAAACTGACCGTCCGGGGTGACACACTGCACGCGGCGGAAGCCCGGCGTTACCTCCAGGTAGTGTGCTGTTGGGTCGAAAGCATCGGTGTCGTTCCCCACGGGTGTGGGCTACCATTGACTGGTAAGCTCTGGACCACAGAGGTATATTTATACCGACATCTCGTCGTCCCATGTTATTGTTTTTTACGCTCTCGCCGCTTGCTGCGTCCTTGGAGCCTAGCCGCGACTTCGATTCCGCATCTCCACCCACCCCACCTCCTCCTCTGACATTTCTGCTTTGTCATTGTTCCCGGCAATGATTTCAACCATCCAGGCTTTGAGCAGTGCTGCGTTGCGATTAGACGATACCGGTCTTGTACCTCTGCAGTTGTTGCTGTACGATTTATCTAATATCTTTAATGATGGGTAGCCATATTCACTTTGAACGTCCACTATGCGAATACGTTTGCGACAATGTTTAGCTAGCCAACGTTTCTGTTCGGCCCCAGCGACCATTATAGTTCCACTCAGGTGCGCCGCTAATATGGTGGGCAGACTTGTGTAGGGAAATATTCCGTCTTCCCATTTCAGATTGTGGAAGTTGTTAGTGAGCCATGTATTTGTTTTTTGATGCTTTCTAATTAAATGCTCCCACGCAAATGGTGGTTGAAACGATCGCGTAATCACATTCCCTTCCGAGTCTGCAATTCTAACTTCCTTAACGATAAACACATGCTGCGAGAAGAAGCCTTGAAGGTTAACACACTTCGCCATGGTAGCTGAGACACGACTGAACCTACATCGCGTTTAGCTCATTATTTTAATACTTTGATCCCTCGGGTTGTACGATACTAATCTATCGTGTAGAATAACAGCATATGCCTGTGTTAGCGCCTGTATATTGTTTGCTGTGGTAATATCTATTTTACAATCTATGATGGATGAGGTTAGTTTTTCGTTTTGACGTGACACATCGAATACAAAGAGAGGGGCTTTATCTTTAAATCCCTCCGGGTCAAGTAGAGGTGTATTTAGTGTACCGTAGTAGCTCGCTTAGAAGTCTGAGTACATATTATATGCAAGTAGGTAATAATCATTCGTAAAGTTTATTGCTAGGTCCGAATATGGATACGCATCGGAATTAAGATAGACCTTGATATTTTGTAAATTACAATGATCGAATTTAGATTTATTTGCGGCTAGAACATTATGCCTGCCGGTTTGAAATGCCACTATTATATAACGAGGGCGTTCGGTAGAGAAGCTAGATTTTACAGCCATTATATTGACTCGGTCGCGGGTGTAATCACTCGCACGGTGACAGAGCAGCTGTCGTGTCGGTTTACGGAGCTCAATGCATCGTTAATCAATGTACAGGATGTGCAGGTTGGTATTATCGAGATTTTACGGAATATGGAGGTGAAGGAACAGAGGTCTGTGGACCAAATCAATTCTCGTCTGTTGGTACTGCCAACAAAGTTGGGTGATCTGTATGTTAATTAGATGGAGAATAAACTCGACCTTTTTTAAAATACAATTATAGATAAGGTAAAGGATGTTATAAACAATATCTTGGCGGAACTGATATTGAAACTTACCGCAAGTAGCGCTGACATATCGCAAAGGGTTTCTCAATTGGCTCGTACTATTGGTGCTGTGAAGAATGGTGTTGATGGGTTGAATTCTGCATCGACTGCGAGGACTGTTGCTAAGCGACCCACACCTCAGAGACCACCTCCTGCGACTTCGAAAAATACCTAGCTCTAAACATTTTGTAGTTCTATATATAAAAAGGATTTATGCTGTATGGTTATCTTCAGTCATGACTGCCGAGGAAAACGCTTAAGATCACGTCATACGAGGCATACGTGCCAAATATATTTTGGCTAAGCGAGCGCGAATGGAGAGGGATGCGATTAATCAGTAAATGTTCAAGTCTGTTAATTCGCATTTGGATAATCTTGGACAAGTCTCGTCGCTCGTGCAGTCAATCCCGCAACATCATATTGTTCCGAAACAAGAGTCTTCGGAGGTAAAGCCAGATCCGGTAATGAGTGATGGTTATGATTCTGACACTAGTATACGTCGCGATGTTATGAGTGATTCATTGGGTGAAGTACAGAATTATTTATGGAGCTACAACCTTCACTCGGGTGATGGGACCTACGTTCTCCATTAACGCAACAACCGTTGGTTCTTAGGGGATACGGAAGTATTTTTTCACGATAATAATTTAATTCGCGTCAACGAAGAATTGATACACCCTGCTATTGGCTTATTCGTATTATTGTTTCCCCGAGTGCCGCACACCTACTCAGAGTCCACCTTAAAATAATATGGACATTTACTAGATATTACAAATGCTTATTATAAAAGAAATGATCCTACGATAAAACGTTATAATAGCGAAACACATGCAAAGTTTGATATCATTAAAATATTTTTTCCGAATATTGACTCACCTCAGCGAGGAAGTGGTTTGTTACAGAAAACATTGGTTTTGCAACGCACAAGGCAATTTGTTTATTGGGACAACCTAAACCAGATTGTTGCTCGCCTCAGATTACTAATGGCCTCGCAAGCTGCTGGCCATACCGGACCTAGCAACGAGGTGATATCTATTGTTGAAGAGTTGAAGGAAGCGGGATATATTGCGAAATGAGTGTCGCACAACGTGGGATTGCTAATGAACTGCATCGCGGAGTTCGTAGAATTTTTCCTCGTAGACCTGTGTTGACCTATGGGCTTCATGATTTATTACCGGTTGATTTGGTGGAGATGATTTCGTACAGCAGGATAAATAGCGGTTTCAAGTACATCCTTACTGCTATAGATTTTTATAGCAAACGTGGTTATGCGTTTCCAGTTAAACGAAAGACAGGAATATTAGTCACAGCGGCCATGAAAAGTATTTTAAAAGAGGCGGGATGTTTTAAGAATATTTAAAGCGACACTGGAGCGGAATTTTACAATAAACATTTTCAAGCCTTAATGCAAAAGTATCAAATGTATCATTATTCTAGTTATAGCGAAATGAAGGCGTCTGTTGTAGAACATTTTAATAGAACATTAAAGGATATGCTTTACCGTGAGTTCTCGGCACAAGGAAACTATAAGTGGCTTACACTTTTACCGAAATTACTTTCTGTCTACAATAATAGATTCCACCACATTATAGGCATGGCTCCGAATGCTGTGAGGGATAACTCTTTGCTACAAACAGTTTACAGATATGTTAATAAAATATATCAAAGACGGTCAAAGGCTCGCGTGGGTTCCTACGTACGTATATCAAAACACAAGACGATGTTTGAGAAGGGATTCAAACCGAGGTGGTCACATGAGGTTTTCAGAGTAGTCAAAGTTACGCATAGTTTTCCATGTGTGTTTCATTTGAGTGATTTGGATGGTAATGAAATTAAAGGTGTCTTTTATGGTCCTGAGATTCAAGTAACTGCGTACCCTGACACTTATTTAGTGAATAAAATTCACAAAAAATGTGGCGGACGTTTCCTAGTGTCGTGGAAGGGGTTTCCTGTGTCGGTAAAGATGTGGATTAATGCCGGTGATGTGTCTCGCCCATCGGAGTTGGTATCTGGGTGTGCGGGTGACAAAAAACACTTTCTCCTCCTTCCCCTCTGGCATTGTTCCGGCCTTGCGCGCGCATCGGAAAACACTTTTACTGACATCAGGTGGATGTCAACAGGTCCCGCAGATGCGGCGCGCAAGCGGCGCACGAGCGATCGTCCAACACTCTTTCCTACACGGCGTTTGTTCAACATTTATTTAAATTTATATTTATGACCATTTTTATTTATTTACTTATCATTACACGTCGCCGGGGTGGGTAGGTTGCATTCTGGTGAGTTTTATATCTTTTATTTTATGTATGCTTATTTGCTACATGTCGCTGAGCGCCTTTTACTGCGTTTCACGCTATTTGGACAGCTAGTACTGTTTTTATTACTTTTTAACTATGCCTATATGCATACATGGTTTATTTTTATTACCTAGGTAACTTATGTAAGTTTATTTCTGGTGATCGTACCACAGCCGGGTGGGGTCGGTGCAAACATAATTTTCTGGGTCTTCGCCCACTCCGTGCAGTTTTTATTTTAAATATGTTTATTACTTAATGCTATATGTTACATGCTGTACTGTAGGGGTCCTATGTTTTAATTGTGCTTTTAGCAATTCGCACAACTGCTAACAATACTCGCTGCACCGTAGGGGTCCTAACTATGCTTAATACATTTCTATGCTTATTACTTAACACACTGGCAGAGAACCAATTACTACACAACGTTTGTACAATGCTTATTTTATTTTAAATATATATAATATGATGTGGGAATTATTTTTGCGCATTGTGTGCGTGACGCCCCAGCGGACAACACCTAGATGTCGCTCTCTGTGCGCGGGTTTTTTGAGGTTAAGTTGTTCCCAGGTATTTGTATTTAGTCATAGCTAGTATGGCAGGTATTTTAAGCATACTGGAACTTTAAGCATAGTGGCAAAAGTTTCAGACATAGCTAGTATGGCGGCGTTTGTTTTAAAAATACTTTTGGAAAATTAAATATGGCGGCATTTTATTTAAGCATACTCGGAGTGGGGGTTGGCGACGTTTTATTAAGGCATAGTATTCGAAAATTAAACATGGCGGCAATTAATTTATGCATTTAATTTAAGCGTACTTTTCGAAATATTAACATGGCAGTATTTTTGTTTAAGCATATTTGTTTTTTAGAAATTAAACATGGCGGCATTTGTTTTAAGCATATCTGTTTTTGGAAATTAAACATGGCAGTATGGCCCCTTTTAGGCATTTATTGATTATTTAATTCTACACTTCCCAACTGATCTCGTGGTCTAGTGGTTAAGGTGTCTGCTTCCTAACCTCGATGTTGTTGCGTCCCATGGATCGAATTCCCACACCACCCAGGTTTTTTTGTATACTACTCCTGCCTTCGGAGCGACGGTGGCGCGCTCCGGTAACCAAAGGTTGAACTAAGATGGTGGCCTCCACGTAACAATATGGAGGCCCCCAGTGGCGGCGACGGTGGCGCGCTCTGATAACCAAAGGTTGAACTAAGGTGACGTATGTCAACAACAATGGCGGCCTCTATGAAACAATAAGGTGACCCCAGGGGGTTCTGGCGCAATGTTTACATCTTTCAATGTTTACATTGGTCCAGAACTCCCTATCTGCCCCTACTAGTAGCAAGCTGATAATAAATGAAAAGATATTTACACGAACATCTAGTCATCACCAAAAAAATGTGAAATATGGAGAACCACCTGAGCTGACAAGACCGAAGACTGTGATGAATCATCTGAAGCAGACATGATTGAAGATAGTGGTGACACATCTGAGGCTGACATGATCGATGACTGTGCTGACACATCTAAGGCTGACATGATTGAGTACTGTGCTGAAGCACCTAAATCATGCAAGATCGAATACTGTGATGGCGGCCTGAGACCAAAACGGTGGAAACGTCGTAATAAAATTAATTATCCTGATCAAGCCTGTGATGCTGACATGATTGAAGACTGTGGTGACACATCTGAAGCTGAAATGATCGATGACTGTGCTGACACATCTAAGGCTGACATGGTTGAGTACTGTGCTGAAGCACCTAAAGCATGCAAGAGCGAAGATTTAGATGGTGGCTTGAGAGAATAACGATCAAGCTTGTGATGATCACTGGCTCGATGACGAAAGTGACATTGTGGTTGGTGTTAAAACGGAAGACACGATAGATAATATTTATTATAAACATACAAGAAAGATGAATGTAGCATAAGAGACTGATTAAACCTCATGGGAAGATCCTAACATATTGGTTGACAGGCTAAGACTTATACATTGTTCGCTTTGTGCAGGAAAATATTCGAGCATCATATAAATATCATTCATACTCAAATAACTGTCTTAAATTAAATTTATATATATAAACTTGAAGAAATTTAATTTTTTTTTTCAAGATGGTATCTACCATATCTCGAAATCAGATTTCGAAATAAAATTTATAACTTAGAGGTGTATAAAACGTCACCACTGCCAGCCAAAAAGTATATACTAATAAATACATGCAAGTAATCATGTCAAGTTCGATAAAAAAAAAAGTAATTGAAATCAGTTGGAGCCAAATTAAGATTGAGCAGTGGAGCTGTTGGAGCTGTTGGAACTGTTGGAGCAGTTGCAGCTGTTGGAGCATTTGGAGCATGTTGGAGCTGTTGAAGCTGGTGAAGCTGTTGGAGCTTTGGAGCTTTGGATCTGTTGGAGCATTTGTAGCTGTTGGAGCAGATGGAGGTTTTGGAGGATTTGTAGCTCTTGGAGCTTTGGAGTTGTTGGATCTTTGAGCTGTTGGAGCAGTTGGAGTTTTGGAGCTTTAAATCATTTGGAACATTTGTAGCTGTTGGATAATTTAGAGCTTATGGAGCTGTTGGAGCTTTTTAGCTTTGGAGCTGTTGGAGCATTTGTAGCTTTTGGAGCTGTTGGAGCTGTTGGAGCTGTGGGAGCATTTGGAGCTGTTGGAGCATTTGGAGCTGTTGGAGCATTTGGTGCTTTTGGAGCTTTGAAGCTGTTGGAGCATTGGAGCTGTTGGAGCTGTTGGAGTTGTTGGAGCTTGGGAGCTGTTGGAGCTGTTTAACTTTGGAACTTTGGAGCTGTTGGAGCTGTTGGAGCTTTGGAGCTGTTAGAGCTGTTGGAGCATTGAAGCTTTTTGAGCATTTAGAGCTGTTGGAGCTTTGGAGCCGTTGGAGCTTTGGAGCACTTATTGGAGCTAAGAATAAGTCGTTTCACGCCTATGCAGGGCTAAATTTTTATAAAATTGCTGGCTTCCACAAGTGATCCTGTAGTAAAATAGAAATTAAGTATTAAATATTATGTTTGTAAAAGAACTTGGGGTGTTTTATTTCTCGAACCTGAGACATTTCTGGTATTTAAATTATTTTTAGCTTCGTCCATAGGTCCAATCAAGTATCGATTTAATATGTAATTCTTCAACTATTTCGGTGAATTTTGTAATTTTTCCCGAACTAATAAATCAATAAATACAAATATTTAAGATCATTGTCGTAATAGTTTAAAGGATGATGGTAGTAGATGATTTTAAGTCTCTTTTAGAACTTAAATGATTATTTTTTAAAAATTATTATTTTTTTACATACAATTATTTTCTTTGCATCATCCAAGGATCGAACTAAGAACAGGAATCGATATAATCAATGATTACCTAAATGAGTTATTGTTTTGATGATTTTTGGTTTTTTTCTTCAATTTATAGCTAAATAATTACACGATTTCAATATGGCACCTTAATTCCAATATGGCGGGTGTCACAGTAAAAATAAATGATTATTGCACTCTAGTGGATAAAACTTAAACAAGTATGATGGTAATGAACTCTATAAGATGAGTACACACAAGATGGAGTCCTCCAGGAGACGAAAAAAAGATGGTGGTAATGACCTCTAGCAGGTGGTAGCTCCTGGTAAAATGTACTGAACACAAAGTTACGAATCCATGATGGCCGTCATGGTCAAAGTCAAATTTAAAGGTGAAGGTCAAATTTTAAGGTCAAAGTTCAATGCCAACAGTTGAGGACAAAGGTATGGTGAACAGAAAATTATATTAACATGGCATAAGTACACTCTAGCAGACGGAAACAAGATGGCGGTCTCCATCAGATGAAGACAAGATGGCAGACATCACTTCATACCAGCTGACTATATACCTTGATTTTGGTCGTGGTAGGTCAGTCTTTAGGTGGCTTCTGTGGAGTAAGGATCTGTTGTTTTATTTGCTCTTGCCGGTTTCGAAACAAGGTCAGTATTCGACCTTATCAAAGAGTTTTCTAATAGGTAATTTTTTTTATGTATTTTGGAATTTTTTCCTAATTTGTAACATAAAATTTCCGATTTTCAAGATGGCTGCCATAACGAAAAGTGCTTCTGTGTTTTTAAAGATATTTAATATTTAATTTGATTGAATAAATTTTTTTAATGATTTTTAAAAATTTTCCCGATTTTATAACTTAAATATTACGGGTTTTCAAGATGGCGGACATGACATCATACTACCTGATGATATATATGCTATGAAACAAGTGGTGGGGGTCAGTCTGCCATCAACCACTGTGAGGGAATGATCTGTCACCATTTTTTTTGCCCTCACCGGGTTCGAACTGAGGACTCCGAGCTCCATGTCGTAAGTATTTGTCTTTTAATTTTTTTAATTGAATGTTTTAATTGAATTTTTTTAATTGAATTTTTTTATAAATTTTAAAACCTTTTTTATAAAAATCGGATAATAAATAAAGATTTTCAAGATGGCGGCCGTAACTCAAATTGCAACGGTGACGTCATAATTCAATATGGTGGAAATAAATTGCCGGAAAGTTCGAGAAAACAAAATGATGTCATCCAAAATGTCGGATTCAAAATGGCGGATCCAAAATGACCACCGGGGTCAAGGTCAAGTTCAAAGGTCACGGTAACACTCATCCACGATGGCCACCGTGACGTCACAATCCAATATGGCGGTCGGCTCCTCTGGCTCCTCACCCTGGAACCTGCACCAGGAGCCCCATTCCTAGGCTGGTATTTATAGTCGCATCTTGAGCAATGTCTTGAGACCGTCTTGACGAAGACGGTCTTGTATCTCAAGGCAGCGATTTCAATCTCCATGTTTCATAGTCCGCGAACAAGACGAGCTTCATGAAGACTGCATGCTCAAGCAAGAGCTTGTTTGCCGTACTTATGGCTTGACGAAGCACTTACTTGAGACAGCCGAAAAGACACGAGCATACACGAACTTTGCCGATTGAACTGTTTTCGTTAAATATTCTGGTACTATTCACACCAAGCACTGAAACCCCAGAATTTGAGGCTATTTATAGTAACAAGATTTAGTGAGTATATATCACTACATTCGAAGTGCGTTTGAACGTTGATGTGAGGAATTCGTTTATTGTTTTAATACTCTTGAATCACACATGGAAAATTGATGTTTTGCGACCACAAATATGCATACCTTCTAGTACATCTCAGCTTGTGTCACTTGAGATGAATGAAATTAAGAACTTTATAGACTTTTGTCTTTCCTGTGCAAGTTTAACATTAAGAAATTATGTATCTAACGATTTAATAATACCCTATTAAAAAATAATAAAATTAAGTTAGCATCTTCAGAACTGTTAATACTGAATTACTACTTGTTTAAAAGCTACCTCTCTTTACAGAATTATAAAAAAATATTTCAGGTAGTGAAAAACTTTTTTTGTTGAGAAAATGTCACTCTGCTTCAGCTTCAGGATAAGGTACAGTAAATGTTAGTTTAATAAAAATATCAGATTTAACTACACAGTAAAATAAAATTTTTAATTTAAGTAAGAAAAATGTATGTTTAGAATTATAACAATAAGTTTGAACGAATCTGATAAGGGTACATAGTAAGGAACTTAAAATTTTGTAAACCCCTTTATAAAGTGTTTGTTCATCAATAATATAAGACATTAATTTCCTCATATAATAGGAGTAGTATATGAATGGCGGAGCTGCGTCCGGCTTCTGGCTGTGGAGCCTGTGGAGCCGACCGCCATCTTGGATTGTGACGTCACGGCGGCCATCTTGGATGACCTTGACGACCTTTGACCTTGACCTTGACCCCGGCGGCCATTTTGGATCCGCCATTTTGTATCCGCCATTTTGGATCCGCCATCTTGCATCCGCCATTTTGGATGACGTCATTTTGTTTTCTCGAACTTTCCACCATTTTGTTTTCCGCCATTTTGAATTATGACGTCACCGTTGCATTTTCCGTTCCGTCCGCCATCTTTAACTTTTTTATTTATTATCCGATTTTAATGAATTTTTTTTTAAAAATTATAAAAAAAAATCTATTAATAAAATATTAATATATTTTTTTTAAAAATCATACATTAACGAGACGGAGTTCGGAGTCCTCGGTTCGAACCCGACGAGGTCAAAAAAATTTAAAAATGGCGACAGGCTCCTTCCCCCGCGGTGGCTGTAGGCAGACTGACTTACCCCCACCACTTTTTTCATAACACATATATCTTCTCCCCCCCTCCATCCAAACCACCCCCCCCCCAATTTTTTTTTAATTTTTCATTATTTATTTTATCGTAAAAAAACCACCCACCACTACTACTGTTGCTGTTACCCCACCCCTCCCTCCATCTCTCTTTACCGTCATTCCCACCCCTACCCTCCTCCTCCCCTAATTTTTTTAAAGTATAAATACACCTGTTGTCGGGCCCGGGAAGACTTCAGTTACCTGCAGTTCCTCGCGCGCACCAGTCGTCCACTGAAGGGGTAATGTTTGCTTGTTGCGCCAGCGGAGCAAAGATCTTGTCGGCCATCTTAGCATATGGTAAAGTGCGCAAGCTTGCGGCACTGGATAAGGAGACGGAGTTGCCATACTTACCTAAAGAGTTTCTCCTGGTCTACGCCCCACACGAGATAAGATACGTCTACAAGTTCCTGCCGGTGTACCTTCAGCAAGACCCAGACATTCAAGATTGTTTGCCGTGCACCGAGTGCGACAGAGGAAGCTCCAGCGTCCCCAACACACCGCACATGAAATCGTGGTGCAAGAAGCGGCGAGATGCGTGCAGGCAGCGGCAGCAGCAGCCTAGATCCTGAGCGCCGTGCCGCAGTCACCATCTAGGTGCCACTCCAGCATTTCTGCAGAGCCAGCATCATAGCCTCGTCACTCCAGCCTCGTCGTATGTGTAACTGTGAGTAATGACAATATGACACTCTTTCTTGTCAACGTCCAGTGTCATACGTCCCAAAAGGGACCCGTAGTGAAGCAACTGTCAGTGATGTCAATAATTGGAGGTGAAGAAACCAGGACTTCTGAATACATCTTTAAACCTCCTTGCAACTGGTCGGAATTGGACAGATTCTCTCAACGCGAGAACCGTCGACTAACCTATGAAGTGAACGGTCTCTCGTGGAATGAAGGTGATGTGGACTATGACCAACTTACATCTGTGCTACGCGATCTCGTCGATCCTGAAGACGACGTTGTTTACGTCCGTGGTAATGAACAGAAATGTATTGTGAGTGATTTGTGCAGTGGCAAAGTAATCGATCTTCGTAAACAAGGCAACTGTCCTGGCTTCAACAAACTGTTAAAGATGTACGGAAACCAAATTGAAAAGTGCGATAAATTTTATAATGGTTTCCACTGTGCACATTGTAATAGCCAGTTACTGAAGCTGTGGCTCTATGAACATCCTTATTACTACAGTGAAGATTAAATATATATATATATTTCTGATATTTGAAAATGTTTTCCTATGTAAATGTCTGTTGTGTGTGTGTAGAATGTCGAATTTTATTTGTAAATAAAAAATGATTACCATTGTATTTGTTTTATTCTTTTTTTCACCTTTATAATATGGTTTTTGTGAAGTAAAGACTCTTAATTCCAAGTTTCAACAAAAAACTTAAGTATGCAAAAAATAATAATAATCGATTTACTCTTTTTGCAGCATGTATGTTCTCAATCATACATTATAAATTTTTTTCTCATCAAGAAAACCAAGGTATTAGTACTATGGAAATAAAACACAAAGTTAAAAAATTTTATAGGTACATATATATTGTCGTTAATATATATACATTTTTTTATTTTTTATTTCATGTGTGAGAGTTTTGATCCGCAGGTCTTTCTGTCAGCAGGCCACGCTCGTCCCGCTGTCTCTCCATCTCCATCTCACCGGCTCCCCCTCCTCCTCACGTCGATTATCTCTCTCCATCGTAGCAACTGCTCACCTGCTAAATACTTAAATAGAATATTAGTCACTCAAACAAAAAGCTTGCATCGCAGCTCTCTGTGTTCGGAACGGGCTGGAGACCGACACCGCTAAACAGTCTAGTCACGCACAAGCCCCTTGCCTCCATATGCAATATACATCACATATGTAGTCAAGTACTTATGAACAACGTCTCTATTTAGCCATGGCCCATTACAACGATGCAAGCCTACCAGAAAGATCTACCATATTGACACAAAGCTCGTGCTTAAATTTAACAATGTCACATACAAACACTGAAATTGCCCAGTAACAACGATGTATCAAAGCCGAAATCTTGCAAGTCATCGACTGAGGAACCCAGCGGCGTAACAGTCCAGCAGTGTCATACAACGGCGAAATATTGCATGTCATCGACTGAGGAACCCAGCGACGTAACTGTCCATCGTTGACACCATCGACATGAAACCATCGATTTAAGGAACCCATCGACGCATAAAATCGCATATAAACACATAAAACGCATCGGTGTAAAAACACACAGCAGTGTAAAAAAATATATGAATTGCACCAAAAACTATGTAGGTGCATAAAACCAAACCATCCAACCAACCAAAAAAACATAGCACCACAAATTAACGTAGGTGCAAAACACCACCACTTCCATCCCAACCAACCAACCAAAAAAAATGTAGCATCACAAACAACGAGGATGCATAAAACCAAACCAACCAACCACCAACCAACCAACCAAAAAACATAGCATCACAAACAACGATGATGCATAAAACCACCACTTCCAACCCAACCAACCAACCAAAAAACGTAGCATCACAAACAACGAGGATGCATAAAACCAACACTTCCAACCCAACCAACCAACCAAAAGCGCAGCACCACAAATTAACGTAGGTGCATAAAACCACCACTTCCAACCCAACCAACCAACCAAAAAAGTTGCACCACAAATTAACGTAGGTGCATAAAACCACCACTTCAATCCCAACCAACCAACCAAAAAACATAGCATCACAAACAACTATGATGCATAAAACCACCACTTCCAACCCAACCAACCAACCAAAAAACGTAGCACCACAAATTAACGCAGGTGCACAAAACCACCACTTCCATCCCAACCAACCAACCAAAAAACGTAGCATCACAATCAACGATGATGCATAAAATCACCACTTCCATCCCTTGCAACCAACCAAAAAAAGTAGCACCACAAATTAACGTAGGTGCATAAAACCACCACTTCCATCCCAACCAACCAACCAATAAAGTAGCACCACAAATCAACGTAGGTGCCAGACACCACCACTTCCATCCCAACCAACCAACCAAAAAACGTAGCATCACAATCAACGTAGGTGCCAGACACCACCACTTCCATCCCAACCAACCAACCAAAAAACGTAGCACCACAAATTAACGTAGGTGCAAAACACCACCACATCCATCCCAACCAACCAACCAAAAAACGTAGCATCACAAATTAACGTAGGTGCAAAACACCGCCACTTCCATCCCAACCAACCAACCAAAAAACGTAGGATCGCAAACAACGAGGATGTAAAACACCACCACTTCCATCCCATCCAACCATCCAAGAATAAACGGTGCTCCACAAATCAACGTAGGTGCAGAAAACCAACCACCATCCAACCAAGAAAATTCGGCACCACAAACAACGTAGGTGCATAACCACAACGAAGAAAAGCATTACACCACAAATCAACGATGATGCATAAAACCACCACTTCCATCCCAACCAACCAACCAAAAAACGTAGCATCGCAATCAACGAGGATGCATAAAACCACCACTTCCATCCCAACCAACCAACCAAGAGAGTAGCATCACAATCAACGATGATGCATAAAACCACCACTTCCATCCCAACCAACCAACAAAAAAACGTAGCATCGCAAACAACGAGGATGCATAAAACCACCACTTCCATCCCAACCAACCAACCAAAAATGTAGCATCACAAACAACGATGATGCATAAAACCACCACTTCTAACCCAACCAACCAACCAAAAAACGTAGCACCACAAATTAACGTAGGTGCATAAAACCAACACTTCCATCCCAACCAACCAACCAATAAAGTAGCATCACAAACAACGAGGATGCAAAACACCACCACTTCCATCCCAACCAACCAACCAAAAAACATAGCATCGCAAACAACGAGTATGCATAAAACCACCACTTCCATCCCAACCAACCAACCAAAAAACGTAGCATCGCAAACAACGAGGATGCAAAAACCACCACATCCATCCCAACCAACCAACCAAGAAACATAGCACCACAAATTAACGTAGGTGCAAAACACCACCACTTCCATCCCAACCAACCAACCAAAAAAACGTAGCATCACAAACAACGAGGATGCAAAACACCACCACTTCCATCCCAACCATCCAACCAAGAGAGTGCAGCACCACAAACAACGTTGGTGCATAACCACAACGAAGAAAAGCATTGCACCACAAACAACGATGCAAAGATCAAACAACGATAAATCCGACGTTGCATAATCCACCGACGAAGGCTATTTACACCTAATCAACAGAGACATGGGTGGCTACCTTGTGGCATCACTAGCGCCATACTCGTAACATATCTGTAGGTATTCCTGACGGACCTTGTCGGCTACTGTATCGGTCCGGGGGTCCTCAAAGTCCACACTATGCTTCACCCCATCAGTGAATCCTACACGAAACGTACGAGCACAGTCACCAGTTTCAACATTTCATGTTATAGGTTCACTTGCTTTTTTTTTTCTTTGTAAAAAATATTGTACTATTTTGCAGACATATTTAGTATGTATAACTATTGAGCTACAATAGCATTATCCATTGTATCCATATGGTAACGTATGAATTCCGTCATCGCATATTATGCGTTTATCGTCGTGCCAACTAAGTGCCAATTTATTCATAGTTTCTGTGTACAATACCATTTGGTGCGACCTTATGGACCGGACTTGCGCACGCTTTGTTGTGTGGTGTTCCAGGACTTCAAGAAAATCTTCAAACGTAATTTTGTTCTTCACCACACATTTCTGAATTCCTTTAGCTCTCTTGGATATATTATCGTTATATTTATATGTATATAATTTTGCTCTGAGGCCGACAAACTCCTCCATCGCCACCCCATTGCACTCATCTTTGAATTTGCCCACCACCTTTTTATTGGTGGGCGAGTAGCAGGGGTGGTCAATGGGATACGCGCTCGTGTCAAACACGCTCATGAGCGCAGAGTCGTCGGCCAGGTCCTGGTAAATGTCGTGCGTCTTGATTTCATAGATGAAACTGTCCGTATCCATGTACGCCTGCGTTATGTTGTCCTTATATTTTACCTTCATGATGTCGTAATGGAAATTGTACATGAGCGTTTTGGACAACTCCAGGACGGCTAAACCAGCATATACAGGGCGGTCAAAGAGGATACTCTCATGCTGGAGTTTGATCAGAGCCAAGTTTTCATCGAGAACTGTCCTGTCCTGGAACGCTGGCTTTGCCACTACTTTCCGCAGCCTCTTCTCACTGCATACGAGTTCCATCCGCTGCCTCTTCCTCTTTTGTTCTAATAGTTTACCAAATATGCATTGTTTGCCAGCTTAAAAAATTCTTTTTCGAATTCATTGGAAGAATTCTGTCTCATAATAGTATTTTTCACAATGAAGGGCTTCATCCACGCACGCTGCTCAAATTCCAGAACTCGGTGTACTTTTGTGATTCGCAGTCCGTGCTGGAGAGCCTGCTTCAGGTTTCTATAATGCACTATGTAATTACTCTTTTTCTCGAGCGTCGTCATTAATTTAGGATGACGCGAGCCGGGCGGGCACTTGTTGATGGGCAGGAACGGCAGGTCCTTGTGCTCGTCATGCAGGGTGGATGGGTACTCAACATCCACTTGTAGGATATACCCCATCCGCCCCTCGTCCGGTATGCTCATGACGTCAATGTCCGTGCCCGCCCACCTGAAGCCGCTGGCGGGAAGAGGCAGGGACATGGCCCATCCATAGAGGTTGTTGGCGTCCAGGTACATGACGTGGGTTGATGACTGGCTGGGATCGTAGGTGCGGGGAAGGCAGACGTTGTTGGCCTTACAGTGGCGCTTGACCACTTGAGCAACCCCGCCCCTGATCCCAGCTTCGACGAACATGTGCATGTCGTAGTCTGTCATCAACTCCAGCTGTACCTTTGTATGCTTTAGCATTGCGTCGAACGTGAACCCTGGCGCGCTGACGTAGTGGCTGCAGTCGATGCCGTAGGTCTTGAGGCAGAGCTGTCGAAAGTTTTCGAACACATCCGTCACGCAGCCGAACTCGCTCCACACTGCCTGCGCATGACTGTATTCTGCATCGCTTATATGGCTGTCATTTAATATATTGAAAAACTCCTCTTTCGCAGGCAGTTGTGGCTCATCAAGTTTTTCCCAGCAGGTCAAGTAGTCGTAGGGGAACATACATTTTCTTGTTACAAGATTCAATTCATTTTGGGTGAAGAATTTTGATGTTTCAACGAATTTGTCGGCTGGGAGGTACGACGCGAGGGACGCCAAACTTCGTGCCATGAACCTGAATGTATCGATAAACTGCACTGAAAATTTGTTGCCCAGATTCTTAGAGAATGTAATCATTTTTTCTTGCGTGTGGGGAATAATAAATATTTCCTTGTTGTCGTAGCCCAGTTTCTTGATGATAAACTTTTCTTCGTAGCTGAGGTTGTGGAAGTACACAACAAGCTTCTTGGGCCGCCTGCGCAGGAGATTGCAGCTGTTGCAGGCGGCACCAAGGTACTTACCACTAAAATGGTCGTGGTCTCTGACCTTGCGGTTGTCGGATGTGAAGACCTTGTTGCAGTAGCAGCACTGATGTGCTGCGACGAAGCTGACATATTCTTGAGTCGTCAGCGACGTCATTGGCAGGCTGGTCTCATATATATCTTTCACCTTTTTACCAATGTCAACAATGGTCTCCACGAATTTCGCCTCAGCATCGGGACCCCTGTACAGAATTGGCTCTTGCGGCAGCGAGGTGGTGAGTGTGGCTGGTATTATATCGTTGTCGACTTTCACATACATACAGTAACTGTATGCCTCATGTTTCTGGTAGGCCTGTGTGCTCGATTGCTGGGGGTCCGACTGGCATGATGAGATGGGCACGAGCATTGCCTCAAAGTCTGCGTAAACGACGATGGGCATCTTTGACATGTGGTAGAAGTTCTTGAACTCCAGGACTGGGGGCTTGCCGTTCTTGTCAGCTTTAGGCATCTCGACGCGCACGGGAGCATGTGTTCTGCAGAATATCTTGTGCGCGTCGAGACACTGCTGCCCTGTCAGTCCTGAATCTCGTGGCAAATCGTGATAGTACATAAAACATCTCTTACACACATGAATTTTATGATCATGGGCGGTGATTTGGGACCTGACGAGTCTTGAGAAATTTTTTATGTAACAAAAGTGCGAGTTCTTATCTTCGTTCGTCAGAAGCAGGAGGTCGAAATGGTGTTGCTTTTCCTCCTTCCCCACACACACTGGCGCGATCTTGTCGTTCTCATCGATGCTGTAGATGTTGACAGACACTTCGTGATTGTTCCTCTCAAACACTTTGATTTGGTGGAGGGGGGTGGGGAACTCCAGTCCTGAAAAGTCAAATTTACCTTCCAGGTCGTGATACCTCTTGTCGACTCGGTTGACACGTTCCCCCTCCACGTACCGCGCCAGTATGGCCCACTTGAAGCACTCATTATCTTCCAGGTTCATGGGATTTATACATGCTTTCCTGTTCTTGATTGTGGATGGTAGATCAATGTAGGAGGAGACTCGCAGTGGTACTAACTTGTTGAAACGTAGCTGAATTTTCTTTACTGAAGACAGAGTCCACCCCGAGCCTTTGCTGACATATTCGTCTTCCTCCCTACATATTTTCTCAATACATTCCGTTACTGCCTCTTCAATGTCGCTCTCTTCATAGATAGGTATATTCCTTGTCTTAAATGCCCTCTTGTCTACACCTTCATCGAAGGGAGCGGGCTTGGCATAATCACATTCAAGCCAAACATTGAACTTTACTGGGCCATTTTCACGTACTTCCTGGGTAATGCGATCGATCAAATTATTTTTCATTTCGCCCAGGTACGTGCAAATATCTTTGGTCGCACCAATGTTGACTGCCACTAAAGTTTTCAAATTTCTGCGGAACGCACTCTCCACCTCAACAAACCCGGAACCGCCTGCCTCCAAGTCTACCTCAGCCTGGTCAGGCGCTTGCGCCTCCAAGTCTACTTGGGCCTGGTCGGGCACACTCGCAACGTATTGCGGGCGAGTGCTGGGGCCGGGCTGTTGCAGGCCAGAGGGCTCGTCCATGCGCCGTCTCTTAGCGGCCTGATGAGCCAGGCCCTTGCACGTCTTGATGTGCGCAAACAACGTATCTTTACGTGTGAATTCTCCCTGGCACTTTACGCATGTATAGCTCATACGGCCAGGATTGAACAGGCACTGGCTCTTTTCGTGGCGTCTGGCATCATGGCTATATTTGAAATGCTGCCAGCAGTGAATGCACCTCGAGCCTGAGCTTTGCTCGACGGTGCCCCCACAAGTTCGAATGTGGCGGGCCAAACTGTCTTTGCG
Organism: Bacillus rossius redtenbacheri; assembly: GCF_032445375.1. Classification (NCBI taxonomy): domain Eukaryota; kingdom Metazoa; phylum Arthropoda; class Insecta; order Phasmatodea; family Bacillidae; genus Bacillus; species Bacillus rossius. The sequence continues at coordinate 213,884,411 of NC_086330.1, read as the reverse complement.
GCTAACTATCTTGCCGCAAGTATGGCATTGGTTGGTGGTAGTACAGCCGGGATTCGCCTGGCACGAATGCTCATGCCGTCTGGCATTACGAGTATTTGTAAAGAACTTGCCACAGTATGCACACCCATTCCCTGGTGACGGTGCACATACCTGAGACGAAGCAAGCTGGCTGGTCCCCGAGGTCGAGGGCTGGCAGGCTCCCGATGTCGAGGGCTGGCCGGCTGACGCGGGAACCCCAGTCAAAGTCCTCTTCATGTTGATGGAGTCTGTAAAACCAACGGAAAAATTATAGCAACAAGAACGTCATAATTATCACACACACATAAATACACATGCATAAATACAACCACACACACACAAATACACATGCATAAATACAACCACACACACGCACACACACACACACGCGCAAACACACACGCAAACACATGCGCGCACAAAAACACATGCACACAAACAAATACTCGTGCATAAATACAACCACGAGCGCACACACACACAAACTCTAACACACAGACATGTACATGTATACAAGCAAAATTTGAAATTAAAAAAAAAATTCAACTCACCAGACGAAAATAGGAACGTCTCTGGGTGCACTGCACGCACGTACATCGAGGAGGGCCGGAACGTCGTGCAGCACACGCTGGTCGCAGGAACCTGTAACACAGAAAAGGAACCGCCTTGCTAAGTATGCATACATCTTACATTTCAAGACAGCACAAAGACACTGATGTACAAATATTTTATGTTTTATGTACTGACCGGAAACTCGACAGAACTACACGGAACTCCAGAGGGCAGACAGGCGTTCTCCAAGCGGATCACACTGGGAAGTAGCTCGACGCAAGGAGAAGCACTGAATACCTGCAACACATACATACTATGATAAGTAATTGTAGAAGTAATGAAAATGGACGTGTTATGCGTCTACGGATAGGTAGCGTGTGCTTATCTCTATACTTTTTTTCATGTAGCAATAAAAAATTATAAGTTACTGTTATTAATATTGTGCAATGTATTAGGGATTTAGGCACTTTTTATTTAAAAATTTTGTAATCTTAAATTTTTTTTTAAATATTTTTTTTTCTCTCATCTTATTTTCTTTACGGCCAGGCCCTCAGCCTCTATTCTCAGAGGCGGGCTGATTTTCTTTCCCAGCCACATGCTAGGCTAGCATTCTGGCTAATATTTCTCCCGCCTCCAGGCACGTCGGGGCCGGTAACTTTATTTCTTCGCGTGACTACTTTTGCCTAAGAGCAGCTTGTGAAGCAGTGCTGAGCCCTGCTAACTCTGTCACGAATCGGTATAAGTTTCACTAGCAGCAAGACACGACAGGAGGATCCCGTGTGCCTTGTGTCCCACAGACCATGCGTTTTTTGAAGCCATCCCCCGCCTGCTCACCCACCCTTTCTTCTCAGAAGTGGCTAGGAGCGACGACCGCACGGGTAAGTTAACCGAAGTCAAGGCCATCTCAGGCTTGACAGCCGCAGTTACGATTCTGGACTTTAGCGACACCTAGCGATGGCTGTGGTAACTAAAGCCACTTGTGGGCGTCGGCAGCGCCGACACCAGCGCTCGCGCGGAGGTAACGACAACCTCTCTCCCCTCCTTATGTCTCAGGCCGCTAGGTGGCACCACTGGTTACTCCATTACCCCCTAGCTTGACACTCTCGTCGGTCACAAGTCGATTTATTAGTACTTCTTCTCGCCACCAAAAGATAGCGCTTCAGTCGCGCAGTCACTCCAGTAAGATCTAATTTTTTTATGCCGGACACCTTCGGGTGGACTCGGTCATTTTCGGCTCAGAGCCTACCCCCCCTCCCATTCTCTAGAGACCCCGCGCTTATGATATTCTGGTGATATCCCGCTCTGAACTTACTTCGGTGCGCGCCTCCTGACTGACTGGTACCGTTTGTATCTGCGATCTTCGGCGAATCATTGACATCGTATATTATGTAGTCTTCTCAGACTAAAGGGATGGAGTTCCTAGCTAAAATTATTAACCAGTCAGTAGTTTAGTTAAAAGTAGAGAAACTTAGTATTTTTATATAAATTATTTTTTTTAATTAATCATGATGACTTCCGTGGCTACCGCGAATCGTGGTTCGAGTTTGCGGAGACGAGACGACCTCTCCTGAGCGCCAGGACCAACACCCTGTTTTGGTAAGTCTTGACGTCATCCCCCCCCCCCCTTTTAATTTCCCTCTATTGGCCTTTTGCGCCATTTAAGTATACTGTCTGGAAACAGGTCTAATTCTTTGGAATTTTGACCTTTGTTTCAGACAGGGTTCCAAGTTTGGGGCAACCAAAATCCTCTGCCAGGACCCTCTGAAGTCGGTTCCTGTGCAGAATCCACCATCTTTAGACCTACCACCTTGATCACCGTCTACCTACAGCCCCGGGTGATACCCGCATAATTCTATCTTTTTATTCACGAACTCAAAAATAGTGTAACCCAGTTAAGACAGCGGACAGTAAAAAGCAGTTCGAGGAGAAGAAATTTATATTATGTTTTGGAAGGACTATATGTACAACCTTTAAAGTTACCAATGTTAATTTCATTCTTGTTTTTAAATATTTTAATTTTTGTTATACATTCAGGGCCGGCCCTATCGTAAGTAACGTTAAGGAATATCATATAATAAGTGTAATTGTGAGTTATGTAAATAAGGTCACTTATCAATGAAAAACAGACTTTACTAAGGAAAATTTAATCTATAAAAAAAATAACAGTGATTAATAAAATAAGGAAGTCTATAGACGTAACAGTTGTTTTTATTTATTTAATATATAATAACGATCCTTTTACTCCCAAGTATTCGTAGGGAGTCTCTAAATTCTCTTTGTTTACTCCTAGTGTCGCATCTGTTGTTGACTTTTATGGTTATTAATTGAGGGCCCCAGTTATCAAAGCTTCCAAATCTTTTAACCTTATTATTTAATTATTCTTTAAGACACTTGGGGTATTACAATATTGGTAAATTTTTGTAAAAAAAAAAAATCGTATACTTTAAATGTAACATTACCTTCATTATTATTTTTTTGCCACTGTGAATAATAATATAAACTACTAGTGTAATCATTTAGCACGTCAGGGATTTCGAGCGCGCCATGCGACACGCAAAGGAATTACGTCAGCTGGTGGCCACAGATGCAGCGTAAGGACGCGAGCGCTCCGTGTTTATGGAGTGGGGTTCGGTGGGAGGGAGGGAGGGAGAGCGCGCGATTCCCCCACCCGCGCAAGCCGCCATTTCATCAAGACAACTCAAGCTGCACGGAGCTCCTGCCAGTCCTCTATCTCTCGTACGTCATCCATCTTGTTTCAAGCTAAGTCGTACGTGCATGAATAAGAACAAACATGTATGCCAGGAAAAATGTTATTTCAAAATAAAAAATTACTGCAACTGATGACACTAATAATTTCGACACGGAAAAAAATGATTTAGGTTGCTAACACTTTTTCACACAAACACAAACGTGAATCTATCCTAATTTACACGCTTCGGAACTAACGTGACAAGTAGTTCATTTTAATCATACATCGTCGTGAACCTAATTACACGTTACAAATTCAACCGATGTACATGTCATTTCAAAGATGTCAACTGTAAAACTAATAACCCGAATAGATTTCGTACACTGAAACTAATCTCGCTGTAATGATTACATTTACAATAAAATAATATTCTTTTCAGACGTAATTCCAAGATGACTACTACGTTTAATTCTTGTTTGCACATCGAAACTCGCGAGCTGAGAAAGGAACGCGCACGCAAGACATTTTTTTTTCTCCCGCGTCCTTGCCCCTCTACAACCAGCTGCGCGGGAGGTGTGGTGTCATGTACTAGCTGGCTCAGCAGCAACCTTCACTACAGCTGCTACACACACTGGGTGAAGGATGCAGCGGGGACACAGGCAAGAGAGACTGGAGAAATTTCAAAGTTTAAAATCTACGGAAAAAAATTTACAAAGTTGAAAATTTACGGAAAAAAAAATTAGAAAGTTTAAAAAATGTACGGAAAAAATTTTCAAAGTTGAAAATCTACAGAAAAAAATTTTCAAAGTTGAAAATTTCCGGAAAAAATTTCAAAGTTGAAAATTTAGGGTGAAGTTGTACTTACCAAGCTGCTGGAGTTGTAGAAACAGAAGGAGTCGCAACGAAGCTCGAACTGGAACATGCGTTGATGGCGGCAAGACCAAAAGTGCCCCCGACGTCTCACACGGCAATTTATAGGTAAATTCCCCCCCTTGGGCACAGGCACTAGCCAATCAGGTTCCGCGAAAACTGTAGCATGGTCAGCACTATTTTTGAATTATTGGGAGGGATGAGGGAAAAGTGGGAGGAGCGAATGTGGCGGAAATCAGGAGGGGGACGGGAAATGTTGCCTGTTTGGTAGGGGGGATACTCACTAGCCAATCAGAATCATTCAGCTCCTGGCAGCTGGGAGAGTCGCCACGTGAATCGCCATGCTCCAGAGGAAATAATTACCAACTTATTGAAAAATGATATATTATGACACATGATATTTTCATCACTTTCATATTTAAATAATTTACTGAAAAATAATAAATATATTTTTTTTCTAATTCTTCAACACTTATTATTTTTTTTAACCAAATTTTACTAACTTGTAGGTATTTTAATGAGACCTTCGTGCTACGTATAGATTTATATGAAAGGACAAAGTAAATAAAAACACAATATTAAAATTATGTACTCTATTTTTTATTTATTTATTTCAAAACATCTAACAAGGCGGAGAGTACAGAACACAGGGCGCTACGAATGGTTTTTACAGAATCAAATTCGTAAAAGTCCGTAGCATTATCACTGTAGATCTGCAGCGTAACGAAGCTCAATCCTCGTTTCTTGATGCTGCGACGACGTGTCCTAGTCTTGGGTTTGGAAGCCTTGAGTTCAGGTCTGGACAGGTCGCTGCGCTTCGAAGCCGCGAGTTCGGACGGGTCGCTGCGTCTCGTAGACATGGGTTTGGACTGTTCACTGCAGTCCAGGGTGCCGGGAACGATACCGCTACAGTCTTCTGGCGTGCAGTCGGATGCGTGTAGAGTCTTGTGGAGAATTTCTTCTGTGCTGCATGGAAGTACGGTTGTCGGTCTGAGGTTAAACACGACGCACGTATCCGGACCGGTACAGTTTATTTGTTGTTGGGATGGTTCGTAACAGCGTGGCGAATGAGCCATTAGGAAATGCAATACTCCACCGTAACATATTTCCGTATAAGTGCGTAAATTTTCTTCTTCATCCAGGAAACTATATTCGACACAGTTGAAGTCTGGTTTAAAGCTTAGGTACTCGGTTTCCGGCTGGAATGGCGTCATCATCGTGTCCGAACATAAACTGATTAATAGAGCTCGATTTTCGAGCTATTTATAGCAAAAAAATAATAATCAGGTGTGCCACTATTAAAAAAAAACGGGTTTGCCAATATTGAAAATATTGCGAGTGCCATTTCTGCATTAGCTGCGAGTTTGAACAGGCACAGACATGTTCGAACTTGTCGTTTGGATGCTTAGCTTCGTACATTAAAAAGAGTTTGCGTAGGGAAGGACAGCCGTATTCATCCTGCAAATCTAAAATTTCAACTGTTCCATCGTCACATAGATCTCGTAGCCATTTCTTCTGTTCAGGTCCGGCAACGTATATTATTTCGTTTTGGACTAGTAAATCTTGAAGTGTGTTTTTCACTTGGTGGTATGGGATTTTTCCTTCGTCCCACTATAGTCCGTGATAATATTTACATAGCCATTCATTCGAGCGTTTATTTTTTTCGTCTAGTAGTTTCCACGGATACGGGGGTCGGAAGGTGCGGGTTCGAGTCTTGTCTCCGGAGGTGACGGCAATTTCTTTGAGAACAAAGCCATTTTGGCTGTGGAAACCTTGCAGGTTGCAGTACATCTTGTCGCCAACTGATGTTGTAATGATGCATGCAGTCGTATTTATATCTAGCTCAATATTTTCACGAGACCTGAAAACGCATCGTAATTAATTACTCTGTCGTGTAGGATCAGACAGAACGCCGTTATGAGTGGCGGTACGTCATTTTTCGTGGAAATTTCCAATCGACAATCAATCATTGAACTACGAATCGATTCGTCTTGTTTGCTCACATCAAATACAATTAGCGGAGCCAATGTTTTGTAGGTGTCTGGACTCAGAATTGGGTGCGATTCCCGTCCGTGGTACGAAGATTGGAACTGCGTGTACATGTGATACGGCAAGGAAATACCGCCATTTTCAAAATCAATGTTCATGTCCACGTACGGGTAGCTTTCGCTGTTTAAAAATAATTTTACATTTTCCATAAAACAGTGGTCAAACACCGACCTGTCGGCTTTCAAGTTCATTTGTCTGTCTGTCTGCAAAGCTAATATTATATATCTCGGTTTTTCTGTACTGCTCGACGTCTTGACGACCCAGTGATTGCGTCTGTTCTGGGTCAGTAAGGGGCAAGTTACGAGATTCCAGCGTCTTTTTTGACATAACTTAATAGTCTGAGCCTTTCTTTCGTGCTGACGGTTATGTGCGGAACAAACCACTCGGTGCTCGTGACGGAGACTGCGACCGGCTGGGGGTCGTTTCCGGGTGCTCCCACGACGGCATTCAGGTGCGTTGTCGCTAGAATTAACACAAGTTCTTGTCGGGCTTGAATCAATATTTTCTTGTAATCCTCCGCGAAGCCGAGAAGCATCGAAAGCGGTATGCTAACTTTGAATTTACCAGATTCGTAAATGAGAATTTTGAAATCAGGTTCCATTCCAAAACCCGCGATTTTCGTCGCGCTCAGGTCGTTCGGTGTTAGTGACAGGTAATTTTTCATCATGGCAGTAATGCCCAAGTCCCACGATTCGTCGATCGCAATATTATTCAATTCGAAAATAACTCGTTCGAATAAATGCAATATTCCGTTTCGTCCGAAATACGCAGTTGTGGGATGTGATCCATCCGCCTTTGTCAGCGTGCCTCTTATACGTATAAACGACTGGCAGGGTAGAGTATAGACGTCTTGTTTCTGTACCGGGATGCGTCTTTCCCTACCGGGCATATACGGCCCTTGGAGGTAGGGCGTGTAGCAGTGGTATTCAAATTTATTTACATCGTCGCTAAACTGAGCTTTTTCTGACACGTTTAAATAATCTTCCATGCTTGTGACCTTTGTAGCCTAAACTGCGGAGATACTTCACGTTAAGAGGTGTTAACGCAGCGCGGCCTCGCAACAGACTGGTCCTGGGTTCGTGTCGCTTCTTTGATTTATAGGCCTTGAAAATCAGTCCCATCGCTTCAAGTGTAAACGTAGTGTGATTTCTTCGTTTCTAAAATTTACTAGTTTATCGTTTTGATCGACAATGTCCACTACCACTTCGTGTACTGTTTTGGCGAGCACAGGGACGTAAATGATACTTTGCGGTACTTCGACCAGTTTATATCCTGGCGGGACCGTTGGCGAAAACTCGTGGAGCATGTTGTTTAGTCGTCCGTTGAGGTACGTTCCACTTGCCAAATTGCGGTTTACACGTATTACATTCACAGGCATTATTTGTACGGGTAACGAGGAGACGTGCAAGGTCTTGGCCGCGTATATTTTCGGTTCGAATCCCAGCATAGAACCTATGGTCCTGGGTTTCGTAAAGTCGACATTTTCACTGCAGTAAAGTTTGCATTGTAGCGTGTTTGGATTATCTCGCAATTCGAAAATTGTGTTTGGAGTCAAAGCTTGCTTGATGTAATTCGTAATATCGATCAACTCGTACGACCCGGTGCCCGATGCTCCATTCTCCGTTCAAGTCCAGCGGTGGGTAGAATGTGGCTCGTAGCTGTGAGCTACGGCCTGACAATATTAGTGTTACGGACATGACTGATTTATTTTCGCTACTGTTCATTTATTTTATACTTAGGAATCTCAACGACAAGTGACCGCAGTTTGTTTAATTAGGCTTCTGTTCCGTTTCGTAATTGTAGAACAATGTAGTGGTCCGGCCCAGGTACCGCCTAAGTTCAGGCGGAGGTCTCAAATTACCGAAACTGTCGTAGTAAGTAGCTTTTTTTCCAGACTTTATGTACGCCACCCAGTGCGTGCCGTGACCTGCCGACGTGTCTAAATTAATTATGGCGCGTTCGTTGGTTTTTGGTTTGCTGGGTAAAGTGTCTCGCATAAACACGCCGTGGAAATTTGGTATTTTCAATTTTCGTGCGTACTTTATTAAATCTACGTTGGTGAGCGGACGTTTCGGCAGAGAACTTAGGATTTTCGTTTCTTTTTCATGCCTCGGCCTGATTTGTGAGGACGTAGGTACAGTCCTGCACCGTTTTTTTTACCCATGGCAATGGCTTCCATGCTTGCATTATGTCTACGTGCTTCCTCCAACTGCTTTCGCTGGTTCTTGGACGTATTCACGGCCCTAGCAATGTTGGAAGCGGCTGCCGCGATCCCGCCTAATGCACCTATAGCGGGCACCAGCAACGGTAAAAATCCGCCCTTTTTCTTATTGGATCTTTGTATCTTGCGTTTCTTGGTCTTGCGAGTTCTGGGTTTACGGGCACCCATTCCTAATTTGGTCTTTGCCTTCATGATTTTAGATACGCCCCAGGCCGCGATTTTTTCTCCTAGAATCGCGTGCGAAGATTTACTAATATATTCAGCTTCCTGTGCCAATGTCTCGTCGGCCCGATGCCTGGATTCCAGATCCTTGCTGAGGGAATACGCAATATCGTGCTGCTTGCACTTTTCGTCGAGAGAATTAATGCCCACGTCACCGCGAGCTAACCTTTTCGCTAGTTTAGTGCCGGGGCCGCAAAATCTGTAGCCGGGAATGTGTAGCTCGAATGGTAGATTGTTTATCAGCGAGTTTACGAGTCCTGCACCGATGTGTTTATTGTTCTTACCTCTTCGAGGCATTACATACAACTGACCTAAAATCAATAAATACGATTGTTCTTATAGAATGTTCGTCAGTAGCAATGGAGGTAGTCAAGCACGAAGTGTGTTTGCCCGTGCGCATTACGCAAGACGATGAAACTAGCGGTCGCGAATCACGACATGGTGTATTATTACCGTCCACCGTACGTTGCATCATAGCAGGACCGTCAAACTGTGGCAAGACGTGCGTTCTACTGAGTTTACTGGAGGAACCAAACGGTCTTCGGTTCGAGAACGTTTACTTGTATTCCAAATCGTTGCAACAGCCAAAGTACCAGCGCTTGGCCACTGTTCTACGCTCGGTGGATGGTCTGGAGTATTTTCTGTTTAGCGATAATACCAATGTTGTACCTCCAAGCGAAGCAAAGCCTAATTCCGTGTTTGTTTTCGACGATGTTGCTTGTGAGAAGCAGGGTATTATACAAGAGTACTTTTCCATGGGCAGACACGGCAAGGTAGACTGCCTATACCTGTGTCAGACGTACAGTAGAATACCCAAACATTTGCTGCGTGATAATGCGAATCTTCTAGTTTTGTTTCGCATGGACGAACTTAATTTGCGTCACGCCTACGATGACCACGTAAACACTGACATGACGTTTCAGGAATTCAAAGACATGTGTTTCTTGTGTTGGAAAGACGAGCACGGATTCCTACTTATAGTCAAAGACTGTCCTCTATATAAGGGAAGGTACAGACAAGGTTTCGACCAGTTTATCGTCAAACATGAATCATAGCATTTCTAAGTTCGGTCGTACCAGTCGAGCTCCAACTACACAGATATGTGCCGTGAACCATGATGCTGAAATACGTAGGCTAAATACATTTCGCTACTTGGCCAAGAAATAAAACGTGCAAAAGACGAAATAATAGTGTACCTTGTAGCCATCGACCAGCGCGTAGAAGCCTCTGATTCACGAATTCGAGACATGATCGAAGTTTCAAATGCACAAAGGCGTGATGAGCTAAAGTCGCTTCTGTCCAAACTTAATTCGCGCCTGGTGTCTAAAGGTGTTTCGAAATAAACATTATGGATGTTAAAACCGATTTGGTTAAGCAACTGCATGTCATCGAAGCCATTCGCGCGAAATACCTGCTGGCCAAGCAGCACAGATTAAGCGACGAGGTTCGAAGAGAGGAAAAATTTAAACCCTTGAGTGCCCGTCTGGATAGTTTCATATCCAGGCGAGGGGTCGTCGAAAACGAGAAACCAACTAAAATTGAAATAAAAAGAAGAGCCGCAAACTACGTCCACGGGCAAACGAAAGCGGAGTCCACAATTACAGATACTTCCATCGTTTCTACTAGCGAAGACGATGTTCATTCCGGTCGAATTCTTAGGAAGAAACCTCTAAACAAAAAAAGTTTCGAAGTCGGTCCTCTCGCCAGCGAATACCTAGCCTCATCTGTGCCACGAAACAACGACGCGACGTATGGAGTGCATAAACGAGGTACTAAGTGGGTCCTTGGTTCGAAGGAAGTTCATTTCGTGTCCGACGATAATATTGAATGTGGAAAAGAGGTCATAAAACTTACTCGCGGATTATGTGAACTTTTGTTTCGTAAAAAACCGCGACGGTATTCTGAGATGGATTTGCGAAAATATAGAAGATTGCTAGAAGCTTCCAACGCTGTTTATGCAAAAAGTGACTCGAAATCGGGTCGATTCAAAGATTATGAACATGTGAAATATCCTTTGATAGCTAGTCTTTTTTTAGATGTGGAAGGGTCCGGACTTTATAAACTCGACACGAATAGCAAAATTAATTTCCAGTTTTGGGACGACCCTAATGAATTAGTTGATCGTCTTAGACTGCTCCAGGCATCTCAGAGTGTGGGAAATAACGCACACACCAACGAAATCGCTTCCATTATAGAAGAATTACGGGAAGCTGGATACATACGATGAGTGGATCTGGTATTGCACGCGAACTACACGCGCCTGCGAGACGTAATTATCCGCGACGAAAAATCAAGATTAAAGGATTGGACAATAATTGGCAGTCTGATCTGCTCGAAATGTGCGAATATTCGGGTGTGAACAAGGGCTACAGGTACGTTCTCATAGTCATAGACACTTATTCAAAGTACCTGTGGGCTAGACCCTTAAAACAGAAAACTGCTGTGGAAGTTACGAGTGCTATGGCGGATATTTTGAAACAGAAACAAAGACCTTCGTTACTGCAGACGGACGACGGGAAAGAATTCTTCAATGCATCATTCAAGGCATTGATGAAAAAGTTTGACATCAATCACTACTCTACGTTTAGCGGTGTCAAAGCGTCAATGGCAAAACGTGTGATTCGTACGATGAAGAATAAACTGTATAGGAATTTTACAGCGAACGGGAATTACAAGTGGCTGAATTTACTTCCTAAACTTGTGCGGGAATACAATTCTACAGTGCATTCTACAACGAAACTCAAGCCGAAAGATGTCAAGAATAATCGACTGCTTCGAACTGTGTACTCCAAGACGAATATACTAGATTCTCGAAAGAAAAAAGCGAATATCGGCGACATTGTGCGAATTTCGAAGAATCGCGGAATTTTTCACAGACCTTACAAAGGGAATTGGACTGGTGAACTTTTTCGTGTATGTAGAATAAAAAATACGTATCCACGTACTTATTTTCTCGAGGATCTGAAGGGTAAACGTATAACAGGGGCGTTTTATGGAGAAGAGATTATGAAAACTAAATTTCCAGATACTTTTCTCGTTGAGAAAGTGTTAAAACGCAAAAGAGGTAGGGCCTTGATACGCTGGTTGCATCATGGACCAGAGTTTGACTCGTGGATTTATGAAAAAGATATATTGAAACATTAAAAAAAAATTGTTTTGTGTAAATAAAATTTATGTGTAATAGTTTGATAATATTTTTTTTTGTAACTACAATTTGCGTGTAAAATAAATTTACGTGGAAATTTAATTTGAGTTTTTTTTAAAATGTAAATTGCATGCATGATCGGAGCGTTGTCCTCTGCGCGGCGCTCTCTGCCGCGTCCAGCGGAGGAATGAAGGTAGATTTCCCCCTCCATGCGGCCCTGGCGAAGGCGGGGATTGGCGTCCTGATGTTGCATATTGCTGGCGGCGGATGTGAGCGCTTGCAAATTTTTTTTTGTTCCCACCTCCCCTGCCACCACTCCCACCTCGTGCTGGTACCTCGTCACGGTCGAGCGATCTCTCGCCGCCTCTGTGCTGGCTTTTTGAAAAATTATTCAGTGTCTAATCTGAAAGATTTTTTCATTTAACTTGAAATATTGAATTTTTTAATATTGAAATTTTTAATATTGAAATTTTTTTTATAACATACTTGAAACTTTTTTTTTCGTAATACACCTGAATAATTAAAAAAAAAATGAAATTTGTTTCCAGTCATAATTACTAGTATGGAAAATACTACACATGGTACTCTTTTTTTAATTGTGGGATGGGGAAGATTATTTACTAATAACAACATACACGTAAATATATATATTTTTTTATTTGTCACAACTCACCGACCAATGCCACGGCCCGTACAGAGGAGAGAGACAGCTTTATGATATATTTTTTTTTTTACATATATGGATCAGGTTAAATTTTTTTTTATATACATGACTTTTTTTTATCCGAGTTTTTTTTTTTTTAACATGACATTGATAAGCACACACATCTCTAAGATTATTATTACACAATTGTTAAACACTCTAGCTGGTTCTCGCATACTGTTTCTGTACATGCTTTGCCGCGGAAAAGTTGGCTTCAAACAACAGCCGAGTCCTGGCCACGGAACACAGATGGCTACAACAGGAGTGACAAAACTTTAACACTGTAAATATTTCACGCTATACTTACCGTCACGCAGATCACTGTTCTTCTGTGGACTCTGGTATGGAGCGATGACTATCCGTACACTTCGACACGGGATGATGATGAGGTAGCGATGACGACGGTGTAGACATTGCAGAACTTGACATTCGGCGTGATGCAATTGACGATAGTGACGTTAATGGTCTCGACGGTGTGGGAGATGACAAAGATGGAGATCCGTCACGAGATGTATCAGGCTCTCGGGCAGCACCAGCAATGGTTGTGTGGGACGATGTCGCCTCACTTGATGGTCCATGGTTCGCGAACTGACGAGAGCCCGCCTCTCCAAACACTTGACGCGCAGACTCTACTAGTGAGTGGTCACGATCGGGGGATCGACCCCATGGCTCGTCTCGCGACCAGCGACGTACCTGTCGTCTGCAGCACTCGATGGTCGACCGTAGTCGGTTCCGGCGGTCCACCTTCAGCAGTAGCAGAGATGATTTAATTTTTTGTATGCTAGTACAGCGCTCTTCTTTCCTCGCATAATGAAATTATTGTTGCGGATATAAAGTTGCAAACAAGTACATCTATCGGGTCCGGGAACAATGCATTTACCTCGGCGTTGATTGCTGCCACGCTATGTCGAGCACTGTCCATTTCGAAGCCGTCGTATCTTACCACGATCTCGTTGATTGCATCTTGAGGATTAATTTGTAAAACTGGTGTCTCCCCGAACCGATCCGTGGCTTCCAGGATTTCCGGAGACTTGCACATGATTTATTTTTTTCGACTCGTAAGATACAAACTCGTGTCACTCTCCTCCCAGGGTCGGTACTGGTCGGTGAGATGCGTCAAACTGATGGGTACCCTGGTCACTGAAGGTGGTATTTATAGTGTTTAAAACATATTGGGGGGGGGGGGAGTTACAAAATCAATATGGTTGCGGGGTGGGGATGATTATTACTACTTTTTATGATTTTAAAAAAAAAATTAAAAAAAATTTGGGGGGGGGGTGTTTGGATGGAGGGGGGGGGGGCGGTAGAGGTTAGAAGATATATGTGCTATGAAAAAAAGTGGTGGGGGTAAGTCAGTCTGCCTACAGCCACCGCGGGGGAAGGAGCCTGTCGCCATTTTTAATTTTTTTTGAACTCGTCGGGTTCGAACCGAGGACTCCGAACTCCGTGTCGTTAATGTATGATTTTTAAAAAAATATATTAAAATTGTATTTATTGAATTTTTTTATAATTTTTAAAAAAAATTCAATAAAATCGGATAATAAATAAAAAAGTTAAAGATGGCGGACGTAACGGAAAATGCAATGGTGACGTCATAATTCAAAATGGCGGAAAACAAAATGGTGGAAAGTTCGAGAAAACAAAATGATGTCATCCAAAATGGCGGATCCAAGATGGCGGATCCAAAATGGCGGATCCAAAATGGCCACCGGGGTCAAGGTCAAGGTCAAAGGTCAAGGTCATCCAAGATGGCCGCCGTGACGTCACAATCCAATATGGCGGTCGGTTCCACAGGCTCCACAGCCAGAAGCCGGACGCAGCTCCGCCATTCATATACTACTAATAGGTTAATTTTTCTTGTTCAAGTTACTTGTGATTCTATAATTTAATCGTATTATAAGTAAAATATATAGACTACAGTATGTCTCAAAGCCTACTGTGTATGAAATAACCAAATCATTAAATTGAGCTATCTATTTAAATATATTATAACAATTAGATTTTAAAAAATTAATCTAATAAAATTTCTCTTAAAGCTATATTTGCATTTTTCATTTACTGCAACTATATAAAAAAAATTTGTCGGTACCAGGATTTGAACCACATTCGCATTGCGTTTTCATTCTACGGACTTGAAACCCATCTCCCTAACCCTTACACTACGAAACCTCTAACGAGCTTTAGTGGAAAATTATGTTATATCAACATTGTAATGCCACTTTTTCTTAAATGATTTTTAATGTATTTAGGGTGTCACGAATGTAGAATTAAATTTTCTGATTGTGATATGTACCATCAACCATCATTAAACGCATCGTTTTCCACATCCATTGTACTCGTTCTGTGATCGATACGTAAATAAACGTGTCTGTTTAGCATTTCAAAATGTAACCACTGGTCACAAACAAACACTAAACTCATTTAAAATACATATAAAATTGCTTCAGCACTTCATACAGGATTTATTTAAGTTTAAAAATACGAGGTTCACGAGAATCCGCCAATTTCTACATTGCGATCAGAACAAGCAATTGCTTGAGACGAAGGGTCTGAAAAGTATCCAATCGGAATGGTTACTATTCCGTAAATTATACATCCTCATGTGCCCAGAGCAATCCGGAATGGTTACCATTCAGGATTTACTGACAAATATCATACAATTGCAAATCCTGAAAAGTATCCACTGTATGAATGGTTACCATTCCGGCTTTTACTGCAAATGTGCTGATAGAAAAAATCCGGAAAAGTGTCCGCAGTGTGAATGGTTACCATTCCGGATTGGATAGTTTTCCGTGTTCGTCTGCAAAATACGGAAAAGTATCCGCTGTCGGAATGGTAACCATTCCAGTTTTGTGTGCGCAGATATAAAAGTAGCTCCTAAAATCCTGAATGGTTACCATTCCAGTTTTCCTTGCCAATGCACTTAATTTAAAAATACTGAAAAGTTCCCGCAGTGTGAATGGGTACCATTCCGGGTTTATTTGACAATGCACTTAATTTAAAAATCCTGAAAAATGCCCGCAGCCTGAATGGTAACCATTCCCGTTTTCGCCGCTGTTGCACATCTCATAATAATCCTGAAAACTATCCATTCGGAAAAGTATCCGCTAAGGGCGTGCAGTTGACTCATTTACCCGTTGCTAGATGGCAGCAGTGTTATCTGTACACGAGAGATGGCGTGCACAAAACATTTGAATATGAATTTATGATCAATCTATATATATAAAAATTTAGCTTCCGTATGTATTTGGCCGCAAAACTCGGAAAGTATACGATGGTTTGGATTGAAATTTTTACAGAACATTGCATCTTAACAGAAGAGTGTTTATATGAAATAAAAGTTTTGGAAAATCCACCGGAAAAGTCGAAAAAATAGTTTCTATAACTAAATATCATGGTCACCCAACTTAATTGTGACCACGCTCGACGATGCTGTACCATATTGTCGAAGATCAAGCACATCAGGCTACTCGACCATTGTGCCTTGACGACTATAATTTACACAAAATATATATATATATATATATATATATATATATATATATATATTTCAAGAAAGAATAAAAAACTTTATTTAATTTGAAAGTATATTCTTTCGACTCTATTGATAAAAATACGTTTAAATTAAAAAATACATTTCGTACAATACATTTGAAAATTAAATAATTCTTATCTTATAGCTTATATCTTATATATTGCTATTATAATCTATATCTATAAAAATGTTATGTTGGTTTGTGTACGCTTCAAAAACTCAAAAAGTTCTGCACCGATCGAGCTGAAATTTTACCATTATATACAACCCGCATCAAGGATTGTTTTTATCTACTTTTCACGTCAGCAACATACCCGCAACCGCGAAAAAGTAACTGCGCCATTTTATTAATGTGTTTTCTCACCAATAAAAACAAAAAACACAAATTTTCTGTTATGGAAACGTTTCTCCATGCCAAAGGATTTCTCTTAGCAATGGAAAAAACTATGTCAAGTGAAGCGAGCGGGAAATGGCAATATACAATGAGAATGATTTTATTGTGAGGTGCAATAATTAAAAAATGACTAAGCTTACCGGTATGGGACTATATATACAATATGAATGAGGTACTTTAGTGTGATCGTGTCTCGATTGAGCTGCGCCGTTATCCAAATCGTAAGTAGAGGTTATGTTTTGTATGGGTCTATCACCACTTGATGTGGGATTGCATGTAGATGGTTCTAGGCTATTCATTTTTTGAACTCCTTAGACCCTATACATTTTTTTAAATTTTTAATTTAATTAATATGTTCTATCGCCAATAACAACAATTGCATCAATCGTAAGTAGAGGTTATGTTTTGTATGGGTCTATCACCACTTGATGTGGGATTGCATGTAGATGGTTCTAGGCTATTCATTTTTTGAACTCCTTAGACCCTATACCTTTTATTTAAATTTTAAATTTAATTAATATGTTCTACGGAATTTTTAAAATCACTTGATCAGCCACGGATACCACCACACATACTTAAATTGAAAATATGTGTGCCAATTACCCTCTTGAGGAATATTAATCAGCCAAAACTCTGCAACGGCACGCGACTTTCAGTTAAGAGATTAATTAATAACGTAGTGGAAGCAACGATTTTAACGGGGCCTTTCAAAGGTGAATATGTCCTCAATCCTCGAATACCCATGATCCCGACCGATACACCATTTCAATTTAAAAGATTGCAATTCCCAATTCGATTGGCATTTGCAATCACAATCAATGAAGCTCAAGGTCAATCTTTAGAATTGTGTGGTTTAGATTTAGATGCGGATTGCTTTTTACATGGACAACTATATGTTGCGTGTTCCCAAGTCGGAAAACCAGATAGTCTTTATATCTACGCATACAGTGGAAAAACAAAAAAAATATTCAATCACAATGTGCCACAGCGAAACGTGGCAGGGTACAGCTAGTTATAATATATTTTCTTTTAGAAAGATTTACTACCCATATCTGTGTTGCGAATAACTGGGTAATGTCAACTGAAAATAAATATTAAGTGTGAACAATATGTTTTGTAAAATATCTCTAAAAATGTATTTTGATTTACGGGACTTGACTTGTCTTTATCCTAAAAACACGCAATTAAAAACATTGTACGTATTTTAAATTTAATTTTTTATTTTTCAGAAATAATATGCCTACTTCCAAATTATACTTGAGTGTTCATGAATACAAAAATATCTACACTAATGGAGTTCTTAAAATCAATTTTGTTTGGGCAAAGGCAGAAAGTTAGTGATAATATTTAGGTCATCAATCAAAGTCTATATAACCAGGTCATTTCATCCCGCTATTTTGTTGTTATTGGTCAATCGCGTATGAAGTACCTACATGCCAGGAATTCAAAATTTACACGTGACTAAAAGGCCCGTGCTTAAATTTTCGTACTTCTTGTGTAATGTTGGCAGACATGATGTATGTGCGGCCTGCTGTTCTTGCAATACTTTCAACAGCACTGCGTAATTTTAATGCTAATCTGTTAATTTTTTTAATTGCCTTCGAAATAAATAATTACCATTGCTGAAAAATCATATTTTGTCTTATATTTTTACCACAAGATGCTGCAGTGTCAATAAGCAATAGCCATTTGTAGTTGTAAACAAAGCTGCACTGTGTATCAATGAGATTTTTTTAGCATAGCAGTTTGTATGATAGCAATTATTCTTGAAGATTAGTTGAGCAATAATTGGCTCTGTAAATCTTAAATATCATGTTTCTGTGCGGCAAAATTATCACACTTTTGGCTTGACTTCAGTATAAGCATTAGCTTTTGTTCAAATATGCACATTTCCTTTAGCCTAGTAGCTTGTTTATTGAGTTTTTAAAGTGAAAATGTAATTCGATATATCTAATAACCTAGTAATTGTATGAATTAAATGATTAAATATATGCTGTAATTCTGCAGTGTAGCGACTTCTAAAAAATTGGTTGTCTGTAAAGTCGGTTTACGGACGATAGTTTAACGTGACGTCATAACAAAACATTGATGAAATTATTGCATACTTGTATGAATAAAATTGAATCATTTTATTTTGATAATTAAAGAATAAATATTTGAAATTATACTAGTAATCAGATATTTAAAATGCAAGAATAATTAAACTTTATTGCCGAAATTTTTGTTGTAATAAGCAATGAAAACCACATTAACGTTTCACTTCACTTTATAAACAGTCGACGAAACAGTTCACTTGTAGATGTAAGTTGTGAGCTGCCGCTGTCTTTCTTCTCCTCGGACGCATAGGCCAATCGAGTGGAAGAGAGATAGATTGTATGAATAAAATTGAATCATTTTTATTTTGATAATTAAAGAATAAATATTTGAAATTATACTAGTAATCAGATATTTAAAATGCAAGAATAATTAAACTTTATTACCGAAATTGTTATTGTAATATAAGCAATGAAAACCACATTAACGTTTCACTTCACTTTATAAACAGTCGACGAAACAGTTCACTTGTAGATGTAAGTTGCGTGCTGCCGCTGTCTTTCTTCTCCTCGGACGCATAGGCCAATCGGGTGGAAGAGAGATAGATGCGGCGCAAGCGTACAATGAGCGTAACGGGACACAGCGTAACGGAATAATGTGCGTAACGGGACACTTTTTCGTGCGTGCAGCCGGCGTTCATCGATTTATTAGACGTTGTCACGTCGAAAAGAGTGATTAAATGACGCCACGTGTGTTTCAAGATAATTCCCGCTGGGAATATAATAGTTTGGCGGACTATTATTAAGTGATTTTACTACGAATTATACGTTTTTCCGAAGAAAAACGTGAGTTACCACAACTATTGAAGGCAAGTTGCGGGACGCATTTTACCGTGAGTTACGACGGTAATATAACTGGCAACTTTCTACTATCAACCAGGTATGGCTGTCGTGGTTAATCACTAGGGACGCCAACGTATTTTTGCAGTAATCGTACCGCCGAGACAGTAAACTTTGACTATCCGACGGTAAATAAGTGATGTGCATTGAGTAAACATTAACTATAATATTTTTTTTTTCTACAACACAAACAGTCTTATTCACACAGGTCCAGAGGTCCTGAGTGCTAGGATCTAATGCTTGAGCTAACCGGAACATATATAAATTAACAATTAGACTCTGACATTTAAATAAATTAAATAATTAATTTAATTTTTTTTTGTTTTCTGAAATATCTGGACTTTCTACAAACTGTTCTATAGATTGTGATCAACATTAGTTAGTTAATATTTGAGCTTAGTTTATTCCTATTTATTAACTGGAGACTAATTGTACTTTTAATTTCTTTAATCAATAAAATAAATATATCATATTTATTAGTGAATTAATATTTGTTGTATGTCATTTCTATGGTTTTCCCAGCTCAGTATTATAGTTCAACAAGCGCCCAGGGTATTTAATTACTTATTTATGTTCAGTCCTTTTAATTTCCTTTTTTTAAGTACGTTTATGTACAGAAATGTGTACGAAATACGCGTTTTCTTTACGAGACCATTCTACCTATTGTCAACAACTTGTGTACTTCAGACGAGAACAAGTATATTGTCCCAATCGCCCTCGGTCTCCGTCAAGATCAACACAAATGTCACTCAAAATAAACATTAGGGGGGGGGGGGGGGTGGTAGCAGTAGAGCTGGTACAGGGATGGTCTAACCTCCTTAGGACAGGGGGTGTAGGGTGTTGACTGAAAGAAAATAAAGTATTATTTATCCCACATCGTTTCAGGTTTTATTTCTGGTAAACTGTGACCAACACAAAAGTAAATAAATAACTAATTAAATAATTAAATAAAGTCAATCATGTCAAAATATCTCTGGTAACAAACAAAAAAAAATATTAAATACTCTTTTGAAATAAATAAATAATTTATCTTCTTCTTAGAACGAGTATTACTTTTTTAAAATAACATGATTATTCTTAACGCACACCTCGACCCATCCTTAAGCTAAAATTAACGAAAGAAATTTTACATTGCTGGATACCACACACTGCCTGCACTCCTGGAAAGAATCAAAACGTTAAGTCATCCTAACCCAATTTTAAAATACGCCCACAGATGTTACAAGAGGTGAAGGAAAATTACGAGTTCGCCATTACTTACAACACCGAACGGCAGCACGCAGCTACCCGCCAGGCCGGGGCTCCGACAGACCTCCAGCACCTCACCGAGAAGAACCACACCGGGCGCCCCCAGGGTGGCCCCCTTTATTAAATCCACTTCACAACGTCATCACGTCGAGAACACTCCACGCGAAAACAAAAATCCCGGCCGCGATTTCACAACACAACCGCCATTTCGCCAACCGACGCCATTTCCCCCCTCCACCGGTCATGCTAGACTCGCACTTCTGCCACCTGGTGGCGACACAAACACCAGCACGTCACGCGCACGAACAGCAACGCAGCGTAACCAACCAGGGCTGCCAACACTCCCGGAGATTCCAGGACAGGATGACGCAACCGCCCGCGCAGCGGCCAGGCTCTCAGGCGGCGAAACACGCCACCGTCCCAGAAAAACAGAGAGCGTTAGCAATCTACCGCGCCAGGAAAACAAGTCAATGCCCGAGTGTCTCAAACAAGTGTCAGGAACTCACGCGGGCTCACAAAGCACTACAAGCACAAAGCCAAGTTCAAAAAAAAAAAAACCTACATGTAAAATTTTACCGCGTGACAATATAGACCAACTTTCAAGATATCACGCGTATTAAAAATAGTTTCGGAGTCCTCAAACAGTCAAAAACTGTATTTTCAGACAGCCCTATTTCAAAATATAACAATATTGTCTTGCATTGAACTTTTATACATATTAAGAGAAGGCTATGCCTTAACATCGCCATTCCAAAGACAAATAAATAAATATTTTATTATTTGGTTGCTACTGAAAGTCACATATTAGGCAAGAAAAACACATCGAAAAAACACTAAGTTCAGAGCCTTGCGTGTTGAGGCGAAGGTACACTTGGTGCGTATAACCGTGTCCCTTATCGCTCCCTCGTCCCAATACCTCGAACGCAAAAAATAACCACATTAACCTCAATTGTGCCGTTTTCTCTCAAATTAAATAATTTACATTCAGCATTTCTTACACATTACTATATCATTAACAGTGGGTCTATAATAATGATACTATAATTATGCGCTTAGAATTACTTAACTTTGAAACACAAACGGTCATACCGTTCACTTTATTGCAAAAAAAAAAAAAAAAAACTGGAGTGCGATTAACTTTTGGGTCACTCCCAACATTTATTTTTAGCAAAAGTAGTATAGGCTGCTGTTAACTAGTGAATAGATTCGGTTCTTCCATTCCGCCATCCCTTCATTACTACATCAGGTGTCACGATACTGATGTGGCCGTAAATGCCTCGTAGATGAGCATACATGTTAAAATATGAAACACGTGGCGTAGCCCGACTCGTTCTTAGGCGTGTTCTACAATGACACAGAAACGTAAAAGCTCCGTCACGGAACATGTAAGCGGAGCAAACTAGACGGCTGGGACAAAAATTTGTTTTCTACAACACAAAACTAATGAATGGCAACCTTTGAAAAACCAAAGATAATTGTTTTGAAAACAACCAAAATCCTTCGTTTTATAAAATATTCAACGTGCTTCTGATATTTGTTTATTGTTTTATAATTATAAATAATATTTAGTTAATATGTTAATGCTTTTACGATTACAAAATACATCAAAAACCATGCATATTACTTTATGTTTTTAATGTGTATATCAAATACTATAACTTTTTGTTTACCTTATTAATATTTAAAAAAAAGATAAAGTGCCGAAAACTTATTTTGTTCAGCTGTTTATCTCCACCGTTTTCTTCTAAACCAAAATGTTGCCGAAATACTTGCTTCCTATTGGCTATATACGGATTCACGGGCACGCAATAGTTGGGAGTTGACGAGCTTTCTTCCGCGAATCTGTATGTTTCCGTGACCTGATACGTCCCACTGTGGAATGAACACAGACTACTTTACGTTTCGGCTTACGTGATCCGTGTTCCTAATCCGTGGAATTGTAGAACGGGCCTTGCAGAGACCGAGATAGATAACGGCAGCCATAACAAAGAAGTCACCCTAACAGATAATTAAAAATGTACAATAAACCATTATATTATTAACTTAGCCATTTCTAAGCTATAGGCTAATAATTTTAAATCGATATAATACTATTACATACACAGTTACTTCACGTGTTAAGTAATTCACATTGTGATTTATTGAAGTTTTATGTTACTGTGATGTTGGTATATGAGGATGTGTTAATGCTAAATAAGAACATTGTAGATTGAGTCTTAGCTGGTCTGCAAACACTAAACAGTCATTTTGTGCTAGCCAGCAAGTTCACCCCACCTTGTTTTCACTCCTCTCTCCCAATCCCCTTATTCGCCAACACTTTAAACACGAGGCTGGCAGCGAATTAGTGCAACAATTACGTGACTCATCCCCATCCAGGTATCTCCGAAATGCAAACAATGTTCGTGTGAAATCATAGGTCTGTGTGAGATGCTGATTTCTTGTTTATTTAAGACCCATTGAGGAGGGGGGTGGAGGTAGGGAGAGAAAATGTCATGCAACACAAGGCGCAACAGCTTAATCTGAACATTTAATGTAATATTTAATTCCATTGATCGGAATAAGTGATAAACCGATGATATTTCGGCATTTTGCAAGTGTAAATGCTATTGAATAAGAAGAGTTGGTTGGTGGTTGAGGTTGTTGCTGAGGGGTGTGACTGGCCTTCGGTTGGCTGCTACAAATAACTGAGGCGTGGTTTAAATTCGTATGGTCGAACGTCGCTGGCAACTCCTTCCAACAGCCGGAAATGACAATTCGCAAGGTGGGGTCTAGGCAACTAGTCGCACTGTAGAAACTGGTAATATAGTAAGGATGGTAGAGGTAACTAACAGCGACGTTGCCATAATCCCTGGGTGGACATATTGACGAAAGGAAACATGTCTAATCTAACCACAAGTTACAGATTTATTTCAGGTCATTTTTAATTTCCAAATGTTTTTAAGGGAACGACACCAACGCACTGTCTATATTAATTTACCATACACCTTAAATATTATGAACTAGCGGAAGTCAAGCCAGTTTTCAAAACGCGTTCATATTTTTATCGTTTTCGTGGCATTATTATGTTCAACTTTCGTGAAAGAATTTTAACTGTTCCGTTGTGTGCCACAAACTTTGAACTCTTTTCAGTAACTTACCGGTAAACAAAAAAAATCAAGCAAGTGAACTGATTGTGAAAACACGCTGAAATATAGTAATAAAGAAATTAGAAGACATCCGCCAAAGGTTTGAGAATATTTTATCAAACGTTAAGAAATTAGTGTTATAAGATAAAACAAAGATTAAAAAACCCACTGATATTAATCTATATTGTTTATTTTCACATTACTTCTTGAAAATGAAATTTATACAAAGATCTAATTACAATATTAAACTGTTCATTATGTTTATTATGACAAGTTACCATCCCCTGTATCCCCACATTCACCTATTAAAGCAAACATAAGTTAAGTGAAACGTCAGTAAGTTACCAATTTCGTTGTGATCATTTGTAGAAGTATTTAATTTTTTTAAATTTTAATGAAATAAGTTTTTGATCATACTAATACGATGGTACATTTTAAAAGTTTGCAAAGGAATACATACACAAGAAGGATAAAAAAAAGTAATGATATATTGTTGTAGTTTTCCGAAAACATATTTACGAAAATAAACACCAGAGGTGAAAGTTGGCGCGGATGTATCGAAAATTAAAAACATAATAATTTTTTTAACTAATCCTGAAGACTTGTTTGACCTACCAATATCAGGCAATAAGTATTAGTAATTAAGGCTACTTACCAAGATTTTACACACAGAAATCTGATGACAATTAATTTGGAAGCAGTGCTAACGTCAAAAGCACATTAAAATATGTAATGCTATTGAATTTTTTTCATTACGCAACATGAAAATATAAACTGAATAAAAATAACTACGTCCAGCGATATATTTGTTGGATTCACTGTTTAAGTTCTTTTTGTTTTTTAAACTATGATTTATTTCTTGATGACAGGTATCCTATGTCATTTTCTGCACCTCTGACAACGTGTAAGAAAAATTGAAGTTTATCGGTTGAGTAGTTAAGGCGTAAAAGCATAACAAACAAACAAACTCACATTTGCATTTATAGTATTAGTGGGCTAGTAGGATTCTCAGAGTTAATGGCAAGCTTTAAACCCAGATTCCACAGCACAGACAACCTTGGTGACAAGACTGCCGATTAACTCATTCCAGACCCAGGTTCAGACCGGTTCCAAGTGTTACAATGTAGGAAGTAATGGTTTTAACGAAAAAAATTGGTTGTCTGTAAAGTCGATTTACGGACGATAGTTTAACGTGACAACGTCATAACAAAACATTAATGAAATGATTGCATACTTTTATGAATAAAATTGAATCATTTTTATTGAATTATCACTATTTTGTATGGATACAAAGAAGGAGTGGAATGAAATCTACAATTTAATTGATAAATTTACTTTAATGTGCACTCATTAATTCAAATATGTTTATTTCTTTAACGAACAGATTATTTTAACTATAACTTTTATACATATTTGCTTTTTAACTTCTTCCAATCTGTGTTATTCTGTTAAGGATAGGACGATGATAGGAATAGTAGGAGACAAATGGAAGTGTTTCAAGTTTAATGTACCTTGAAAAAGTCAAATCGATGGTTGTTCCAATCGAGTGGAAGAGAGATAGATGCGGCGCAAGCGTACAATGAGCGTAACGGAACAATGAGCGTAACGGGACAAGTCATACTTTTTCGTGCGTGCAGCCGGCGTTCATCGATTGATAAGACGTTGTCACGTCAAAAATATATTTGTGTTGATGAGCAAGTTGTTATTGAATTCTTTCTGTTACCTATCCTTCAAATGAAATTTTAAAAAAATTCGTTGTTAAGTAAACAATAGTTTACATGCTCAGATTTGTGTGTGCTAGCATTGTTATTACATTGATGACCGAAATATTGGCTGTATCCGAATACCTAGGGATGCGTCCATTAAGTTCACGTCCCTACATCCCCAAACAAATGCACCCACAATTTAAAGGTACATTCTAAAGTATGTACGATATCCGAATAGTTATACAGCTACCACTGCCTGTTGGTTTTTCATTGTACTAATGTGGATTGGCCTTTTATATTCATGACATATAAAGGTGGGCAAGTAAAACGCAAATGAACATTCAAATTTCTAAACAATTTCAGATGATTTAATTTATTATAGGGAATTAAAATATAGAAGAAAATTTGAATCAGGCACTTGTTGTTCTTACAAATAAAATTAATTTACTGTTTATGTGAATTATGTAACATATACTTATAGTATAAGTATTTATAAGTACCATAGTTACATTTTACGTGATTATCTTCAAGTTCAAAATCCATTTTTATTAACTATCTCGTATCACACTCTCGTTTTCAAAGGTTTATGGTAACAATAACAAAGCTAAGGGATGTATGGACATATCAGTGGATGTGAGAGTCGCGTCCCTATAAAATCTCGAACTAGTGGACGCATGAGAGGATGCATCGACATCCCTTGTGAGAATTCGGATACAACTCAAAGATGGCCGCGTCCATTACGATGCACTATCTATGGATCCCTTAGCTAAGGGATCCATTGGGCCACTATTCGGATACAGCTATTATTACATATGTACTTTCTGCCTTTGCCCAAACAAAATTGATTTAAGAACTCCATTAGTGTAGATATTTTTGTAATCATGAACACTCAATTATAATTTGGAAGTAGAAAAATTATTTCTAAAATATAAAAAATTAAATTTAAAATACATACAATGTTTTAATTGCGTGTTTTTAGGATAAAGACAAGTCCAGTCCCGTAAATCAAAATACATTTTTAGAGATATTTTACAAAACATATTGTTCACACTAAATATTTATTTTCAGTTGACATTACCCAGTTATTCGCAACACAGATATGGGTAGTAAATCTTTCTAAAAGAAAATATATTATAATTGATCATAAATTCATATGCAAATGTTTTGTGCACGCCATCTCTCGTGTACAGATAACACTGCTGCCATCTAGCAACGGGTAAATGAGTCAACTGCACGCCCTTAGCGGATACTTTTCCGAATGGATAGTTTTCAGGATTATTATGAGATGTGCAACAGCGGCGAAAACGGGAATGGTAACCATTCAGGCTGCGGGCATTTTTCAGGATTTTTAAATTAAGTGAATTGTCAAATAAACCCGGAATGGTACCCATTCACACTGCGGGAACTTTTCAGTATTTTTAAATTAAGTGCATTGGCAAGGAAAACTGGAATGGTAACCATTCAGGATTTTAGGAGCTACTTTTATATCTGCGCACACAAAACTGGAATGGTTACCCTTCCGACAGCGGATACTTTTCCGTATTTTGCAGACGAACACGGAAAACTATCCAATCCGGAATGGTAACCATTCACACTGCGGACACTTTTCCGGATTTTTTCTATCAGCACATTTGCAGTAAAAGCCGGAATGGTAACCATTCATACAGTGGATACTTTTCAGGATTTGCAATTGTACGATATTTGCCAGTAAATCCTGAATGGTAACCATTCCGGATTGCTCTGGGCACATGAGGATGTATAATTTACGGAATGGTAACCATTCCGATTCTCTTAAAGCATTGAGCTAAGAAAAAGCATGAAATTTATTTTAATTTTAAAATGCATGTTTCAGAATAAATAAATGTGTTTTGAGATTAAAAATTGAAGAATTATACATTTACGATTGTACTTTTGGTACTGACCGAATCGTGCAAAGCTGGAATCATTAAGTACTAATTCTGTCATAAGCTGTATGTATTTACAACTTAATACGTATGTTGTATTTTCTGATGGAAAACCCTTTGTGAACCAAAAATGGGGAATATTTTAATCACGAAATAACCATAAAAAACTTAATAAAAATGTTACATCTGAATTATTTGTTTATTCAATACAAGGCGAACCATTTCGAGTACATTACAACTTAGTGTGGCAGTCCTCAGAGCTAATATTGAAAAATGATCTTAACATTTTCTTAGGAACTCATACTTAATTTTGGTACATTACTCTGTTTTTAAAAACCCAAATAAAAGATCATAAGAATTAAAAATATATATTTATAAAACAATGTGTAGGAGTAGTATAGGATAGCCGGAGCTGGGACTGGGTCCTGGGTGAGGTGCCGAGGTGCCGACCGCCATATTGGATTGTGACGTCACGGCGGCCATATTGGATGGATGTGACCTTGACCTTTGACCTTGACCTTGACCCCGGCGGCCATTTTGAATCCGCTATCTTGGATCCGCCATATTGGATGACGTAATTGTGTTCTCGAACATTCCGGCGATGTGTTTTCCGCCATATTGTATGATGACGTCATCGTTGCAGTTTTTCGTTACGGTCGCCATCTATAACTTTTTTATTTATTATCCGATTTTAATGAAATTTTTTTTAAAAAATATAAAAAAAAATTAAAGAATAAAATTTTAATAAATTATTTATAAAAAACAAACATTTACGACACATAGTTCGGAGTCCTCGGTTCGAACCGGTGAGGGCAAAAAAATAAAAATGGCGACCGATCCTTCCCCCACGGTGGGTGCTGGCAGACTGAACCCCACCACATTTACCAATGCATATACGAACTTACACCCCCCTCCTCCCCCCCCTCACCACCTCTCCTAAAAAATTATTATTTCTCGCACATGACAATCCACCCCTCCCCCACCCCCCTTTTTAAATTTTTTTTATTTTTTCATCGTAACAACCACTCTCCACTACTACTCTAGTTTTTTCCCCTCCCTTCCTCACTTTACCGTCATTCCCACCCCTACCCTCCTCCTCACCCCTATTCTACCTTTTAAAGTATAAATACCGGCCGCCTGACCCGGGAGCCGTCAGTGTTTGCAGTAGCTCCCAGCCTGAAGGAAAGACGATGTATGCTTGTTGTGCGAGCGGAGCAAAGATCTTGACGGCCATCTTAGCTTATGGTAAAGTGCGCACGCTTGCGGCACTGGATAAGGAGACGGAGTTACCTTATCTACCAAAGGAGTTCCTGCTCGTGTATGCTCCACACGAAATACGGTATGTGCACAAATACTTGCCGGTGTACCTGCAGCTAGATCCAGACATTCAAGATTGTTTGCCATGCACCGAGTGCGACAGAGGAAGCCCCAGCGTCCCCGACACACCGCACATGAAATCGTGGTGCAAGATGCAACGAGATGCGTGGCGGCGGCAGCAGCAGCCTAGATCCTGAGCGCCGTACCGCAGACATCATCTAGGTACCACTCCAGCAATTCTGCAGAGCCAGCATCTTAGCCACGTCACTCCAGCCTCGTCGTACGTGTAACTGTGAGTAACGACAATATGACACTCTTTCTTGTCAACGTCCAGTATCTTACGTCCCAAAAGGGCCCCGTAGTGAAGCAACTGTCAGTGATGTCCGTCATTGGCGGTGACGAAGTCAAGACTAGCGAATACATCTTTAAACCACCGTGTGACTGGACTAAGCTAGACAGATCCTCTCAACGCGAGAACCGTCGTCTAACCTATGAAGTGAACGGACTCTCGTGGAATGAAGGTGATGTGGACTATGAACAACTTACATCTGTGCTACGTGATCTCGTCGAGCCGGAAGATGACGTTGTTTACGTCCGTGGTAATGAACAGAAACGTATTGTGAGTGACTTGTGTAGTGCCAATGTAATTGACCTACGTAAACAAGGCAACTTTCCTGGCTTCAACAAACTGTTAAAAATGTACGGAAACCAAATTGAAAAGTGTGATAAATTTTATAATGATTTCCACTGTGCACATTGTAATAGTCAGTTACTGAAACTGTGGCTCTATGAGCATCCTTATTACTACAGTGATGTTTAATTTTTTTTATTCCTTATTGCAATTGTAAATATTGTTTCCAATGTCATCGACTGATGTGAGGGGTGATGGAATTATGTAAATAAAATATATGTAAACCAATGTAATTGTCTATTTTCATTTCACCTTTATTTCATTGGAGACATTTTTTTTTTGTAAAGTCTAATAATTATACTCTTTCGAAAAAAAAATTAAAAAACAATAATGTTATATAATCAGTTTACATTATTTTCAGCAATCTAATTTAAAGCATACATTATATTAAAAAAATCAGCAATTTAAAAAACAAGGGTATTAGTAGTATATAAATAAAACTCAAAGTTCCAAAAGTTTACAGATATATTTTCGTTAACATATACAATTAAATATATATCCATATTTTATTTGACATGTGTGAGAGTGTAGATTCGCAGCCCTCTCTCTCTTCCCAGCAGACCATTCTCGTCCCGCCGTCTCTCCATCTCACCGGCTCTCTCCTCCTCACGCTGAATCTCTCTCTCCATCCCAGCAACCGCTCACCTGCTAAATACTTAAACAGAATATTAGTAATTTAAACAAAAAGCTTGAATCGCAGCTCTCTGTGTTTGGAACGGGCTGGAGACCGACACCGCTAAACAGGCTGGTCACGCACAAGCCCCTTGCCTCCATATGCAATATACATCACATACGTAGTCAAGTACTTATGAACAACGTCTCTATTTAGCCGTGGCCCATTACAACGATGCAAGTCTACCAGAAAGATCTAGCATATAATACATTGACACAAAGCACGTGCTTAAACTATCATATGTCACATACAAACGCTGAAATAGACCAGTAACAACGATGTATCAACGCAGAAATCTTGCATGTCAACGACTGTGGAACCCAGCGGCGTAACAGTCCAGCGTTGACACACAACGCCGAAATCTTGCATGCCAACGACTGCGGAACCCAGCGGCGTAACAGTCCAGCGTTGACACCATCGACATGACACCATCGATGTAAGGAGCCCAACGTTATGACCCCATCGATGATAGGAGCCCATCGTAGTGTCCCCATCATCATGACACCATCGATGTTAGGAGCCCATCGTCTTGACACCATCGTCGTAAGGAGCCCATCGATGCATAAAAAAAACGCATTGGTGTAAAAAAACGCATCGGTGTAAAAAAACGCATCAGTGTAAAACGCATGAGTGTAAAAAAAAAATGTATTGCACCAAAATCAACGTAGGTGCATAAAACCACCACTTCCAACCCAACCAACCAACCAAAAAATGTAGCACCACAAATTAACGTAGGTGCATAAAACCACCACGTCTATCCGAACCAATCAACCAAGAGAGCACAGCACCACAAAAACATCGTAGGTGCAGAAAACCACCACTTCCATCCCAACCAACCAACCAAGAAAATGCTTGCACCACAAAACAACGAGGATGCAAAACACCACCACTTCCATCCCAACCAACCAACCAAGAAAATGCTTGCACCACAAAACAACGAGGATGCAAAACACCACCACTTCCATCCCAACCAACCAACCAACCAAAAAAACGTAGCATCGCAAACAACAAGGATGCATAAAACCACCACTTCCAACCCAACCAACCAACCAAAACACGTAGCATCGCAAACAACGAGGATGCCAAACACCACCACTTCCATCCCAACAAACCAACCAAAAAAATGTAGCAACTCAAACAACGAGGATGCATAAAACCACCACTTCCAACCCAACCAACCAACCAAAAAACGTAGCATCGCAAACAACGAGGATGCAAAACACCACCACTTCCATCCCAACCAACCAACCAAAAAAACGTAGCATCGCAAACAACGAAGATGCAAAACACCACCACTTCCATCCCAACCAACCAACCAAAAAATTCTTGCACCACAAATCAACGTAGGTGCAAAACACCACCACTTCCATTCCAACCAAATAAGCACCACGAATATTGTGGGTGCATGAAGAAAACAAATCGCACCACGAAACAGTGTGGGTGCAAAAAAGTTAAGGTAAAATAGTACCAGAAAACCATACAAATGTAGGAGCAAAAAAATCAATGAAAAAGATAGCACCACGAAACAGTGTGTGTGGGTGCATGAACAAAACAAGGAAAAATAGCACCAGAAAACCAAAAAATCTAGGTGCAAAAAAATTAAAAAAAAAAAAAAAAGAGCACCACGAAACAGTGTGGGTGCAACACAATTACAACGAGCGGACTCAGGAAACCAACGATGAAAAATCCAACGGTGAAGGCTATGTACAACAACATTAACAGGTACATGAGTGGCTAGCAAGTGGCAAACACCGGCTCTGTGCTCGCACATTCCGGTTCAGATTCCCGTCAAGGTCATTTTCTCGGCTACCACAGCAGAAGCCTGGGACCACGACAGAGAATCCTGTGCGAAACGTACGAGCACAGACGCAAGTTTCAACATTTCATGTTATAAGGTTTTTTATGTGAAGAAAAAAATTCATTAAAAACCATTCAGTCTTTATAGCATTCTCTTTCCTTCACGTATGTATATAATTCTATTCAGTCCATATATCCGTACGGTAATGTATGAATTCCATCGTCGCATATTATGAGTTTATCGTCGTGCCATGTTAGTGCTAATTTATTTGAGCATTCTGTATATAATATCATATAATGTGAACGTATGGACCGGACGTTTGCGCGCTTCTCCGTGTGCTGCTCCAGGACCTCGAGAAAATCTTCAAATGATATTTTATTTTTCACCACGCACTTCTGTATACCTTTGGCCCTTTTTGTGATATTATTATTGTATTTGTAGGTTTACAGTTTTGCCCTTAGGCCGACGAACTCCTCCATTGCCACTCCACTGCACTCGTCTTTGAACTTGCCTACTACCTTCTTGTTCGTAGGGGAGTAGCAGGGGTGGTCAATGGGATAGCTGCTGGTGTCAAACTCGTCCAGGAGCGCAGCGTCGTCGGCCAGGTCCTGGTAGAAGTCGCGCGTCTTGATCTCGTATATGAAGCTGTCCGTGTCCATGTACGCCAGCGTGATGTCATCCTTATATTTTTCTTTCATTATGTCATAATGGAACCCATACATTAACGTCTTGGACAAGTCCAGGACCGCGAACCCCGCATATATTGGGCGGTCAAGAAAGATTGTTTCTTGCTGTAGTCTCATCAGCGTCAGAGACTCATCAAGGATGGTTCGGTCCTGGAACGCTGGCTTTGCCACAACTTTACGTAGCCTGCCTTCACTACAGACAAATTCCATACGCTGCCAACGAAATTTGTTCTCACAGAGTTTTCCAAAAGAAGAGTTGTTGGCGAGCTTAAAGAACTCCTTTTCAAAATCATTTGTAGCTGCCTGTCGTTTCAACGTATTTTTCGTAATAAATGGCTCCATCCAGGCACGCTGCTTAAATTCAAGGACTCTGTGCACCTTCTTGAGTCTCAGTCCGTGCTGGAGAGCTTGCTTCAGGTTTCTAAAATGAATTATATAATTTTCTTTCGATTCCAGTGTTGTGATTAATTTAGTTTGACGCGATCCGGGTGGGCACTGGCTGACGGGCAGGAACGGTAGGTCCTTATGTTCCTCGTGGAGGGCAGACGGATACTCCACATCGACTTCAAGGATGTAGCCTGTCTGCCCCTCGTCAGGTATCGACATCACGTCGATATCAGCGCCCACCCACTTGAAGCCGCTGACTGGAAGAGGCAACGACATGGCCCACCCATACAGATTGTTGGCGTCCAGGTACGCAACATGAGTTGATGGTTGGCTGGGATCGTAGGTTTGGGGCAGGCAGATGTTGTTCGCCTTGCAGTGTCTCGAGCCAGATATTAAATTTTACTGGACCATCTTCATTGACTTCATTGGTTATCTGATTCACGAGATTATTCTTCATTTGGGCCATGTACGTGCAAATGTCTTTTGTCGCACCATTGTTTTCTGCGACATACGTCTTCAAGTTGCGGGGGAACGCAGTCTCCGCCTCAACGAACCCGGTACCGCCTGCCTCCAAGTCTACCTGAGCCTGGTCTGGCGCTTGCGCCTCCAAGTCTACTCGAGCCTGGTCGGGCACACTTGCCACGTATTGCGGGCGAGTGCTGGGGCCGGGCTGTTGCAGGCCGGAGGTCGCGTCTACGCGCCGTCTCTTGGGAGCCAGGCCATTGCACGTCTTGCTGTGCACAAACAGCGTATCTTTGCGGGTAAATTCTCCCTGACATGTAGTGCATGCAAATGTAATGCGGTCGGGATTGAATTGGCACTGGCTCTGCTCGTGGCGTCTGGCATGACGACTATGTTCAAATACTTGACCACAGAATTTACACCTCGAGCCTTATCTGTGCTCGGTGGTGGCACGACATGTTGACAGATGACGGTTCAAATTATCCATTCGTGAAAACGACATGCCGCAAGTATGGCACTGGTTGTTAACAGTGCGGCCAGGATTAGCTGCACACACTTTCTCGTGCCGTCTGGCATTACGAGTAGCAGTAAAACCTTTGCCACAGAAAACACACCCAAGCCCTGGTGGTGTTGGTGCACATACCTGTGCTGGCCCCGATGTTGAGGGCTGGAGGGCTCCCGATGTCGAGGGCTGGCCGGCTGCCACGGGAACTCCAGATGAGGTCCTCTTCATGATGAAGTCTGTAACACCAATGGAAAAATTATAGCAACAAGAACAGCAAATGAATACATACACATTCACACAAACACACACATACAGAAACGTGCATAAATACAACCACGCGCACACACACACACACACACGCGCGCAAACACACACACAAACACATGCGCGCACAAAAACACATGCACACAAACAAAATACACTTGCATTAAGACAGCTACACGCACACAGAAACAACTACACACGCATGAAAAAAAATTAAATTCAACTTACCAGAAGAACACAGGAACGACTCTGTGTGTACTGCACGCACGCACAACGAGGAGGGCTGGAACGCCGTACAGGACACAAGAACCTGTAACACAGAAAAGAGACCACCTGGCTTAGCACTCGAAATTTTTTTTTTCAAGACAGCGCAAAGACACTGACGTCAAAATTTTATGTTTTATGTACTGACCGGAATCGAAGAGGAACGGTGCAGGACTCCAGAGGGCAGACAGGCGTTCTCCAAGCGGATCACACTGGAGAGTAGCTCGACGCAAGGAGAAGCACTGAATACCTGCAACACATACAATATTTTTAACGTAAATGTACTACAATAGTAATTTACTCGTTTTTTTTGTATATTTTTGTATTTAGTTGTGATTAGATATGCTGTATTTTATTAAGTATAAATTTTTTTTTTTATGAAACAAATTTTTTTTTCTATTTGATTATGATAGCAAGTGCGCGTGCATCTGTTATTTTTTTTTGGGCCAGGCGAGGGGGTAGGCAGGTCGACTTGAGCGCTCCATGCGACGGTGCACGGTAACTAGCCAGACGTAAGCCGCACGGCACGGCGGAAACATCGCTCCGTGCACCACGGGTGAGGGGGTGAAGCAGGGAGGGGTGAGGACACGCTCTGCGCGCTGCCCCGTCGGTAGGACACGGGTGTGCACGGCGTCCATCTTGTTTCAAGCTAAGTCGTTCATGCATGAATAATAACTAACATGTATGCCAGGGGAAAAAAATATTATTTCAAGATGAAATATACTGCAACTGATGGCACTAATAATTTCGACTAGAAAAAAAATTGTAATAATCACGACTGTAAAATATTACTACTGAACCTAACGAACGTGTGACATCTAAACAGTTCCACTCGCACAAATCATTTAAGCAGTACCAATCTTAGACGTGAAAAAATAAATACACTCGAAAAATTACGAGACGGAAATTGTAATAATTCCTTAATTTTTTTTGGAAAACAGACGGTTACTACTCCTCGTGCGTACGCCTTGCTTCTTTTTTTATTATTGTTATTTCTACGCTCTCTCTGCTGGCCGGCTGGCCGGGGAGCCGGCGGGCGTCGCGTCAGCCGTGCGCGCTCGCTCGGGTGTTATCACCACGTCACGTACTAGCTGGCTCAGCAGCGGCCTTCACCCAGTGGCCAGCTGTTAGGCTTGCTGACTGAGTGAAGGACGCAGCGAAGGCATACACACACGCGAAACCATAATGTTAAAAAAAAAAAAAAAAAAAAAAAAAACAGTTCAAAAAAATTTCAAAGTTGAAAACGTTTGGAAAAATTTTCAAAGTTAAAATTTACGAAAAAATTTCAAAGTTGAAATTTACGTCAAAATTTGCAAAGTTAAAATTTACGAAAAAATTTCAAAGTTGAAATTTACGTCAAAATTTGCAAAGTTAAAATTTACGGAGAAGTTGTACTTACCAAGCTGCTGGAGTTGTAGAGGCGGAAAGAGTCGCAACGAAGCTCAAACAGGAACATGCGGTGACGGCGGCAAGACCAAAAGTGAAGCCCCCGACGTCTCACACGACAATTTATAGGTAAATTCCCCCCTTGGTCACAAGCTCAAGCCAATCAGGTCACGCGAAAACTGCAGCATGGTCAGGACGATTTTTTGCAATCAGGGGAAGGGATGAGGGAAAAGTGGGAGGAGCGAATGTTGCGGGAATAAGGAGGGAGGCTGACAATCCCCGCCTAGGGCCGACGGCATGGTGGGGATATCCACTGGCCATTCAGATTCACTCAGCTCCTGGCAGCTGGAAGATTCACCATGATACTCGGTTTGCTCCAAACGAAATAATTACCAACTTATTGAAAATTTATATATTATGAAACTTTATAGATTAGGTTATTTTCATCACTTTCATATTTACATAACTGGCTGTAAAATATCATTTGTTTTTTTAATTTTATGATTACCTTTTCAATCCCACATTATTATATTTTAAACGGAAGGATAAATAAGTAAAACACAATAAAATAGTTTTTTGATTTTTTTATTACTTCAAAACATCTAGCAAGGCAGAGAGTACAGAACACAGGGCGGTACGAATGGTTTTTACAGAATCAAATTCGTAAAAGTCCGTAGCATTATCACTGTAGGTCTGCGGCGTATCGACGCTCATTCCACGTTTCTTGATGCTGTGGCACCGAGTTGCCGGTTCGAGTCTGGGAGAGGGCCGACGTCGAGACCTAGTCTTGAGTTCAGGTCTGGACAGGTCGCTGCGCTTCGAAGCGACGAGTTTGGACAGGTCGCTGCGCTTCGAAACCTCGTGTTTGGACTGCTCACTGCAGCCCGGGGTGCCGGGGTCGATACCGCTACAGTCCTCTGACGTGCAGTCGGATGCGTGTAGAGTTGTACCGAAAATTTCTTCCTTGGTGCATGGAAAAACGGTTGTTGGTCTGAGGTTAAACACGACGCACTTTTCCGCCCCGCAACAGTTTATTTGTTGTTGGGATGGCTCATGACTGCGTGGCGAATGAGCCATTAGGAAATGTAATACTCCGCCGTAACATATTTCCGTATATGTGCGTAAATTTTCTTCTTCGTCCAGGAAACTGTATTCAATACAGTTGTAGTCTGGTTTCGCACTCAGGTACTCGGTTTCCGGCTGAAATGGCGTCATCGTGTCCGAACGTCAACTGATTGATAGAGCTCGATTGTCGAGCTATTTATACTAAAATAAAATTCAGGTGTGCCAATATTTGGCAAAAAAAATCGGGTTTGGCAATATTTAAAAAAAAAATTTATTCGCACTGCTGCGCGTGCCATTTCTGCATTAGCTGCGAGTTTGTGCAGGCACAGACACGTTCAAACTTGTCGTTTGGATGCTTGGCTTCGTACATTGCACAGAGTTTGCGTAGGGAAGGACAGCCGTAGTCGGTCTGTATATCTACGATTTCAGCTGCTCCGTCGTCACACAGTTCTCGTAGCCATTTCTTCTGTTCAGGTCCGGCAACGTATATTATTTCGTTTTGCAGTAGTAAATCTTGAAGTGTGTTTTTCACTTGGTGGTACGGAATTTTTCCTTCGTCCCACTCTAGTCCGTGATAATATTTACATAGCCATTCGTTCGACCGTTTACTTTTTTCGTCTAGAAGTATCCACGGATACGGGGGGCGGAAGCTGCGGGTTCGAGTCCGGCCGTCGTGAGTGACGGCAATTTCCTTGAGCACGAATCCATTTTGGCTCTGGAAACCTTGCAGGTTGCAGTACATTCTGAAACCGACTGATGATGGGATGATACATGCAGACGTATTTATATCTAGTTCAATATTTTCACGAGACCTGAAAATGCGTCGTAATTAATTACTCTGTCATGTAGGATTAGACAGAACGCCGTTGTGAGTGGCGGTAGGCCATCTTTCGTGGAAATTTCCAATCGACAATCAATCATAGAACTGCGAATCGATTCGTCTTGTTTGCTCACGTCAAATACGTTTAGCGGAGCTAATGTTTTGTAGGTGTCTGGACTCAGGATCGGGTGCGATTCTCGTCCGTTGTACGAAGATTGGAACTGCGTGTACATGTTATACGGCAAGGAAATACCGCCATTTTCAAAATCAATGTTCATGTCCACGTACGGGTAACTTTTGCTAATTAAAAATAATTTTACATTTTCCATAAAACAGTGGTCAAACACCGATCTGTCAGTCTTGAGGTTCATTTGTCTGTCTGTCTGCAAAGCTAATATTATATATCTAGGTTTTTCCGTACTGCTCGACGTCTTGACGACCCAGTGATTGCGTCTATTCTGGGTCAGTAAGGGGCACGTTACGAGATTCCAGCTCCTGAACGCAATTTCGACCGTCTTGTCCTTTTTGACGTAACTTAAAAGTCTGACTCTTTCTTTTGTGCTGACGGTTATGTGCGGAACAAACCACTCGGTGCTCGTGACGGTGACTGCGACCGGCTGGGGGTCGTTCCCGGGTGCTCCCACGACGGCATTCAGGTGCGATGTCGCTAGAATTAACACGAGTTCTTGGCGGGCTTGAATTAATATTTTCTTGTAATCCTCCGCGAAGCCGAGAAGCATCGAAAGCGGTATGCTAAATTCGAATTTTCCAGATTCGTAGATGGGAATTTTGAAATTGGGTTCCATTCCAAAACCCGCGATTTTGGTCGCGCTCAGGTCGTTCGGTGTTAGAGACAGGTAATTTTTCATGGTGGCGGTAATGCCCAAGTCCAATTCGAAAATAACTCGTTCGAATAAATGCAATATTCCGTTTCGTCCGAAATATGCAGTTGTGGGATGTGTTCCGTCCGCCTTTGTCAACGTGCCTCTTATACGAATAAACGACTGGCAGGATAGAGTGTAAACGTCTTGTTTCTGTACCGGGATGCGTATTTCCCTACCGGGCATATACGGCCCTTGGAGGTAGGGAGCGTAGCAGTGATATTTAAATTTATTTACATCGTCGCTAAACTAAGCTCTTTCTGACACGCTTAAATAATCTTCCATGCTTGTGAACTTTGTTGCCTAAACTGCGGAGATACTTAACGTTAAGAGGTGTTAGCGCGCCGCGGCCTCGCAACAGACTGGTCCTGGGTTCGTGTCGCTTATTTGATTTATAGGTCTTGAAAATCAGTCCCATCGCTTCAAGTGTAAACGTAGTGTAATTTCTTCGTTTCTAAAATTTACTAGTTTATCGTTTTGATCGACAATGTCCACTACCACTTCGTGTACTGTTCTGGCGAGCACAGGGGTGTAAATGATACTTTGCGGTACTTCAACCAGTTTATATCCGGGCGAAACCGTTGGCGAAAACTCGTGTAGCATGTTGTTTAGTCGTCCGTTGAGGTGCGTTCCACTTGCCAAATTACAGTTTATGCGTATTACATTTGTCGACATGATATTTACAGGTCGCGTGGAGACGTGCAAGGTCTTGGCTGCGTATATTTTCGGTTCGAATCCAAGCATGGTACCTATGGTGCCAGGTTTCGTAAAGTCGACATTTTCACTGCAGTAAAGTTCGCACTGTAGCGTGTTTTGATTATCTCGTAATTCGTAAATTGTGTTTGGAGACAGGGCTTGCTTGATGTAATTTGTAATATCGCTCAACTCGTATGCGCCGGTAGGTATGGCAACTTCCCGAGCTGATGTTCCATCACTTTTCAAGAAGCACATTTTGCAGTTTTCCTCATCAATGTTCGGTATGGCATATACGTTTGAAAATCTACGAGACCGATGCTCCATTCTCCGTTCAAGTCCAGCGGCGGGTAGAATGTGGCTCGTAGCTGCGAGCTACGACCTGTCAATATGAGTGTTACGGACATGACTGATTGATTTTCGCTACTGTACGTTTATTTTATATAAGAAAAAATATACTTGTTTTTTCATACTTCATATTTGGTCAGAAATCTCAAGCACAAGTGTCCGCAATTTGTTTGATTAGGCCTCTGTTCCGTTTCATAATTGTAAAACAACGTAGTGGTCCGACCCAGGTACCGCCTAAGTTCGGGCGGAAGGCGTAAATTACCGATACTGTCGTAGTAAGTAGCTTTTTTTCCCATATTTACATAGGCCACCCAGTGCGTGCCGCGACCCACCGACGTGTCTAAATTATTTATGGCACACTCACGTGTGTTTGGCTTGCTGGGCAAAGTGTCTCGCATAAACACGCCGCGGAAATTTGGTATTTTCAGTTTGCGTGCGTACTTTATTAAATCTACGTTGATGAGCGGTCGTTTCGGTAGGGAACTTAGGATTTTCTCTTTACACGTTTTTTTCTCATGCCTCGTCCTGTCTTGTGAGGTTGCAAGTAGAGTCCTGCGCCGTTTTTTTTTACCCATGGCAATGGCTTCCATGCTTTCATTATGTCGTTGTGCTTCCTTTAATTGATTTTTCTGGTTCTTGCTAGTGTTGACTGCTCTAGCGATATTTGCCGCGGCTGCTGCGATCCCGTCTAGTGCACCTATAGCAGGCACCAGCAGCAGTAAAAACCCGCCCTTTTTCTTGTTCTTTCGTGTCATACGCTTCTTGGTCTTGCGAGACCTGGTCCGGCGACGAGCACCCATTCCTAATTTCGTCTTTGCCTTCATGATTTTGGAAACGCCCCACGCTGCGATTTTCTCTCCTAGTCCCGCGTTCGACGATTTACTTATATCTTCGGCTTCCTGTGCCAATATCTGATCTGCTCTGTGCCTAGATTCCAGATCCTTGCTTAATGAATATGCGATATCGTGCTGCTTGCACTTTTCGTCGAGAGAATTAATGCCCACGTCACCACGAGCTAATCTTTTCGCTAGTTTAGTCCCAGGGCCGCAAAATCTGTAGCCGGGAATGTGTAGCTCGAATGGTAGTTTGTTTATCAGAGAGTTTACGAGTCCCGCGCCAATATGTTGTTTGTTCCTGCCTCTTCGAGACATTACATGCAACTGACCTAAAATCAATAAATACGATTGATCTTATAGAATTCACGGCAGTACGATGGATGTAGTCAAGCAGGATGTTTGTTTGCCAGTGTGCATTACGCAGGACGATGAAACTGTCGGTCGTGAATCACGACATGGTATATTATTACCGTCCACCGTACGTTGCATCATAGCGGGACCGTCAAACTGTGGCAAGACATGTGTTTTACTGAGTTTACTGGAGGAGCCAAACGGTCTTCGGTTCGAGAACGTTTACTTGTATTCCAAGTCGTTGCAACAGCCAAAGTACCGGCGCTTGGTCGCTGTTCTTCGCTCGGTGGATGGTCTGGAGTATTTTCCATTTAGCGATAATACCGATGTGGTGTCTACCGACGAAGCAAAGCCTAATTCCATGTTTGTGTTCGATGATGTGGCTTGTGAGAAACAAGGAATAATACAAGAGTACTTTTCCATGGGCAGACACGCCAAGGTAGACTGCGTATACCTGTGTCAGACGTACGGTAGAATACCAAAACATCTCCTACGAGACAATGTGAATGTTATAGTTTTGTTTCGCATGGACGAACTTAATTTACGCCATGCTTACGACGATCATGTAAACACCGACATGTCGTTTCAGGAATTTAAAGACATGTGTTTCTTGTGTTGGAAAGACGAAAACGATTCCTAGTCATCGTAAAGGACTGGCCTCTATATAAGGGCAGGTACAGACAGGGTTTCGATCAGTTTATCGTCAAACATGAATCATAGCATTTCGAAATTTGGACGTAGCAGTCGAGCTCCGCGTACCGAACTATGCACCGTAAAACACGATGATGAAATACGTAAATACATTTCGCTACTTGGCCAAGAAATAAAACGAGCAAAATACGAAATAATGGTGTACCTGGTAGCCATAGACCAGCGCGTGGAAGCTTCGGATTCTCGAATTCGCGACATGATCGAAGTTTCGAATGCACAAAGAGGCGACGACCTAAAGTCGCTTCTGTCAAAACTTAATTCACATCTGGTGTCTAAAGGTGCTTCGAAATAAGAAAAAAAAAAATTATGGATGTTAACACCGATTTGGCTAAGCAACTGCACGATATCATCGAGGCCATATGAACAAAGTACTTGCTCGCCAAGCAACACAGATTAAGCGACGAGGTTCGAAAAGAGGAAAAATTGAGGCCCTTGAGTGCCCGTCTCGATAGCTTCATAGCCAGGCGAGGGGACGTCGAAAACGAGAAACCGACTAAAATCGAAATAAAAGAAGAGCCGTCAACTACGTTCACGGGCAAACAAAAGCGAAGTCCACAATTAACAGATGATTCCAACGTATCTACTAGCGAAGACGAAGTTCGTGTCGGTCGAACTCTTAGGAAGAAACCCCGAAATAAAAAAGGTTTCGAAGTCGGTCCTCTCGCTAGCGAGTACCTGGCCTCCTCTGTGCCTCGAAACAGCGATGCGACGTATGGCGTGCATAAACGAGGTAGTAAATGGGTCCTTGGTTCGAAGGAGGTTCATTTCGTGTCCGGCGATAATATTGAATGTGGAAAAGAGGTGATAAAACTTACTCGTGGATTATGCGAACTTTTGTTTCGTAAAAAACCGTGGCGGTATTCAGAGGTGGATTTGCGAAAATATAGAAGATTGCTAGATGCTTCCAACGCCGTTTACGCGAAAAATGACCCGAAAACGGGTCGATTCAAAGATTATGAACATGAGAAATAATATCCTTTGATAGCTAGTCTTTTCTTAGACATCGAAGGGGCCGGACTTTATAAACTCAACACGAATAGCAAAATTGATTTCCAGTTTTGGGACGACCCCAATGAATTGATTGATCGTCTTAGACTGCTTCAGGCATCTCACAGTGTGGGAAATAATTCACACACCAACGAAATCGCTTCCATACTTGAGGAATTACGTGAAGCGGGATATATTGAATAGTTATCATGTCAAAGTTTGCCATTGCGGGCGAGTTGCATAAACCCGCAAGACGTAATTATCCACGTCGAAAAATAAAAATCAAAGGATTGGACAATAATTGGCAGTCTGATCTGCTCGAAATGTGCGAATATTCGCGTGTGAACAAGGGCTACAGGTACATTCTCATAGTCATAGACACTTATTCAAAGTACCTGTGGGCTAGACCCTTAAAACGGAAAACCGCTGTGGAAGTTACGAATGCTATGGCGGATATTTTGAAACATAAAC
This sequence comes from Bacillus rossius redtenbacheri, assembly GCF_032445375.1. Taxonomy (NCBI): domain Eukaryota; kingdom Metazoa; phylum Arthropoda; class Insecta; order Phasmatodea; family Bacillidae; genus Bacillus; species Bacillus rossius. The sequence continues at coordinate 213,841,501 of NC_086330.1, read as the reverse complement.
GAAGACCTTCGTTACTTCAGACGGACGACGGGAAAGAATTCTTCAATGCATCATTCAAGTCATTGATGAAAAAGTACAACATCAATCACTACTCTACGTTTAGCGGTGTCAAAGAGTCAATGGCAGAACGTGTGATTCGTACGATGAAGAATAAACTGTATAGGAATTTTACAGCGAGCGGTAATTACAAGTGGCTGAATTTACTTCCTAAACTCGTACGAGAATACAATTCTACTGTGCATTCTACAACGAAACTCAGGCCGAAGGACGTAAAGGACAATCGACTGCTTCGAACTGTGTACTCCAAGACGAATATACTAGATTCGCGAAAGAAAAAAGCGAATATCGGCGACATTGTGCGGATTTCGAAAAATCGCGGAATTTTTCACAGGCCTTACAAGGGGAATTGGACTGGTGAACTTTTTCGTGTATGTAGAATAAAAAATACGTATCCGCGTACTTATTTTCTCGAGGATCTGAGAGGAAAACGTATAACAGGGGCGTTTTATGGAGAAGAGATTATGAAAACTAAATTTCCAGATACTTTTCTCGTTGAAAAAGTGTTACGGCGTAAGAAGGGTAAGGCCTTAATACGATGGTTGCATCATGGACCAGAGTTTGACTCGTGGATTGATGAAAAGGATATTTTAAAACAATGAGTTTTTTTAAAATTAAATACTTGTGTGTAAAACATATTTTGTGTGTAAATAAATCTTTGTATGTAATAAATTGTATTTTTTTTAATTTCTGTACGTGTATATATGCATCATGCGGGGATCGTGCAAGAAGCGTGACCGCGCCGTTACGCGGTCGACGGGACAGTGAGGCGGCTTTTACCCCCTCCACAGCGCCCGTGGCGGTGGTGGGGGCCTGGCGTCCCCTGGCCGCAGCGGTGGAGGCGGGGTGGAGGTGGTGGAAATCTTACTTTGCAAAAATATACCCTCCTCTCCCCTGGTCCATGCAGGTGCATCTTCCCCCTCCATGTGGCTCGCCGAACCGTGGGACCCGGCGCTGGGGGCAGAGACCTAATGTCCTCTTCAAGAACTCGTTTGCTGGTCGCCACGTGCTAACAATATATTACAAAATTATTTTATAAAGAATAAATTTTAATATTTATTCCAAGTATAAAGTTATAAAGAATTTATTTTCTTTATTAGTATAGAGTCATAAAGAAATAATTTTTTTTACAAGTATAACGATGTATAATTTTTTTTTCAAGTATATTTTTTTTTCAAGTATAAACATGAAGAGATATTTTTTTTGTTTTTAAAAACAATGTGTGTATAGTGACTTGGGGGATTTATTATTATGATAAAACACAAACATTAAAAAAAATTTTCCATTTTATTTTCTCTGCGTTTCATACACACATGTATATACATCACTCATAAATTAGTTTTTTTGCCCCAATTCCCCCTCCCCCCTACCGAGTACCTCCTTCGTGCCGTTTAGACGTAAATTTGTTTTTTTTTATATATTCATTTGTTTAACAAGTTTTTTATACATACTTTAACATCAAAAACATTATAAGAATTTTAATTTAGTTTTGTAGATATACATTTTTTAAAAAAAATTTCTTGAATACAAAATTTTTTTACAAAGATGCAAAATACAAAATAATTGTAAGAACATGGCTATTTTTTTTCGTTTAGGTTTTGATTAATAGGTACACTGCATCAACTATACAACATAAAAATAATAATATTTATGAAGTATATGACGGTTAATTTTTGCATTGCCTATGAATATGCATTGCCGCGTTAAAGTTAGCATCACACAATAGTTTTTATCTGGCCACGGGACACAGTTCACGACAGCAAGGTGTCTCAAACTTTGAACAATAACCTAAATCATCGTGGTACATGTACCTACAATGTTTTAGTCCACCGCACTGTTCACTGTAGCGATATTTACGATTACCGATTTTCGATGTCTTTAGTTCATCAATCGAACACGGAAAATACGCTTGCGGATGGCATAGTTTGATTACACAATTTGGGTTCGTACAGTCATATGCAATTATAGGTTTCACGGTACCGAAGGGATCCTTGGAATCCCATTTAAGCCTAAAGTGCGTGTCTTCACGACACGAATCAAAATACGTAATGTTCGTGGCGAAAACGTCGGTAGTGAAACCGTGATAAAACAATTGATATTGAACGCACTGCTGTCCTGATCGTACGAAAGAATAGTTTTCTTGGCTGATATCGAACAAGGCACACTTTTCAGTCTCGTGAGGGCGTGGGTCCGGACAGAGGTCCCAGCACCACGTGATGACATCTTCGTCATCGTCGTTGACGACGTCGTCGACGTCGCCGACGTGGTCGACAAAGTCTGGGTACCTGATAGAAGATGTCCTCTGGGCTAACCACGTTGACGATCTCCGGGGCAGCTGTCGCGTCACGACGGCTGAGACGTCCTCGTTTGGGACGTGGGACTGCCACGGCCCCTCTGCGAAAGATGTCCAAATCGTGTCGGACGATGGCGACATCGATGGGCTTCGACGATGACCCTCGTCGACGCTGTCACCCGTCGTCGACATGTTGATATTGCTGGAATTGTTACGAGGATGCCGCGACGATGGTGCCTCACTCTTCGATGCCGGAGTCTTGTGCGTCTTGCTGCTGCTACTGCTGCTGCTGGAGCTCTATGGCCGCCTCCACCGTACACAGGATGCGGTGGTGTAGATACAGGACGAATTCCTCGCATCCGGGCAATGCTTCGAGGGTACTTATGATGGTTGCAGTTAGCGATTGACGAATTTGATCGAACGACATCCCTTCATATCCTGTGATTATTTCAGCGATGAATTCATGCATTTCGGCAAGCGAAACCATGATTATATTTATTACGTGAAAAAACAAAAAATCCGTCTCCGCGGCACGAAGTAAGTACTCGGCGTCAGCGGAGGAGGAGGAACTGAGGCAAAAACTGAAGGCTCCCGGGTCCTGCAGTCAGTATTTATACTTTAAAAGGTAGAATAGGGGTGAGGAGGTGGGTAGGGGTGGGAATGATGGTAAAGTGTGGGAGGGGGGGGAACTAGAGTAGTGGTGGAGGGTGGTTATTACGATGAAAAAAAAAGGGTGGTGGGGGAGGGGTGGATCGTCATGTGCGAAAAAAATAATTTTTTTAGGAGAAGGGGGGGGGGGTTTATGTTTGTATATGTACATGGTAAAAAGTGGTGGGGGTCATTCTGCCAGCACCCACCTAGGGGGAAGGATCGGTCGCCATTTTTATTTTTTTTTGCCCTCACCGGGTTCGAACCGAGAACTCCGAACTCCGTGTCGTAAATGTATGATTTTTATAAATAATTTATTAAAATATTACTATATATTTTTTTATAAGTTTTAAAAAAATTTCATTAAAATCGGATAATAAATAAAAAAGTAAAAGATGGCGGCCGTAACGAAAAATGCAACGGTGACGTCATCATTCAATATGGCGGAAAACACATCGCCGGAATGTTCGAGAACACAATGACGTCATCCAAAATGGATGATCCAAGATGGCGGATCCAAAATGGCCGTCGGGGTCAAGGTCAAGGTCAACGGTCAAGGTCACAACCATCCAAGATGGCCGCCGTGACGTCACAATCCAAGATGGCGGACCGGCTCCTCGCTCCTCACCCAGGACCCAGTCCCCGGAGCCCCATTCCTATACTACTTGTAGGCATATAGAGTTGTCACTACAAATTATATCATTTTTATGTTTTAAATGCACAAATGGAGGTTGTTTCTCGTCATGTTATTTGTCATATTTTATTCTTTATTCTTAAACAAATATAAGTTCAGCAATGCTCAAAATTCATATTGTTTATTTTTAGTTAATTTAATGATCGTACTTTCATACAAAAATTATGTAAAAAAAAGTATTATTTTCATTAATGAACCCACAATTTTACATTTTAAAATAAATAATACTTGTGTATTATTATTTGTTTAGTAAAAATTATTTGTCTATTTTTTGTGAAAGTCTATTAAAATAGAAAATTTTCCATATAATTAACACAATAATTGCAGTCAATAAAGAAAAACTCAGAAACGTTAATCCAAAAATTGTTTCTTTATGTTTTATATATATATGCGTCTTCAGTTCTCTTTTCATACTATTTATTTAAATATCCTATATCTTCAAGGCACAGATTGTTGAAGCACCAACTTAAGATCAATGGGTTTTAGGTTTGGAATTCCAGGCGAAGCAAAGATTTTATATGGCGATTATTAATACAAGTTTAGATGTTGTTTAGCTTGTAAGATGTCTTCGAAGCTAATCAAACGGAAATGGGGAGTTTTTACCAATTTAAATGATTTTATCAAGTTTAATAGCATAATCTTAAAAATTTTACATCCAAAAAAAACTGGTTTGTTGTTGGCATGACTGGTAAAATATATTTTTTTAATTATTATGTAGCTAAATGCCCACAAAGATCTACTGACGACGATGAGCATAAATAATTCAATATGTGTTCAAATAAAATTACTCAACACAGGGCACGTCTTGAGGTTCCAGATAGCGGAAGAAGAGAGTAAAGCTGGTTGAGGATATGAGATCTAATTGTCCTACGTCATCCATTATTAAATTCATTCTGGCAGTTGTGTATATATATATATTCTCTTCAAAACAATAAATTAACATTTTAATATTTTTTAGACTAAAACTTTTTTATTTAAAGATTATTGAAAGTTGATTACCATTAGCTAGTATTTTATTAACCTTGAAAATCAAAAAATAAATTCAATCTAATTTATAAGTACAAAATTTTTTCCTACAATATATAATTATTAGAAAAACTACACAACTATTTTAATTTTAAATGATATTTTTATACAATAGTTATTATATCATGCTGAAAAATTTTATGTGAAAGGTTATTGAACTAGATTTTGCGCAGCAGTGCTTTTGAACCCGCTTGAATGCCTGATACTTGCTTGCGACACTCGGGTGTAGTTCTTTTTTTCTTCGCGGCACGGTAGTTTACGAACATTCTCGGTTTTTCTGGGATGGGTGGCGTGATTGCAGCTCGTTGCCTGGCCAGCTGGGAGCGGTTGGTTGCGACACCCTGGCCGGGAATCTCCGGGAGCGTTGGCCGGCCTCGTTTGTTTTCGCTGCGTTTCTGTTTCTGCGCAGGCGCGCTCGCCTGTCGCGCTGGTGACTGTGTCGCAATCTGTCGGAAGGAATGCCAGTCTGGCAGGGAGGTGGAGAGGGGAGAGCATCGTTTGGCCGCGTAGTAGTTTGTTGCGACACCGTGGCCGGATTTTGCATCCACGTAGATGGTTCTGGACGTGATGACGATCTGAGTGAGAAAAAATAAATGTGTCACACAGGGTGGGCCCGGTGTGGTTCTTCTCCGTGAGGTGTTTGAGGACAGTCGTAGCCTCCCTGGCTGGCTGCGGCGTGCTGCCGTTCGAAGAAGGTATTGTAAGTATTGACAAACTCGTAATTAATTTTTCACCTTGGGCCTCTGCTCGACTAACGTAAAGCATGGGGGTGTATTTCTAATCGTGCTTGGATGGCTTAACTTTGTGTATTTTCCAGGAGTGCAGGCAGTTTGGTATCCATAAATGTTAAATTACTTTTGTTAATTTAGGCAGAGGATGGGTCGAGGTCTTTGTCAACATTAATCTTTTTATTCTGAAAGTTAATACTCATACTAAGAATAAGGATAAATTATTTTTTACTAATTTTCTAGGAGTATTTGTTTATTTATTGTGCAAAGGGTAGTTTGATATTTTTTTATTTATTTGGCAGCCATAGTTAACATGAAATAAACCTGAAATAATGTGGGATGAATAATACTATTTTCAGTCAACACACATCACACCCCCTGTCCTCAGGAGGTTATACGTCCCTGTACCAGCTCTACTGCTACCCCCTCCCCCTACAATATTTTTGAAATCTTAAGATGTTATTCTATTATTTTATTTGGGGTGACATTTTGAAAATATTGACCGAGTCCGAGTGCTTACACGGCAATATAAACAACTTAAAATTGATACTTTGGTTTTCATTTCTTTAAATATGCAATGATGTGGAAAATATTTTTGAAGACTGATTTTGAAATATACTACTAAACTTCGCCCACGAAAATTTTTCCAGATAATGGTGCTAATGTTACGTACATTGTAAACATTTTTATTCAGTTTTTTAAAAACAATCTGTTTTAAATGGAAAGTAACAAGTAAAAACCATGCATTTAAAAATTGTATTTAAGATAAACCATTCGGAGTCTTAAAGAGTCTAGTGGCAGCATATTGAAATATATCCACGATGGTAACTCTGGTGATCATCTAGGGGTGAACAATACTCTAGCCAAGATCCGTCAACACAACTATTGGTTGAGGTGTCGTAAGTATCTGGAGGCTTGGTTTAGAATACGCGAAGCATGCTCGGCTAAAAAAGGATCACAATACCGGAGTCTTGGGAAAATAAGGGCTTATAATGAGAAGATAGCCATCAATATCACTACACCATTTCCCAAAACTAAAGGTGGTAAATGGTATATTCTGGTAGCAGTGGATTACACTCGAGTATCACCTTTCCAAGGTTGTGGCCAAGCATTAACAGGATTGGGATAAATACAACCAGTTGAGCCTGATGGCATATAGGTCTGCAATTCATGTCTCTACTGGGAAGACTCCTGCGAGTATTGTGTTTGGACCAGAGTTGAGACTGCCCTGGGCCCTTGCATAGGGGCGACCACAGAACACATTATGTAGCTCGTCTAGAGGAGCGGATGATGCTAACACATGAAGAAGGCTGCAATTATCTTCGATTAGACCAACTAAACCGGATTTCAGTATGGTGATTTGGTGTGGCTGTACATCCCGTAATGAAGCAAGGGAACGTGCCCTAAGCTTCAAGAAGCGTGGAAACGCATTTATGAAGTCTTGAAGTGGCTAAATGATTTAATACCTCGCCCAGAGAGGAAAGAGGGGACGGAAGAAGGTGGTACAATTCGACCGATTGAGGAAATATGCCAGAAGGGATGCATGACCTGTTCAGGACAAACAGGTTTAAGGAGGGGGTAGTGTTACAAACGTAGAAAGGACCACATTGTGCGCCAGGTTTGGAGCTAGCTGGTGATCCGGCACAGCCACTGACGTCACACACCATCCACTGACCTAAGGCATGCCACACGTCCCTGGCCAGATTATAATGGTTCACGATACACCCGTCCCCCTTCTAAATCCATCGCACCATGCCGCCTCAGGCCATTGTCAATGACATTTTTAGCTGTTTGGGAAATCTGTGGGTTTCCCATGGTCGCCGCGCCGATTGGCACATATAAACACATCCTTTCAGCACTTTTCGGGGTCGGGTGTGCCCAAAGTGACGCGACATTTCATAAACACACCACCCCCCCCCCCTTTTTCTAAGTGGTTCCATGAAAGTCTGCTAAGAGGATAAAAGCAGCGACGCCGGCTTCGGCAAGGTTTGGGATGCGAAGAGTATAAAGCGGAGCAGTGGAAAGTGTTCCCCCCTCGGAGTGGGATACTGGTGATCAGTGAGAGATGAAAATGGCAAGAGAACCTTTCAGAGCGAAAAGGATCTATCGGGAAGCGATACATGCGAGAAGGCCTTACAAACCAGTTGGATGCGACGAGCGATAGTTGTAGACTGTACTGTGGCGCAGTGTAGGTGAGTGTGCAATGGAAGCAGACAGAGGTGGACAGAAGTGCGAGCCACTGTCAAGCCAAGCTCCATTGAAAATGTCAATGTTCCAATGACCAGTGTAAGACTTATTTTTCTGGACAGATAAATTAAGTTCAACAATGAAGTTTATGTTGTAGACATTAGTAATAAATAAAACTGAAAAAAATTATTGGGCTCTACTTTTTAACCCAGATTTCTCCCCAAATTATTGTCGTAAAATATAATAAAATGTTGAATCTAAAGTACTTACAGCATGGAGTCTTTGTTTCAAACCCATTAAGAGAAAAAAAGGTTTATTGATCCCACCTTCATAGAAACCACTGGCAGACTGACATCCCACCAATAATAACTAGGCAGATACTACATAAGTCAGTGTGACATCATGGTGGTCAAAATGAAACCACCATTTTTTTTTCGTCTGCTAGAGGCTGCTGTAACCATATTAGCTTATTTTTTACCTGCAAGAGTAAAATATTATTTATTACCTTGATATCCGCCATCTTGCCGATCCTCTTGGCCATAATCTTGAAATTATCTAAATTTTAATTATAAATTCGGGAAAAATTCCAAACATCTTAAAAGCGGTTTCACTGCAATAGCTAGCAGCACGAACTCGTCGCAAACACCACACGTAAATTGTATTGCTTAATATTGCCCTAGTATACTGTGACACACCCGCACTCGTTGAAGTTACATCGCCAACCCACCCTTAAAACTCCAAAATGTTCTCAATCACAACTCGCCATACAGACGCAAACCTCACCAAAACTTACTTCCCTAGCCCTACCAACAGCTGGCTACAGCAAACAAAATTTCTCCATCGTGGCGCTACCAGCGCGCTCCATACAGAGAACTCCTACAACAAATCAGAGCACCACATGGAGCAGCTAGTTCAAAAACACCTCACCAGAATGCGTAAGCATTCACATAACCAGTGCGGTCACAAACAAAGTGGAAAAGTGATGAGTGAAGCTAACATCACAGCCTCCCCGCCTAAAACCCTCTCCCCTCGGACGACACAAGGGATAACAGCTCAAACAAAGGGGTGAGCAAAGCTAAGCATACTCACCAACCACATAACAAACGATGACAAGCTACAAAAACCCCAAACTCAAAACCCTGCTACTAACCCACCCAACAAAAGAAAAACCCTGGGAGCAACACAAAAACAATTACACCCACACAAAATAAGAAACTCCAAGGACACAAGAACGCATACAACTAGGATTAACCCACCAAACAGGCTGTTCTACTAAGATGGAAAGAACGTTTTTACTGCTGATATGTGAGCCTTCTTTATGACAAACCCTTTATCAGGATCTCCCAAATTAACGGTGACAGGGGTCAGGAAAGATAAAACGCGATAAGGACCATTAAAGGCACGGCACAACTTGCTCGAAAAGAAATCCACCTTCTTACTAAGATTTACTTTTCGACACACCACCAAGTCACCAGGAATGATATCAGACATCGACCTCCCTTGATTGTACTTCTTTCCCATGATGGCATGCGCTTTGTCCAACGCTTGTTGAGTCTTACTCCAAACTTCTACCAGCTTTACACCAGATTCTTCAAAACAACCAGGAGAAATACCCCAAAGACTTAGCAAGGGATGGGGGAGCTCCCTACCAAATATAATCATACTGGGCATCTTTCCAGTCACCCCATCAGCCACGAAGTTCAGCGCGACATTCAGAGATGATAGCTCTGTGTTCCAACCCCTTTGCTTCTCATGGTGAAAGATGGTAAGAGCCGCCTTGATCGACTTTTTCACACGCTTCACCAAATTTGGGCACGGGTAGTACGGGCTGGTATGAACTTGTTTTGTTCCCCAACGAAAACACAAATTCTTAAGATTTAATGAAGTGAAATACGTCGCGTTGTCGGAAATGAGCAACTCAGGGCTACCAAATATTCCCCATACTTCATTTTCAAGCATCCCACAAATGGAGCTGGCTTTCATATCTCTGAAAGGTATAAGAACCACAAATCTAGAAAAACCATCCACGAGAATTAACAAACAGTTGTGTCCTTTTATAGAGTGTGGCAGAGGACCAAATACATATTTTGGGTGTTTGTACCGAATACATTCCCACCTTGGAATTATGAGGTTGTTTTACAAATTGACAATCTGAACACCTCCTTACATACTCCTGGACCTCCTTTCCTAACCCTTCCCAGAAAAAATTCTGATGGATCTTCATCTCAGTTTTCCTAGCTCCCATGTGGGCACAAACAGCCGAATCATGAAAGTATCTAAGAATCACACGTTGAGGTACCCAAACTCGTTTGTTGCCCTTCTTATCGACATGATAGATGATCCCCTTAGAAATGACGAAATTCTTGCACATCCCAGACTGGATATTCTCATGGATCTCGTCACCTTCCTCATCTTCACTATGTAATTTACCAATGTCAACAAAGGATTCGGGAATGTGATGGATAATAGCCAATGGTTCATCACCCACCTCTGTTTCTTCTCTTTCCACTTTTCCTTCTAGATGAAATTCAGTTGGGTCAAACATACGGGAATGTGCGTCCGCAATATAGTTTTACTTCCCTTTCACATGTATAATCTTGAAATGGAACCATGTAAGACGCATAATCCATCGCCCTAATTTACCAAGTTGGCGAGGATGAGAGAATAACCAAGTCAACGCCTGGTTATCCATCATTAAGTCGAGATCTGCGTGCTCCAGATAACTAGCAAAACGTTCTACACCAAAAATACACTCCAGTGCTTCCTTCTTATTTGTACTATATATCTGCTCCTGACGATTTAGAGCGCGCCTCGCATATGAAATCGGCCTCATCTGCCCTTCTTGACCCTGCAACAAAACAGCTCCCACTGCTAGACTACTGGCATCTACCTGCAATACAAATCTTTCATTGAAGATGGGCAACTGGAGAACCAGTGGGTGTGAAATAGCATATTTCAAGTCCTGAAAGGCACATTTCTGCTCACTACCCCATTTGAAAATAACATTCTTTCTTTTCAGCATATTCAGTGGGGCGCATCTTTCTGCATAGTTAGGAATAAATTTAGCAAAATAACCCAACATGCCTATGAACCTCATCACCCCTTTGAAGTTTTTTGGTTGGGGAAAATTCACTATGGGCCCAATTTTTTCCAGATCCATGATTAAATTCCCATTGGAAACCAGGAATCCAAGAAATTTGACCTGTTCACTAGCCCACAATTTTTTTTTAGGATTAACAGAAAACCTGCCCTGCGAAATTTCTCTAAAACTTTGCGCACATCTACCAAATGCTCAATAAAATAATTCGAAAATACCAGAATATCGTCAAGAAAGGAAACTACGAACTCGAACTGGTACTCCTCTAACAATACATGCAAAATCCTTGACAGGCATTGTCCCCCAAAATTGACCCCAAAGGGTACGCATTCCCACTGAAAATGGCCCCACTGCATTACAAACCCTGTGTAATTCCTTCTACTCTCCTCTATAACACACTGATGGAAGGCCGAATTAAGATCAAATACAGTAAAGTATTTTCCACCACTCGGATATTGGAATAACACCTCTATATTTGGCATAGGAAAAGGGTACACTTTTATCTTATGGTTCAGCAGGCGATAATCGAGAACTAAGCAGTATTTCCCAGGTTTCTTCTTTTTCACGAGGAAAGCAGGTGACGCATATGGAGAAAGCGTACGCTGAATAATCCCTTGCTTTTCTAACTCCTTCACTATCTCCCTAAATGCTTGAAGTTTCGGGGGTGAACACTGATACGGAATGCATCTCACTGGTTCTTCATCACTAACTTTAATTTGATACGGCATAATCTCACATCTCCCTAACTTATCATTCAAAACGTCCCCAAATTCCTTCATCACTGCTTTCTCCTTCTCCTGTTGCTCACCCGATAAATGATTCTTCTCCGCCTGTATGCCAGAACATACCTCAATTTATTTTTTTGAATTCCGCTCCAAAGGCACCACATAGTCTTTTTGAAAACCAAACGTTAACTCTTTGTCACCACAATCACAACCTCTCGGGTCTCCACTAAAAAATCTAACCCTAACACCATATCGCAGATTAAATCGGGCAAGACCCAAAACTGTCTGGTCCATCCAAACTTACAAATTTTTAAATGTAACTTCATAGAAACCTTAACCTGAATACTGATATCATTAGCCACCTGCAACCTAAAACCCTCCTTTACCTGCAACCGGTTCAGGATCCTCAGACACCAACTGATTAGCCTACTTCTGACTGATGAAGTCAGAATTGGCACCTATGTCCACCAAAGATTGTCTGGTTTTCCCCGCAATCAGGTTATCAACCCAAAAACTGCTATTATTTTTCCCGGGACCTCTGTATTTAATAGTTGCTATTTGCCCTCCTTGATTGACATTGGTTTCGTCTGGTCCCTTATTCGTGCTCTCAGTGCCCCCAGAACCCACCTTCTTACACTGACTGGAAATATGCCCAACATTTCCACACTTGAAACACCGACTAACCTCGTAGAGCTGGCTCCAACAATTCGAGGCAAAATGCCCCTGCTTGTGACACTTGAAACAAGTTACTGTCTTTTTCTTTTCATTTAAAAGGTTACTCGCACCCAGATATTTATCACCCCTAACACTCTTTATGAGTATTTTTATGCTGCACACCCCCTTCAATATTCACCTGATCTGCCAACTGCGCATGATAAACCCAGCAGGTATACACAAGGTTGTCTACCTCATTGGCCCATGTGTTCAACTCCTCAAGGCACTTAGGACACTGCAGGAAAGAACATTGCTGCCTAATCTTAGGTGCCATGTTGTCCAGCACCAACTTAATAAACTGACCATCGGAAATTTTTTTCCCCAATGCGGAAGCACATTTCTGTAAATTTTGAATAAACTCAACCATGCGCTCCCCATGGCGCTGGAAACATTTTTGGCAAGCTGCTTCAAAATCATTTTCTCTTGCAGGACACAACAACACCCATAACTTCTATTTTATAAGTTCCCAATTCTCACCCTGGGCTAAACCATCCAGTAACGCTTCAAGAACTACACCAGTGCATTTGGGCAACAACCCCTGATTTAATTCTACCTCATAGCGCAATAGGTAGCTACGTTTTATCTTATCGACAGCAATGATGAACTTGAGCAATGCCCTAGGCTCATAACACAGAACACTGTGTAATGATGACATAATAAGGGGAATCTTGTATTCAGCCACAGCTACCTGTCTAGCATGACTTGCTTCAACATTCCCAGCCATACTCTTATTTCCCTTTATGAAACCCACAAATTTTTTTCTCAAAACGTCTAGAGTGTCACTGTTGTCAAATTCAATGGCCGAGGCTGTTAGGTTAACTTTCAACAGTTCCTTAGATAATTCATTAACCCACACTGTAGGCATTTTAGATGGTTGTCCAATCACACCAAGTACAATCTAACATTCACCAAACTTAACCTAGGAAGCAGAGTGGCGCAGCCTGAGACCACCGTTATCTCCACTAACCACAGCGTTAAGGGGAAAGAGATGTGGTAGGGCAGTCTGATGGAAAGAAAATCCTAGGTTGAAGTAAAGTGAAATTATTACCTGTACTTGTCCAAACAAATAATATACTGTACTCAACAAAAATTACTAATAATCTTAAATTGACTGCTTCCACAGCAAACACTGATCACTAAATACTAATACATTCATAACAGAAATCAAATATTAACCTTAATAAATACATTACTTTTACAAAAAAAATAATACCAAAAATAGTAAATGATAGAATGGAGGGGTTTGAGATGGTTGTCGCAAGCCACACCACATGCCTCAGATTGAGTCAATACCAACTCACAGATATTAATAACCAGACTCCAAATACAGCATAGGTTATGCCAGCATAACTTTGTACCCCCCCCAAGAATACAAATATAATAAGGTGCATACATAAACAACACAGGCTGTTTAAAATACTTACAATAATGTAACGATCGCGCTTGGCTGCAGTGCTGGCGTCGCCGCGCTCGTTCGGCCTGTCTGCGCCCCCTTCCACCTGCATCCTCTCCCTGGTATCCTGTGTCATACTATCTCGCTACATCCTGACCGTCGCAGCGCGCACCTGCCTCAGATCGGGTTACTTAAAAGAGGCCGCACTGCGGAATAAAAGGACTCAGACGCCTTTATCGGCGTTCTTAGAGCAGCCACCGCGTCCTTCGAGGACTCACGACGCGTTTCTGGGCATTTCGACGGCGAAGGTCGCGAGATATCTCGGAGACATGCCCGATTGTTCTGGATGGGAACCCAAGGGCTATATAAGGAGGTTGAGTCTGAGTCTGAGCAGTGAGTAGAGAGTCTGGGTGGGGAGTTCTCCCGCGGCGGAGTTTCCGGGCGATAGTGCCGCGGGTGCGGCAGAGTGGCGAAGTCCTTGGACGAAGGTTCCAGGGCAGGAAGTGAGTGAGTGGAGTCGGGAGTTTTCCCGCGGCGGAGTTCCGGGCGATAGAGTCGCGGGCGTGGTGGAGTCCCGAGTGAAGTGGCGAGCGAGTCGTCGTGTGGGATCTCGGCGAAGGGTGTGACGGCGGCGGCGGAGTACGGCGACGGAGTCCCGCGGCGGAGACCCACGAGGGGTGCTGCGACGAGAGTTGCGCCGGAAGTGCGGCCCAGCGAGGTGTGTGAAACGAGTGACTGGGGAATTGACATTTCTTTAAGTGTAAATAATTATTTGCTAATTTAGAAGATTATTTGTAAGTGTCAAGTAGTGGTAGTAAATAAAACTGTGTGTGTGAAATAAAATCTATTAATTGGGCTATCCTTTACGAACCCCCGCAGGAAAATCGTAACATTTTGGTGTCAGAAGTGGGATAGCCCTAATTAATAGTTTTAGGATTAAGTTATATTATTAGAATAAAAGTTAAGAATATAATTTAGTTTACGAGAATATAGTTAGTGTTTATAAATTTAGTGAATTTGGATTTTTCTAGAGTTAGTTTAAGTTTACTGTAGCCAGTGATAGTTTTGAATGTAATAGAGTTATTGTTAGTTTAATTAGTAGGTTCGGCTAGGTCATTTAAAATTAAGATCAGTATTAGAAAAAAATTATTTAGGTTGTTTAATTAGTAAATCCTTTAGAGAGAAATGGCTGCTGAAGAGTTAAGTGTAGAAGATATCGGGAAGATAATGGTTGCCCTAGAAGAGATCAATAATAAAATGGAAAAAATGGAGGCCAGTGTGAAGAAATATAACAAAGAAATGGTAACCAAAATCGAGAACTTTACGGAAGAAATGAAGAGTGGAAGGAAGGAGAGTAAGAATCACCATGAAGAAAAGAAGAGCGGGTCAAATAATAGCCTAGAGGAAATGCAGAAGGGTCAGGATGAACTGAAGCATGGCCAAGAAGAAATGAGGAATTAAATGAAGACCGAAGTGAAGATAAGCATAGAAGAGAAGAACAGAGAAATGAAGACCAGCCAAAAAGAGACCTGCCAAGAAGAGACCAGCCAAGAAGAGACCAGCCAAGAAGAGACCAGCCAAGAAGATACCAGCCAAGAAGAGACCAGCCAAGAAGAGACCAGCCAAGAAGAGACCAGCCGAGAAGAGAACAGCGAAGAGAATAACAACAAAGAGAAGAACAACAAAGAGAAGACTAGCGAAGAGAAGACTAGCGAAGAGAAGACTAGCAAAGAGAAGACCAGTGAAGAGAAGACCAGTGAAGAGGAGACCTGCCGAGAGGAGACCAGTGAAGAGAACAGTGAAGAGAACAGTGAAGAGAACAGCGAAGAGAACAGCGAAGAACACTGCGAAGAGGACATAAGCCAAGGAGAGGAAAACAGCCAGGACATGAAGATGAAAGAAGAGCTGAAGAAAAGCATAGATGTAGTGAAGATGAGTTACAAAGTAAGGAATATTGAACAAGAAGAAATGAAGATAAACCAAAGAGAGAGGGCTAAATGCACAGAAGAGCTGAAGAAAATCCGAGAAGAGATATACATGAGTCAAGAAGAGATAGAGAAGTGCAAAGAAGAAACGAAGGAAGACCAAGAAGAGACACAGGAAGACCAAGAAGAGGTGAAGAAGGACCAAGAACAGGGGAAGAAACACCGAGAAGAGAAAATGAGAACACAAAGAGTGAAGAAGATGGTGCAAGGAGTAACTGAGTGCAGTCCAGACGATATTCATAAGAACAAAGAGGGAATGAGGAACCAAGAAGAGACGAAGAAGAGCTGGGAAGAAATGCTTTGTGAACGAGTAGCTACGAGAGAACAAACAGAGAGAAAAAGGGAAGAAACAAGCGAACCATTGGGAGGCAACGAGCAATGCTCTCAAGAGTGTCGGGTCCGTCCAAGGCAACGGTCGGCCTGTCTCGGGCAGCTGACTGAACGACATTGGGCATCAGCAACGCAGAAGTGTCACTGGGTGACGAGCGAAGCAACATCTACTGCGAGAGAGGGTTACCTGGCGAGACTGTACAGCCCGCGATGGAGAAAAGGCAGGAGGCCTAAACTTCGAGTAGCATGGGGACCTCCAGGAGGAGATGCATTACCTGTTCGGGACGAACAGGTTTACTGTTAATAATACCACAAGGTAAGATAATTTAAAACTTGTAAACGAACAATTTATATGTATATAAATATCTCTTAAAGTTCAGTATACTTTTACACCAATATTTTATGCAGACACGTTGTACCTCCCTCAAGGTATAACATAACCCACTTCTGTTTCATTACAAAAAAAAAGGTAGGAACACATTCTAAATGCCTGCAATATGCACCATTAATGAATCCATCGACAATATGTCACTCTCCTGGGTGTCGATATTACAATTATTTAATTTTCCTCATTAGGAAAAAAATTAACAACTTTCACTCTAGTAGCGCTATCAAATTAAAATATGTTACTGTATCTTACACCATATAGTCAACGCCCACCAACAAGCCAAACTTGAAAATGATAATAAAATACTGAGAATACAAATTGCTGACACTTTTCATTTATCTTGCGGGTTGTCTTAGCAAGTTTACTCACATCTTGTACTCCATAATCGGGGGGGGGGGGGGGGGCGGGGGGTGTTTCTAAAACTAAGGGACAAAAACTTACTTTGCTGCCCAACATCGATCATCATGAGCAAAGGAAATTTCTCAAATACTCTTTAACAGTCAACGAAAACGCTTACATAAAGCAGGTCTCCCAAACATGCTTCAAAGGATATCAACATGGCCGAAAACACAGCAGTGCCAGACCAAGCGGGATTTCCCGGTTAAATTCGGTAACAACCACCACGATGAATTACAGTAAACTCCCCAAGTTTCCTGTAAACGAAATTGAAAGTACAACCAGGCACCAAGCTGTTTCACTGCAATAGCTAGCAGCACGAACTCGTCGCAAACACCACTCGTAAATTGTATTGTTTAATATTGCCCTAGTATACTGCGGCACACCCGCACTCGTTGAAGTTACATCGCCGACCCACCCTTAAAACTCCAAAATGTTCTCAATCACAACTCGCCATACAGACGCAAACCTCACCAAAACTTACTTCCCTAGCCCTACCAACAGCTGGCTACGGCAAACAAAATTTCTCCATCGTGGCACTACCAGCGTGCTGCATACAGAGACCTCTTACGACAAATCAGAGCACTACGTGGCGCGGCTAGTTCAAAAACACCTCACCAGAATGCGTAAGCATTCACATAACCAGCGCGGTCAAAAACAAAACGGAAAAGTGACGAGCGAAGCTAACGTCACGATATTACTCATTAGAATAATGATTGATTCGATCATTTCTTCATTTTATTCAATCCATGATAAATACAAAAAAGGTTACTTTATAAAAAAAACAATTAAACATAATAACACAGGTTGAAACATAAAATTAAAAATTAAAAATAAACATTTATTATATAGTTTAGTCTACTATCATAGCAGGAGGATAGTTCATATCTTCGTTTGAGAATCTTCTCCACCGCCTATGTGTCAGGCAGTTGCGTAGCCAGGATTTGTGTATGGGGGGTGTTAAGAAGCATGCGACCCCCCCCCCCCCCCCCACCCATTTTATAGCGTTGAGTCCGGGGTTCCTCCCCTGGGAAAATTTGGATTTTAAGGTGAAAAATAGTGCTATTTTAGCAGTTTTCGGTTCTTAACCCTCTCATGCATTGTGTCATCATTTGGGGACAGATAAATAAGTCCTTGTATCCTTTGCATGAAAATGCATTTTCAAATTTAAATGCATGAAAGTCTTGCTTGAGGATGGATATTAGTTCAACAGTCGCAGCATAAATGGCAGAACTAGTTCCATCTGCTACAGCATTCACCAATAACCTTCGTTTTTGTTCTCTATGACGCCATGTTGTGCATGCTCTTTGCATTTTTGCTACATATGATTGAACAACAAATGTGAAAGTTAGTTAATTCCTATATCAAGTTATGTTTAAAAGAATTAAGTTAAACTGTGTAAACATAGTTTTTATTAAATAATATACTTTATATAAAGAGGTAAACATGCATCCTCAATTGAACACACAAATTGTGTTTATGATAGTCCTTTGATTTTTATTCATTTTTATAGAATGGCTTGAGGAAATAAAATAGTCTTTCTAAGGAGGGTTGCTTTATATCTCTCAGCATACTCTCGAATTGACTCTTCGTTTACCCACGTTCACGCTTCAGCACATGTACTGGGCGTTATTGTGTACCTGCAACAGAAGAAAATAATGTGTTTATCAAATAATGTCACTTGGCATTTTCGTCTAATTACACGGTCCTAAAGTAATGGCATTTACAAATTGTTTCAATTTGGTTTTATTTATATATATATATATATATATATATATATATATATATATATATATATATATGTATATGCACACATGCACCCATTACTTTATATAATAAGCTATCTGTTACAGATAATTCGTGTAAACTATGTTTTAGTCATTTTAGGTAGATTTCACCGTTCACATGGTGCGACTCCCGAAATTTTTTTATATAGTTTTTCGTTTCATGGTCCATAGACCTCAAAACCATAGTCAATTCAAAAGTATATATATATAACTTTCAGATTTTTATGGGCACGATAACTGCCGTAAGTTTGCACAAATCACGTCCAAACTTATACATAAAATCAAGTAACAGAAAATCTCGGTCGAGTTCGTTAATGGGCAAAATCCGCCTTAACGGTAGAAATGGGGGAGGTTTTTTGAAAAACAGCAAAATTGCAATAACTCCCATAATATGATGATTATCACATCGTTTGGAAAATATTTTAACGGCCTAAAATACTGTAGGATACCAGTGAAAGCTTTTTTGTTTTTTGATATAATAACTAGCCAGACGATCAGGACCAGTGGAACACGATGAGGAAAACACAATCACAACAGGAAACATTGAAGGGCAGGTGAAGCGAGAGTTGTGGAACCAATGTTTGCAAATGATAGCATAACACGGCCGCGGAAACAAACAGGGGGGTTGCCACTCGCGCTCAGCTGGCGCGACCTTGGTCACAGCGCAGCGAAACTCGATCATAAGCACAAAACAGGGAAGGAGGGGGAGTGTGTAATGACGTCAGAAGCGGCGCCGAAGCGGAACTGTTTATGTAATTAACAACAGAGACGCAAACAAGGTCAGAAGGGGCTTCTTATACCAGGAGATTTTATTCGAGAAGGGAGAGTCACAGAGTCAGTGGGAAGCCTCGCTACTCCGCCGCCAGGACGACGATTGGTGAGCGACCAGCCACGATGCGACGATGGTTTAACACTAGACAGCAGCACAACGGCCTTAGGCCCATGTAGCTTGTAATAGTTGGTGTATCTCTCTCTCTTATTTCAAAAACTAAAAATACTCACTTTAACAATTCCTCGGTTGACATTATTCATAATTTAAAGAAAACTGTCACGTAACTTGGGATAAATTAGTCTGCAACAGTTGGTAATAAGGGAAAGGCACACACGAATCACGAGACTAATGAGGTTAAGAATAAGCTCTAGGAAATGCCCGGCAGCACGGTTTATTTATTAACGACAGTATTCCGGATAGGAACGACTATGGTTCAGTAATTATGTGATATTTAATAGGTTGTAAATCATACTTGTGAAGACCCAGAAAGTAGATAATTAAATATGTGTTGAATAAACTGTTAGTTGAAACTGCTGAAATAAACCTGTTCTTGTGGAAATGTTCGCCCTTAACCTATTTAGTTGAAATGTTTTGCAAATAGGGACTCGTCACCCTACCTTAAGGATTATTAAGGAAAAACTCAAGTGGTGGAACCGCCCCCCAGAAATTAATACTCATGACAGGG
This sequence comes from Bacillus rossius redtenbacheri, assembly GCF_032445375.1. Taxonomy (NCBI): domain Eukaryota; kingdom Metazoa; phylum Arthropoda; class Insecta; order Phasmatodea; family Bacillidae; genus Bacillus; species Bacillus rossius. Next base: position 213,821,596 of record NC_086330.1, on the reverse strand, counting down.
CCGTCACGATATGAGGAACACATACGATCCCAGTAGGTTCACTTCCATTACCTTTCCCCATCATCCTACACGATTCATTTCATTATCAACTTTCCATGTACATATTCCCTTCATTTCCATATTTACGGTCAAAACCGATAAGAGTAAGTCGACGGCCGTAACAGTATAACAAATTGTAGTGAAAATACAATTATTTTTTGTACAAACAAATTTTTTATACAACCAACCATGATTGCAAGGGGTGGAAAAAACAGGGTTTTCTGGAACAAAACATTCACGACTCCCTCAGTAGGCACACTATCAAAACCGTTCTAATTGTTTATAAATCAAATAAGTTTTATCTAAAACTTGTACCTTAAACAATGTTCAACGACACTATAGTGCCTTAAAACATACGAATTGACAATGTAATTAATGCAGATATTTATCTTTTCTTATTCCTTTTAAAGGTTATATTGAATTACGTATATGAATATATCGCTGAAAATTTTAAAATTACTACGAATTCAGCAAACCCTACAGCTCGTCAATCGTTCTAGTTTTCCTACATTCTACATCTTCAATTATACCAAATAATAATTAGATTAACTTTGTGATGGTTTTACGAAATTATGTATTGAATTCTACTTTAAGCCATTCATAATAAAACTCATCACGAAACCCTTCACTAACGTGTATTTAGTAGGTCACATAAGTGCGACTCACAACTTTAGTGCACTATACATACTATACATATATGTGTATATATACACACACATATATGTATATGTAATGTGCACTAAAGTTGTATATATATAACCATTTTTGTTCCAAAGTAAAGAAACATGAACTTCGAAATGTACCTACTCCTGTAGGCTGTGCCAAAAGGGATGTTTTTAATTTAAAAGTTTCGCCATATCATGAAAACTATTGACTTGACGACAAAAGTACACAGAACTTATTTATATGAAATTTTATGATCTTTAAATTTGTACTGAAGTATTTTGTTCGTATGTGCAGTGGTTTCTGAGAAAATGGTGTAAAACTATTTTTTGGCTGCCATTTTCCAATATGGAGGCTTTTCCCCAAAGAGATATGGAGCGGATTTTACATAAGTTATTACACACATTTTTCTGAACATTTTCTCATAAAAAACATTTATGTTGCAATTATTCCCGTGCAAAACTGTATTTTTCTCCTACTATCAGGCAGGGTCTACAGAGGCAGGGCAGCGTCCAGGTAACGTCTCGGCACCTCCAGACCTACAGCAGACCGCGACACCAGGCACCTGTAACAGCTTGTCATTGTGGACATGGCTGCTACTAGTCTCGTCATATACCTCTAGCAGTTCCCTACAGACTGACACGTACCGTGCTGTTAACGCATGTAGTGATGTCATCTTCGCACTTGGAAGCTGCCCAGACACAACACGACACCCGTGGCAGCTGACAGCGTAGGGAGTGGAGCGGCGAGACGGTGATGTCGTCACCCAATAAGCAAGTGTCGGTTGGCGCGCCCGCAGCTTCAACTGTCGTGCGCCGTTGCCACAATACTGCAGTGTTGCCAGTGTTATTGTGTGTGGAGTGATCCGCCCTAAATTGCACTCAAAATTTAGTACATATATGTGTACAATGTAGGACGAGAGCGGCATCTGTACTTATTCAATAATACAGAGTATTGATTTTTTTTTGTTTACGTTTTTCACCGCCTCAACTGCGTGTGCGGTATTTGTTCATGTATATGTTGGTACTCTTGGCCGTCATTTATTTTCGTGCGTTACCGTGGCAACTACGAAAATAAACAGTCGCCTCGGCTAGGACGCCCAGATTCAATAATTAGCATTTTGAAAGTTATGATTTGATTTGCTAATATTGAAGTGACGCTATTTTTCTGGACTGCGTTTGGCCGATTCAGAGAGAGGAACAAAAAAAAAGTGAGTTAAGTCCTATCGACGATGGCGTCACCAGAAGCATTTGTGTGCGGCAAAATAATGTGATTTTTGTCGTTTTATGGCCTTCTACGTATCGTAGTAACGTGTGCGACGACGGAGACTGAGTATACGTACGTCTGGATGTAATAATTTTCATTCGTGAAATATATTTAATAAAGTATTCACGATCTTTGCCAGACGTCACGAAGGCCCAGGCTTCTATTCAGGTATGGCTACATCCTAATTTTGAAGTGACGCTATATTGTTTACTGTCTATTAACCACATATTTTGCCGCCAAATACATCGTGCAATTTGAAAATTATTACTGAACTAAAGGTTAATAAAAAGTTTTGTGGGTTTCAAGTTGCAAATCTTAATAATTCCGTCTACACAACTACCAACATCAGTATTCCCGAGTTGTGGAATTTCTGACTCTAACGACTGAGTGAGCTGGCAAAATTACCCTGAGAGTTAAAATTAATTTTGTATTGCAAAAGTTTCGCATAATTTGATATTTGTACTAAAAACTTTTGACTAATGTGTGTGCATTTTATTGGCAACGTGGAAGCTAGCTATTTATATTTGTTTTAAATATTATTGGAGTGGTTATGGAAACTTTTTAAATAATAAAATAATACTTTTTTTTGTTTGGAGAATCCCATGATTAATAGTTTTGTTTTCATTGTAGCTAGTATATTTGAGCACAATTTTTTTTTGTTGTTTTTACGATTATGTTTGTTGATTCTATAAACGTTGTACCCAACGTAGCTGCTTTACATAAATGCTGCCAGCAATGTGGAGCAAGCACAATAACAACACTGTACGAACTGTGACAGCATCAAAAGCTTGAAAATTCGTGATTACGTAATACACTATTGTAATAACTATGAACGCAATAAATATCAGTGCAACATGTATTGTACCCAGTTTATATGCTATGGAAAGTTAAAAAGACACGTCATGAATTGTATTGAACTGGTTGCGCATTCATCGAGACCAAAATGTATGCAGAACATTTGTGCACATGTTCAGTGCGAGGCATCATGAATTTTATCACTGACCTCTTAATGAAACTGAGAACACTTTACTGATTGCTGTATGAGGTAATCAACTGTAATGTGGTGATGCCCTGAAACTGCATTCCAAGATATACAAATGTCTTGCTTCGTATTATAAGAAGACTATAAATAATGAGAAGTGATTTTGATTTTTTTTACTTGTAGAAATTACATAATAAATTTTCTATTTTTATAATTTTTTGTTTTATTTCTTGAAACTGTCATATCCTTTAGTAATTTAAATTAAAATATATTTTTTATCGATCAAGGATTGAAATGAGGTGGTCGTATCATGCATTATTTTACAAGTGATCTTTTGATGATTTTGTAATTTTTTACGAATTTATAGCTTAAAAATTACAGATTTTCAAGATGGCTACCAATTTTTAAGATGGCGATAAAATTTAAAGATGGCGGGTTCTCTGCCATAATTAATTCCTGCATTATGGCGAGTAAAATAAAACTAATATGGCAGCAGCGCCCTCTAGCAGATAAAAAAATATGTCGGATCCAAAATAGCATCCTCCTGCAGACGAAAACAAGATTGTCGCTGTGATGTCATACTGAATGAACGTCATATCTTTCTTGGCATTAGTGGTGGGAGGTCAGTCAGCTGGTGGCTTCCATTGAGGAAGGATTTGTCACCTTTTTTTATTTTGCACTCTACAGGTTCGAACCTAGTACCCTTTAATTAATTTTACTACTAAAATTTATTAAAGTTAATTTTTATCAATTTTATTTTTTTTCCCATTAAAACTATATAATTTGTATACGGATCTTCATGATGACAGACCATAGGAGGTATGGCTATTAAAAAAACGGACGATGCTGCTCCCAGCAAACAGCGAGCCTGCCGCGACATATATGAATATGACTGAGTCCAATGGTCCTTCCCCAACCCTGAGCTCGCTAGACAAGCGAGCATTTCGCTCAATTTGACTTTAGCACTTGATTGAATTAGTATAAGCACTAGTGACCCGTCAGGAAAATTCCAAGTGGTCAGACGGAGAAACGGGTTAACCAAAGTTTCTTGTTAAACTAGGGAAAACTGCCACAGAAGCTTATGCAATGTTGAAAGAAGTCTGCGGGAATCAATTTTTATCCCGCACACAAGTTTTGGAGTGGATTTAACGGTGTTAAGAAGGGCGTGATACGACCGAAGACGATCGGCGCCCAGGACGGCCCTCAACGTCAAAAACGAACGGAAACATTGAACAAAATGGTAAATTAATCCGCGCTGATCGTCGTCTGAGCTTCCGAGGGCTTTCTGAAATGAGAGGAATCGACAAAGAAAGTGTTCGACATTTTGCATGAATCATTTAACATGCAGAATGTTTGCTCACAAGTGGTGCCGAAATTCCTCACACTCAAGAAAAAGGAATCAAGACAGAGCATTTGTGCTGATAACCTAAACAACGTTACCACTAATCCAGATTTGTCAGAGAAGGTGATTACTTGTGATGAATCGTGTTTTTTTACTTACTATCCTGAAACAAAGAGGCAATCCATGCATTGGAAGAGCCCAAGCTCGTCAAGGCTAAAAAATCCAGGATGAGCAAAGCCAAATTCAAAGCAATGATGATTGCCTTTTTCGACATTCGTGGCATTACGTACGTTCCCTGGGTACCCGAGGGTTAGACGGTCAATCAAAATTTCTACATCGAGGTTATGACAGCCCTACATGAGCGTGTGAGAAGATAAAGACCCGATTTGTGGAAGACCAAGTCCTGGATCTTTCACCAAAACAATGCACCAGCCCATTTTGCCCTGTCTGTGTAAGCATTCCTCGCAAAATACGACATCACCGTGTTAGAACATCCACCGTACTCGCCCGTCGTTGTCCCGTGTGACTTGATTCTATTTCCCAAGGTGAAGTCGGCGCTGAAGGGAACATGATTTGAAAGTTTGGAAGCGGTTAAAGCAAAAGCGACGGAGGTTCTCAACCAGCTGACAGTAGAGGACTTCCAGCACAGCTTTCAACGATAGAAACGTCGTTTGGAGCGGTGTAGGGATCGGCAAGGGGAGTACATTGAAGGCGTTAAAACTTCTGCTGTAATTGGTGATGAATAAGTAGTGTTATGACTTCAGTCCGGTTATTTAATAGCAATACCTCGAATTCAAAATGCCGGATGTTCTATATATAAAAATTTTATTTTAAAATCTCAATATGGTGACCATAACGAAATTGAAAGATTCTAGAATCCAAGATTTATGGCGTAACATAAATTTAACATTTGAAATAAACATTTTTTTATACTTTATTAATTTTTTCTGAATTATTTTGGCCAAAACTTAAAGAATTTAAAGTTTGCTGTCAAGGTCATGACCTGAGTGGTTTTGGGCGACTAGACGACGGGGAATTTAAGCCGCTATGAGGAATTGAAAAAAAATTTAAGACAAATTTATTTTGAGGTATTTCGAGTTTTTAATTTTTAAAGAATAAAACGGGAAATTTTCCTTTTAAATGGGAATATTTCTCTTAAAATAGTGAACTTTGTAGGAATTTTGACGTGTTTAGTGTCATTTATGAGGAACTTTTAAGGTCAAGGTCATCTTAAATACTAACTGTGACGTCACAATCCAAGATCGTGGCCGATACCACCGACACCAAAACCTGGAACCTGTAGCAGGAGCACCCAAAGTATACTACTATCTTTATTAAATTAATTAATACATGTAATAAAATGAAAATATTTTTTGACGTTTCATTTATTTCATAGTAATTTGTAATTGGATGTTTTAAAAAAGTAAAATATTCAGGTCTTTTTTTAATGTATAATACCTCTTTCAATATTTAATAGTAGAATATGACCACTTCCGCATTTAAATTTATTAGATATACTTAATATATATGTACAGGTATGTATATATAGTGTTTTCTCAAATTATCAAAAATAAATATGCCTTTAAAATAAAAAGAGAAATAGAAATTAACACAAGTAATAAACATTTAAAGTACATGTATGTATTATTTTTTTAATCTAAAGGCAATTGTTATCATATGCATTCTTAAGTGTCAGCAGAAATAATGACCGTGTTTTATTTTTATAATCTCGTTAGATGCGAAATTGAGTGTTATTAAACATAGTATCAAACGTTTTATACCAAAGCTAGCACAGACTTTGAACATGAGTTTCTAATAACAAATTACAATTATTACATTTTAAGTTGGAAGTTTACAATGGAGGAGCATTCAGTAAAAGTAAGTAATTTTACATCTGACTTTAATATTAAATACATTTTGAAATGTTATTACTTGTTTTCCAAAACATATCTTCAAATGAATAAAAAACCACTCATAAAGTTAAAAATAATCGTTTCTTTTAAATAAATTTTCAAACTGTTTAAGTTAACGTAAATAATAGTACTGAATTTTTTTTTGACAGATAGTATTAATAATGGTAATTATTTATTCGTAGTATATTAGGTTTCTCTTCATGTCTGTGATTTTATATATTCACCTTAACCCTTTAGTTTTTAACGAGATTTATTAATTAGGAATTTTATGGCTTTAAAAGTTAACTTTTTATATGTTAGTGTTGATTATTTTTAAACTCAAGAACTTCTTGAGCCTTTAGCCTAATGTCAAACTGAAAAGAAAAAGAAAAATAAGGTAGACATTAAGAATATTTATAACCAAACCAAATACTTTATTCATTTCTTTACAATAATCAACAAAACAATTAATTTAGGGCTAGACATAGATGAATTATTATTACCTAAATGTTTAATTTTTAGTCGAGTTTAAAAGGCACTTTTTATTAAATAAAGTATTAATATCATTATTAGCAATTACAATGAAATTAATTTTTTTAATATTATACTAAATGTTCTCAATAAACCCGTATTTAAATGACATATATTTTTAACTTTTTAGCATATGAAACATTGAGTAATAATCAGGCCGGTTTCTAAGTGACACATGCTGTGCTGTAGCTCTGCAGCATTTGCATTCAGCCTTGCAGTCATTTTTGCATCACTTGCATCCAGTTTTGCAGTATGGACCTCCATCTCTGCCATAAGGCAATGGATCAAGGCAACTAGGTCCATGGCCTCACTAAATGCTGGAGCAGATTCTGTTCATCTCTGTTTCTCTCGTACAGTCGGTAGCGGCAAGGTTGGATACACATCTAGGGATCGTGCTTCGCCAACAGAGGATTCACTGTTGTCCACATAACCTTGTTGTCCCCTGTGTTTACATCGGTCTCTTATCTACATGACTTACGACAAATAAAACAACTACAAACAAAACACAAGACTACCTGTACGGCCCCACAGTCGGGTGCCACTCAGTGTAGATATTGTTTACTTTTGCAACTAACGCTCCACTTAGGGACGCCACTCTGTAAATATAAAACTCTCTCTGTAAGGGGTAACTGACTTTACACTGTGAAGTAGTAACTTTACTTTACTATTATATACTTGTCCTTTGCTTCTCTGTGAAGAACAGTACACTTCTCTCTGTTACATGCAAATTCTTTGTTAAAATTCCTTGACAATAAAATATTGTTTTTTTTTTTTTTTTAAATATTTAATAGGGAAGGGATTTAAAAACAAAGAACAACAAACATGAATGAGAATGTAAAATTGGCAAAAATATATAATTAAATATTGTTTGTATAGACAATAGACCATTCCAAAACTATTCCTTAAAATAGAATGTTGAAAAGTAAACACATATTACATAATTAAAGTTGCCAGATATGTTGAACACAACCTACACAATGGTCAATATGGTTACATTATAAAAGTTTATTAAATTCTCAAATAGTTATTTCTCAGAGTAATTTTAAAATAAAATCTGGCCAAATCAGAGCGATAGAACAACAAAAAATCCGTTGCTCAGGTCCTCTGAACTTGTGTGTCTAGGATTTCTAGTTTATTCTTGAGTTATTAGATTTAGGACTTTGAAAACAATAGCAGTGTTTTTAAATAAATAAATTCAAGTCTAGGTCACACAAAAAATAAGTTTTCACAAAAACACCACTGTTTAAAATGGCTAAAAACTGCAGCATCAGTAGAAAGTGTTGCATTGGACTTTTTAATATGGCCTCTTGGATGCAGGACAGCTGGACCATATACACTGACAGACGCTATATTTTTATATTTGCCGATCACGCATAACATTTACAATGCACCATCCAACACCGTCACAAATTTTAATCGTGCCGGCACAAGCATAATTAACCGTTCCTGACGAAAAGCTGCAATTTTCATCAGCCGGGCCAAACGTTCTAATTCCCATCATTTCCAGTGCCAGGCTCTCAGTTAGAGGCGCCGCCTAGCTTCGCCGTATCACAGGGCGCTGTATAGGAAATCAAAAGTGGTTAAACTTAACGATCTCAAAATTATCAGTTAATAGTATTGTTACGAACGTTAGCAAGGCCACGTCACGCGCAGGTGCGTGCCGTAACATGAGATGTGCCGTGCGCACCTGGGTCGCCGCTTTATCTCCCTCCAGCCCTCCGCACTCCCCGCGCGGCGCCATGCCTTTGACACGTAACTGACACCAGACAGCTGGGAGTTGCGCGAGCCGCCGACACGTGTTTTCGAGAGATTTCTGCCGTCGGGACGGCTCAGAGTGACGCGTCAGGCCCCGGCCGCTCTCGTGAGTTCTGGAATTGTTGGGGCCTATATATATGCCCGAGGACGTCAGTCTGAGTCAGTTCGGAGTGTTCAGTCGAGAGTTCTCCCGCAGCGGAGTTTCCAGGCGATAGTGCCGCGGGTGCGGCAGAGTGGCGAAGTCCTTGGACGAAGGTTCCAGGGCAGGGAGTGAGTGAGTTCAGCGGAGTCGGAATTTTCCCGCGGCGGAGTTTCCGGGCGATAGAGTCGCAGCGCGGCGGAGTCCTGAGCGAAGTTGCGAGCGAGGCGTCGAGTGGGATCCTCGGCGAAGGGGAAGGCAAGTCTCGGCGGCGGCGGCGGAGTGTGGCGTCGGAGTCCCGCGGCGGGGACCCACGAGGGGTGCTGCGGCGAGAGTTGCGCCAGAGGTGTGGCCCAGCGAGGCGTGTGGAACGAGTGACTGGGGAACAGACCTTTCTTTAAGTGAAATTAATTATTTGCCATTTTAGAAGATTTTTGTAATTGACATAAGTAGTGGCTATAAATAAAGCTGTGTAGTGTAATAAAATCTTTAATTGGGCTATCCTTTAAGAACCCGCAGTAAATCGTAACAGTATTTTAAATCAACTCTCACTTGGCAAAGTCTATCAAATTCTTTGAATAGCGATTAAAACGCAAAACAATTAAGTAAACAAAGTTTTTTATACTTGCTTACAAAGCACATAATTAGCCTACGTCAAGTATCGTAGCAACATCAATCAAAATGTAAACAAAATATAAAATGTACAGTTTCAGCACCATGTACTACTGTTTTAGTACAATTTTTTGCTACCTGCTGTAGATAAATTTGTTCATTTAACCAAATTTTTGTTTGTTGTTTAATCTTTAATTCCTAGTTCACCATTTAATAAATTACGTGGTGTAAATTTTTATTTAGAAAACTAACTTTACATGGTTAGAACCCTTACAGGTGTAATTAGGGAAAGCTCTTAATAAAAAATGATTATATTAGTATACTCTGTATTCACTGGTCATACATTATGTTAATTAGCTAATAGTTATGATATTTTATAGTAAATTACATATGTTGCCTCTTTACTCCTTTACTGTAAAATTTCTACTATTATTTAAAATACGTTTACCTATATTGTACGTGTATTATTCTTACCGAGTACCGTGCCTACTCTTTGATTAACTTTGGAGATAAGATTATTTATAATAAAACTAAATTCTAAGCAGTACAATTTTTCACAATAGAATATTCACGTCCTATGTAACTGATTATGCACTGTTACAATTATTAACACAATAATCGTCATGGGATAATTACTGGGTTCGTAAATGTATAGCCCAATTAAAAATTTTACTACACATTTTTATTGATTGCCAATATTTACATCACTGACAAATAATCTTCTAAGAATGCCTAATAATCATTTACACTTAAAAATGATTATTCCCCAATCACTCGGTTTCTACAGACCGCACACCTCGCTGGGCTGCACCTCTGGAGCAACTCTCACCGCAGCACCACTCGTGGACCTCCGTCACGGGACTCCACCGCCGCACTCCGCCACCGCCGTCGCACTTCCCTTCGCCAAGGAACCGCTCGACGCTTCGCTCGGAAATTCACTCGGGACTAACGTCGCACCCACGGCACTCTCGCCACCCAACTATCGCCGATAAATCTCGCTCGCCGAGGAACTCCTCGCCAAGGAACTCCGCCGCACCCGCGGTACTATCGCCCAGACTATCGCCCAGACTATCTCCCTGGAACTGAACTCTCGGAGGCTGGCATTCTGGGCTTATATAGGCCCAGGCGCCACTTCTAGAAGTCACGAGCGCGGCTTGGGCCAGTCTCGTCATCCCGTGCCGCGTCATCCCGGGCCGACCCGACGTCAGAATGGTCGAGAAAGGTGTCGGCAGCTGCCAGGTGTCCGGTAACGGCGCCGAGGCAGAGCGCCGCGCGGAGAGCGGTAGGGAGAACGGGGGTGACGATGACCCTTGTAATCCGCCAGGCGCGCGTGGCACGCCTTACGTAAGCGGCGGCCACGTGACGTCAGTGGCTGTGCGGGGCCGCCAGCCAGCTCCGAACCCGCGCGCACTGCGGCCTTCTTACGTTCGTAAAATTACGTTATTCGTCACCAAATCCACACATCCATCTTGATTTACAAGGAACTTTATTTCATAATTTAATTTTATACTTTCCTTAGTCTATTACCTAAAAAATGTTTATAAACAAATTTTATAAAACATTTGTTTAAGATTCCCCCGCAGTTATTTGTAAGCGAAGTTATGCTTAACAGTGTTAATTGTTAAAACCTTCACACAAAGATAGTTATGGAACATTTTTTAGATTTGGTAAATTTATAAAAGTTCTCCAATTTCTATGTGTGAGTAGTAGGGTGTGATATGGCAGGGTCCAGGGAGATGAGCGAGTTTCTGTTCGGGTCAACGACTGATCGCAAGTTTAAAATTTGGTGTCATAATTTCATATATTAACTAAAAAAAAAATACTTAAAAATCCCACAAAATCACAATATGTCTCATTGTCGAGGAACAAATTCCCATTTTAGAAAATTTTATTTTTTGGACCCCTTAAAATGTCGGAGGTTTGGTAAGTCCTTAAAGAAGCCTTACATACCACGAAAAAATTAAATTTTAGTCTCTAAAGTCTTGATCGTAAATTTGACTATAAAAAACGTACTTGAAATATTCACCTCGAGTTTAAATTGATACACCGATTCTATTTTTACCTAATACTAATAATATTTTTTTTTAGAATACCTAACTAAAAAGTATAAAAATATTTTAATAAATATTATTTATCTCACATTCGTTGTTTACAGTTTATGCCCGAAAGGCGCAAAGAAATATTCATTAAAAAAAAGAAGAAATTCATTAAACATTAATTTACATAAATATGTAAAATTGTACATATGTCATAAATTTTTTGAGATTCTGGATTCGATTCCCAACTAATAATCTAGTGAAATTAAAATAGCAGCTTTCCACTAACATTTTCAACCATCGGACTGACTTCTATCAAGACATGTATCAAGTACTGGATGCCGCAATGATGGAATCTCTTTAAGAGGCCTATACAGACAGGGCGCAACTCCGCCAGCGGGTTCTGCGCTTACGACATCGTGCAAGGTGGGCGGGACAAAGCTGGAAGGAGGAGCCGTGGATTGGATATCTTGGCGGCGCGTCACTTCGACTGGGAGGCGGAGTGGGGGAAACACTTTCCCCCACTTCGACTGGGTGGCGGAGTGGGGGAAACACTTTCCACCCCGCCGGCATTCCAGCTTACAGTGTCTTTTAGGACAGATCGCGGTGCTCCGTACCCGCTATCGCTCTGTCCTCGAGTCTCGTGTTGTCGCGGTGTCGCGTTACCTTCGAGACACAGTTATTTACTATACGTCAGTGGATAAAGGCCGCACTTGGCGTTGTGTTGAGCGCATTGCCCATCAAACTCCCAATTATCTCCCCCGGCCAGGTTATTTACACTAGACAAGACTATTGGCTGGAGTATTTCTTCTCAGAGATATCTCATTTTCCAAGCTTTCGGAGCTGCGCCGAACTTTCATTGCAAGTTCTATGGAGCTGTCAAAACTACAAAACTCATATCCATATAACGAATCAAATGCATTTTCCGTTATATTAAACCAAAAAATATTACATATTTTAATATCATAGTCGGAAATATATAGGCCTGCATGTTACCTAGTCAAAAATAATGCATACATAGCATAGCAAGTGCGCATACCTAAGCATACACTAGCAAGTGCGCATACCTAAGCATAAACAACACAGGTACGCATACGCGGACACATGCACACTTCCTTGCTGGGAAATTTTTAGTTTGTAGTTTTAAAACTTGCTGACTAAGAAATTAAAATTGATTTGTGCCAATTATTGGCAAGCAATGATTTACTTAAATAATTAAGTTGTGACTTGAGTTATATAATAATTAATAATTCAGTTATACACTTGGGTCTGGTTATCCTTCAAGTTGTGTGATATTACGTGTCCACCAGCAAAGAAGTAATTTGATTACAATCAAATAAAGAATAACTTTTTCCAAATTTTCAATTTTATACTACGTACGAACGTAGTTATATTATTACTGGGTTTCAGAAATAACTCAACAGTTTACATGATTTTTCACCCTTCCGGTATATATATATATATATATATATATATATATATATATATATATAATATTTACAATTTCGTTCATCATAAAATACGTATTAAATTTAAATGTACGTACTAAACTACAATTTATCATACGACTACAAACGAATTGAAGCGTGCACTGATGCAACAATCAGTTGACAAACATTCGTACATAAAAATATGTTAGTTTCAACAACAGGTTGAAATGCATCTCTTAGCTCAACGAAGTCATATAACATAGTCACAGATACTATTTGTTGCTGCAAATTGTATTTGAAGTTTGCAAAATTACGGAACTAGTCGTCTTAAGTCATCCGAAACGTGGTGACGTTATGAGCAGTGGCGTAGCCAGGATTAGCGTATGGGGGGTGTTAAGAAGCATGGCCCCCCCCTTCCCCCCGTATTAAAGCGGGGGGTCCGGGGGTCCTCCCCCGGGAAAATTTGGATTTTAAGGTGTAAAATAGTGCTATTTTAGCAGTTTTCGGTACTTAAATTTAAATATTGTAATGGTAAAAATTTTATTAATTTTAATATGAAATTTTTTTTGAGTGATGAATAAGAAATTAATTAAAGATTTGGTGCTAAGGGGGGGGTTCGAACCCCTAAAACCCCCCCCTGGCTACGCCCCTGGTTATGAGGCAGAAATCGTAATTTTGTTCACCCGGACTTTCCCCATTCTATAACATGAAGTGAGTATACAGGAAGATGTGTGGATTTTACGGTGAGTGACTAGTGTTCACAGTTTTTATTCCAAACGTACACAAACCAGTTGTTTGTGAATAGTTTTTTTTTGTAATAATGACGCGATAACTTAGCATGTCATATCATGTATTTTTAACTCTTTATTCCTTTAGAAATAGAATATTTGCAACATTGTCAATATCAATTATTAGTGATTTTAAAAAGAAGTGTGGTAAGGATAATTGTGCCAAAATGCATTTTCAATACCGCACAGAATCATGTTATTTTTCTACCTTGTATTTTGTTCATGTTTAGATTGTTTACAATTTGCTGTTTAAAATATTTGTATGCATCTCCACCCAATAACTGTTCAGAAAATAACAATCATCGATTTATCTGTACAAATTATTTTTGGCTTTTCTGAAGAAAAAAAGTTAATGTATGAAGTTGTACAAATACATCTTCTTTAATCAAATATAATTGAATTTGAACACATTTAAACACCACAAAGACAAAAAAACATATGAGTTTATGGATACAGTTGAGTAAATTTAGATGGTCTGCTTTTACAAGCATAATTTAACAGCGCACTGAGTTTAAATTTTCTTATATAATAATGTTATATCGCAAAAATAATTTAAGAAAAAAATACATATTATATTCCCACATTTTTTAAGAAGATACGCTACAGAGGTAATTAATGAGCAGCTGAACAAGTCTTGACAGCAGCAAATTTTTTTCTTGCTCTTTTTTCAATAGCGTCAATAATGTATGGAGGGTCTCGAATTTCCATGCTCCTCGTATGCCTAGGGTCCACCAGTTCTTTTGTAAGATGTGGTTCCATCTCTTGTTTCCAAAAATTGTCATCCCTTTCAATTCGAAATATTGCCATCTCTTTTTCCACTGATGTCCAAACACTAAAAATGCAATATTCCCTCTATGAAATGTGCAGCTGTCCCTGAACTTGATAAAAATATGAATGTGTTTTTTCAGTTTCAGTTCATCTCCTTCGAAACTCATATATCGGATGTTCCCTTGTTTAACTGCTGCAGTAACATATTTTTCAATTGCAGATGATGGACACTTAACTTCTGCAAGACCCTTTTCTCCAATAACACCTTCCGGAGTGGCACCCAAGAAAGGCAATTCCTTGTCAATGAAGAGTCCACTTTTTCCAACCTTATATTCCTTCTTGTTTTTCTTGTTCTATAGCCATCACCTCAAACCTTTTACCATGATCAATTGCAGGCACGTTCCAAATTATCGGAGGTATAAACAATTTTGCGAACTAAGTTCACGCAGCTTGTTGATGCACGTCTACGACAGACTTTCCCGAAATTCGAAGCTGTTAGAATTTTTCTACGTGTTTCAAGCCATTTTCCGCTTCCTGCCTTGAGAATTGTGTCTCTCTCTAACTGTTGACGGTCCTCTTGTGTTAGTTGTAACCTACTGAGGAAAGCTTACATCTGTTCCTCAAATGTTTCTGGATCCATGTCAGGCTGTTGACATTGAGGACCATAGTGGATGTTTGCTGCTTTTGGAGTATCAAACCGTTGTCTTCCTTTACATGTTCAATATATTCATCCAAATGTTGATATTTTCTTGGAGTAATGAATAAACTGTTCGGCTGAAATCATTCATAAATATATTATTTTTGAATAAATTATATCTATTAATGTACCTAAAATCATGTTATATTTCTATGTGCATAAAAGATGTATATATTATTTTTTCCCAAGTTACGAATAAAACAGGAATATTGATAGCAGTAAAAGTACTTATAGTATCTGTAGTATTTTTAATAGTTTTTTGTCCAATGTATGATGCATACTTTGAAAAGTCTTGCTACAATATAAACATTTTTAGTGCTTAAGTCAGTGTTCTTATGAATGCTGTTTATGTTTTAACTGGGGATGGTTTATCACTATTAAGTAAGGTCAAAAAAAGATACTGTCTATTGTCACTAAATGGGGATAAGATTTTTTACTGTATTCATTTTTTAGCCCTGTTTTTAGTGAAATTTCTGATAAAAAACATTTATGTAGTTTGAGTAGTTGTGTAATTTTTCAATTGAAGTATATTCGTAAAGTTAAATTATAACTTAACTGTAATTTTTTCACATGTCAATATAATTAAAAGCAATATAATTGTCATTCAGCTAACCTGATTGCTTGTCTCTGAATTGTTGATACATCTACTGTCTACAGTTGGCTCATTCCTGTCCACCAGCTCGTATGGAATGTCAATGGCTCTTTCGGTGGTTGACCAGAAAGAACATCCTGCTTCCATCTCAAATAGTTTCAGAGGCGGTTGCATTTCTGTGTAAGACATGGCTGTAGAGCTGAAAGAGCCACATTACAGTAGCAATAACATTTAACTATTTATATTGATTTATTTAGATAGAAATATAGTTTTGAAAGAATGTCTAGTTTCGTGTAATAGTAAAACTACCCGACCGTGTGCAAATGATACGAAGGAAAAAAAGTAAACAATTTTTTTAGGAAATAGTTGAAGAAAGAAAAATAGCATGTATTAAAAACACTTTGTAATTAACTTATTTTTAAAGTGGGCTAAGGGACTTACATACACTGCCCATCTTCATTGTGCAGGACATTGGTTACAGAATAGTTATTCTCTTCATCTGATGTGTCATTTTCTCTTGAAGAAATTTCTTGTGCCGTTTTTACTCCCTGGCTGCCAAGGTGACATCGTGAGTCTCTGCCTTCCGGAACTTGATAAATGCAGCTATCAAGTTTAAATTTTTTCCTGCAATTCATAAAATTTATCCTTTTTAATACCGACTTCTTTATTTTTGTGCAATAAATGACCTTACACTGAACAGACCAAAAATATTATGTATATTTTGGCCAAAACATATTTGTTAAATTAATAGAACTGTTTGTGTTGCCAATCTTACTTTCTCTAAAATAATAACTTAGATTTGTTTTAAATAAAATGTAAACAGTTACTCACTTTGCCGGATGGCTTTCTTCATAATACACTAGGTACTTCATGCACTCCGGAAGTTATTTCGTTTTCAATTAGTCCTTGATGGCTGCAGTGAATTCTTGATAGGCTCTGGTTTTCCAATTCTTCATTGACATGGTTTTGTTTAGGTATAGTTTTTTTTCCTGTCAATAAATTGATAATTCAGTGCCAAATAAAAAAATGTACACATTACACATTTTAAAGGTTAATACTACAACGTTAATACAAACACATATTATATGCTTCGACTGTGAGGAGCCAGAGTTTGTTTCCCCCCATCCCCCTTCCCAACAGGGAGCTCAGTCTGTCCAAACTAATAACTTATGGATGCATTACATATCATAAACATACTTATTTAGCCTATATATTTTAAATAAACTTTTCAATATGCGACTGTTCATCTAAGATAACATTATGGTGGGGAAGGTGTTGGAGGTGAGAGATCACAAGGTAGACTAAGTTTCGACTACGCAGGCTAATGAACGCCATCTGTATTTTGTATAACATATTACAAAACAAACTGACCTTTGACTCCAGTATGCTTTGAGATGAGTAGCTTCATTTTTCTTTCTTGTTGCATAAATATAAAGATGATTCTTCTTTATTTTCTCCAGTTTCTTTTCTCACCCATTCTTGAAAAAGAAATCGTGCATATAATATTACTTCTCGATGCTGTTACAAAGCCAAATATCGATCTAACAAGGGGTAAAAATAACAGTCGCTCAACGTTTTCCGCCTACAGGTAACCTCCACTTGTCTCCGAGTATGCCTTACTGAGTCTTCTCGCCACGCGATATGGTGGGCGTAGAATGGTTGAGGTTTTCTCTGGGAATAACTGCCTGAATCCTAGAATTTATTACTTCCGGGTCATTCCATGCCATTTCACAGACCTGTTGACATCACCATCACCAAATTCAATGAAACTTAGAGCTTTAACAGTACAGGTGCAGGAAAGTGAATTCTCAAAGTTACAGCCCCCTGTGAATAATACTTTTTATACAGCAGGGTTGCCAATTTGTGGAAAAAGTGGAATTGTGTTAATGCCTTACTAGAGTAGTTTCAGTGAACATGGCCTAATTCACATTGTTCTAGTGTTTGATCCCAGATCCATCCCAAAATGAAACTTATGTCACTTAGACCAATAACGCACTTCATAACATATAATTTTTTCACATTTTTCAAAAATATACTTTTCAAAATTTTCAAGGTCACAGGTTACATGAACATGACCTTGAAACAAATTTCTTTTAAAATTCGTAAAACTTATTTTTATCTCAAAGTACACTTTTCTAGCTTTCTATTGAGGCCTACATCAAGGTTCTCACTCAACTACAAAGGAAGTTACAAATATTTTTATTGGACCTCGCGCAGCAAAAATTCCACTTTTTCCACAAGTTAGCAACCCTGCTGTAAAAAACGTATTATTCACAGGGGGCTGTAACTTTGCTAATGCACTTACCTACTGCTAATTTGCCGAGTTTTTTTTTAATTCTGAGATGGTGATGCCAAAAATTATTATTTTCTGGTTGATTTGGCATGGAATGACCCTTCCCGACCAGGCGGCCTCAGCGGTAGACACTATTCCTGCGAATACATGTGCTTATCGCGATATCCGATACCCCGACGCGCTGATAAGGCGACCGAGCAGCCGTCAGACGAACTTCCCCTCCGCTGCCTTCACAGCAGCCGCTAGCCCCACTCCTCGGTTCCAGTCGCTGGCTGAAGAATACGCCGCGCGAGGGAGACACTTCCCGGCAAAATAAATGAGCGGAAATGCGTTTCGTCGTAGAAGAATTCTGGGAGTTTTTCAGCGGTGACCTATGTATTTTTTTACACCATTTTAATCAGCGATTAATACTCTATCGTTGTGTGTTTCTACTTTTTTGTATGCATTACACCCGATACATAAAACAGCTGCGTAAAACCACACATTCGGAAATATTTTTACCTATGTTACGAATTTTTAAAAGCATTATAAAAATCATAGATCGACCCATTCATCCTTTCCCAATACACGCAAAAAAATGACAGTGTTATCTGTAATGGGAAGCTGCAAATTCTTCTTAACAAAAGGCCCTACAATTACGCCCTGAAGACTGTCTGTATAGGCCTCTTAAGTCAAGGTAGAATGTGCTGTCACCACATTGGTTTATTTTTCCTGATATAACGGAGTAACGTCAATCACCAGATCGTTAGCTATCGTAGCGTTCACCATATGGTCGGTCATCTTTGCATTATTAACGAAAATCCATTACTTTCACCCATGCATTTAGGAGAAATTTATAAAATAAATTAGAAATTTATTTTTTAATAAATTAAATTATTCCATATATTTAAAGTTTTGATTTGAATGACAAATAGATATACGAGTATATAATTAAGTTATAAAATTAAAATATAATTTAAGTTTAATTAAAGGTCATATAAATAAAACGAACAATTTAAACAACGAAACAATTTTTTATGTATACTGCAATAAACTACATGTGTACATGAAGAAAGTGAACAAATCATAATATTCATTTACTTGTTTAATGAATCAAAGTTCCTTAATCTTGTCTCCAGTTTGTTCATCAAGGTGAGCGTCCAACCGGATAATTTTCCCATGTAGTCTTTTTTTTACCAGTAGAGTTTCTCGATACGTTGTTTATCATACTTTTCTGCATTGTAATAATTATATATAAAATAATTCATTGTCTTAAAACAAGTTTCAACACATGTTTCTCAATTGGCTTAGGATTACCGTGTGTACAATCAAACCATGTCATATTCTGAAGTACTTTATGTCGATATCTCGTCAGTAAACTAATTGACTATATTTTGCTTAATATCGCCAAGAATCCAAGAATTTACTATATTTTCCTCAATTAAACTTATTTAAATAATCTCAACCGACCAAAAATAAATTTTACCACTTAAAACGACTGTCATTTAACTGTAATTCATCTAGAACTCTTTCAGGTCTGGATGCTTGCTGAACATCTGCTTACTGCCTGTACGCTCGAGACCCTTCAAGCTAAATTGAGGAATCTACAAGTCCACAGGAAGTTCCGCAGTAGGCAAACAGACTTTATCATTTTTAAATTTAATTGCATGTATTCCCAAATTTTCACCACGATTAAATCATGTATGTTTCTTACAACAGCTAAACTTCACACGATATAAGAATTCTTCTTCTTAACATAATATATAAATTCCTAATTAATTTTTTTTTTACATTTTTTTTTTCAAATTACTCTTTGCAATTCCATATGTATTGTCTATATTTTTGTTTGAGTATAGTTTAATTAACTTCCTAGTTAGGTAATTTAACTTTGATTTTCAAGTTTTGTTTTTAGCCAACTAAAGTTTCCTTTGTAAATTTGTGACATATATGTTTGTAAATTTTAATTAAATGTTATAATAATATCAGCAGAATACTTCTTACAGATGACCATATTTGATTTGGGTATAAACTTGATACTCTGTGAAAGTGAATTTATATCTTTAATTCTGGAATGAAATAATTTTGTAAGAGCTGTGTTGATTGGCCAGTGCATACCAAGAAGAAGTTGATATCTAAAAGCGTAAGTTTGGAAACTTTTATTCATGTTTAAACCTGTTTGAAGACCAGTCAAATATCAACGAATTCTTGAGTTTGGAAACATTTTTTCGAACCAACAGAATGGAGTTCCATATTTAAAGACAATTTTATTTAAGAGTGGTTGAAATTTGTGAAATTCTACAAGAAGAAGTTAAAACTTATTTTAAACGTCGTCAAGTGAGCTACATGGTATAAGGACAATTTTGTTGTACCAAGATACAAGTAGGCTATGTAATAATAAGAGGACTAGACTTCGATTTATTCGTAGCGAAAATTGTCTTCAAAATGAACGTTTGGAATTAAGAATAGTTGGCACAAGACATCAGTGTGAATTGTCAAAGAAATTCATACTGGGACAAAATCATTTAGAAGTCTGTGGCGTAAACAACAGGACGATAATTGGATTTGCCAGCCACATTTAAGAGATTGCTATACCGAGTCAATCCACCAATTTTTCTTAGTTTCTGTTACCTACCTAAGAGAAGAAGTCCATGTTCCGGCCGATTGAAGCAGGCACTGATCCTTGATTCTACTATTTGCAGTTGACTTCTACTCACCAAACTTTCAAACATCGTTGCCGATCTTCTGGGCAAATTCTGGAAGAACCATTGCTATTTGAGAGCGAGTTAAAACCTACAAGATCGTTGAATGTTCCTAACGACAGGTAAAAGTAGTATAACCGAATATCGGATAGGTTGCTAATATCGGATACCAGGATATTTGAACACACAGATGCTGCACTCTAACGGTGGTGGTATTAAACAGTTGCCTCAAAGTACTCTTTGCACTCCCGAGAATGCGCGGTCGTTGTCACCAGCGTGTCAGACGCCATTTACGTTTGTGTGTTTTATGGAGTTTAGAAATTTTCAAGGAGAGTTTTGAATGGCAGATTGCAGGTAGAAGGTTAGTAGTTACAAACCACATCTATACATTAGATTAACCTACAAGTGTTGTAGTTTAATGAGTAAGTGTTGTTTATGCATGCAAAAGTTTGGTTTTGACACGAAAAAATCTAACATCCAAAGTTGTATGATGCCTAATATCGGATACTGAAGGATGCTGAATATCGGATATCCGATAATAGGGCTCCAAGTCCAATTTTTACGCTCAAAGGTTCTCCACGAAGAACAACTTTGAATTATAGAAATTAGTTTATAAAAACAATTATTATAAATTGTGCATTTTAAATAAAAATAAGTGTTGTGTTATTTAAATAATTTTGACGGCCTAATTTGTACATAATTTTCATGTGGCAGTAAACTTCAATGTTTTTAGAGATTTGAACCCAAAAAATTGCCAATTTTGTCGCCGAAATATGCTTAAAGCGATGAAAAATACTATTTTCTCTATTTATATAGTATTTTTCTAAACTGCTAAACACATTTCTGTAGAGTTTAACTGCATGCAGCAGTAAATGTCTTCAAACAATTATATTAAAAATATTACTTAATGTTTTTTGCATTTTCTTGGCTTTTCGGTGTAGGCCGTGTCAGGAGATTGTCTTGTTATGTTTCGGCAGTCATTGCAGCTACCATCATCAGCCGTGAAAGCCTCCGATATTTATTACGTTATGTTATTTGGATGGCCTTGTAAGAATAATTTTTTTTATGTTTATTAAGGCATTTATTTTTGTAATAATTATTCACATAAACACAGGATTTTGCTTATGTAAGGGTGATTACTAAGGTTTCATTCCTTTACTAAGTATTTTGAAAATGTCTTTAGTTTTAGATGTCTACTGCAACACAACGAAGGTCGTGGGATCCAGACTCAATGCGGAAAGCCATAAACGCAGTGAAAAATAAAGCCATGGGTTTACCTTAAGGCTGCCAAAGCCTTTAATGTCCCGAGGTCCACACTGGAAAATTACGTGAAGAATAAAGGAAAATACATCGAAAATCGACTGTCTACTCCTTTGGGAAAGAAGAGTGCTTTAGGGGATGACCTTGAAAATCAGTTAGCTGCTTACTGTAAAGAAATGTACACACGTTACCATGGGCTTAGAATACGAGATGTTAGGGTAATTGCTTTCCAACTTGCTGTGAAAAATAATTTGACACATCCTTTCACTGCCAAGAAAGGAATGGCTGGAAAAAAATGGCTGAAAAACTTCCTCCGTCTGCATCCAGAGCTAGCAGTGCGAACGTCTCGTGCTGTTTCATTAGCTAGAGTGAAAAGCTTCACAAAAGAGAAAGTTGACACATTTTTCCAGCTTCTGAAACCAGAGCTTCAGCTGATAAACCATGACCCTTCTAAAATATACAATGTTGATGAAACTGGTGTGACAGTGGTTCAGGGCACATGCTCTAAAATTATCAGCATGAAAGGAAAGAAAGAAGTTGCTAAGTTGACTTCTGCAGAGCGAGGATCCCTGATCACAGTAGTGACGTGCATGAGTGCAGCAGGTAATTTTGTACCACCCACGTTAGTTTTCCCCAGAACGAACATGAAACCTGAACTTCTAGATGGTACCCCACCTGGTACTTTAGCAGCTACCCATCCATCTGGTTGGATTCAACATCACATTTTCACCGACTGGTTACGCCATTTTATTAGAATAGTCAAGCCAACTGTTCATGACCCTGTCTGTTTGTTTCTTGATGGACATTACTCCCATACAAGGAATTTAGATGTGATAGAACTAGCACGGCAGAATGGGGTGAAAATAATTTGCCTTCCACCACATTCGACACACAAGCTACAACCTTTAGATATAGCTTTCATGGCTTCCTTTAAAAAGTTGTATTCTGCTGAAATTGAAAATTGGCTGGTTGCCCATCCTTTCAGAGCCGTTTATGTTTACCAAGTTGGAAGTTTAATGGGACGCGCCTATATGAGAGTCGCTACCATGTAATCGGCTGTAAACAGGTTCAGAAAGTGTGGTATTTCACCATTTGATCCACTAGTCTTTGGAGCACATGATTTCCTTCCTGACGAAAAGCAGAATCACAAAACAGATCAATATTTGGAACATGAAAATGATGTCACCATGACCGAAAATTCCTATTTCCAATTCGATGAAGGATCTGAAGACAGGACAAAGGACCAAGAAGGAACAAGCCATGATACATCCATGGATGAAATCACTGACATTCCTAAAACTTCTGAGACCCAGAAGAAGGGAAATGGTGCAGTTAAAATCAGCCCATTCGATTTACGCCCATGCCATAGCCTACCAGGGCCTTCTAAAAAGAGTCGAAGGTCTGGACAAACAGCTGTCATCACTTCATATCCTTACAAGGCACAGCTTACAGTCTCTGTACAAAATGCAGAGTTGAGGAAACGTAAGCTGAATCTTTCAATGAGTTCCAAAAAAAAATTGTAAAAAATTATAAAATCTTGAAGAAGGGAGCAATGACGTCCATTTATAGGAAGACACCCTTGCCTAAGGCATGTGGATAGAAAGGAACTTCAAAGGCAAATTTCACTGATTCGGAATATTCAGATTTGGAGGATGAACCACCCATGGTTTCAACTGATGACAGCGACAGTGCAGATGAAGAGTGCCTCTACTGTGATGTGCCATATCGCGAAGATCATTCTGGAAGCGACTGGATTCGGTGTATTCGCTGTCTAGGATGGGTACATGAAACATGTGCTTTAAGTGATAAACACAGCTGGAAAACCTTTGTTTGAGAAAACTGTGATTTGTAATTTAGTTAATTTGTTTGTTTCAGACAGTTAGACGTTTTATATGTTCCACAGAACTCAGGTTCCTTGCACTCAATGCTTGATATATTTTTAGTTATTTTTCTTTTAGTCTAACAGTTATGTATTGTACTTGTTAAACTGTCAGAATAATTATGCCTTATTTCATAATTTATTTTCAAAAAAATACCTACTATCCGATATTAGGAACACCTAGTATCCGATATTAGGCTACTTTTTTTTTAGAACTGGAAAATGTTATTGTTTTG
The DNA here is from genome assembly GCF_032445375.1 of Bacillus rossius redtenbacheri. Classification (NCBI taxonomy): domain Eukaryota; kingdom Metazoa; phylum Arthropoda; class Insecta; order Phasmatodea; family Bacillidae; genus Bacillus; species Bacillus rossius. Next base: position 213,797,718 of record NC_086330.1, on the reverse strand, counting down.
CTTTTTATTATTTTAATTTTTTTCCGTTAACTATTTGCGTACTCGAAATACATGTCAGTGTAAAATATGTTTAACAAAGTTAATTACGGAGTAAATTGTGATTCTTATATCATTTCTTTCATTATGCAAATTTCAAATTGAAAAAAGTATTCGATATTCGGTCACTTTACCTTATTGGTCGGTCCAGCACCTGGCATCTTGCTGTGGTGCTTGTTGCCGACCGCCATCATGGATCGTTATGTCACGGCGGCCATTTTAGATGACCTTGACCTTTGACCTTGACCTTTGACCTTGACTTTGACCCTGGTGGCCATCTTGTATCCGCCATCTTGGCTCTGCCATCTTGGACCTGCCATATTGGCTCTGCCAATTTGGACCTGCCATCTTGTGTCCGCCATCTTGGATACTGCAATTTTTCTATAACTTTCGGACATTTTGAATTATATATCACCGTTGCCATTTTAGTTTCGGCCGCCATCTTGAAAATTGGCAAAAAAATTTAAATTATTAAAACAATTTAAAAAAAAAATTTTTTCATTTTGGATTATGTCATGACAGCCATATTGAATATCCATATAATTTTTGCTAGAAAATGGGGAAATTTTTTTAACATTAATAAAAAATAACAAAATAAAAAAACATTCCACCATCTTGTATTATGAAGTTAAAGAGCCATATATTAAAAATCTTTATATTTTATACCAAAAAAGAGATATTTTTAAAATTAATAAAAAATAAAAATAAAAACATTTAATCATCTTGGATTATTATGCCATGGCCACCATATTGAAAATCCATAATTAGCGTAAAGTGAGGGAATTTCGATAATTTAAGCATGATTGACACTTAAAAGAAAATTTGCTACATCAAAGAGGTGCATAACAGTACATATACTGTACTATATTTTGTTATTGCTTTTGTATTTTCTAAACAAAGTAATTACTGTTGGTTTGAAATAAAAAAAGGTTTTTATAAGTCATACAATTGGTAAAAATTACCCCGACGTGTGGGTCATTCCGATCATTTATTTTTACCAAACAATTTTAATGATTTTGGGCCAATAGCTGTCGCTTTAATTATTTTAATAGCACAAATAAATGCACAGCAAACTATACTAGCAATAGGAACAATTTACTTCATTGCCAACAAAAAATAATTTTTGAGAAATATAAAAAATTATGAAACATATAGAATATATAAAATATAGCTGATAAAATCAAGTAGTTAATACTTGACAATAGTCACAAACATAATGGCTGAATGTATCAAAAACAGTGCACCCTGCATCAGCCCACTCTGAGTACGAAGTGTACCTATATCAAAGTTCATTTTCATGACATTCATCTTAACAAAGACTGCAAAAGTCTTTGGTATTGCTGATTATTGGTTCAATATCGTTACAGCCATTATCACAAGTATCAGCAGATGCATCGTCTTCTGAGGAACTTCCTGAAAGGATTGTCTTCTGTTTCTTTTTCTTTCGAGCATCTAGTTAATTTTTCTTCTTTAGTCGACCTTCATATTTTTAGCAACAGCCTTTTTTTCCCCTAGCTTCTTGAAGGAATTTCTTTTGTGTAGTTGAAGTTAGAACCTGAAAATGCATTTTCCTTCTAGGTCTAATCTTTAACTCTATGGAGAAGAGACAGTAGTAATATTTTCAATTCCTTCTTCTGTAATAGACGTAACCACCTCTTGTAGCAACTGGGAAGGAATTTCTCTTCAGCAAAAATATCGGGGTATAGAGGGTAAATTCCGGTGTTTCGAAAACCATTGACTGCTTTCTTAATCGTCGCCTTCATAAATTGAATGTTAAAGAGTCCTGAAGGTTCGTGAGGACTGAGATTTTCGTGGGAATGATTTACCACCCATCTTCTGAATGCTTCATGATAGGCTTTATTTAGGGGTGCATAGAAAGCAAAATCTAAAGGCTGCATTCGATGCGATGCGAGTGGAGGAAAAGAGATAATGATAATTCTATTTTGACGACAAAATTCATATGAGTGAAGAGAAATGTGGCTCGATGGGTTGTCCAGAATATGCAAAATCTTATTCTTAGGAACTGGTTTACAAAAGGCACTCAATTTTTGTAGCCATGCTAAAAAAAGTTCTTTATTTATCCAGCAAGACTTGGGGCAGTGATATAAAGTACCTGGATGACCATCTCCCTTCATAATCCGGCTCAGACTTTGATGTGGGCAGATAAACATTGATGGTGCGAAAGAATCGCTGGCACTCATTGCACATGCAACTGTCACATTTCTTCCCCTTTCCCAGCTTACTGCTGTTCCAGCTCTGTTCTACCCCTTCATGGCGAGTATCTTTCCTGGATTTTGGACATAACTAATTCCAGTATCGTCTATGTTAAAGACCTCGTCATGTGAAAATTTTTGCTTCAACATCTGGCATTCCAAATTATCACTAAGCAATTTAACTTCATCTTTATTGAAAGCTATAATCCTCTTTATGCTTGTTGCCTGTGGTTGTCGAAGTTATAATCTAGGATGTCGCCTCATAAAACCTTCCAGCGAATCTCCTCCAGCCAACTTACTTGCCATACAGAAATTATGTGGAATATGCTGTTTCTCAAAAAAATAAAAAGCTAACTTTTTGAGGTCTGCCATTGTAATCCCATAACACAATTTTAATAGAAGAATTCCGTGATCTGCATTCTCATTTGTGGGCAGTGTAAATAATTGGTGGTCGTATTAATTAACTTTCAAAACCTTACCTGATTTCAGTCGGTGATGGAGTGTTGCATAATGAATATCATATTATTTAGCTCATATTTAGATAATATTATTTATCTTCTTCAATAGCTTTGTCAGCTGCAGTCAGTGCTTCAGCATTCCACGATGTTTTTTTGTGTCGTTCTTGCTTTATGCCGAGACATCTGTAAACATTGTATTAAATTATTGGAATTAAAATATTGTATATTACAACAATCATTCAATAAAATTCTTTTTGGGCTAATTTTGATCTTCTGGGTTAATTCTGATTGGCACTGATCGGAATTACCCCAAACTACCAAGTTGAAACTAATGTGTATCTTCTGTAGCTGATTTAAAATTAAAGCAATTATCAAGTTCATTATTCGTTATATACATCCTGTTCACTTGTGCACAATTAATTTTAGACTTTACTTATGTTTGCCTTATTACCTACCGTGAATAGTATGATCCAGATTTCTTACAAGAATTATCGACAAATTTAAACAAAACCGTATTGTTGCTGTCTCTACAAAGAAAGCATCGGAACACCTTTCTGAATGTGCTTAATTTATCTTCTGCTAGAGCGTTCTTTCAGACGATTCAATTAAACCGATTTTTGAGAGATCGATACATCGAAATTATCCAAAAATATTTTAAATTTATAAAAAATTAATTGAATTTTAATATAATTTTAATTAAAAACGCACTTACGTTCTACAGTCATCAGTTCTAACCAGGTACAGTCAAAATAAAAATGACGACAGATCCTTCATCCACGAAAACCACCGACATGCTGATCTCCTACCACTAATGTCAAGGTATATATAAAAACACTTCGTGGTATGATTTCACGTTCGCCATCTGGTATTCGTCTGCTGGAGGCTGCTTACTTGTTTTCGTCTGCTAAAGTGTGCTGTCGCCATTATTATTTTTCATCCGATAGAGTGCAGTAAATATTTACTACCAGAATATCTGCCATCTAGAAATTTGACTGCAACCTTGAAAATCTCTAATTATTGACCAAGAAATTCAGGAAAAATTCCAAAAGTCATCAATAAAATCACTTACTAAAATAAGGACTGATTCAATTGATATCCAACCTTGGTTCAATATTCTACCAGTGATAAGAGTAACTAATACTTAAATCAAATTAAATTCTGTTTCATATTACACTTCGTACAGCTTATTAATTATTGTCTCTACGAAAAATTACTCTATACATGATACCTGTCCGAAGAATTAAATATGTCGTCGCCTAACATGAAGTCTAATTTTTCACTGTAAATACATTCCGACCAGTTCATGTAAAAAGCTATACATATAGGCCAAGTGTTTTCGGACCATAAGACCAGGTCATGTACAATGTTATACGTATAGACCAGACGTTTCCGAACCACAAGACCTTCTTCACCGATAGCTAATACAACATATTTCAAGCAATCAAGACAAAGTCTTCGAACTGTAGAACTCAAGTATCAATGAAATCAATTAAAAACAATTGGACCATCATAAAATGTTTTATGCTTACTGAAGGACCAAGAATCCCTAGTAAATGTTCTATCGAGAGGTCTTGAACCAGCAAATATTCAGAGCTATTACATACTTGACTACGAACATTCAACATAACGACACATCTTCAACAAAAAAGGACACACAATACACACAATGGACACACAGTAAACACACAGTTAACACATTATACACATTCAACAAAAAAGAACACAAAAAACGCACTGGACCAACAGTACACAAACAGGACACACAATGGATACACAGTACACTCACTGAACACACAGTAATCACACAGTACACACAAGACACGCAATGGACACACAATACACTCACAGGATACACAATGGAAACACAGTACACACAGGACACACATTAGTCACACAATACTCACAATGAACACAGAGTTTACAAAATTAACACACTGTAGACACAATTGATACACAGTACACACAGAACTACAATGGACAAACAGTACACAAAATGAAAACACAGTACACACAATGAATTCTCAGTGCACAGTACTCGCAATGGACACACAGTACCCACTGGGTGGAATGTGTGTTATGCATTAAAATTGATCTTCATGATAGGAAACGTGCCAACATTTTTAATTTGTCGGACAGGTATTATTTATAGTGTAATTTTTTGTAGAGACTATTATTAATAAATTCTATGAAGTGTAATAGGAAACTGAATTAAATTTTATTTTAAGTTTTAGTTACATTTATCACTGGTAGAGAATCGTACCAAGGATGCATATCAATTTAATGAGTCATTATTTTAGTAAGAGATTTATTTTTATGAATTTGGGAATTTTTCATAAAATTCCTTGGTCAAAAATTAAAAATTTCCAAAATGGTGGTCAAATTTCAAGTTGGCAGGCTTTCTGGTAGTAAATATTTATTATACACTATCATATTGAAATTAAATATTGTGACATTACACTCTAGCAGACGAAAACAAGATGGCGGACGTAATTTTATATTACTGGGCGATATATATATATATATATCACTTGGCATTAGTGGTGTAAGGTCAATATGTGGTTGGATTCCGTAGAGGAAGGATATGTTATCATTTTTCCCCTCTCCAGTTTCGAACCTAGGACTCCACGAAGTGCATATTAAATTAAAATTTTATTATAATTTAATTAAATGTTGTTTTGTATAAAATTTTAATTTTTTTCCGAAATTTTCTGATAATATTTACGGTTTTTCAGTATATTGGCCGTTTCATCACAATCCAATTTGTCGTTTTATTTTTTTTATTTGAAGTTTTATTTTTTTATTAATTTCAAAATTTTTCCCGATTTTTTTAGTTTAATATATATTATGGATTTTCAAGATAGAGGCCGTAACAAAAATTGCAACACAACATCATAATTAAAAATTTCTTAATGTTTAAAAAAAACAATGGCGGAATTCAAAACAGCGTAAAGTTATATAAAACCAAATGGCGGAATCCAATATGGTGGATACATGACGCCAACGGGGTCAAGGTCAAAGGTCAAAGTCACCAAAAATGGCCTCCGTGATATCACAATCCAAGATGGCAGTTGGCACCAAACACCAGAGCCAGAAGCCAGGCTCAGTACCTGGTATGTACTTTACTGATACAATTGTGGATGTGTGTAGCCAGCCAGTCGGTTTTACAATTGGTTTTGCAATTAGAATAATTTTCATTTTATGATTTCAGAATTTCTTTTTAATTTTATATGCACTTTTTAACTGTTTTGTGTTGCCCATAGGTATCACTGGAGAATGGACGACTCATGTTTTGATCTACCTCTGTTGATTGAGTTCGTACATTGTTTTGGTTTTAACTTTGTTCACTGAGAGTTTATTTGATTAAACAATTACTATTTGCTTGAAGACATTACTGTCAAAACATTTAACCTCCAGTTGTTGCCGTTGACATTGTTCGATGTTACACATAAACGTTTAACTGAAATAACCAATTGGAAGAATAAAATGTCATGTGTTGAAATTTGGTAACTTTTTAAATATTGTGTCAATTCTTTCCGATAGGAATCTTTGCTTGGTTCTTGATTTGTTGTGAACATCATTACTTGTCAAGGAGGTTTATTGTAGAACTAGCTGTCCGACCCGGATTCGCAAGGCTATACTAATGGAAAAAAATTAAGCCACATCTCCCATTTACAGTAATGGTAAATAAAATAAAAAATCAGTGAAAATTTATTACAATGTTGTATAATGTACCGGAGAGAAAATGAATAGCACCGATGGCTTCCCGACTCGTGCACGCAACGTACAACCTTTGAACATATATACTGTATAGAATTCGCGAGTGGATAGGATTTACTCTACGTTTTTCAAAAGCGTTTGATGAGCAGCTTGGGAACTTCACCGCTGCAGTGCGCTGCCGTAACCCCCTGTATCGTCTTAGCCCGCTGTCATTCCCCGCACCCCTCATCCATCATTCTCTGCAGCTCAACGCCGTTCAACGGGAGGGGGAAGGGGTGTTTGAAGAGTTAGACACTTGTCCGCTAGGGCCAACCACAAGTCGATGCCCTAGAGATGGTGGCGATTGCGGCGGTGAATTAACCAACTACCTCAAAACCGTATTAGAAATTTTAACCTGGGCTGGCGACTTCTATACAGTATATATATTCAAGGGTACAACTGATGTACCTGTACTTCACTACGGTAGTCTACAGGCAGATCACTCTTGCGCCGCTCATTATACATGCCCCTCCTTGTGGGTACGCCACAACCGCGCGATGCCCGTTGCCATGGAGACGCAGAAGGCATGAACAATGCAAAATCCTGTTCTCATGCAGACAAAGTACCCACTGTTGCCTGGTTTTAACTACCCATGGAATCTAATTTTTGGAAAATGTCATCCTGCGTAAAATAAGGAACATTACCGTGAAGTTTCAAGTCTGTAAAATATATATACTTGTAAAAAAGGGCAATTTTTGATATTTAAAGTACCTAAAAAATTTCAACGGTGATGAGGACTACACTAACAATGAAATAGTCGTTGCCATAGAGACGAATGAAGCATCAACAAAGCAACAGCCGTTGCCATGGTGATTTCCTAACAAAAACTGGAAATTTTGATATATTACACCCCCGAAACTCCCCTTGGGATCGGATTTCCGCAAATCCGTTCTTAGTGAGCGTCTACATCACAAAATGAGTAACTATGCTAAATTTCAAGTCAATCAGGTGTATAGTTTTAGAGATATCGTGATGAGTGAATCAGTGAGTGGTATTTCGCTTATATATATATATATTTATATATATACATATATAAGTTCTTATCAGAATTGTAATGGGAGAGCAAACTTATTTATGGGCCGAAAATGAAAATTAATTAAAAATAATAAAAATAATTCTAGTAAAAGAAAAAAACAAATTAAACACAGATAGAGTAGAAAAACAATAGTTTAGGTTTGCGATTTAAAGTGATAAAAAGTATTTAAATACTAATTGAACTCAAACGAGGGTACTGATTGCTTCGTTGTTAATATCACACGGGTGTTTTTTTTACTTGTATGGGAAAATTAAGAATAATAAGGCATCTAGTGCGTGGCAACAATGTTAATAGGCAATAGGAAATAAACTTCTAGCGCCTGCGGCATTGTCAACACACGCTTCGTATGTGTACTGCATGTTGTATCTAACCCCCTCCAACGCATTTAATTCTAAATTGGACTTTTAGTAAGGATCCCTACTGTTATTAATAATATAATATAGCCCATAGCCTTCCTCGATAAATGTGCTATACAACACTAAAATAATTTTCAAATCGGACCAGTGGTTCCTGATATTAGCTCGTTCAAACAATCAAACAAACAAACTCTCAGCTTTATAATATTAGTTTAGATATACCAAAGATTTTAAAATTATGAAAATAATTTATTTTTGTTAATCATCATTCATTTTAATTTTTTAAATACCAGATTATCTTCAAGTTACATACTATGTCAAATTTCATATCTTATGTGCACTGCAAACGGTAACCTGACATTCAAATCACAGAGTAACTTAGAATTATTCGTTATAGGCGAATTCAAACTGTTAGTATTTATAATCACGTAAAAATCATTTTACAATTGATTTTCAGTTTTTGTTATATTAGAGAGACACACCAACATGTAACCATAAATGTTATCTGAGACGGGATTCCCGTTGAGTATGATAAAAAATTATAAAATTTCTAAACATTTCAAATATGTTTAGAATGAGGCCCAAAAAATTATAATTAGACTGTCGTCAGAAGTGTTACAATGACTAAACAGAATTATATTTTGTTTACATAAAAAATATGCGTCATAAACTTGTTTAAAACCACAACTATTCTTTACACATTTACTCTTCTGTCTTCGTTCATAATGAGCAAATGCGAACATCATTTCACAGTAGCTGCAAAGACGTCTATTTGATTACATCGAACGTTTCGCTCTCGAGACAGATTTTAATATTGCTGCCATTCCACAATTTTCTTGGTGTACTCTTTAGTACATCAGCGCATCACTATTGATGTGATATCTTTAGTCTCTGCCTCCCAGCAAGGTTAATGCATGACTTGAAGTGTGTTTTCCATGTTATCATTTTCTGCAAACTTCTCGCTGCTTTTCTTGCAAGATGAATTATTAAGGAATTCTCTGTTGTTTGAAAACTTCATCTACAGTGGTGAAATTGATGCTTGAAAGATGTTAATGAAATTTAAAATTTGAGGATGAACTCACAAATGTTGATGCATTGAAGGAATCGATGTCTCCTTTGCAAACGACATTGCGTGCTTTAAAGTCTCCTCCACCAAAGTAATCGCGCCTTTTGAGTTTTCACCTGTTGCTTTTTCATCTATTTATCTATTCAGCTACCACCGGAATCTCCGAGGACGTCGCCATCGTTACCATCGAGATCTTCGCTAAAGATGGTACACCATCGATCGAGGTCGACATTGGAAACATACAAACAACAACTAAATGCAAGGATACTTAGCAAGGAGAGCCTATCCGTTCTCTTCCAAAGCTAGCTTCGTACTGAGGGCCCCTTTATTTGGTATATGGTTATAAAATCGCATTGATAATGTAATAGGTGAGTATAAACAATAATAATTTTCATATTTTTTTAGTTAATTTTATACAAACATTTCAATTAGAGAATATTGTCCATTTATATTTGGACATTGCTCCCTTTGACTACATATGTAGCCAATGGCTTCAAATGACAAGTTTCAACAGAGGCAATGCAGGTTATACAAGTCGTTCATAGTATGTAACCGGCGTGTCTTAGTCCGGCAAATATAAGCTATGTTTCTTTGGTGATAAGCATTTTGCGAACCAAGCAAAACAATGAACAATGAACAAAGTTTTAGATTTTTCCATGATCAGGATTCGATCTTAAGCTGGTAGGTTACAGGCTTATGAATGTTCACTACTGTTCTAAATTAATGTCCCTTCAGGTCAATTTTCAATCTCGGGAAGAGTGAAAAGATACAAGGACTCAAGTCAGGCGAATACGGAGGCTGAGGAGCTACAGGAATATTTATTACTGGCCTTAAACTCGTTGACTGAAATTGTTATGTGACAAGGCACATTGTCGTGATACAACACTCAGTTGTTCTTAATGTTTGGTTTCACGCACATGACCCGTTTTCGAAAGTTTTCAAGAAACATTCGGTAAAAGTGTTTATTAACTGTTCGGCCTTGAAGAACAAACTGATGGTAGACGATTCCTTGCCTATCAAAAAAGTAAATCAGCATGCATTTGATTCTCGAATTGATCATTATTGCTTAATTAGACCTTGGAGAGGTGTGTCATATCATTCTCTGGTGGCTGGTTCCCTTATCGTACTCAAAAACCCAAGACTCGTCACTGGTGATGACTTGTTCCAGAAAATGAGGATCATTTTAGATCGACTCCCAAAATTCAAGGCACCTTTCTCTCCTGATGTCCTTTTTATCCTGCGAAAGGTTTTTGGAACCCATTTTGCGCAGATTTTTCTCATCATCAATTCATTGGTTAAAATATGATGAACGCTGGTATGGGTCCAATTTAACTCTTCCACAATCATTTTTACCGTCAACCGATTATCTGAACGCACAATGTCCTGGATTCTGTTGACGTTTTCATCGGTTCATGAAGATGAAGTCCTTCCGCTTTATGGTTTATCTTCAATTAAATTTCTTCCTTCTAAAAATGCATTAAAGAACGAAAAACCTGGGCCCTTGACAAAACACTGTCTCCGTTGGCCACCTGAAGTTTTGCCAAATTTTCCTTTATACTATGCCCAAGCCTGAAGCAAACCCTCATAGCACACAGTTCCTAAAAATTATTTGTCACTCATTATGCCACTAATAAAACTGTTTTGCCAGATCGAATGCTATGTTGCCAGTCTCATTACAAAATTTACACATCCCGTATGTAGGAAAATTAAAAATAAATAATCGTGTAAACAAATGTTCGTGGAAAAAGACTTCTTCGTAAGGCTATGGTTAACAAGGAACATGATTTCAGGTCTACATTATATAACCTACAATACTATGGGGGGAAAATATTTATTACTTTAAAATACTGAACCACCAAAACGCTTCATTTTTGGTCGTGTTCAAACGATAATTCTTATCAAATATATTATTTAAATCTTTCTTAGTAATTCCAGTAAAATATATATTTTTTAAAAATACTTAATTTACTCAATAAAATCTTATTTTGGTTAACATGTATACTTCACAATGTTTGGCATATGAAACTTTGAGTAAATTAAACAATCAAAAAAAAAAATAATGAAAAATACCACTAAAATTAATTTATATTAATTTTGATTTTTAACATGATAGTAAAAAGAATTTATATAATTATCAAACACTATTTTAGTTTTTTGTATGAATATTGTTTAAATTGAATCAACTTTCAAAATTGAAGTAAATATGCAATTTTTTTACACAAAAATATATTGTTGGATTGGCATAACACAGAAAAACAAAAACACAAAAAAAATAAACGAAAGAAATACACAGAAAAAGACAGAAAACACAAACAGAAGATTATAACACAACACATTAATCATAAAGAAAATTCTGAGAAATTCACAAGAATTTGCAAAACATGTGTTAGCCTGACTAACCAAGGAAAACGTAAGTGTCACAACATTTTCGGTCACGTCCGAACTGTATTACCATACACTAAAGCAATGTTTGGCAAAAATCAAATTATTGGTCTGATAGATACAGGAGCTACTCGTAGTTTTATTTCAGGTGATTTGTTTAGGGAATTACAGAAGAACAAGCAGGTTCTGAAAACAGAAGTCACGGATGTGCGCTGTTTTACTGCAGCGGACGAACCAATTAGTACATCCAAATTGGCTGTAGTGAAAATCAAGATAGAATTATTCACTTGGAATTTCCATTTTATTGTGGCAGAAAACTTAGCCACGCAGCTTATTCTAGGCTCCGACTTCATCGCTAAAACAGGTATTTTGATTGATCTACAAGCAGGAAGTTTTGTATTTAAATTTAATAAAAATCTTGTCATATCATTCGTGGAACCTGAAAATAAAAGGTCAGGACAAGTTACTAATGTTTCTACCAACACTGACGAGAGAAATTCTTTGTCCCTGGATCATCTCGAGCCCAGTAAACAAGTTGCTATTCGAGATTTGTGTAATGAATTTTCAGATGTGCTAACTAAGAAATTAGGTCGAACTAACCTAATTGAAAATCAAATTGAATTGACTGATACCACGCAAGTCAAAAGTCACCCTTATCAACTTTTAGGTCCTAAAATGGAAATTATGAGAAAACACGTACAGAAAATGTTAGATAATAAGGTAATAGAACCTTCTAATTCTCCTTTCAGTTCACCTGCATTTCTAGTGCCCAAGGGCACGGAACAACGTTTCGTCACTGATTATCGAAAACTGAACAAACAGATTAAAATACCGCAAACACCCCTTTCTAATCTTTGGTCTATCGAAGACCTACTGCCGGATGATCCCAAGGACATCACGGAGATTTGGAGAAAGGCGCGTAGGAATTTAAATTTGGCTCACCAAACAAGTCAGAGAATGTACAATAAGTACCGCTCCCCTAACCCCTACAGGGTAGGTGACACGGTAATGTGCAAAGCACACCCGCAGAGTAAGGCCATCGTTAAGTGTTCGGCCAAGTTATCGTATCGCTGGACTGGACCATTACAGATCGAACGGTTTCTAATCCCAGTGACTGTGAGTCTAGCCGACCCCAGTTCCGGAAAGTATGTGACACGAGCGAACATCTCCCACCTTAAGAAAGCGCATCCGAATTTAAAATAGGAGCGATTACTTTCTCGAAGCCTTGGCATGCCAAATATAAATATATGTATGTAAGACTCAATAAGGAGTTTAACTTCAGAATACAAAACCTAGGTAGTACATTAAGTAACAATAAAAATCCATGGTACTAGTTTGTAAGAAAACCTAATATAAGGTGTTAGTTTAGGTGGCCACATAAGTTAATAATTTTAATTAAGTTAATGAATTTAATCATGTTAGTCATTAAGAATGTGCACATTAGTTCATAAGAGTGTTTAATCTTTTTTGTGTGTGTTAGCATGTAAGTAATAGGATACAGGCGAACCTGGTAACTCGTCCTACTGAAGTTTTTGGTTTTTGTTTTTGCTTTTGTGATTCGTTAGTATGCACATTATGCACTGAAAAATTCCTCTCGGATGAAGTTTTAGGTGGACCAGGTAGAAATTTGCCTGGCCACCGCCTTACGCGTTTTTTGCCTGGTTGAAATTTGGATTGAAATTTTTGTGGTTACATTGCTCAATGTAATGTCCTGTTTGCTTGCAATAATTACAGAACGGTGTTTGTTGTTGTAAGTTCTTGTTTGAACCGTACCTATTATTTCTGTAGTAGTTTGTTTTCTGTTGTGGGTGGTTATTTTGTTGTTTCGTGTATGGAAAACTATTTGCAGTTTCTGCCTGAGAATCATGCTTATACACGGACTTCGCTATCCTATTTCTCTGAGTGTCTGCATATTCGTAACTCATGGCATGTATACAGAGTTGATCTAGTTCTACAAAACTCCGTTGCCTAGCCTGGAAAACAACGCGTGAGCGCTCTGCCTGATTTAGTCCGTCTACTATGCAACTAACTATTTCGCTCTCTGATATGCCCAATCTGAGAACCGCCGAGGCTTCTCTGATTGATGCTACATAGTGTGGCAATGCTTCATTACTTCGCTGTAGCCTGTGTACCATTCCAAACGGTAATTTGTCAAAAGTCTGGCAGGTATAAAAAAATTCAAAATTTCTTCGTGGTATTTGTCAAAAGAGTAACTATTTTCTATTGCTTGACTTGTTCTTACACTTAGTGGTGGTTGGGTGTAGGGAAAAACTATCTCCAACAACTGTTTGTCAGGAATGACCCCTTTCTGTCTGATTTTAAGTAAGAGCCTTATGAATTCGATTAATTTATCTGGGTCAAGACCATTTGTTTCTGGAAAACCAACAAGTTATCTCTCGACTGGATGGGCAATATTCCCATAACAGCTATACTCAGCCGCCCTTGATGTAACTGGTAATGTTGTTTCTGGTTGATTCTGCGTTGATGGCGTAGTTGGGGGTGAAGGATGTGCAATTTGCGCGGTGGGGATGGTAGGGATCGGAGTAGCGTTAGTGACGACAGCTGTCACTAGATGTAGTTAAAGTCCAGAATCGTAACTGCGGCTGTCAAGCCTGAGATGGCCTTGACTTCGGTTAACGTACCCGAGCGGTCGTCGCTCCTGGCTTCTCTTCTGAGAAGAAAGGGTGGGTGAGCAGGAGGGGGATGGCTTCAAAAAACGCATGGTCTGTGGGACGCAAGGCCCACGGGATCCTCCTGTCGTGTCTTGCTGCTAGTGAACCTTATACCGATTCGTGACAGAGTTAGCAGGGCTCAGCACTGCTTCACAAGCTGCTGTAGGCAAAAGGTAGTCACGCGAACCAATAAAGTTACCGGCCCCGACGTGCCTGGAGGCGGGAGAAATATTAGCCAGAATGCTAGCCTAGCATTAGGCTGGGAAAGAAAATCAGCTCGCCTCTTAGAACAGAGGCTGAGGGCCTGGCCGTAAAGAAAATAAGATCAGAAAAAAAAAATATTTCCAAAAATATTTAAGCTTACAAAATTTTAAATAATATGCCTAAATCCCTAATACACGGCAGACAGAAAGGTGTCATAGTATAGAGTGTCCGGATTTGGATCGAGGAAATGGCCCTACAAAATCAATAAAAAGTTTTTGCATAGGCCTTTCGGCTACTTCTGAGGCAAGAAAACCGTACTGTGTATTTTGTGCAGGTTTACTTAACTCGCTGTGTAATGTCCCGGTGCATTCCTTCCCAAATAAAATGGCGTCGGAAATCTTGAATGGTTTTATAAATACCTAAATGGGCACCGAGAGGTGAACTATGGTGATATGTGAAAATCATATCACGCAGATTTTGTGGAAGAACAATTTTAAGGTGCCTTGACTGTTGTGTACGTTTTTGTAGGAGACCTTTAGCTAACTTATAAAATTTCGGAGCTGTACCCGCTTTAATTTGTTCAATTATTTTTGCCAAATATAGGTCGGCTTGTTGATGTGTTTGTATGTCCTGAAAAGCTAAGGAGAAATCGGTTAGGAGTGCCTGACACAAAATCTGAGGTTCCTCCTGAGATATTGTTTCGGAGGGGTTCTCGAACATTCGAGAAAGTGTGTCAGCCACAATGTTTTGAGTACCGCGAATATGTTGAATATTAAATTTGAGAGAAGAAATTTTGGTGATCCACCTTCCAAGTTTTCCTAATTGTTTAGGGTGAGCTAACAGCCAAGCGAGTGCCTGATTATCAGTTTCCAATAGAAATTCCCTATGTTCCAGAAAATGCTTTAAAGAAAGCTTAATTGCTTAACGAGTAATGAGCGCTTAAACGTTTTATTTAAATAAACAAAATAATAACAAATATAAAATATATTTACGAAAAATATTTTTATTGGGCCAGTTTTTAGTACTAATTATTTTCACGTACGTTTTCCTATTAAAATATTAAGCCTCACTCTAAATAAGAAAAAAAATTAAAATTGAAGATAAGTTATTATACTATACATACATTCATATGATAGAAGTGATGGCCTAACGCATGTATAACCTTAACTACAGAGAAACGATTGAAATATATTTATACAAATGGAACACATAATCCCAGTGTCACCTTTAAATTAATCTTCGTACAGTACCTAACGATATAAAAAGATCTGTATAGACAGAAGACACACTCTTGAAAGCTGCTTTGTTAGTTCGTCACATCACAAGTATTTATTTTTGACGTTATATTATTTCACGGTTTTGATTGGTAATGAAGGTATTTGGCGTAGGTAATGTTACATTACGCAAAAATATACCTATTTGTTTTTGTTAAATGACATGAAAATAACATTGCTTAACCAACTCATTTCTAATACTGTATTTATTTTTATCGACATCACATCAAATCTTAATGCCTATCGCTGTTATATGGGTACTTACAGATAGTGTGTTTTTATTTATTTGTCTAAATATGGGTTAATTTAATATAAGTTTGATGTATGTATCAAATACAACATAATTTCCAACCATTGTAAGGAGTTGTGATATCAAACTTTTTAAAACAAAATTAATATATATATTGTAATAACGAACAAAATAAATGTTAAGAAAATTATGATAACTAAAATACTCTAGAGTCTAGACGTGAAATCAGCCGTTCTGACATTGAATCGGCTTTGTAGGTAATATCTGTAAAGAAACATTGAAATAGTGCTGATAAACAATGTAAAAGCGAAATAAGATGCAAACTGGACCAATTCCGGGCTTCGTCGAGTGTGTCGGATTGTTAAAAGGGACTCGTACTCTGAAGATTAGTTATCATTGAATTCCTGGATTGTTTTCTGCGTCCACCATCAGGAGCGGAAGACGAGGAACAACTAACCAGGAATCAGCTTATCGCCCAGTCTTAAAGTGCCCCAGGACGAGGACCAATTCATCACCAAGGACCCCGAGTAATGTCTTGGATTATGCAACAACGATCCGAAAGATGTGTATACCATAGTAATATGTCGTATTGTATTTTTTTTGGCTGTCATTCGAGTAACTTGACAGTTGACCGCGGTAGAGAGCAGACGTGTCGGCCGGTGCTCCGTTCAAACGAAAAGTAACGTGCCTTGTGAAATTGTTAAAAAAAGTATTTAAACTGTTTATTCTTACATTTTCGTCAGTTATATAATTACTTAACAATGTCAAATGATTCAGAAGTGTGTGGTAAATGTCTCATGTGTCTGGAGACGGCGAATGTGAAAGACATTATTAAATGCTCATGGGTTTGTGAAAATTACTTTCATGTTCAGTGTAAATCTTTGAAAACGGCAGAAAACCTAAGAAACTTTGGTTTGAAGAAAGACACCTTGAAATGTGAGATGTTCAAAGCTCTTAAGGTGAGTAATATTGATCCGGTTGTTGATATAAAGCTTTAATGGAACAAGTCGCTGAAATCCACCGCCAGTTACCGGCTCTCCAAAAAGTTGTTCATAAAATATAATCCTTGGAAAACAGTGTCAAATTTATATCTGAACAGTTTGAAATTTCGTGCTACTACAAAAAATAATTCAAGAAAAAAATTATAGACTAGAGAAATAAAATGGAGTTTTAAAGAAATCGGTCACGAGCTAGGAGAAAGAGTTAACGAACTTGAACAATAGAGTAGAAACATGAAAATTGAAATTGTTGGAATGACTGAGACGAGAGGCGAAAACTGTATTGCGCTAGTAGGCGAAATCGCTAAGGCTGTTGGCATTGACGTGGGTGATAAGGATGTCCAAGTTGCTCACAGATTACCCAGCAGCAGAAGAGACCAGCCTAGGCCAATACTTGCTCAAGTGCTCTCCCGACAAACAAGAGATCAATGTTTACAGAAATTCAAAGAAAACAAGACGCTGTTGGCATCAGAAGTGAATGCTAGATTTCCTGCAAGTAGGATTTTTATAAATGAACATCAACATGCACTACAATAAATATCTTCTCTGGGAAACAAAGAAAGTAGCAAGAGAGAACAATTTAAAGTTTGTGTGGGTACGCTACGCGAAAATATTTGTAAGAAAAGAGGAAGTGAAACCGGCCAAAAGAATCAGACTTAGTGCCTACAAGAATTTCTAGTTAAACCCCTGTAAGTTTCCAAAAATATTTTATAAATTAATTTCTACAATCATTAGATGCATATATTTTCACATGGATCTGTCTTGACTGTTCTGAATTAGATAAAACTTTTGTATATAATGGTTTAAGTGTCTTGCATTTAAATATTAGAAGTATGTATAATCAAAATATTTGAAAAGTTCTTGGTCTTGTTATCAGATATTAGAGTAAAATTTGATATTATAGTTCTTACTAAAACCTGTATAAGCGGGCAGAGTTCGATGTACTCCATTGTGAACTACAGCGCTTACTTAAGCGAAACAACGCTTCATAAAAGAGATGGAGTAGCAGTGTTTATCAGTAGCGAGCTGGCTGCTGACGTAGAGAAGATTGTCCTCGCGGGAGCAGTCTGCTTGACGTGTGTCAAGTTGGCGACCACACATTTGAATTTCAAGGTCAAAATTTGTCACGAATTAGTGCTCAATTTGTGCTAATTTGTGCCGTAGAAATCAGAGTTTGTGCTGCATTACGTAAAAAGTTATAGCATATATTAAGGTGGTCGCCAACTTGACGTCAAGTTGGCGACCACCCAAAAAAAATATCAATTTTTTGGAATGAATTTTATATCACGAATTAGTGCTCAATTTGTGCTAAATTGTGCCGACGAAATCAGAATTTGTGCTGCATTACGTAAAAAGTTATAGCAAATATTAAGGTGGTCGCCAACTTGACGTCAAGTTGGCGACAACCCAATGAAAATATCAATTTTTTGGAATGAATTTTATGTCACAAATTAGTGCTCAATTTGTGCTAATTTGTGCCGTCGAAATCAGAATTTGTGCTGCATTACGTAAAAAGTTATAGCATATAGTAAGTTGGTCGCCAACTTGACGTCAAGTTGGCGACCACCCAAAGAAAATATTAATTTTTTGGAATTAATTTTATATCACGAATTAGTGCTCAATTTGTGCTGCCAGATGCCAAAATTTCGAGCTTATCGCAACGTAAACTAAAATGTTATAGCCCTTGATATGTTTGAAGCGAATTGACAGCTGGCGACCACACATTGGAATTTCAAGGTCAAAATTTGTCACGAATTAGTGCTCCATTTGTGCTAATTTGTGCCGTAGAAATCAGAGTTTGTGCTGCATTACGTAAAAAGTTATAGCATATAGTAAGTTGGTCGCCAACTTGACGTCTAGTTGGCGACCACCCAAGGAAAATATCAATTTTTTTTAATGAATTTTATATCACGAATTAGTGCTCAATTTGTGCTAATTTGTGCCGTAGAAATCAGAATTTGTCTTGCATTACGTAAAAAGTTATAGCAAATATTAAGGTGGTCGCCAACTGGACGTCAAGTTGGCGACCACCCAAGGAAAATATCAATTTTTTGGAATGAATTTTATGTCACGAATTAGTGCTCAATTTGTGCTAACTTGTGCCGTCGAAATCAGAATTTGTGCTGCATTACGTAAAAAGTTATAGCATATATTAAGGTGGTCGCCAACTTGACGTCAAGTTGGCGACCACCCAAGGAAAATATCAATTTTTTGGAATGAATTTTATGTCACGAATTAGTGCTCAATTTAAGCTAAATTGTGCCGTCGAAATCAGAATTTGTGCTGCATTACGTAAAAAGTTATAGCAAATATTAAGGTGGTCGCCAACTTGACGTCAAGTTGGCGACCACCCAATGAAAATATCAATTTTTTGGAATGAATTTTATGTCACAAATTAGTGCTCAATTTGTGCTAATTTGTGCCGTCGAAATCAGAATTTGTGCTGCATTACGTAAAAAGTTATAGCATATAGTAAGTTGGTCGCCAACTTGACGTCAAGTTGGCGACCACCTTAATATATGCTATAACTTTTTACGTAATGCAGCACAAATTCTGATTTCTACGGCACTAATTAGCACAAATTGAGCACTAATTCGTGATATAAAATTCATTCCAAAAAATTGATATTTTCCTTTGGTGGTCGCCAACTTGACGTCAAATTGGCGACCACCTTAATATTTGCTATAACTTTTTACGTAATGCAGCACAAACTCTGATTTCTACGGCACAAATTAGCACAAATGGAGCACTAATTCGTGACAAATTTTGACCTTGAAATTCCAATGTGTGGTCGCCAGCTGTCAATTTGCTTCAAACATATCAAGGGCTATAACTATTTAGTTTACGTTGCGATAAGCTCGAAATTTTGGCATCTGGCAGCACAAATTGAGCACTAATTCGTGTAATAAAATTCATTCCGAAAAATTGATATTTTCCTTGGGTGGTCGCCAACTTGACGTCAAGTTGGCGACCAACTTACTATATGCTATAACTTTTTACGTAATGCAGCACAAACTCTGATTTCTACGGCACAAATTAGCACAAATGGAGCACTAATATGTGACAAATTTTGACCTTGAAATTCCAATGTGTGGTCGCCAGCTGTCAATTCGCTTCAAACATATCAAGGGCTATAACTTTTTAGTTTACGTTGCGATAAGCTCGAATTTTGCCATCTGGCAGCACAAATTGAGCACTAATTCGTGATATAAAATTCATTCCGAAAAATTGATATTTTCCTTGGGTGGTCGCCAACTTGACGTCAAGTTGGCGACCAACTTACTATATGCTATAACTTTTTGGGTAATGCAGCACAAACTCTGATTTCTACGGCACAAATTAGCACAAATGGAGCACTAATTCGTGACAAATTTTGACCTTGAAATTCCAATGTGTGGTCGCCAGCTGTCAATTCGCTTCAAACATATCAAGGGCTATAACTTTTTAGTTTACGTTGCGATAAGCTCGAAATTTTGGCATCTGGCAGCACAAATTGAGCACTAATTCGTGATGTAAAATTCATTCCGAAAAATTGATATTTTCCTTGGGTGGTCGCCAACTTGACGTCAAGTTGGCGACCAACTTACTATATGCTATAACTTTTTACGTAATTCAGCACAAACTCTGATTTCTACGGCACAAATTACCACAAATGGAGCACTAATTCGTGACAAATTTTGACCTTGAAATTCCAATGTGTGGTCGCCAGCTGTCAATTCGCTTCAAACATATCAAGGGCTATAACGTTTTAGTTTACGTTGCGATAAGCTCGAAATTTTGCCATCTGGCAGCACAAATTGAGCACTAATTCGTGATGTAAAATTAATTCCGAAAAATATATATTTTCCTTGGGTGGTCGCCAACTTGACGTCAAGTTGGCGACCAACTTACTATATGCTATAACTTTTTACGTAATGCAGCACAAACTCTGATTTCTACGGCACAAATTAGCACAAATTGAGCACTAATTCGTGACATAAAATTCATTCCAAAAAATTGATATTTTCCTTGGGTGGTCGCCAACTTGATGTCAAGTTGGCGACCACCTTAATATATGCTATAACTTTTTACGTAATGCAGCACAAATTCTGATTTCTACAGCACTAATTAGCACAAATTGGGCACTAATTCGTGATGTAAAATTCATTCCGAAAAATTGATATTTTCCTTGGGTGGTCGCCAACTTGACGTCAAGTTGGCGACCAACTTACTATATGCTATAACTTTTTACGTAATGCAGCACAAACTCTGATTTCTACGGCACAAATTAGCACAAATGGAGCACTAATTCGTGACAAATTTTGACCTTGTAATTCCAATGTGTGGTCGCCAGCTGTCAATTCGCTTCAAACATATCAAGGGCTATAACTTTTTAGTTTACGTTGCGATAAGCTCGAAATTTTGCCATCTGGCAGCACAAATTGAGCACTAATTCGTGATATAAAATTCATTCCGAAAAATTGATATTTTCCTTGGGTGGTCGCCAACTTGACGTCAAGTTGGCGACCACCTTAATATATGCTATAACTTTTTACGTAATGCAGCACAAATTCTGATTTCTACGGCACTAATTAGCACAAATTGAGCACTAATTCGTGATATAAAATTCATTCCAAAAAATTGATATTTTCCTTGGGTGGTCGCCAACTTGACGTCAAGTTGGCGACCAACTTACTATATGCTATAACTTTTTACGTAATGCAGCACAAACTCTGATTTCTACGGCACAAATTAGCACAAATGGAGCACTAATTCGTGACAAATTTTGACCTTGAAATTCCAATGTGTGGTTGCCAGCTGTCAATTCGCTTCAAACATATCAAGGGCTATAACTTTTTAGTTTACGTTGCGATAAGCTCGAAATTTTGGCATCTGGCAGCACAAATTGAGCACTAATTTTTGATATAAAATTCATTCCGAAAAATTGATATTTTCCTTGGGTGGTCGCCAACTTGACGTCAAGTTGGCGACCACCTTAATATATGCTATAACTTTTTACGTAATGCAGCACAAACTCTGATTTCTATGGCACAAATTAGCACAAATGGAGCACTAATTCGTGACATAAAATTCATTCCAAAAAATTGATATTTTCCTTGGGTGGTCGCCAACTTGACGTCAAGTTGGCGACCACCTTAATATATGCTATAACTTTTTACGTAATGCAGCACAAATTCTGATTTCTACGGCACTAATTAGCACAAATTGAGCACTAATTCGTGATGTAAAATTCATTCCGAAAAATTGATATTTTCCTTGGGTGGTCGCCAACTTGACGTCAAGTTGGCGACCACCTTAATATTTGCTATAACTTTTTACGTAATGCAGCACAAACTCTGATTTCTACGGCACAAATTATCACAAATGGAGCACTAATTCGTGACAAATTTTGACCTTGAAATTCCAATGTGTGGTCGCCAGCTGTCAATTCGCTTCAAACATATCAAGGGCTATAACTATTTAGTTTACGTTGCGATAAGCTCGAAATTTTGGCATCTGGCAGCACAAATTGAGCACTAATTCGTGTAATAAAATTCATTCCGAAAAATTGATATTTTCCTTGGGTGGTCGCCAACTTGACGTCAAGTTGGCGACCAACTTACTATATGCTATAACTTTTTACGTAATGCAGCACAAACTCTGATTTCTACGGCACAAATAAGCACAAATGGAGCACTAATATGTGACAAATTTTGACCTTGAAATTCCAATGTGTGGTCGCCAGCTGTCAATTCGCTTCAAACATATCAAGGGCTATAACTTTTTAGTTTACGTTGCGATAAGCTCAAAATTTTGGCATCTGGCAGCACAAATTGAGCACTAATTTTTGATATAAAATTCATTCCGAAAAATTGATATTTTCCTTGGGTGGTCGCCAACTTGACGTCAAGTTGGCGACCACCTTAATATATGCTATAACTTTTTACGTAATGCAGCACAAACTCTGATTTCTACGGCACAAATTAGCACAAATGGAGCACTAATTCGTGACATAAAATTCATTCCAAAAAATTGATATTTTCCTTGGGTGGTCGCCAACTTGACGTCAAGTTGGCGACCACCTTAATATATGCTATAACTTTTTACGTAATGCAGCACAAATTCTGATTTCTACGGCACTAATTAGCACAAATTGAGCACTAATTCGTGATGTAAAATTCATTCCGAAAAATTGATATTTTCCTTGGGTGGTCGCCAACTTGACGTCAAGTTGGCGACCAACTTACTATATGCTATAACTTTTTACGTAATTCAGCACAAACTCTGATTTCTAAGGCACAAATTACCACAAATGGAGCACTAATTCGTGACAAATTTTGACCTTGAAATTCCAATGTGTGGTCGCCAGCTGTCAATTCGCTTCAAACATATCAAGGGCTATAACGTTTTAGTTTACGTTGCGATAAGCTCGAAATTTTGGCATCTGGCAGCACAAATTGAGCACTAATTTGTGATATAAAATTCATTCCGAAAAATTGATATTTTCCTTGGGTGGTCGCCAACTTGACGTCAAGTTGGCGACCACCTTAATATATGCTATAACTTTTTACGTAATGCAGCACAAACTCTGATTTCTACGGCACAAATTAGCACAAATGGAGCACTAATTCGTGACAAATTTTGACCTTGAAATTCCAATATGTGGTCGCCAGCTGTCAATTCGCTTCAAACATATCAAGGGCTATAACTTTTTAGTTTACCTTGCGATAAGCTCGAAATTTTGGCATCTGGCAGCACAAATTGAGCACTAATTCGTGATATAAAATTCATTCCGAAAAATTGATATTTTCCTTGGGTGGTCGCCAACTTGACGTCAAGTTGGCGACCACCTTAATATATGCTATAACTTTTTACGTATTGCAGCACAAATTCTGATTTCTACGGCACAAATTAGCACAAATTGAGCACTAATTCGTGACATAAAATTCATTCCAAAAAATTGATATTTTCCTTGGGTGGTCGCCAACTTGTCGTCAAGTTGGCGACCACCTTAATATATGCTATAACTTTTTACGTAATGCAGCACAAATTCTGATTTCTACGGCACTAATTAGCACAAATTGAGCACTAATTCGTGATATAAAATTCATTCCAAAAAATTGATATTTTCCTTTGGTGGTCGCCAACTTGACGTCAAGTTGGCGACCACCTTAATATTTGCTATAACTTTTTACGTAATGCAGCACAAACTCTAATTTCTACGGCACAAATTATCACAAATGGAGCACTAATTCGTGACAAATTTTGACCTTGAAATTCCAATGTGTGGTCGCCAGCTGTCAATTCGCTTCAAACATATCAAGGGCTATAACTTTTTAGTTTACGTTGCGATAAGCTCGAAATTTTGCCATCTGGCAGCACAAATTGAGCACTAATTCGTGATATAAAATTCATTCCGAAAAATTGATATTTTCCTTGGGTGGTCGCCAACTTGACGTCAAGTTGGCGACCAACTTTCTATATGCTATAACTTTTTACGTAATGCAGCACAAACTCTGATTTCTACGGCACAAATTAGCACAAATGGAGCACTAATATGTGACAAATTTTGACCTTGAAATTCCAATGTGTGGTCGCCAGCTTTCAATTCGCTTCAAACATATCAAGGGCTATAACTTTTTAGTTTACGTTGCGATAAGCTCGAAATTTTGCCATCTGGCAGCACAAATTGAGCACTAATTCGTGATATAAAATTCATTCCGAAAAATTGATATTTTCCTTGGGTGGTCGCCAACTTGACGTCAAGTTGGCGACCAACTTTCTATATGCTATAACTTTTTGGGTAATGCAGCACAAACTCTGATTTCTACGGCACAAATTAGCACAAATGGAGCACTAATTCGTGACAAATTTTGACCTTGAAATTCCAATGTGTGGTCGCCAGCTGTCAATTCGCTTCAAACATATCAAGGGCTATAACTTTTTAGTTTACCTTGCGATAAGCTCGAAATTTTGGCATCTGGCAGCACAAATTGAGCACTAATTCGTGATACAAAATTCATTCCGAAAAATTGATATTTTCCTTGGGTGGTCGCCAACTTGACGTCAAGTTGGCGACCAACTTACTATATGCTATAACTTTTTACGTAATGCAGCACAAACTCTGATTTCTACGGCACAAATTAGCACAAATGGAGCACTAATTCGTGACAAATTTTGACCTTGTAATTCCAATGTGTGGTCGCCAGCTGTCAATTCGCTTCAAACATATCAAGGGCTATAACTTTTTTGTTTACGTTGCGATAAGCTCGAAATTTTGCCATCTGGCAGCACAAATTGAGCACTAATTCGTGATATAAAATTCATTCCGAAAAATTGATATTTTCCTTGGGTGGTCGCCAACTTGACGTCAAGTTGGCGACCACCTTAATATATGCTATAACTTTTTACGTAATGCAGCACAAACTCTGATTTCTACGGCACAAATTAGCACAAATGGAGCACTAATTCGTGACATAAAATTCATTCCAAAAAATTGATATTTTCCTTGGGTGGTCGCCAACTTGACGTCATGTTGGCGACCACCTTAATATATGCTATAACTTTTTACGTAATGCAGCACAAATTCTGATTTCTACGGCACTAATTAGCACAAATTGAGCACTAATTCGTGATGTAAAATTCATTCCGAAAAATTGATATTTTCCTTGGGTGGTCGCCAACTTGACGTCAAGTTGGCGACCAACTTACTATATGCTATAACTTTTTACGTAATTCAGCACAAACTCTGATTTCTACTGCACAAATTACCACAAATGGAGCACTAATTCGTGACAAATTTTGACCTTGAAATTCCAATGTGTGGTCGCCAGCTGTCAATTCGCTTCAAACATATCAAGGGCTATAACGTTTTAGTTTACGTTGCGATAAGCTCGAAATTTTGCCATCTGGCAGCACAAATTGAGCACTAATTCGTGATAAAAAATTCATTCCGAAAAATTGATATTTTCCTTGGGTGGTCGCCAACTTGACGTCAAGTTGGCGACTACCTTAATATATGCTATAACTTTTTACGTAATGCAGCACAAACTCTGATTTCTACGGCACAAATTAGCACAAATGGAGCACTAATTCGTGACAAATTTTGACCTTGAAATTCCAATATGTGGTCGCCAGCTGTCAATTCGCTTCAAACATATCAAGGGCTATAACTTTTTAGTTTACGTTGCGATAA
Source organism: Bacillus rossius redtenbacheri (assembly GCF_032445375.1). Taxonomy (NCBI): domain Eukaryota; kingdom Metazoa; phylum Arthropoda; class Insecta; order Phasmatodea; family Bacillidae; genus Bacillus; species Bacillus rossius. Next base: position 213,771,842 of record NC_086330.1, on the reverse strand, counting down.
GCTCGAAATTTTGGCATCTGGCAGCACAAATTGAGCACTAATTCGTGATGTAAAATTCATTCCGAAAAATTGATATTTTCCTTGGGTGGTCGCCAACTTGACGTCAAGTTGGCGACCAACTTACTATATGCTATAACTTTTTACGTAATGCAGCACAAACTCTGATTTCTACGGCACAAATTAGCACAAATGGAGCACTAATTCGTGACAAATTTTGACCTTGAAATTCCAATGTGTGGTCGCCAGCTGTCAATTCGCTTCAAATATATCAAGGGCTATAACGTTTTAGTTTACGTTGCGATAAGCTCGAAATTTTGGCATCTGGCAGCACAAATTGAGCACTAATTCGTGATATAAAATTCATTCCGAAAAATTGATATTTTCCTTGGGTGGTCGCCAACTTGACGTCAAGTTGGCGACCAACTTACTATATGCTATAACTTTTTACGTAATGCAGCACAAACTCTGATTTCTACGGCACAAATTAGCACAAATGGAGCACTAATTCGTGACAAATTTTGACCTTGAAATTCCAATGTGTGGTTGCCAGCTGTCAATTCGCTTCAAACATATCAAGGGCTATAACTTTTTAGTTTACGTTGCGATAAGCTCGAAATTTTGGCATCTGGCAGCACAAATTGAGCACTAATTTTTGATATAAAATTCATTCCGAAAAATTGATATTTTCCTTGGGTGGTCGCCAACTTGACGTCAAGTTGGCGACCACCTTAATATATGCTATAACTTTTTACGTAATGCAGCACAAACTCTGATTTCTACGGCACAAATTAGCACAAATGGAGCACTAATTCGTGACAAATTTTGACCTTGAAATTCCAATATGTGGTCGCCAGCTGTCAATTCGCTTCAAACATATCAAGGGCTATAACTTTTTAGTTTACCTTGCGATAAGCTCGAAATTTTGGCATCTGGCAGCACAAATTGAGCACTAATTCGTGATATAAAATTCATTCCGAAAAATTGATATTTTCCTTGGGTGGTCGCCAACTTGACGTCAAGTTGGCGACCACCTTAATATATGCTATAACTTTTTACGTATTGCAGCACAAATTCTGATTTCTACGGCACAAATTAGCACAAATTGAGCACTAATTCGTGACATAAAATTCATTCCAAAAAATTGATATTTTCCTTGGGTGGTCGCCAACTTGACGTCAAGTTGGCGACCACCTTAATATATGCTATAACTTTTTACGTAATGCAGCACAAATTCTGATTTCTACGGCACTAATTAGCACAAATTGAGCACTAATTCGTGATATAAAATTCATTCCAAAAAATTGATATTTTCCTTTGGTGGTCGCCAACTTGACGTCAAATTGGCGACCACCTTAATATTTGCTATAACTTTTTACGTAATGCAGCACAAACTCTGATTTCTACGGCACAAATTAGCACAAATGGAGCACTAATTCGTGACAAATTTTGACCTTGAAATTCCAATGTGTGGTCGCCAGCTGTCAATTTGCTTCAAACATATCAAGGGCTATAACTATTTAGTTTACGTTGCGATAAGCTCGAAATTTTGGCATCTGGCAGCACAAATTGAGCACTAATTCGTGTAATAAAATTCATTCCGAAAAATTGATATTTTCCTTGGGTGGTCGCCAACTTGACGTCAAGTTGGCGACCAACTTACTATATGCTATAACTTTTTACGTAATGCAGCACAAACTCTGATTTCTACGGCACAAATTAGCACTAATGGAGCACTAATATGTGACAAATTTTGACCTTGAAATTCCAATGTGTGGTCGCCAGCTGTCAATTCGCTTCAAACATATCAAGGGCTATAACTTTTTAGTTTACGTTGCGATAAGCTCGAATTTTGCCATCTGGCAGCACAAATTGAGCACTAATTCGTGATATAAAATTCATTCCGAAAAATTGATATTTTCCTTGGGTGGTCGCCAACTTGACGTCAAGTTGGCGACCAACTTACTATATGCTATAACTTTTTGGGTAATGCAGCACAAACTCTGATTTCTACGGCACAAATTAGCACAAATGGAGCACTAATTCGTGACAAATTTTGACCTTGTAATTCCAATGTGTGGTCGCCAGCTGTCAATTCGCTTCAAACATATCAAGGGCTATAACTTTTTAGTTTACTTTGCGATAAGCTCGAAATTTTGCCATCTGGCAGCACAAATTGAGCACTAATTCGTGATATAAAATTCATTCCGAAAAATTGATATTTTCCTTGGGTGGTCGCCAACTTGACGTCAAGTTGGCGACCACCTTAATATATGCTATAACTTTTTACGTAATGCAGCACAAATTCTGATTTCTACGGCACTAATTAGCACAAATTGAGCACTAATTCGTGATATAAAATTCATTCCAAAAAATTGATATTTTCCTTGGGTGGTCGCCAACTTGACGTCAAGTTGGCGACCACCTTAATATTTGCTATAACTTTTTACGTAATGCAGCACAAATTCTGATTTCTACGGCACAAATTAGCACAAATTGAGCACTAATTCGTGTCAAATTTTGACCTTGAAATTCCAATGTGTGGTCGCCAACTTGACACACGTGTCTGCTTGCGTGTCACTGTCGCGCGCAGTTACAGCAGCACCGCTGTTTCAAGTCGTGCTTCGCTATTAGCAGTTTACACATCTCCATCTGGGTGTCTTGATGACTTCCTTAATTCATTAGACAGTGAGTTTACTATTCACAATACTTCAAAATTAATGCTAGTTGGTGACATTAATATAAATATATGTTCTACTGTTTATGATAAATACACAGAAAAATATTCAAACATTCTTGTTAAAAATGGCTTGACATCTTGAATTAACAAATACACCGCAAAACACTTTTCAGACAAACCTGTATAGACCATGCGTTTGCAAAAATAAAAATGATGTTTATGCTGCTGTGTTACACACTAATATTACAGACCATTTTTCTACTGTTATTAGCTACAATATTTTGTGTCAAAGGTCTCTTAAGAAAAACAATATACAAGCAAATTTTGATGGAAAATTTTATCTGATTTTCTTGAATTCGAGTCTTGGAATTCTGTATTAAATGAACAAAATGTTGATATCGCAGCAGATAATTTTGTAAATTTGATATAAAATTACATAGACAAAGCTAGTTCGCTTACTGTTAATATGCGTAAGTTAGTAAAAATGTTAAAACCATGGATTACAATCGGGTTGATTAAATCTATTAGAACACGAGACAAAAGTAAACAACCATTTAATACGCAGCTAAGACAAACATTGTGTAACTACAGAAATAGGCTTACGTCTCTTATACGAATAACTAAATACAATTATTATAAAAGAAAAGTTTCTGAAGCACAAAATGATTCTAAAAAAGTTTGGAATATTATTAAAGATGTTACTGGCTCAAATGATAATAACATAATAAATGCCATGCCAAATCCTGAGCAAGCTGCAAACACACTAAATAGATATTTTAGAAATGTTGGAAATGCTATTGCTTCAGAAATCATTAGAAGTAATTCTAGTAATAAGTCTAGAAATTATTCAGTTGCTACAAATATTGTTCAAGGGTCTTTATTCTTAGCTCCTGTGTGAGAATTATTTCTGAAATTTAAAACTCCAATGCGTTGGGTTCTGATAAGATAAGTGTAAACATATTAAAATAACATAGATATAAATTGTGCAAATTTAAGCTTAAGTTTAGGGAAATTTCCTAGACGGTTCAAGGAAGCGATTGTCATACCATTGCATAAAGGGGGTAGCTTTGCATCCTCAAATTTTAGACCAATCTCTATATTAAGCAACATTCCAGAAATTATAGAAAAAAGTGTTAAAAAACAATGTCATTTTTGGATAACAACAAAATACTGTCTGCAAACCAATTCGGGTTTAGATAAGGCTTAAGTACAAATGATGCTCTAATTAAAGTAACAAACTTTGTGCACAAAGCCATAGAACAAGATAAAACATGTATTGGTGAAATGTTGTATCTTGCTAAAGCTTTGGATACAGTCTCGTATAAAATACTTTTAGATAAACTGGATAAAGTAGGAATAAGAGGTTTGGCAAATACTTGGTTAATGTGTTATTTGGAGGGTAGATCTCAGAGAGTCAAAGTAAATAATAAATTAGGAGACATCCTATATATAAATATAGGCGTCCCACAAGGCAGTGTTCTTTTGCCAATTTTGTTTCTGATAAATATAAATGATCTATGTAACTTAGACATAACGGGGCAGATAGTTTCTTTTGCAGATGATACCTACTGCAGTTTTATATTCATCCTACAGTTGGCCTTCGGTTTTTTGAAATGGTAAATAACGAACTTAAAAAAGTCAAAGAAATATTAGATGATAGTTTTCTTTCTCTAAACATAAATAAAACCAAATATATAACTTTCTCTGCTAACATTTTGGGTCAACCTAACGAACATGAACTAAAAATTAATGTATGTAACGAAATAAACGTTAACTGTGAAAAATGTAGTGTCATAGAAAGAGTACAGTATATAAAATACTTAGGTATAGTGCTCGGCCCTTTTCTAAAATGGGATAAACATGTTTCTTATCTATAAACAAGATTCGAAATTGCTATTTTTCAGTCTGTTATGCAGTATGGCATTCTGGCTTGAGGAGGGATGAGCAAAACATCAATTAAGCCACTTATAACAATTCAAAAACTTATTTTACGAGTAATTTAAAAAAAACATGTGTACCCATCCAATGAACTTTTTAAACTATTAAATGTATTTGATATCAAAAGATTGTTTATTAGAGCTGCAATAATTAATATGTATAAAGGGATAACCACTTAAATTATATAGATCATAACTATCCTACACGGCATCGACAGAATATAAATTTACAAATCCCTCTATTTAATAAAACAATATCTCAGAGATCTTTAGAATTTTTGCTTCCAAAAATTGTTGTTATTCTTCCTGGAAAACTAAAAACTATTTTCAAATGAAAAAATATAAGTTAATATTTGGCTAGATAATTTAACTGATGAAGAGATGGCTTTAGTATTTAAGTAAGTTTTATATATATATATATATATATATATATATATATATATTGTTATAACTTTGTACCTGTACTTTACTCAAATACTAATTTTTATATAATTATATTTTCATTTATTCATGTTACAATGTTATAATTTATACCTTTTTGTTTAAACATAATAATTATTTTTAATAAATTGTTTTTTTTAACATTCATCTTTATAGAACTAATGTAAAGTTTCTTAGGTTATATTTTATATATTTATTTCTCAGTTATTATACATTTACAAATGTTTACAATCTTCAAAATACCGCATGTAATTTAAAGTGACTAGATGCACTTACATACAAGATTGCTTTCGTGAGTGCTAAGTTTCCTGGTTAGTTAAGTGAACATTGTTAACAAAGTGTAAATAATGTTTGACGAATGTTATAAATGTTATTGACAACTCAGAGGTAGAATTTGCAGCGAAAGCTAAGAGTCTCAAGTCAATAGGCGAGATGTAAGTTCGTAACTGAGTTGAAGCCATTTAAACTATTGAATATTTTTTTCATGCAATACCAGTTGAATCAAAACAAAGATAATTAAATTTCTTAAATTTAACATTGATAATATTGTTTAGAATGTTGAATTGAAGTGTGAAATATTTGTGATTATTTTTATTACAAAAAAAAATGATGGTTATGGTTCTAGTAATTTTACTAAACCTAACTTTTCAAGGATCGTATTTTATTTAATTTAAATATTATGATATTCAATTTTTCAGAGTAATATTAACACAAATTTGACTTTTTGTATTGGTATTTAAAAGTCGTAATTTGGTTAGCTTTAGAAGTATCAGCATTCCACTTAATGTTTATAAACCAGAATGTACACATTCATATTGATCTATAAGTGTAGTTGGTACGGTAGGTCAATATCTTACACATGGTTTTTTTATATTTTCCATTTATGAAATTTTAAAGTTTTATTTTGTTATAAGTGAAACAATTTTAGATACGCTAGCAGTTTATGTAAATGGCGGTCATGCGCCAGGCTTCAGGCTGAGGTTGTGGTATCGGTCCGCCATCTTGGATTGTGATGTCACGGCGGCCATCTTAGATGAGCGTAACGGGACACAGCTTATCGGGTCAAGTATTACCGTGACCTTAACCTTTGTCCTTGACCCCGGCAGACATATTGGATCTGCCATATTGGATCCGACATCTTTTAATCGAGCGCCCCAATCATTATGATGAAATTTTCGTCTCTGTTGCCATATTGATTTTTTTCTGTTCCACTGGAAGCCGCCATCTTGGATACCGTCGACTTTATTTCTGCTGTTTGTTCCTAGAGAGCGCCAGCATCGCTCTTGATTTTTTTCTGTTCCACTGGAAGTCTACATCTTAAATACCGTCGTCTTTGTTTCTGTTTTTTTTTTCCTAGATAGCGCCAGCGTCGCTCTTGATTTTTTTCTGTTCTGCTGGAGGTTGCCATCTTGGATACCGTCGACTTTGTTTCTGTTGTTTGTTCCTAGAGAGCGACAGCGTCGCTCTGTCACATCACATAAAGTCGATGTTCCATTACCTTCCATAGCTATTATTGTCCTTATCGACATATTAAATATAACTTTTTATGCAAAATACATTAGAAGCGCTGTGATTCGAACCATCGAAGCTCGGATCTTTAGGTTGGGAAACATACGCCTTTAACCGTTCGGCCATCGAGACATTTACCAGACTTGTATTTTTTTTAAATTTTAAGTAATAATAGCACTACCTGTTCGAGACAGAACCACCATCTTGTATTAAGACGTAACTGTTGCAATTATCGTTACGGTCGCCATCTTTAAAATCCGCAATTTTTATGTTAGAAAACCGGGAAAAATTTTAAAAATATTAAAAAAATTAAATAATCGAATTAAATAATAAAAATCTGAAAAACCACTGTTGCACTTATCGTAAAGGTCGCCATCTTGGATTAAATATATGTTGCATATTTCGATACGCCCGCCATCTTGGTTGAGTAATATGTCATCGTTACACTTTATGTTACGACCGTCATATTGGATCCTTTTTTATGTTTCATTTTCGTTACGGCCGGCATCTTGTAAATCTTTATTTATTATCCGATTTTAATGAAAAAAAGTAAAAGTTCATCAAAAAATTAACTTATAAGAATTCTGATTGATTATATCGATTCCTGTCCTTGGTTCGAAACCGATGAGGGCAACAAAAATAAAAAAACAGATCCTTCCTCCACAGAAGCCACCTACAGACTGACCTACCACCAATACCAAGGTATATATCGACAGCTGGTATGACGTCATGTCAGCCATTTTGTCTTCGTCCGCTGGAGACCTATCATCTTGTTTTCGTCTGCTAGAGTGTGCTGACGACATGTTAGTATAATTTACTGTTCACCATACCTTTAACCTTGTCTGTTGGCATTGAACTTTGCCAATGACCTTGAACTTTGTCCTTACCCTTGAAATTTGACCTTGACCTTGAACTTTTACCTTGAACTTTTACCTTGACCTTTAACTTTGACCTTGATATAACCCAAGATGGCGACCGTAACGATAAGTGCAACAGTGGTTTTTAAGATTTTTATTATTTAATTCGATAATTTATTTTTTTTATGATTTTTTTAATTTTTCCCGATTTTATAACATAAAATCGCGGATATTAAATATGGCGACCGTAACGATAATTGCAACAGTTACGTCTTAATACAAGATGGTGGTTCTGTCTCGAACAGGTAGTGCTATTATTACTTAAAATTAAAAAAAATACAAGTCCGAATATACATAATATTTTTATATTAACTTATTTAATTCTCAGTCTGGTTAATGTCTCGATGGCCGAGCGGTTAAAGGCGTATGTTTCCCAACCTAAAGATCAAAGCTTCGATGGTTCGAATCACAGCGCTTCCAATGTATTTTGCATAAAAAATTAAATTAAATATTACGATAAGGACAATAATAGCTATGGAAGGTAATGGAACATCGACCTTATGTGATGTGACAGAGCGACGCTGTCGCTCTCTAGGAACAAACAACAGAAACAAAGCCGACGGTATCCATGATGGTGACCTCCAGTGGAACAGAAAAAAATCAAGAGCGAAGCTGGCACTCTCTAGGAACAAACAGCAGAAATAAAGTCGACGGTATCCAAGATGGCGGCCTCCAGTGGAACAGAAAAAAATCAATATGGCGACAGAGACGAAAATTTCATCATAATGAGTGGGGCGCTCCATTAAAAGATGGGGATCAATGTGGCGGATTCAATATATCTGCCGGGGTCAAGGACAAAGGTCAAGGTCACGGTACTTCTTGTCATTTTACGCTGTGTCCCGTTACTCTCATCCAAGATGGCCGCCGGGACGTCACAATCCAAGATGGCGGACCGATACCACAACCACAGCCTGAAGTCTGGCACAGGACCGCCATTTACACACTACTGCTAGCTGTTGTCTTTAAAAGTTCTCGCACTTCGGAAGTATAAAACTCATAATAAACCAAGAAAATCTAATTATTACAAGCAAATAAATAATACACAAAAATAATTTAAATTGAGCTATGTGTTCATAACTAGTTAAAAACTTTTTTTTAAATGCTGTTACAAGTAATTTTTATGCACATAGTAAAATGATTCGATTCATCGATGCGAAGTAAAGTCATCTAGAAATTCGGTTTTTAAAATATTTATTTACTATATTACTTGAATATGTTTATTTAAATAATTGTATCAAGTGTGGTATATAATAGGGCATAGTTGTCCTGGGTTATTGGTGTGTTGCCTGGTTCCGGGTAATCCATCGTGGATTGTGACATCACGGCTGCCATCTTGGATGACCTTGACCTTGACTTTGGCCGTCATCATGTATGACCTAGAACTATGATTTCGACTCTGACCAAAGCCACCATTCTGGATTACTTTGACCTGATTGCCATCTTGGATTCCATCGTACTGTTTTCTTTTGCTGGAGGCCACCATCTCTTCATACCATCTTGTCTTCGTCTACTGGAGGCCGCCATGACAAGTTACATCTCTGGTATGTAAACTTACACCTTTGACATTACCGTTATCCAGACATACGAGTAAAACTTGCAATTGAAATACATCTTAACATTTATAAATTTTTAATATGAAAGATTAATTGCAGCACCTGTTTATGCCGAGCCGCCATTTTAGTTTTATTTACTTGCTTCTTGAAGTTTTAGTGTCGCATATTGAACACGTCGATGGTAGAGAGTCTATCGCCATTTTGTTTTAAAATTGTGTACTAGGAATGTTTGTTTTGCATATTGTACACATCGTTTGCTAGAGTGTGCTGCAGTCATGTTAGTAGGGAATAGTGTAGGAGCTCTGGGACGAGCTTGACCTTCAAATTTGAACTCAGCCACCATACAAAAAAAAAGGTTTGTTATTTGCAGTGGATGACCATTTAGTGAAGTCATTTTGTTTTTGTCTGCTATGGGCCACCACCTTGATTTTGTTTGCTACTGGCCGTAATTTTGTTTTTGTTTTTTATTGGCCACCATATTAGTTCTGAGGATGTTAGGAAGGTGTCGCTTATGTCTCTGATGAATTTTTTTCTACAAAATTTGAACCGACGGTTGCCAGCATTATGAGGTTTGAAAGCAGAGACCTTAGTCACTAGGCAGTGAAATCATTTAAGATATAGATATGGTATTTATGCTTTAAAAGTATGTATTAGGTAAGCTATAGTTCTATAAACATTTTGTAAGGAGCACCACATTTAAAATTCCAATAATTAATTCCTCATAGGTGCCAATTTAAACTCTAGATGTTGCTATCATAGAGCACAACATTTAAATTTCAAAATTTATGTGATAACCAGCAACATTTTAGGCCATATACAGTAAAAGTGTCATCTGCTAGAGAGCACTAGTAAAGCTTTACCCCTGCCATGTTTTATTCCGGAGACGGCAGGAAACGTTCCATATCGTGCATATAGTAAAGAATTAAACTTTCAATATGCTATGTCCCCAGGCATCTTTGAAATATGAAAAGGTGCCAACTTGGAAGGTGAGATGTAGGCATGATGTGAATGCGTTCCATATTGTGTAATTCATGTGTGCATGTTGTGCATATTGAAATTTCCAGGTTAGTTCTCCATTTAATATTTAATTTGCATTTTAAGGTAGGTGAAAATTAAGCTGTTCCACCAGTCAGTGACTTTATGACCACTGAACCACGATGGTTATTTTATTTTCTTTGAGCATTAAACCTATACCACGTTTTCATATTAACAAATGGTTGGTGTTCACCATAGACTATTGTAATTTTTTGATATTGGAAACTTTCTTAATGGATTAATGTTAGGTAATAAGCAGTATGTATTTTATGTATAATTTTACATGTTTAAGCTGTACTATGACACCTTAGAAATATCAGGAAACGGCAGACATAAATTAAGAACATTGTCAATATGGAGATACTATGATGAACTATCGTATAAGGAAAATGTGTGAACGACTGGAAGGTATTCTATTTGACTCAGAGTAACTTAAATGTTTTACTACAGACCTGAAAAGCAAATTGTTTATCAAGAAATTTTTATCGTTATCCTAAAAGAGATTATTGTATATTGAAGTGTATAATGTAAGAAGGGTCGCAGTATTTTCTAAATATTCAGTTTTCTTTATACGTCATTTCTAGTGATAATTTTTGAATATCAAGTTTAATACATACAAAACACACTAAAGTACCTGACTTTATCTAAGTTAAATCAAAATAACTATAACTAATGGTGCTTGCTGTTAGACATTTCAAGCATAACTCTTAAACCATAAGACTTGTGATGAATTCTCATGCAGTTATATCGAATGAATAACTGGATCATTTTACTTAAAGAAAAGTATTAAATTACTTTCCCATGCTATTATTGATTTGATTCATATCAATTATAACACATTATATATATTTTTTAAATATTGGTTAGCTGTTAGATGTGGGATGTGTTCTACTTAACATTCCTGATGATTTACAAGATATAAGTTAGTACAGTCTGGATGATTTACTTTTTTTTCTTGTTATTTGGCTCTCATGATATAAATATTAGTGTTGTTAATCATAATATAAGGATATAATATTGGGTTTGGGTACAGAGAGGAGAGTGTCATGGGGGAAGAAACAAAGCGTTTATTGAGTGTCTAAATCTTTTTTTGGGTCACGAACCCTGCTATTATCATGTCGCGAAAAACTAAATTTACGCACAGTTTCAGGAAAAGGACAGATATGAAAGCTAGTGAACATCTTAGGTCTTACTTTCAGTCATCTGATAGCAGCACCTTAACAGCTTAGTCTTAAGACTTAGATAGGTCTGCAACCGGTAGAAAAAAAAGGCCAGAGAAATAATATATATGATAATATACATATTATATTCTTAATACTTGTTAATATTAAGTGAATATCCTTTTTACAACAGTAACTATTTTTCCTTTAAATATTTTACTAGATGTCGCTTCACTTTTCTTCACTACCCAAAGATTTATGAACTTTGAACATAACGACTTATTATACTTCATTTATGGTGTTGCATCACTGTATCAACAAAAGTGTCTTAGTACAGGGATTTTGCTTCGGCGAAGAGGGAACAATGCGGGGAGCAGTAGACTGGGGCTGGAGTACGGCTCTGTGCCTTCCTCTGGGTTCTTCTCTTCTCTATGGGTATGGTTAACTCGAGTTGGTCTTGAACACAAGAATGAGAGACTTTAATTTCTCTGCTTCATGAAGAATGTGAGATACCTTATTAATGAGAGGTAATGACTGTATTTTATCTCTTAGAGTGCTGCAATTACTCACCTGAGACAACACTCCCTGCACTTTAATCCACTCCTCCTCAGTTCTTTTTTTTTTATCTCATATGGGGACATACTTTCTACGTTATCTTTAACTTTTACAGGACTGAATGAAATCAATTGTTTCCTTTTACAGACTTTATAAACACAGGAAAAAAATCATCAATAACTATCTCACGTATACATAGTGAGTAATCAAAGATTACTTAACAATAGAAAATTAGCTAACACAAATGGGAACTTTATTTTAAAACATCCACACATCTGCAGGACAAATTACAATATTTCCTCCTCTACATTTTACAGTATCTTGCTCTGTTGTCGCATAATAATATTTTCGGACATTGCTCTAAACGGATATTTCGCTATCACTTAGACACTTTTTTAATGTTTTCTCGTAAGTTGGAAAAGCATATGCTCTGTAAATCGTAAAAAATGTATTTGCTGATTTTAAAGGGAATTCTGTTTTAATTTGGACACTAGAGGGTGTCGCTAGAGCATTTATTATTGGTATTTCATAATATTCGTAAATTTGAACAAATTCTATTCCAGAATTTAGTTATATATCTGCAGTTAATTTAAGGGCAATCTGCTATAAATTAATAGGCAATAGTTTCGGCTCAATCAGTGCCGTAGGTTGTACATCCTTACCAAATCTGGACCAAGATGGTCAATTTGTATAACTTCTGGGGTGCACAAATTAAAAAAAGAAAAATAACAAAAATAATTTTACGTTTTTGGAAACTCATAAAAGGGTTCCCTAAAGCAGATACCTACAACGTCAATAGCAGAGAATTATTTGCTAAATTTTTTACGAGGTAACCATTAACGAAATTATTAAAAAATAACCATAAGAATGTTTAAGTTGTAAAAATGTTTTTACTTATCAGATTTTCGGTTTCTGAACAGGGATGTACAATATTTCAGGTGTCGCACACACACCAATACATTGTACAAAGTATACTAATACTTTATTTAGTGCTAACATTAATTTATTTATGTTATTTATCACAAGCATTTTTATGGGAAATAATAAGGTTAAATTCATGCAACAAATTACTTATATCATACATAGATAGCCCCGACTAAGGCACATGTGTTACATACTACCTATACATCCTACGACTAACGTCCACTAAAAAAATATTCTAAATACATGTGGGACCATACTAAAATCCTTATAAACATTACACACTATTCTCGTGCACCGAAGTTTTACACCCGAGTTTTAATTCCTTATTTTCCGCTGTCCAAAAGCTGAACATTTTGTTTCGCTGATAAAGTTTTTTTAAGGGAGTGGCGACGCTTTAGTCTTACCGCATGGGTAATTAACAGTAACCAAAAATTCCCGCAACTCAATAACTCAAAAATAAAATACAGGGTTGCAAAGTCTTACGTCTAGCGCTTGTTAACATAACGGTACGGCACGAGAAACTGTCAAAAAGGGCCGTCTAGACACAAGTGGCTAGCGGCTCGGCTTTGGTCGGTGCAAAGGAAAATGCTGTACTTGAATATCGGCGTGATGATATAAGGGGATTAGCCCTTCGGCGTTGAAGCCGCGAGCCGCGCCCTACCGCCCTCGCTGGGCGACCAGACTGAGCTGACGTCAGCACACGCACGCGTGCGCCAACACTCCCTAGCGGTCAGTGGCGGAACTCCTTTCACTACCTCGTATCAGAACACCAGCGACTTAATTCTCTCAAAGCACTCATAGTATTAATAATAAAATTAAATTTAGGCGGTTATATTTAAAACTAAAACCAAATGTAAAAATAGTAGCACAACAGCAAAGAATAATAACTATATTTCAGTGTAAGTTACCAACTTAACAATACGTTACAAACTTAAAAACTAATATAAAATATTAAAATTAAATAAATCTTAACAAATAACCAAAAATTATAACAACAATATCATAATAATAATGTCTTTCCAGCGTCTTGAGGCGGTCGCGCAGCACAAACTTCAAGATCATTTACCTATTGAAATAGTGTCAAGAGCCACTTTAATTTTTCTAATCTCTTGCTCTTATAGATCAATAATAACTAATTCCCTAACACAATTCATTCGAATGATGGCTTTCTCAGAAGATAAAATAGTTCGACGTATTACACTGTCTTTCTCTTTTATTATTCTTAAAGTATGAGTCAGTTAGTTGACCAAAAAGCGTTCATATTTGGTATTTTTCTCAACTTTCTGATTAACTCTATTTAATCTCATTAAATGATTCTCAACTAAATTAATTATATTTCCCTGGTCCTGACTTAATTTGCTTGTCATTTCATGCAAATGTCAGTAATCTTTGTTATCAAGTGTCCCAAATAAAAAACTTTAAAATGGTGCTTCCTACATTTATTAGTCCTCGTTTCTTTATTTTATAATTATTTGGCAGAATAAGTTTTCGACCAGAGATATCATTTTCTTGTTACTCAATTCATCTATCAAATATTCTGTATACATTCGTCAACAATTGTATTCTGTATCTTTTGTAAGAGACAAATTTTCACAAAATGTGCTAATTTTCACTAAATTATTCTCAGAGTTCAAGCATGCATTATACAACCTCATGATAGTGACTTCAATTATTCGCGTACCAGAGGCGTGAACATCAATTATTTCTTTCTTGAATCCTCACGAGCTCTCTCAAACTATTATCGGGAGGTTCAACACAATTGCCCATTTGTTTCCTGTTAATAAGACTTCGATCTCTTCAGAAATATTAAGCCATTATTTATGGTGTAATCTGCAATAAAAACGATGATATGTACTTGAGTCATCTGCGTGAGAAGTATAGAAATGGCTGTCCGAGCACTGGGTCCTGGGTAAAGTATAAGGTGGGGTCAATGATCGACCGCTATAACACCATGGTGGCAATTTTTGGTGTAAAATAAATCAAATTTATTAAAAATTATTTTTAAATTTCTAGAAATGTCCTATTTTGAGGTGAATTTATTTTTCCTTCAAAAAAATCTCGAAGGGTCAAAATTCCTCTGAGATGGCCAATATTCTTCAAAGAAGGGAAATTTTCAACGTGGAGGGGAAAAATTTCTCAGAAGCCCCATCCTAGATCACGCCCATGACCTTGACCGTAAAAAAAAAAATCTTTAATTTTGACAAAAAAATACGAAATATGCCCAAATATATATAAAAAAATGCCTTACTTCAATTGTTTAGTTACTTAATGGATTTCGGTCCTCGTATAGATTCCCGGCGAGGGTAAACATTATATTTATTAATAAAAAATTTAATTTATTTTAAGTTACAGTTAAAATAATTTAGGAAAATCTTGCTTATATCACACCCGCCATCTTGTACTCTAGAACATTGCAGATTTCATTACGGCCATAAAATTGAAAATTTGTATTTTTAATGCAAGAAATGCGTGTAACGTTTTAAAATTATAAAATAAATAAAAAAAAAATTTAAAACAAAAAAAGTATTGTTGAGTCTTCGATTCGAATCTGGCGAGGTCGTTTAAAAAAATTGTGACTGATCATTCCTCCACATAATCCACAGAAAAGCTGACCTCCCATCACTAATGCCAAGGCAGATATAATGTAAGACAGTATGACGTCATATCAGCTTTTTGTTTTAGTATAATGGATGCTGCCATCTTGGATCCGATATACAGCTATGTTACAACCTTTGGTCGGCATCCTCTACCAGTCCTCCCATATGTGTGTCCTTTAAGGGTATATTGTGAGTGTCTTACAGTTACATTTTTAACATTCCAGAGCAAGTAAAATTACGACAGAGGTGTCAAGGGATTACTCGCCCCTTTGATCAGGAAGGTGTTAGAGCTTCAGTTTGACCAGACTAGGGCAAACCAGCATATCCATCACCTTAGCCTCCTGCATCACTCAGCTAACCAGGCTGTGTCCTTAGGCCTAAGAATTTGTCAACACTGCTGGCGCCTACCCCAATCTCCCACATCATACTGGGACCCCTCAAAACCCGCAATGAACCCGTGGTCTGGTGGAGACCTATAAAACCTCTGCTAGATGTCCAGGCTAGTAACGGAGCTGTGTTGTCGCTCTCCACGTCGACTCCGCAAAGGGCTAGAGAATCCTTGGAGACTGTACCAAGCGATCGGAGCACCGCCAACAAGTACGAGTCCTACCAAATCAGAATTCTGGGACTTGGAGGAAACCTCAGCGGGAAACCATTCAATCTTTCATGGATTCTTCCCGTACTACTTCCAACTTGGCGTCTATGTGGCACGGAACCATTCACCAACAAGCTAGCCGACTGCCACTCTTCAGAATCCTTCCACTCGATATCCTCGTCTCCTCGGACTACCCTTCACCTTGCTGTACCTCGGCCTGACAGATTTACAGCCAGTTAAGTCCCGGACGTGCCTGGACTCATCCGGCGGCGACCGCAGAAAGCCCTGGCTAGACATGACACTCCGGTCGTGCGTCGCGTCGGCTGGAGAGCCTCGGGAATACCTTGGTACCTCTCCCGACCACTGGACTAGTGGAACTATCGCACCTAGTCGAGCAGTTTACAGCTATTTTTTTAAGCCCGGGTGACCCTGAACACGCAGGTGCCATTCTCGGTCGTTTCCATTACCATAGGTCTGATCCATTCACTATGGGGCCCTTGGAAACAAGACACCGAGGCTCGGCAGTCGAACAGCCCAGAAAGATCTGCTGTTGCTCGCAGATTCAGCCAATTCATCATTTCTGGTCCCATACATGCAATTGAGGATGTACTGCGGCAGGGCTACGCCTGGCATTGTCCTCTTTAGTTAAGGCGAGGCAATGGTTAAAGGCTGAGGCTACCCATACCAACATAGCCACAACTATTCGCCCCCAACAACAGTGCCCACGGGTAGGCAGAAGATTGCCACTTTGTGCGGAGGGGCTATAAGTTCACATCCTTGCACCCATTCCATGAACCTACTGATTCATGTCTCGGATACTAGAACCGGCAACAGATCCGACAACTCAGGCGACAATCACCTACCCCGCAGTGTCAGGCCCACTCCCGTATATCCGATATACAGTTTTTGTTTGTTATAGGGTATTACTGCCAATATATTAATTTAAATTTACCCGCTTCAATGCAGTGGTATTTATTACTATAGCGCCACCATCTTGTCAGCGGCTGTGATCACCATTTTGAGAATCTGTAAGTATTTAGCTAAAAATTTGGGAAATTGTCCAAAACTCATCAAAAAATCGCGTATTAAGAAAGTGATTTATTCTAACAACTCAGTTTGATCCTTGATCAATACAAAAAATATTTTTATAAGTACTATTTAAATGACAAGTTCAAGAAAAACTAAATTACAGTGCAGCGTACTGGGTTCGAACTCCACCCAAAACACCACAGCCATACCGCTCAAAAAATGAGCAAGAGAAATAATAAATTTTAATTAAAACGTGCATTATGTTATGCACAACAGAGTAATTAATTAATTGTGTAATTAGTAACGAATAACAGGAGATTTCGCCCATTAGAACATTAGACGCTTTTACTGGTGTCTATTATGATATATAAATCGATTACAATCAGGATTACACAATACAAATATGTCAGTCAATACAATATAATAACATAAATATATGTGATTTAACAGGTACAAAACTCAGTTTATCTCCAACTAAATGCGCGCTATCAGTCTGTTTATCAGATGGACTAGTTGTCAGTTTAAATAAGTTGATTACACGCAATGCATAGTAACAGTAACAGAGAAGCGTGTTGCCGAGTATACAGTCTGCCAAAAGTAATATTAGATTAACATAGATACGACATAAGTTTACAATAACCATACTTATAAAAAAAGGCTTTACACAAGTCCCTAGTAATTTACGTAGTGATACTATAACATGCTATCATCCCACTTGGGCTTTTTTACCTGAAGTTAATCAAACAAGACATATATATTACGTCCAACTTTCAGGGACTCTAGAATACGACGTTGTAAATCGAAGCCGTAGGTACCTATCTTAAGGTATCATTCAGAAGTACTACTTTAAGTACGTTACATTCGTAAATTACATGCCTCCAGGTCAACGTAAGTAGTGCGTTAGAGAAAAACATTACGTGTCACACGTGTCTCAGAAAGAATCGGCCAAACGCCTAACATAGAATTTACGTGTATTGGGCTCGACATAGCACCTATGCTCGTAACGTACATCAAGGCAATGGCCAGTCCGGATTTATGCAAAATAGGGAAATTTAACGAGCACAAAAAATTATTAGCACCATTACTTAATTATTAGATTTAAAAGTACTTTTAATTGAATACTTTATTTAATTTTTAGTTCTTTAGTACTCTTAGTTTTCTAGGTTTAATTTACAGTTAGGCAGTACTTCGAATCGCGTTCGTGTTTATAAGTAAGTACTTTTCTAGTATTCTAGGTTTAGTTTATTTAGGTAGATATTACTTAGTTTCGTTTAAAAAAATCATTAATATAGCTGTATTTCAGTACAAGGTAGGTAATACCTTTGGTGCAAAGTTCATTGATAATTAATTATATTGACACTTGTCTAATAATTAAGGGTTGACGTTTTGTTTATAGTTTGTATAGATTGAGTAGGCTGAGTATAATATTATCTATGAGTTTTTTTTAGTAAGACAAAAGAAGTCTTAAAGATATAGGTTATTATTGTTTTAGTCTAAATATTATCGGTATTTCTGATTTGTTGTCCATATACTAAGGGTCGTTGATTTTATTTGTGTTTGATTTCGCAAGATAATATCGTAAAAATGTCGATAATATTAAAAGACGACGATGAACTTAGTGGCTACCAAGTAGTCGGTATGCCCAAAGACTGGTCTTGTCTCTTCCATTCAATATCTTTCTTGATGTATGGTAGAACTGACTCAACTTGCAGTATCATATCTGCTATAGTTGCATACGTTGCTGAACATTGGGACTAAATGCAAGTGTACACGTGTGATGCTGATGGTGACGTATACACGAGCGCGCAATCCAACACGAGCGATATGATGAAACCCACTACCTACGGCTCAGCTTCTGAGCTTATGGCTGCTGGAAAAATATTTCCCTTCACTTTTGAAGTGTATGAGAACGGTATACTAAGAGGTTCCTTTGGCGATGCAGGCCAAAAAAAGTGTTTACGTTTTACCGGTAGTCACTTAAGCGGCCACTAGGCGTAAATACCGCACCGATCTTTCAGAAATAAAACAGTCTAAACCGTCTAAAAGAATAAATAATGAACGCGAATGGGCAAAACGAACAACTGTTGCTACTGTAAAAGAATCAGAACCGGAAAAAAAGAAAAGAAAGATTTGTAATAATAATAAAAAAATCTCTTAAAAAGAAAAAAATTGTCAAATAAAAAAATCTATTAAAATAAATCAATATGCCCACATTTCTACAAAAAGAAGTGAAATCCCACCAAAAACATTCTGTAAAAAAATTAGCCAAGTCTCGATGGAGCTGCTTGTTTATCTCTAAAAAGTAATGAAATCTAGACAAAATCGTGCCAAGTCTAAGGTTCCTTACTGCGATTTCTTTATTATTATAGTTAATGTTGTGTGACTTGGTCGTTGAAGGGTACACAAGGGTACAAAACCAGGTGCTCCATGACACAATTGCACCAATCTGTCGCCAGAACCGCTACCCATTGACGATGGAAAATGGCCACTTGTAAAACGTTGATTCAATAACCAGTCAATTGTAGGCTTGATAAAGCTGCGTATTTCAATAATACTAATGTGTAGGCGAGGCTCGAACAAACAGTATAAAAAATTATTTTCAGTACAGACAGACTTCTAATCATTGATAGAAGTCCGCCTGTACGTTTATTTTATGTTAGATCGGTGGTCGATTTGACGCTTCTCGGCACGTACGCGAGTGAAATTTCGCACCCCTTCAGTTTCTGCGCACGTCCTGCCACACGCTACCTCTGCTTCCGTCAGCGCTTTTAGGCACACCCGTAGCTCAAGCTACAGTTGACCGAAGCAACTTTGGTCAGGTTCGCCGGCACAGGTTACAGTCGGTCCCGACACGCCTCGGGAGTCCTGTAGGCGGCCTTTCCCACTAAGCAGCACTAACCCCCCCCCTTCTCTTTTCCCCTCTATCCATTCCAGATCCTTCCCTCTGGATAAACCCCCTCCCGGTCTCTATAACAGACCCCAGGCCGGCGAATGGACAACTTGCGCCATCTCCCGGCGGCACTGCGAACTAAATTACCTTCTCTTAGGCGTCGGAGCGAGCGCTCTGGCGGCCGCGACCCAACTTAATCTAAGTTCCTTTCCTCCCCGACAGAGCTCGCACCAAGAGGGCTCTATATGGTACAAGCATTCGTTATTTCTTCCCCCCCCCCCCCCCCCGGGACTCTTGCTTACCAACACAGATTCAGTTCCTGTTGTCCCCAACAGAGCGCTCTGCTTTGCACCTCTTAGGCCCCTTTAAGTTAGTCAATGAGCCCTCTTCATATTTTTTTTGGAGGGCGGAGCAAGTACTCCGCCGGGCTTATTCTAACCAATCAGAGGCCACTTCTCCCACTCCCTAAGACTCCAGGCCTCTCGCTCGAATTTAACTTCATGTCACCTGGAAGAGCGAGAGATTCTTCATTCGGCGGTCACCACGATAGCATCTCGTGCCGGAGCTGCATCGGCCGCGCCCTTTACTTATTCAGCCGCCGCAACCTAGTTAAGGGATGTGATCTCTCAAGTTCGGGAGTGTTCCCTAACATTTTTTTTATTCTTCTGGTTGGCTATTTGCCATTAGTTGAGCCAAGTAGTAATTTCGCATAATGTTTCGCGACGGTTCATCGCGACTATTCGCACCGCCTCCCTTCGGGGAGTGACTTCACTTCACTTCAACCCCAGATCGGTAAGTGGAAAAGTCAACGTCCTGTTTGACAATTGTTGCCTCCCAGTTATCCGTTTGCCCTAACTTAATTAGTTTACTATTCTTGACCACTGGATTCCCTATTGGTTCCAGTGGGGTTCAAGACTTGAGTCAAGAAATGTTTCAAGACTCGAGTGAAGTTTCCTTTCAAGACTTAGTTTGCCAAATTTACGCCAATCCTTCGGAGATTGAAGCCCAGAACCTCCTAATTATGCTCCGCCAGTGAACAGTCTGCTACGTAACATTTTGAATATGTACTCCTGCACCAATCAGAGCAATTAATGTTTTTTTATAACTATTACATTTATTAATGTTAAAACTATTATTGATATTTTCATAGTCTCATTTATGAAATGTATCATAAAATTGTAACCAATGACTTCAAATGGCCCGGGCCCCCTTTGAAATAATTAATTATTTATTCTAATAATGGTAAATTTGTAATTTCAAAGAACATCAAAATAATATAATGCAGATTTTAATTAACAATAAAAAGGATAATTTTTAAGCAAACATATTTTTTTACTTCAAATACGATCCTCCTTCCTAGTTCCCTTTGTGAGAACTAACTAATTATTTCGGTTGCTCCCTTGTGTCCTCTGAGTAAACAGTAGTTACTGTTTCGCCCACTTGATGCAGCTTCCAGCATTTTCAAAACCATAGATAAAGTTTCTTTAACTACACAAGGGGCTCAAGATAAACAAGCAGCTTCATCGAGACTTGGCTAACTTTTTTACAGAATGTTTTTGGTGGGATAAAAGTCTATACATATTCCCCGTAATGCTAAATTTGACAAATAAAATCTACTTTCGTTCGATCTGAACGCACCGTGAACAGTCGTAGGTTGTGATAGGTTGAGTAGAGACTTTTTGTTGCAGATATGTTTTACTGTTAGAGACATTGCGAGTACGAGTCTCAATATTTACTTGCGGAGCAGACTACACAATAGTTGGCTCACAGTAACTGAACAGACCTCAACTTTACAGAATTTAGAATGGTGTCTAAAGTTGTCAATAAGAGTAAATTATGAATGACCCTCATCGCAGCGAAACACCAAGCGTAATGGATTCTTTTCACATTTTATTTGTTCATTTCCTCGTGCACCTCGAGAGAATGCAAATGTCTTTTCACCGAACTTGTGGGGATATCTAGTGTCTGCATTCCTCAATGTACCTGTACTTTCTAAATCACCACCACCATAGTTCTTCTGGAATGACAGTCTTTACCTTTTTACGGGAGCAGCAATTTGGTTTCAGCTTATTTAATGTATATTTAAATAATTTTTTTTGCAAACTACTCTCAACATTTCTCAGAGTAAAATTTCGTACGATGTGGATTATAAGCACATTTTCTCTTCTCATGTTGGTGAGCATTACTGTTGTTCGAGAAAATATTGTCACAGTAAAGGCACCGGTAATGGGAAGAAGCCGATACACCTTCAGTGGACATTATTGATGCTAGTGGTGATGCAATATTAAAGTCTCCGGTGGCGAAACGTCAATCATTAAAATTAACTCTGCAGACAGCACTGCAAGCATTAAAGTTTCTTCTGCTGTTGGTACTGCACCATTTGAAGTATTTTTAAATGTTGTCGGTGACGATAGTACATATTCCATCGAGTTAAAGGTAGTTGTCATCGTTATGCCAACTTTTCTGCGTCGTCGGTGACGTCACTTCCATCGAGACTCCGCTACCATCATTGAATATATATAATGTATAGAAGTCGCGAGCCCAGGTTAAATTTTCTGTCCGGTTTCTCAGAAGAATTGTTGTAGTTCCAAGCTCCGCCGCTGCGATCGCTTTCATCGCTGGGTATCGGCCGTATACGCCCCTGGCGGTATTTGGCAGAACTAGGTTAACCAGCCCAGTCGTGACATCCTTCATCCCCCCCCCCCTCCTTTTCGAAAATCCCAGACCAACTATTCATATTACCCGACAGGTCTTATCAGCATCGTTAGGCGACCTTGAAGAGGAGCTTCCCTTACCGTCGTTTGAGAATGATGAAATCCCAAAAGAAGCTAGCCACGGAAATCACTGAATGATGTGATTCTGTACCCGAGTGAAGTGAAAATTAGCTATTAAAACTTTGACTTCATGTAAGTTTTTGGACATACGCCATTGCTAAGAACTTTTTCTGTTGAAGAAAAACTAAAAAAATAAAATAAATAAATAAAAATACCTACCCTAAAAAGACGAAAAAACACAAAATTAAGCAAAAAAATTGCTGTTGTCAACAAGGATATAAACACCACAAAATATTCGGTGACAGGAATTTGGTCAAAAAACAAAGAAAAATGTACTAAGAGAACGAAAAAAAACCCACAAATGATGACGACACAGAAATATTAAACCCAAAAAATTCAGCACAACGGTTGAAACGAAACAAAAACACGACAAAACGAAAAGACGAAACGAACACAATAGTTTTACCAAAACAGAAACAAGCGACGTCTCAAGAACTGCTATCTGCTCCCGTATTATTTATTTCTTTATTTTTTTATTTATTTATTTTTTATTTAATTTTTTAGTTTTTCTTCAACAGAAAAAGTTCTTAGCAATGGCGTATGTCCAAAAACTTACATCAAGTCATGCACTCCCATTGCACAAATCTTTCAAAGATAATATTAAAACTTTGTATTGGGCCAATAGTCAGTGTTCGTTCAAAATATGGTTTTATTTTAAAAGTAAAATACTTATTTAAACTATATTTCGCGTTTGTACTTTTAGAATGTCCAACATTCTAAAGGGTAAGAAATGTGCCTACACAGGTTGTCGGATGCGAGGAACCATTCACGGGGCATATCAATGTTGCGTTTTCCAGTGAAAGACAAAGACCGGTAAGTTTTGAATTATACTTTCGTTTCACTATATCAGTTATATGCCGAGTGAAAAAAGGTGAGTATGCGATAAATGTCCTAAATTTTTTAATAAGTTTTAATTTCCCTGAAAAATAATTTAGGGCTTAGTTTTGACTACAACCGACCACACTAAATAATTTTCAGTGTAAATTATAATAAAAAGTAAAGTTTTACCTTTTTTATTCCCCACATCGTTGATTTTACAACAGATGCATTTGTTTAGGCAAGTGTTTAAACATTAATTTAGGAATAGACTACTTAAATTGGTTAGTAAATCAAATAAATATTGAATTATTTGTTATTATGTATGATATTTACATGAAATTTTTTTTATTACTTTACAATATTTTAATGTCAGTAGATTAATGGCACTCTCAAAGAAGGCTGTGAGATAAAGTGCTTTTATTTTCCAGAGTACATACTTTGTAAGAGAATTTATCAGCATAAAAATAAAAACAAAAACATTGTGGGAAAATCTAGTCCACACAAACAGTATATAGAATTTGGTATTTAAAACGTAGTTAAATCTTTTTAAAATCCATTGAATACTGCCTTTACTACCTAAGTCATAAGCAACTTTTCTTTAAATTAAAACATTTTATTGCATATCCAAAAAAATTATTATATAACACATTTATTTCGATATTCTAAGATGTAGGGTAGCCTACTCATTTAAACTCGAGGTGTTACAACTATTCTTTGTGTTCAAAAAATTGAATTGATTTTTGTATGGGGCACAAATAGAATGAATTTTAAGAAAAATGTTTTCTCATTTTAGATGTTTCGAGTGGATTTTGAGGAGTGGAAACAACAAGCTTTTGGAACTCCCAGATAGTTTATTAACACATTATGTCATATGTTCTGATCATTTCGATACCAATCAATTCAAAAATGAACTGAAGAACTCTTTAAACTATTTTGCAATTCCGAATATGCACAATCCCAGTACAGAAAAAATCTATAGAGATCAAGAAACAATGAAGATTACTGAACATGACGACGCAACACAAAAACGTAGCCCTTCCAAATGTCATAAATAAGAATTTGTTTTGAATAAATCCCAAATATGTGATACTTTTTCCAACGAAATAGAAATAGCAGCATCACTCAGTACTAGTGATCCTACCACACTGCCAAGCAAAAATGATACACCGAGGAACATACGACTTAAGGCCAAGCTTCGAAAGAAAGTATTGATGCTTAAAAGTAAACGGAGCCAACTCCAGTTTGTAAAAAATAAATCGAAAAAATTATCTGTATGTGACTTACTTTTACAGCTCAACGAACATGTTTCCGGCCCCCATTTACTTTATTAAAAATGCAAATAGACCACAAAAAACGAGTTCCTTGGGAAAAAGACGAAAAAGAATTTGCGATGTCAATTTTTTACAGGTCACCTTCACTCTATCGGTCATGGATAAAACAAGGGTTCAAACTTCCTAGCGAAAAAACTGTAAGAAAGTGGATCAATGTAATGAATCTTGCACCTGGCATCACTCATGAGGTGACAGAAAAGTTGAGAGCTAAAGTAAATTCCATGTCACGGCACGAAAAAGAATGTGTACTGATGTTCGACGAAATGGCTATCAAAAAGCGGCTCACGTATAACACAAAAAACGACGAGAAAGAGGGGAGACAAGATCTTGGTGAATTAGGACGAAGCAAATTACTTGCTTCACAGTCTCTGGTGTTCATGTTAAGAGGCCTTCTCTGTTCATGGAAAATGCGATTTTCTTATTATTTGTCTTCTGGAACCGTCAAATATTTTGATTTGATGATTTTAATGGATTTAGTCTTAGAATCATTAATAAATATAGGTTTGAAAGTATGTGCCATAGTTTGCGACCAGGGTACTTCAAACCAAAAAGTTATTGAAAATCTTGGTGTTTGTGAAGAAAACCCCTTCTTTATGTTCAGAGAACATAAGATATTTGTTGTTTACGATGCTCCTCACCTGTTAAAATGTGTGCGAAATAATCTAATGGCGAATGAATTTTTAATCGACGGACAGATAATAACATGGAGAGCCATTACAAATTTGGCTTGCAGTGACTCCCGAAATAAACTTGCCAGGGCAATAGCAAAACTGAGTGAGCGTCATGTCAGACCCATTTCTTTCGAAAAAATGAGTGTCAAGTTAGCTGCACAAATATTCAGCCATTCAGTTTATGCAGCACTTATGGAATATGCCACTGCAGACAGTAACTGCAAGAACCGTGAAGAAACTGTAGCGACTGCAAAATTTGTAGAAAAAATGAACAACCTTTTCGACAATTTAAATAGCAAATCAAGCACCGATCCAAACCCACACTGTCAACCAATATCGTGCACAAATACCCTTGTTATAAATAACATGGAGCAAGGCATAGCTTGGTTACGTCGATGGACATTGAGAAGTAAAAAAAAATATCTCCCTCTGACATTTAAAAATTTACGCCTTACATTAAGGAGAATTTTGATCCACTGGGAGGATCTCAGAAAGGAAGGAGTTAATTTTCTTCTTACTTCAAGGCTTCAACAAGATCCCCTGGAAAATTTATTTTCTGTACTGCGACAACGGTGTGGTTATGGACGCAATCCTTCTGCACAGCAGTTCCGATAGAGTTTACAACATAATATGTCGGTAAGGTTATCCATTCGGCCCCAGTAGCGTCCAACATTCACACTGAAGTTACGACCTTTCAACTAGAAATTTTTTGTAAATATTACGAAGCCCATTGTTTTAAGAAACATCTCACCTCCCTGATCGAGAATTTTATAAAAGAGTGTACCAGTACTGCCTTCCCAACGTGGTTTGACACGTGCCGTGACCACAAAGATTTTCTATTGCGGACTTTAGTGCGCTGTCAAATATTTAATGAGGTAAAGTGGATCTCCAGACAAGAACGTGACACTAAACGAAAAAGAAGCGACATGAAGGAAAATTCAAAACTTAAAAATATAGTTTAAAAAACTAAAGAAACATGCTTTTAAAGATTATCAAACTAAAAAGTAAAAAATAATTTTAAACTTAAATTTATGACAATAGTATATAAGCAATACTAGTATAAATGAGAAAAAAGCTTGAGGCGCTTTGTGCCATATTTTTTGAATATTAAGCGCCCCATGCTTTTTTCTCATTTATACTAGTATTGCTTATATACTATTGTCATAAATTTAATTTTAAAATTATTTTTTACTTTTTAGTTTGATAATCTTTAAAAGCATGTTTCTTTAGTTTTTTAAACTATATTTATTTTTAACTTTTTAGTTTGATATTCTTTAAAAGCATGTTTTTTAGTTTTTTAAACTATATTTATTTTTAACTTTTTAGTTTGATATTCTTTAAAAGCATGTTTTTTTAGTTTTTTAAACTATATTTATGTATAATTATCATAGGGAAATGAGTTACCGACACTACCTATTACCATCTGAGATAACTATTTGGAGTTGCAACGTCACAAAGAATATAATATTAGAATTTACGGGGGAAAAAAAAAAAAAAACATTTTTTTTTTTCGGCGTGGCCGGGAGTAGAACCCACGATCGCTGAATCCGAAAGCTGACGTCACAGAAGTCGCGCGCCTTAAGGCTGGGTTCACAATTGAAAAAATAACAGTAACAGTAACAGTAGGTCGTGTGCATAGGATATGAACGCCATGTTTCCTAACCTAACGATTCACAATAGCAGAAAGTTGGTCGTGTGCATGGGAGCGAGGTCGTGCGCATAGGAGTGAAATGAATATATTTTATTTCGGTCGCGTACGCATGGCACAACAGCCAATGAGAGAAGAGCAGGGTGTTTTTTTTGGCGGGACTAGAAATATGTTTATATTTATTAACCATATTGTATTAAGAAAATGTCGTGAAAATAATAGTATTATCGTTATTTTGAAAGTTAATATGTTTATTTACTAACACTGCTAACAGATGTCGCATAGTTCACAATAGCAGAAAGTTGGTCGTGTGCATGGGAGCGAGGTCGTGCTCATAGGAGTGAAATGAATATATTTTATTTCGGTCGCGTACGCATGGCACAACAGCCAATGAGAGAAGAGCAGGGTGTTTTTTTGCGGGACTAGAAATATGTTTATATTTATTAACCATATTGTATTAAGAAAATGTCGTGATAATAATAGTATTATCGTTATTTTGAAAGTTAATATGTTTATTTACTAACACTGCTAACAGATGTCGCATAGTTCACGAAATTTCATTGGCTGAAATTAACAGTAAGAATTCAATTGTGAACCGATTTCGCAGTTCGCACAGGTCGTGTGCACAGGTCGTGTGCATGGCTTGCTATGCACTCGTTTAATTTTTTTAATTGTGAACCCAGCCTTAGACCGCTCGGCTAACGAACATAATGAAATGGGTGGGACATTTTACAGTGATGAGTCACTCACTCTTAGTCGAAAGAGTTACAGACGGACAGAGTTACAGACGGACAGACAAACATACAGGTGAAGCTAATATAAAGCATGTAATAAAGCATGTAATAAATTTATGACAATAGTATATAAGCAATACTAGTATAAATGAGAAAAAAGCTTGAGGCGCTTTGTGCCATATTTTTTGAATATTAAGCGCCCCATGCTTTTTTCTCATTTATACTAGTATTGTTTATATACTATTGTCATAAATTTAATTTTAAAATTATTTTTTACTTTTTAGTTTGATAATCTTTAAAAGCATGTTTCTTTAGTTTTTTAAACTATATTTATTTTTAACTTTTTAGTTTGATATTCTTTAAAAGCATGTTTTTTAGTTTTTTAAACTATATTTATTTTTAACTTTTTAGTTTGATATTCTTTAAAAGCATGTTTTTTAGTTTTTTAAACTATATTTATGTATAATTATCATAGGGAAATGAGTTACCGACACTACCTATTACCATCTGAGATAACTATTTGGAGTTGCAACGTCACAAAGAAATGGTAAAGTCTCTACGAATCATTTGCAGTTAGATGTATGGATATAATATTAGAATTTACCGGGGAAAAAAAAAAACATTTTTTTTTCGGCGTGGCCGGGAGTAGAACTTACGATCACTGAATCCGAAAGCTGACGTCACAGAAATCGCGCGCCTTAGACCGCTCAGCTAACGAACGTAATGAAATGGGTGGGACATTTTACAGTGATGAGTCACTCACTCTTAGTCGAAAGAGTTACAGACGGACAGACAGAGTTACAGACGGACAGACAAACATACAGGTGAAGCTAATATAAAGCATGTAAAAAGATTAAACACCAATGATGCAACAATGTCAACCATTTCACGGAGTGTTCAACTTAAAACTGCAATTCAATGCGATTTGCGTCATCTCTAAGAGTCTAGCACAAACACCATACATCGTTTTTCAAATCATGATCACACCAGTGATGGTAAAGTTTTCATTATACTTCCGTAAAGAACACTTAACAGGTTTAACGTACCACAAAATTAATTTAGAAATATTTTCTCGTAGTGTTATTATTTCTTGTGAAGTATATTTTATTTGTATTCAGTGAATTGTTTTCATTATTCGTTTAAAATTTTAAATAGTTATATGTTTTGTCTACTTGGTCAATTTTTGTTTTTAATTATACGAAGTTTGACTGTATTATCAATTTTACAGTACTGTATATATTTATCAGCTTTGTGTAAGTAGAAAAAAATGTGAACATATTCCATTGAAGATGTGAGGTCTACTTAACTATCTTAAAGATTTCCATTCATTCACTTAATCAAAGATATTAAATATAATATTTTCTCAAACACCACTACATGGCACGGTGAATGTTTTTATCGTTAAGAATGAATGGAAGTAATAAGTCACCTACTTCTAAAGAAGAATTTTACATTCTAATTTTATGATGTAAATAAACTTTGAAATTTATATTGTACTTAGTTTTCTCTGATAATGTGTATATGCGAGTTACAATTTACTTTTTAGTTGTTTAGTTATATTGAGATTTCTTGTGCATGTACATAAAATATAATTTAAAGACAGCTGTGGTATATTGAAAATCTCACAGGAAAATTATGCAACAATGCACTATGATTTATATACATGGAAAATCCACTAATTTTTTTTACTACATCCTGAAATTCTTTTTTTTAAGGGACGAAAGATTGTAAATGTGGTTTTAATAAATTTAATAAATCTTCGGATTAAAACAAATTTACTTTAAGATATTGGCAAGGAAAATCAACATACCTTAAACAACCTTCTCTTATTCAACGTTATCTATTAAGTAGTAAAAGGGGTAGTAATTATTTTTAAAATAAAAAAATGGAACCCACTAAATCAGTATTGGCAAGATATATATGTATAAATTCAATATTAAAATACGCATATTAAATTTTTTTGTATTTAACTTTTTTCGGTAATAAAAATTCAGGATGATATTGGTTTAATTGGTTTACGTATATTGCTATATTTTCTAAATCATATAGAAAAGGGAAAAGAGTACATCAGTGAAAATTCAAAAATTTAGTTTAAGTAATACTAGCCATACCAAAAAAAATCAATATGCGAGATAAGAAATTTGGTAACTGCTCTACATTTCAAATAAAAATGCATTGGTTTCATGAATACTGAAATGAATGCGTATGTTATTATCCTAAGCATGACTATAACTAAAAAAAATTACAGTAATTTAAAACGATGGCAAAGTCTTAACATACAATAAGTGCGCGAGTCTTAGTTTATTTTTTAATTGGCTTCTTCGTCAGATGGAAAAGAGTTAAGATTTCATCAAGGTAAAATATATTCTCAAAGTCACTAAACCGGGAGATAGAAAATAAGGTAGGTACTTAATTTTAAATAAAAGTTAAAATAGGCTTACGATAAACCAATTAAAAATAAGTCGTAAAAATATTTTTATTTATTAAATATTTTCTATACTTGACAGTTGTTTGTGTATATTTCTTCAAAAATATTTGGAATTTAATACATACTTTTCTTAAAATGGTAGAATATCAGCAATACCCGGAAATTACGTGAGCAAAGCCGCGGGTTATTAGTAGGGCCATGAAAATTTCGCGAAAAGATCCCGAGAGTAGCTGGAAGTTAAAACACTGTAGCATCGTCTGCGTTTCGTGATTGGGTGAGTTACTTTGAGGTGCATGTCGGTTGTTACAACAACCAATCACACTAATTCAGTGTGGAAGCAAACTCGTCCTTAGTGGCTCGTGCAAACAAGGCAACGACTTCTCTCGCAGACGGCCGCCAATCACAAGGAAGAAACCGCTGGTGTGGGTATACCTTGTTGCAGTCTAGTAGGCGTTCAGATTTTTTCGCGAAAATTTCCTGCCCCTAGTTATTAGATACACTTTTATTATAAAATAAAAACAATTATACATTTGTAGTTCACGAATGTGTAAATTTTGTTTATTGCTTCACAACATTCATTTGCCAGTCTCAAATTCCATCGTACCACTTGTCAGAAATGTCACCAAAAATGAGAGATTGATTTTTCTTTACGAATTTCAATTACGAGGAAACCTTTCGCAAGAATTTTTTCTTCGCAGTAGTCACTGGGACACCATTAATTTAAATTCACTGAGATAATAAAATTGTATGTATAATGATTTGTTTTTGTATATTTATATAAATTCTCAACCACTTTTTAATGATTTTCATGTGAATAAAAACTTGTAAAGCAAGTTAATTAACTGTGAACTGTGACATATAATACTTATGATTAGATGGAAATACAAACTTTTCATCCGTAATATACGATGATAAAAAATTATTTATTATTGCAAAATAATATTCACTGTTCAAATGAAAATTTAAATAGATTATACATACATGTTTCCTGCCTAATTAATGGTTTAACATAATAATTTTTAGTATAAAATCCTTTTTCTCTTGTGTTAAAATGGGTTGCTAAAATGAGGAATTATAAATATATGACTTACTAAGTCCGTGCACAGATTTACACAAAACAGCAATGTAGATAATATTTTTTTGGTAGTTTCTAATTTTCTGCCCTGAATAACATGAATTTGTTTGAATTCATACCAAAGAGAATTTTTTGAACAACTTAAAATGATTTCATAAATAAATCTTTATTTTATATTAAAAATCCACAAACTGTTTTTAAAATATAATATTTATCATGCCAGATGAAATAATAAACAAAAAATAGCTCTAAATGTTGTCTGTGTTTAAAGAATTGTATTATATTTCATGGATATTGTGGCGGGGCTCCGTCAGACGTCCCGCGTACACCTATACACATAACAATAAATAACCTATAACATTTGGGGGGTGGTAGCTGTTGGTAAGCATGGTACTCGAGATCAAGTCTTCTCCCTATACAGGAAGTGTAGGGTATAATTTATGTACTGAAAAGAAACATGATTAGTTCATTCAAGCACAGATTTTATTCACTAGGATAATAAAAAAAATAATAATAATCAACCAAATATTTGATTAACAAATTAATAATAAAGCATTTTACAATGGGATGGGATTAACGAATAAATAAATACATTAAATACACTTTAAAGTGACGTCAGCCGGCAAACAATTATCTCTACAACATGGCGGTTCTCTCGTCGTCACAGCTACGCGGAAGGATAGTATACTTCCCAGTTACCACTACCTGCATGCTTATAACCAGACGTCGATTTTTCCCAAAACCAAATAATAAATAATAGAGGTGGAATACTACATTATTACTTAAAAGATTAAGACGAAGATCGTCCAAGAAATGATTGTGGCGAACGAGCCATGGCCAACCACTTACCCTTCTGACTTGAGGCGAAGCAAAGTTGTTTCAAACCGACGTGGACTCGGCTTCCAGAGAGGTCCCCAGGCAAAAAGCCTCGGCCCCTCCCTGGAAGGAGGTTTTAACTACAAAACTAGGCCATGCCGGAAAAACAAAACAAAAAAAAAACACACGAGCACCGGGAAAACTTATCCACAAGGCAACTCGCGGTCCCCTCCCTTCCCACAAGGAAAAAAAAATGAAAAACAAGTGAAGTCAGCTATTCCTTCCGCGCAGGCGCGCACGAGTTTCCCCCTCTCCCTCTTGCGCTGCTCGATTGTTATTTTTCCGTCTACGTTTCCAAACTCGGACGCAAGATGGCATCACTAATCAGGACAGAGTCCTCGAAACGCGTACTCAAAAGCCTCGCGCGACAAACAAGAGACTAGCGTAGCGTAGCAGGTTTTTCTGGAACGGCGTGTTGCAACCTCTCAGCGGGCCCTGGCCAGCAACCCGCGAGAATTAGCTAACCACGCAGCTTCGCAAAAGCCCGCGGTGCCTGTAAACTAATGTCGCAGCAACCTATATTCCCATACCCGCGTGTCGAAATCAACCGGCCGAGCCTGGAAACGTGCACGTACACCAACACGTAAACCTGACGAGAAACAAAATTACAATAAAATTTAAGAAAAAAAAGTAATGAAATTTTCAGACCGTGACATTACCCCGGTCTACAAGGGCTTGTGCCCCACAAGCCATAAAAATTCCTAACAATGAATAAGACCAAGGGGCAAAAATTTATAAGTTAAATGCCTACTCGACCAAGACAGCGCACGAAGGTTAGGTTTTACCACAACAATTACATTCAAAGTCTAAACTGAAAAAGTTAAACCAATACAAAATACAAAATAGCCCAGGAAACAATTCTTTCCTGTAAGAATCGATGGTGGCTGGCACATCGTAAAACTACTCGTACGACATACAACTAGGAGAGGCATGAACCGTGGACAGATCAGCCCTAGTTGAAGCTGGAGAGAAGAGTCCTTGAAGTGTGATCTGCAGCTCACACCCAGGATCCAGCCTTCAGAGCAGTTCTGCCCTCAGCCTGCCTTCCTCGCAGCATGTCATCGGGGATGTCTCCCCAGTGAAACTGAACAAAAATTTCAACACCAGTATCAAAATCTCACCAAAGAACATACACGACACTGTCAAGCCTATTTAAACAAGTTAATTAGGGGGGGGGGGTTATTCTTAACGTCATATCGAAACATTATGTTAATACAAGGTTGATAACAAAAAAAAAAGTTAATTATTCCATTAAGTAAAGCTGTGAAGTGACCCTATTGAATAATTAGCAAACAATGTTCACATTTTATAAAGTGACTGATTAACACAAAAAGATCCACCCTACATATACTCTTTATCAGTTCCATAAACAGCATAACTAACCAAGGATGAGTCCAGGGGCATGTTATTCTCCAACAACAACAACAAAGATGATCATAAATATGTCAATAAAATGAAACAAACACAGCTAAAGTAAAATGGGAGCTTGGCCTCCAAGAAAAACAAAGGAATGGACTATACAAGTCAGGAAAACAAAGGATAAACATCAGGAAAGGAACCTGAAATGTCCATAGGATTAGGTGAAGTCCAAGATCTTCATAACACGCCTCTGCAGCTACTAGCTACAGAACAGAAAAAAAAAATAGCATTGTCACTGGTTGGCCGAGAGTAACTGATTTCTTCGTTCGGCCCAAGTCGACGAAAACGAGCCCCACGCTGATCCGTTTCTTCATTCTTTTTAGACAGAAAGTTCGCATACACACAGCAACCAATTTGGGAAGGGGCTTCCACCGTATAACTCCTCATGAGTTATAAGCAGCCCACCACACAACAGGGGAGGAAACAGTAGTCCATCTCCCACACAAGTTCAATGGCTGCACAACACATGGTCCTCAGTCAGGAGGACATACATGGCGAAGGAAAGTTCTTCACATAACTTACGTAACGTAATCGTTGAAGTCTCTGGATGTGTTACATCGATGCACTGTCTCTTCTTCAAGAAAGAAAAAGAAAACATAAACACTTGTTGCTAACAACTCTCCCTCACTTGAGTCTGTGGAAAAAGGAATTACACTGTCTTCAGAGGCACGAGTGCACACAGGTTCGGACAGGGGAGGGGATAGACCAGGAACAAGGTATCCCTACCCAGATTAAATCAAAGGCGAGCGTAGACAAATAAATTAAAAAAAAAATTAACCCGAGATTAATAATTGCTTGGACCCCTAGATTCATCCTCGATTGTCGTCTCTTTTTTTTTATTCTTTAAGCAAAAAGTAAAACCTCTGAACTGAACAGTTAATTACAAAAACATTATAAATCCTAACCACAAAAGTGTTTAACAACTATGTGCCCTTGATGGGGAAAACAAATCAAACATAAACATCAGTTCTATAAAATTAATCACACAGGGTGAGGTAGACATGAAATTCCTCACCTGACTCACTAACCAACTTAGATTTTAATCGACAGTTCTCAGAAAATTGATCACGTAAGTTAAAGGTTTCACTTGTAGTTGCAACATCAGTCTGTACAGTAGGTGAGATTTCCTCAGTTTTCCGTAATTTCCACTTGAGTGACAACCATTTCCATAGCAGAAAAAGAATCATACACATTATGACACCAAGTATAAATACAGTTATGCTTATCTCCATTGTTAACATGACATTTTCACTAAAAGCTGATACGCGGGGGAAGGTACCAATCCCCGCTAGATAAGGGTTTCTTACAACAATTAGTAATAAAGTACCACCAATCACAAATAAAGAAATACTTTGTAAATGTTTTAACAAAAAGCTTACAACTTCCACCGGGTCTCGCAGCTGTAATTCGTCGGGCCTCGTAAAGGAACGTGAAACGACCAAATTCAAGTGAGGAATAACAGAAGGCCAATCCTCATCTAAACAATCTTCTAATGAAGGAAAAACTGTGTGTGAAGATGCTGTTAAAGGTAAAATCTTTAATTTTTTTAATTTTGACCAAGCAGCTGGAATCACATGAATCATTTGGAATTTAGCTTTAGAAAGAAAATCACACGGATAAAGTTCATTAATTTTAAGCTCATCATTCATGTACAGGCGACAATCGCAAGGGACCTCAATGTCCACAGCGCCAGGTCAATCTGCAGCCGCTAAAAACAAGGTTTGGTTCTTATTCACTAAACATTGCACTTCTAGTTTACCAACAGGGTTAGTTAGAAAATACCGTTCAGGACCAGCTTGCGTAATCATGAGGTGGGTTCCCGAATGGCATCTGTAAGCACACAGTTCACCAAGTTTCTCTGCAGTCACTCCCTGAAACAAAGCTTTAGGACATAGAGAACTTCCCATGGCATCACCTGAAAATCTGGGCACAAAACATAAACTGTCTTCGAAGGGACGACAATCCAACAAATTTCTACCCTGAATGGTCACCAGTTGCTCATTATTTACGGCTAAAAAGTTTGGCTCGTGCTCCAAGTGGCAAGTGTTATTTTTCCAGCGGAAAGGTACCGCAACAAACTGAAATAATTTCCAATTGGAATTAACATGAACAATAGGTATCTTAAGTTTGACATACAAGTTCTCCTGATAAATGTGACAGCGACAAATAGGTAAATGAAAATACTTTTGTACTTGGTCAACACTAATAGTTAATCGATTCTAAACAAAGATGGGTATAGGTTAACTATTTGAAAAGCCTTAAAAAAAAATTATTAAACATACCCACAGGCAAAAACCTCATTACCAAAACTAAATAATTTTACCAATAATCTCATCAATCAAAATTTAAATTATTCTAACGATCTGACCTCTGGCACCTGGTTCACAAATGACTCCGACCTGAAATCGATGATTATCAACATGCTTCTAACTTTTTCAAAACAACAAAAGCCAATAGTTGCCTAACATCCACCTCCTGTGGACACACCTTGTGGGACTCTAACCCAACAACAAAAAAAAAAAAAAAAAAATTCTCATTTACTAAGGGTCGCCTACCCTGCGAACCCAGTCACAACCAGGGCCTCCATGCCCTCACGCTACAGCCCATTCCTCCAGGGTCTGTATTACATTACTCTCTATAGCTTCCTACACTGGCATCATCAACAAATAAATTTCGTTAACCCAGTAACTACTCAATCGAACCAGGGCCATAGCCAAAATCAACAATCAAAACAAGGCGAAAATTAGGTAAGTTACTTTTAACCATTATTTACTATTTAACTTAGTCTCTTAGAAAAATAAATAAACTCCAGAATCGACAATCATAAAATCAAACTGCTCAAAAAAAAAAAAATACTTTACTTTATTCGCTTAACATCTGCCTGTTATTAATAAACCATGAAAGCTGAAATAAAAATTGCATTAAACATCCTAGACAAAAATTAAAAAAAAATTAATGAACCTGATAAGAAAAATAAAAATACTTTCACCTTAACATCTGCTATGCTGTAGGCAGCAAGCAGCTGGTTGGTCTCGTCTGGTGAAAACAGCAACACCTCGAAACAACAGCTACTGGTGGTGCCATCAGATTCACTCTGATGTGCAGCCAGTAACACCATGCTCAGTCTTCTTAGTCATGAAGCCAGTCCCAGGTCACCACTGAACTGATTACTGTAACACTACTTTCACAAAACCGATAAGAATCAAGCACAAAACAAAACAACTCATTAAAAAAAATTTCTCTGTATCACAAATCTAAATACAAATTTTCGTGTAAAAAAAATAAATACTTTGAACTGTTATCTCTTGTGTCAATAAATGTATAAGGGGCACTGTAAAAAAAAAAAAACTATTTCAATTTTAATTATGTTGAGAGAAAAAATTAAAACCTTACATTCCAAGTGTGATAAACAAAATAAATTCAAAAATACTCAATCATAACTGTCCCCACTCACTCTATTATTTAACTTTATTACTTAAAATACTTTACTCAAAAACCAATTTTAAAAAAAATAACTCACTTCCATTATCCTTAACACAATAAACTTTCTCATAAATTAATTCAATAAAATTTACTTTAATACGTAGGCAGGTACACTAACTCACTCTCCAACAATGATTCACATTTCCCTACTTCCTAACTTTAAGAACAATTCCTTAACTTAACCCAGGGAATTTACCTCCAGGGCAACCAAAAATTTCGCTGTAGTGCCTATCTCCTATAGGCCCACTACACAACAGGGGACTCTAACCCCACAAACCAAATTAATTGAAGTGGTACCCTTATCCCGTACGGGATAGCCACTTCCGGTACTACCATGGGGAACTCCTGCCCCAACTACTAACAACACAGGGTTCTCCCGACCCTTAACCAGTAGCCAGCCCATCTTCTATGGGTCTGCGCTACCGTCCCTACTCTCCCAGGGACACCTCAAATTGTCCCAGCTCATCTCCTATGGCTGGACAATCACAACAACTCTCTCATCTCAAAGACTGTTCCCCTGGAGTTCATTCCCTTAACCTACACAAATAAACAAACCTCACACTATTCTCAGAGCTAATCCCTTCTAATGTGTACCTCCTATAATTCGAAAAGAAAAGTTAAAAAAAAATTAATTATTATCAAAACAAAAATAATTATAATGACAAATAAATAAATACTTTAAAATTATTAAGTTAACTCATAAAAAAAAAAACTTAGACGGTGTGGTGTAGTCAATGACGCACATAAAATAAATCATAAAAAAAAAAAAATAACTGTGAAAAACTTATCTGTCTGACGTCCAGCCGGCCGGTAAACACCGGGCCGGAACGATTCTTGCCGCGCCGTGCCGAGCCGTGTCGCGCCAGGCCGGAAACCGCTCAAGGTCAGCGCACAGCTGACCGTCGCGCCGCTCGTCACCGCTCCACGACACATGACTTTCCACGTCCGCAACAAGCACTGTCTATAACATTACTTAACACAAGTTTTAACATCATTCCTAAACCAAAAACTCCACACAAACTCTTAGATTCTTAACCGAAATTTAATTATGATAATTTTCAAAATTAATTAATTAATCATTAAACCGGCATTAGAATTTACGTAATTAAAACTTAATAAAACCTAATAGGTGACCTGAACGACCCGATGACTGACTGACTGACTGACTCACTGACTTAACTTAACTAAACCAAAAACTTTTTATCCATTAAATTTAAACAGAACAACAGTAACATTACTAATAAAAATACGTGAAGCACAACGCAACACGTCCGCCGCGTGCTCCCACACGACCCTGCTTGCACTGCTCTATAATAAAACATTATTAAATTCGGAAGAACAAGAGAAGAGAGAAAAAAAAATAAAGCACAAACAACCCTACAAGAGACTACCCGAAGCCTCACACCACTTGTGACGGGGCTCCGTCAGACGTCCCGCGTACACCTATACACATAACAATAAATAACCTATAACATTTGGGGGGTGGTAGCTGTTGGTAAGCATGGTACTCGAGATCAAGTCTTCTCCCTATACAGGAAGTGTAGGGTATAATTTATGTACTGAAAATAAACATGATTAGTTCATTCAAGCACAGATTTTATTCACTAGGATAATAAAAAAAATAATAATAATCAACCAAATATTTGATTAACAAATTAATAATAAAGCATTTTACAATGGGATGGGATTAACGAATAAATAAATACATTAAATACACTTTAAAGTGACGTCAGCCGGCAAACAATTATCTCTACAACATGGCGGTTCTCTCGTCGTCACAGCTACGCGGAAGGATAGTATACTTCCCAGTTACCACTACCTGCATGCTTATAACCAGACGTCGATTTTTCCCAAAACCAAATAATAAATAATAGAGGTGGAATACTACATTATTACTTAAAAGATTAAGACGAAGATCGTCCAAGAAATGATTGTGGCGAACGAGCCATGGCCAACCACTTACCCTTCTGACTTGAGGCGAAGCAAAGTTGTTTCAAACCGACGTGGACTCGGCTTCCAGAGAGGTCCCCAGGCAAAAAGCCTCGGCCCCTCCCTGGAAGGAGGTTTTAACTACAAAACTAGGCCATGCCGGAAAAACAAAACAAAAAAAAAACACACGAGCACCGGGAAAACTTATCCACAAGGCAACTCGCGGTCCCCTCCCTTCCCACAAGGAAAAAAAAATGAAAAACAAGTGAAGTCAGCTATTCCTTCCGCGCAGGCGCGCACGAGTTTCCCCCTCTCCCTCTTGCGCTGCTCGATTGTTATTTTTCCGTCTACGTTTCCAAACTCGGACGCAAGATGGCATCACTAATCAGGACAGAGTCCTCGAAACGCGTACTCAAAAGCCTCGCGCGACAAACAAGAGACTAGCGTAGCGTAGCAGGTTTTTCTGGAACGGCGTGTTGCAACCTCTCAGCGGGCCCTGGCCAGCAACCCGCGAGAATTAGCTAACCACGCAGCTTCGCAAAAGCCCGCGGTGCCTGTAAACTAATGTCGCAGCAACCTATATTCCCATACCCGCGTGTCGAAATCAACCGGCCGAGCCTGGAAACGTGCACGTACACCAACACGTAAACCTGACGAGAAACAAAATTACAATAAAATTTAAGAAAAAAAAGTAATGAAATTTTCAGACCGTGACAATATAATATTTACCTTTCGGTTATTAAAAGAAAATATATTTGTATTCAAAATACTTGCGCATCGTTTTTACGAGCATAACTTGTGTATCTAACCTCAAAGCAAAGAATATAAAGAGTGGCAACTCAATGCTATAACAAACACTCTTATTTTCTTTGGATATCCGGGAAATGTGCGTTATTTATAAGCAAATTAACATAGTAAATCGTTAACTTTTCAGATCTATGTTGGCAAAATTGATTTTTTATTGTCATTCGTTACTGGGAGTATTCACCATATAACGTTAAAGATTATTTATTTTGAATTACGAAACAACCAAAACATTATGTAAAAATGCTTCATATTATGTTTAAAAAATTATAAACTGCATAGCCACAAAGTATGACGACATAACATTAGTTTCAGTTACTAATAACAACACGTGCACGCGTTTGAATAGTCATCGCAGCCATAGTTGTTTCATAGCTACCAAAATCATTCAACGTTGTCAAGATTTATTTCAAATTATGTTTTGCCATTTTACTCAATTTGCCACTCCGTTAACACAACATTTTATAAATTCTGAACTACGAATGTCAGAAATTTTTTTTACGTTATTACGTTTAAGAAATTTCTGTAGTTTTCTTATAATTAAAACTTAATTTTTGATGTTGGCATCTTTTAGCCGCACATTTTTTTTCGGTGGCCGTACTCCTCCAATTCAGTTGCGCCCGCCCGTATCTAAGCGCTCGGATTTCAACAAAAGGTACCGCCTCTCGATAGAGTGAGACAGAGAATTACGAGCACGACCTTGAAAAAAGCGACGCTACAGCGCTCTGGCGTGGAAGCTGGTAACTACGAGTACCCTCTTGTGGAAAGAAGAGCTGTCTAGCGGCGGAGCTAACAACTACCACAGTTTTGGATCCGAAAATTGGAATAATAAATCCTATACCCTCGCGACTTCTATAAGTTATATATATTCAATGGCTACCATTGAGGTATCCTTTGCCATAGACGTTGCTGTTATCAGGGTCAGCTCCATATATGATAGACCATCCATTAAAAGGTCGACATTAGAACAGCAACGAACTTAAGAGAAAGAGCCGATTGGCACTGCACAGCCGTCAGAGGAGGACTGAGGATTCGCCTATAACACGTGGCTGTCAGAATTATATACAAGTAGAAACCTGATCAATTTACATCAATAAACGAGTGAAAAGAGCATTAAAAAATGGAAGCACATTAAGATGCGCATTCATCAAAATGGAAGCACTTTAAAGACCCATTCCAAAGGAAATGGACGCGCAGTACAAACACTGGACACGCAATGGACACACAGTAAACACACAGGACGCACAATACACATGCGATACACAAAATGGACACGGAATACAGAAAACACTCACCGGACACACAGTATGCACGCAATGAACCAAAATACAAGACACGTAGTTGTTAAAAAGGAAGCTCAATCAGAAGCACAATTAAAAAAAGGATGAACAATTGGAAGCACATTAAAGAAATGAAGCTCAATTCCAAGCATATTAAAAAAGTGGAGAACAATTTTTAAAAGGCGATTTCACAAAAGCGATACGATCTCATTACAGGGGGATACAGTAATATCGCTGGGATACTATATCATCGCAGGAATTTGTATTCATCTGAGGTATAAGCTCTCATTGGAAGGATAAACTCTTGTCATAGGGATTCAACCTTGTCGCAGCGATACTGCACATATTTACGATATCGCCACAGTGATATGTTCTCTTCAGAGGGATACGATACTATCAGAGGTATACGATCTTAACAGTGGGATACGATACTACAGACTTGACTGCATGCATCTAACAAAAATATGTATATTTATACGAAGATCAAACTCATTAGGATATGACCCAGACAGTAGGTTACAATCTGGTCACAAGGATAGGATCTCATCGCAGGGATACAATTGGATCACAAGATGTGGTACATTATATTGCCTCCAAAAGTCTTTGGCTCCAACAGTCTTTGGCTGTAACAATATTTGGCTCAAAAAGTCTTTCTCTCCAAAAGTCATTGGCTCAAACAGTCCTTGGCTCCAAATGTCATTGGCTCCAACAGTTATGGACTCCAACAGTCTTTGAATCTAACAGTCTTTGACTCCAAATGTCATTGGCTCAAAAGTCATTAGCTCCATTTCTCTTAGACCTAACTACTCCTGTAACATTTGGTTAAAATACGACTTGGCTACAAGGCTAAAAGACTACAAGACTATGATGCAACAGGACTATGAGACTGTGAGTCTACGAGGTTTCAACTAGCTACGAGACTATGGGGCTACTAAGCTAAGAGACTATGAGGCTACATGGCAACTGGCTTCAAGGTGACTTGGTTACAAAGTATTAAATATACAATACTACGAGGCTACGAGTCTACGAGGCAACAGGACTATGAGACAATGTGTCTACTAGGCTTCAGCTAGCTACGAGACTACGAGGCTACGAAGTTACTAGGCTATAAGACTACGAGTCTACAATATGACAACTGGCTACTATAACTCTATTCAGCAGAGAGAGGTAATTCATATTATGCAAATAACTTGTTACAAGTAGTCCCGATTCTTACAACAGTTGATACCACATGCTGTGTTTCACAGGCAATCACTCTATCATGTGAGATGTGGGTTGCTCACGATCGCAAGATAAGGAGGGCTTCACTAGCCTTCAAGGTGAAGGAAGTTCGCCTTGCACGATAGCATTTCTGAACTGTCTCAATACATAATATACGCCTGAGCATGGGCCTCTCTGGCGGGGTGGATGGGGGGGACACAGTTACGGGATACAGGGACAAATTTATATGCTGTTTTGATTCATTGCAAGTTTCTATTCTGTTTGAGGTAAACTTTGAACACTGCATCACAGAATAAATAAGTACCTAACAGAAGCGACAAGGCATGGTTTTTATTTAACTTGTTTTCTCTTTGGATTTTCATGGTTTCGTGGCATGTCTACCATTCTCTCTAGCGGAGGGATCAGTACTATACATATATACCCATTGTTATGTCAACACAAACTAGGTGCCGCTGCCGCAAATTCTGTAACATTGTGTTTCTTGTTGACTAAACTCGCTAAAGCAATGCAAAGCATTAGATTTATTCTAACAAAAATATGTGGAAACTGGAAACTTTTATTTTTTAAAGACTATTAAAAAATACAATGCAGTTACTGTGTTAAAACTTAAAGAAAGGAAAAAAAAAATATGGTAAGTGATCCAAAAGGCGAAGTAAAACGGAATAGTTCATATAAGACCATAGAGTAAGTAAGGTTATCAAGAGCAGTTTATCCCTTTACCGTGACAGCCTGAATCTACAGCGCTTAGGCCAGTATTCCAAAACACAAAAATAAGGGATTAGGTGTTGAATATGCTACACCTTTACCCTAACATATTCCCAGTTGAAGATAGGACACGGCCAATCCGTTGTTTATAGGCAACCGATTTTGGTGTCCTATCTGTTGCCGTTTCGTTGCCAAAATCACGTGCATGCGCAGAGCTCACTTTTTCATTGATTTCTCCC
This sequence comes from Bacillus rossius redtenbacheri, assembly GCF_032445375.1. Lineage (NCBI taxonomy): Eukaryota > Metazoa > Arthropoda > Insecta > Phasmatodea > Bacillidae > Bacillus > Bacillus rossius. Next base: position 213,728,527 of record NC_086330.1, on the reverse strand, counting down.
AGATGGCTGAATCGCATCTGGCGCCATTAAGGGGCCTCCCTAGTAGCATCAGAAGTTAGCGGAACACTATGTTTTTTAAATAATGATGGGCATTTATTAATCGACACTACGAATCTGAAAATTTTTCACCCATGAGAAGATACTACACGAATTGTGTGTATAATTTGACATTTTTTTTTTTCTATCAAAATATGAAATAAAATATCACCAACTTGTCCAACTTTGGGGGCATTTTATACTGCTTAGCAGAATGATAGAAAAAAAGTACAAGTCTAGGCAAAAAGATAATTTTTTTCTGAAGAAATTCATGTATTTAAAACATATAGTCATCGCATTAAATTCCAAGATTTCTTTTCCGGAATTTCTGCAAATCCTGAAAGTTTTCCACCGTCTCGTGCTGCCGCTCGGCGAAGCCAGCTCTCAGCCCACAGCTCAGGTAGCGTGGTGGGGGAACCAGTGCCCGGAGGGGAGGCAAGCTAACTGTGTGTGCGTGCATGCGTGAGTGAGAGGGAGACAACCCACAACCGGCAACGGTAAAAGATAATCCCGTGACCGAAAGAAATTCTCAGAATTGCTTTTAGTGTGTCTCGCCACAGTACCATGTTATCGACTTACTCTGTGACTATATTCTTGTATCTCTAAAACATTGCTTGTGTTTAAACTACAATTATCCTAAAGCTTACAATACTAGATCATGTATTACGAAATAAAGTTTGAAAGTTGTCGTACAAACTATTTATTGGTGGCTTTACAGTCTCGCTAGCTAATTCGACAAAATTGATATTCAACTTTTAACATAAAAATACACTTCATTGTTTTTCCTTCTATTTTGAATAAAAATTCAAAAAGCAATTATTATTGTACCCAATATTTTTTTTTAAATTATTTAGTTTTCCAAAATGATTTTACACATCTTACAACGCCGGGGAAAAATTTTATACTGGTATTAACCAAATGGTTAACTATTTACAAAAGTTTTGATACTTGAAAATGTTGGTTTATATAAAATGTATCTTAAATTAAAAGAAAAATCGTATTTTGAAACTAAATGTAATGTTGCTATGCTTTTTGGTTAGATAGATATCTGATGGTCTGCACTGTTTTAAAAATGTTCATGGAATGATAAATAAAAAATAAAAACTAGGGAAGTTCTATATTAAATAAGCTAGTCAGAAGTATATAAATGTTACTCCTGGCGCAGGAGTCACGAGGAGGATTAAAGATGGGGTCAGTGACTGATCGCTCACATATGTAGTTATGGATGGTACGTTATTAATTACAAAATTCAAAAATCATTTTGAAGTTAAAAAGTATAAATGTGGCAATGTTTAATAAAGATGACGTAAATTTTCAGATAAACTTATTTCTACAGCTCGATTAATTAATAAGGGCAGGAAATAATTTTTTTACAGCAATTATACAAAATTATTAAAAAATTTTAAACCACAATTAATTTATCCAAAAACCAAAATTAAGTAAATATTGCCCATACATTACAACATCCACGAAAGAACCTTGCAAATTATTTTTGTTAGAAGCATTATTTTGCATTCAAGTTCTTTATATTTAATACTTCACCTACTTATAATTGTTACATATTTCAGCTCCTCGTGCGACCAGTGTGTATAATTTGTCCGCGGCCTTATCTTTGGGTGAAAGTTATTTGGAAGAGAAGTTGTTTCGGTAATGTTATTGTTCATCATTTATTACATAACAATTTGACTTAGATACGCACATGTGTTTTTAAAATATATGTTTAATAACTTGCAATAGAAAGTAGGTATGTGTTGAATTTCATGTATTGAATTTTTTTTACATTATGTACGAACATAATAATCACAATATTTCATGAGAAATTTTAACACTTTTTACAAAGCAATCTCTAATTTCTTCCACACCACAGTAAAATTCTTGGGCAAATTGAATAGAATATAGTCGTTCTTTAACATAAACTTTTGGAATACATAAATTTAATAAATTATGTTCTCGTGATTTTGACAGTTAAATATTTTTTCGCATGAAAAAATTAATTAACTAAAATTAAATATTTCAGTAAATTTATACTCAAGGACTAAATTTTTTTATTTTAATTTTAAATAATATTGTATGTATGTATACTTTACTGAAAAAAGTGGATTCAAGAAAACAAATTTTCTTCTTTTTTATTTTGTCCTTGAACTTACTTAACAAGCAATATTGAACTTTAACAAGCATGTGTAGAATAGTTATTAAAAGCATAAAAAACATGTATGATGAATTGTTGTGTATTATTTCCATTAGGCGTGACCATGAAAAAATATAATATTTTATCATTATTGAAACCTACATTTGAAATTTTGGAGTTTAAATATTTATGAAAGTGTGTGAACTCTTAAAGCGCTATTTATCTATTTAGGAAGGAGGTAGTTTCTTTGATTTTAGAAGGGCTTTTTAAACAAACAAATAAATTATTTAAAAATTTGAACTCCTGCAAAAAAAATACTTTATTCAATTTTTATTCTAAAATTAGCCATTGTATTCTACCTTGCTTACACTCTATTATCGAAAAAGATTTTTTTTGACAGAGATGAATACCGTACCGGTAAATTAATACACAAAACATACATGTTTTCTACATAAACAGCTACTGACAGTGACGAAACCAAAATTATTTTGATAGTTTCTGTAGAAAATCCCCAACAGTAGTGGTGGTATATATAGGGATTTCGTTGTAGGTGGCTACTATTTCACAATAAAAAGGAGTTATCGTCAATTATCAAAGCAGCCATATTTCATATCTTATTTGACAGCCTAAATACAGCACCAAATGACGTACTTGGCTAAAAATTAATTCCAGCTGCATGCGTAGATTCCGGGAGGAGGGGAGAATCTCAGGGTGGCCCGAACCTCCCTAAAATAAAAAAAGCCCTTCTGAGGGGGCCCGCTTGCATTTAAAAATCTTCACGTTATCCCGCGGGCCTCATATGAATCCTACAGATTTTCGCCCGTGAATCCAGCTATACACTTCACTGACACCTTGAGCACAACAGTCAGTGCACACTGAGTTCTTCCATACCACCCGCACTTGTCTGCAGTTTGAATCCACCTGTAGGCCGCTGTTGCAACAGCTAAGAAATTTACACTGCTCGGAAACATGTGTATGTAATTCGGAACGGGATTCAAGTTCATTCGTGTATATCATATTGTGCAACGTTAAAGTCATTAAAAAATGCAAAATAAAATTCCTAACCATGTAATAAGTGCCAGAAAATAATAATATGCAGTAATATTTAGTGTAACTAAATACGACGTGAACCCTAGAATACAAAGTTGACGATGTATCGTTGGTGGGAACACTTGTTTGTTCCTGACATTTTTTTCCTCTATAGAATTTTAAAGTGAGTTTGACATGCACATTTTCTTCAGGAAGTAAGTTAAAAATTTGTTTGTCGTTATTGTGATTTCAAAAGTTGATTTGTGTCTAAGAGTAAAAATATTTAATATTATTTTCATTATTTTATTCCCAGTTTTATTACTCAATCTATTAGTAGGATGTGATTTCTCGTCGCGGTGCGGAAGACTTTTATGAATGAAAGCGTAACTGTTCGTGCAAAACCATTCATCACACAAATGTCAGTTCGAAAGTATAATGTTGGAATTTTTTTTAATTATATAATTTTTACAAATTTTTTTCTGAAAACACAAGCTAACGCATCGATTTTTGGTGATAGCATTTTTTGTAATGTATGTAAATCTCTTAATTATGTAGAATGTTAATTAAAAAATAAAAATAAATGTTTTAAACAGAATTGACGATTGTTTGCATTTCATGGATATGGACTGGATCGCAACACTAATTTAATGTTTAAAGTTAATAAACACTGTCAGGAAGCAAGCAATGCAATGCGAGAACATTATCCTTTTGGTTGAATGTAGCGAAAGGGAAAAACAGTCACCTTTCTTGCCACGATCTTGATCGCAGATAACGCAGGTATGAGTAGCAAATGGACTCCACACAATGACAAAAGAGCCTTCCCCCCAACCCTCCCATTATTCCGCCCCCCTCGCTGAAACGCCCTCTCCACCGCGGCGCAGGCGACAGGCTCACGTATATCGCCCCGCCCAACCACTGGCTGTAGCACGTGGCCAGTGGCCCAACGCGCTAAAATTTTTTACTAGGGAGGCCCCTTAACTCATATATAGTCATTTTAATTATAATCGGGGGATGTATAATGCGTTTATTGTGTCAAACAAAACTTTATAATAGCAAAAACTATTCTGGAATATATTTTAATACTTTAATGGTAATAAAAGCAAATATTCATTAACATTAAAATAACCTGAGAAAATTAAAACTACGCCAATTAATTCGCGTGATAGTGCTGCTATATGTAGGATTTTGGCGTAGCAAATCCATCCATGGTTGCCAAACATCTGCTAGAATGCATTGAAATCAGTTTCTTACCTCGTGCAGCGCACAGTTTATTAAAACAGTTCCTTTTTTCGTTTCCTAACAGGGATTGGGTTGGGACGCGTTCTGAAATACAGTCTGCGAGATAGGTTACAGTTGTATCCCAACAAGGTAGTGCTTATTCGCTACCTTACCTGAATGTTTTGGAATACCACCCTTAGTGTTTTAGCGGATTTTTAATCCAGCGTGGTTAACTACACGCTACACTACTTGCCAGGATAACATCAGCATTTGGTACCCTTGCTAACTTGTTTATTGTTTTGTCCTGATTACCAACTTTGCACGCACTTGGTAGTTGTGTTATTGATTAATGATTCGTAATGGATAAATTTGTAGTGAAAACAAAACATAAATATGATGAATTTCAAGATTCAGCCTGCATACCTTCTAAAACTAACACTACTAAATCTGAACAGGTAAATGTTTGTCAGAATATTGTGCCATACACAGAGTTAAAAGTCAATAATTGTGAGTTTAGTAGTTGAAGCAGTATCACCGATGTGCCTGAATCATTGTTGCATAATCCACAAATGTCAATAGATGTTGACACGTTCCAGCACCAAACCAACCGACTATCTTGCCAGGCTCATTTCCTACACAAAAACTCACAGGCCGTACCCTTCAATTTCAAGTATCTTGGTTCAAGAATTTCAAATGGTTGCATGTTCAACCAAATGTTTATGGAATTACATGCTTCTATTGTCATCGTTATTGCCATTTGTCACTAGATAAAATTTTGTTAGGAAAATTGAACATTGTTTTACTACAGGAGGCTTTAAAAATTGGAAACATGGCCTTGACAAATTTCGTACACATGAGAAATCAGAATTGCATATGCAAGCTATCATGAGTTATCGTCAGTTTCAACAGCCCATTGAAGTACAACTCTGTTCCGCAAAACGCAAAGAAAAAAAGTAGCTACTGAATGTCTTCTGAAGATATTTGGTTCTGTCCGATTTCTCGCCAGGCTCGCTTAGCACTGCAAGGACATGATTCAAACAGTGGTAATTTGTTACATTTATTGAAGCTAAGAAGTGAAGACCTTCCATATTTACAACAATGGACAGCAAAATTACGATAGACATTCACTAGTGCTTCTATACAAAATGAAACTGGAAGTGATGGCAATTGAAATTGTAAGATTTATTTGTAACAAGATTCGATCACAGGAAACACCAATTTTTTCTATTGTTTGTGATGGTACACATGAAATAAGTGGAATAGAACAGTTAAGTATATGTATTCGTTGGGTTGATGATAATTTTCAACCAGACGAAAGTTTTATTAGACTTTACAGTGCTACAAAAACACCTGGAGAGGCAATTGCAGCAGTAATTGTTGATGTGTTAGCACGAGTGCAGCTTCCACTCAGTATGTTAAGGGGACCAATATACGATGGCGCAGTGAATATGAGCGGCAGTAAGAAAGGTGTTCAATCGTTGATGAATAAAAAACAATCGTTAGCATTGTTTGTACACTGTGGAGCCCACTGCATTAATTTGGTCACTAAAGAATGTTGTGATGCTTCTGTGATTACAAGAAATGCCATGCACTGGGCACATGAGCTTGGTGTATTGTTGTGCAAATCAATAAAAGTAAAATCAAAATTTATCCACATCACTGAATCCATAGCCGAAGGGCCTGTGACTAATGTTGGTAATATAAAGCCCCTTTGTCCTACTCGATGGCTTTACAGGGGGTCACAAATAAAATAAATTCTGGACAGGTATGATATTGTATTACAAACACTAGAAGAGCAGAAAATAACCAGCAGTTAAACTCTAGCGGCTTGCTTACAGTGTTTGAATCAGGGACAATAGTACAAGGATTATTGTTAGGGCAGAAAATAATTACCACACTCGAACTTCTCAACAAATCATTTCAAGGCCGTCAGCAAACAGTGTCAGGTCTCATGAAACCTGTCGATGTTACCACTGTGACTATGGAAGAGTTACGGAAAGAATAGGTTCTCGATGTGATTTTAAAGGAAGCATACAAGAAAGTGGCTGAAAATAATTTACAGCCTGTCTTAATTTCCAGGTCACAGAAACCTCCAAGCCGCTACACAGGTCCTGCAGATTCATTCACTGCTGAAACAGTACGTCAACATTACCGTAAAGAATATTATGCTATCATAGATGCAGCATTACAAGGCTTGAAATCCAGGTTTGATCAGGAAGGAGTGAAGTTCTTGCAAGAGCTGGAATCAACACTGATTTCAGGAGAAATACAGACTGGTTTACTACAACTGTATTCTGAGATAGATATTACATCTCTAGAAAATGAATTGAAGATGTTTAAACTCAATATAAGGTTTTGTGTGTCAACGATGCTCAAAATGTACTCAAGCAAATGGTGCCATAAATGCGATCCTTGTTCAAGAATATAGAAAATTTGGTTCGTGTCTTGATCATAGTGCCCAGTTAGTCTTGCGAAGCAGAACGAAGTTTCAGTTCATTACGCCGCCTGAAGACGTACCTGCGGAGCAATATGACACAACAGCGCTTGAACCATGTGGCAATTTGCCTGGCACATAAGGATCTACTAGATAACTTGAATCTTTGTGATTTTATGGGCAAATTCATAGCAGTAAATGATCGCCGGAGAACCATACTTGGTACAAGTTGTACATAGACCTTTATTTTAAGAAAACATATTAAGATTTTGAGTTATACAATCTTATAAGATCGAAACATTGTTCAAGTGAAGGTATTGTTGTGCATTATTTATATAGGCCCTACGCCCTATTGTTAACTGGAACTCTAATACACGTGAAGGATAATTATTTCAGTGCTCAACCTGTTTGAAAGATAAATTTATTTATTAAACATTTGTAATAGTATTACATATATACTTTGCCAAGTAAGTATATTTATTTCAGTTTAAGAATGTAATTCAAAATTAATATTGTAATGATAAGTGACTTTTTTTTTCAGCTATCGTGAGATATTTTTGAAACCTAAATTATAACGGATATGTTTTGACCTATTTGTATGCCCCCATACTGAAATTTGAATATTTATGACAGTTTTTTAATATTATTTTTGCATTATCTATGTTTACTGTTGTATACATAAGAAGTGAGAGTGATATTCAGCAGAATAGCACTGAAGGGTAATTTTTTTTTAATTTTTCTTATTATTAAGTTTCTACGATTCTCAGAATAAATATCTTTCATTTAAGAAATGTTTTGTTTCTGTCTCAGAATTAAGTGTATTTTGTGTGCTATTTTCCCAAGTGTGAATTCTCTCGTCCCAAAGCATTCTACACAATTCTTCATTCAATATTACATTATTATCATTACATTTTTACTATTATTATCATTACATTATATAAAATACATTATATTTAAATATTTTTACTTATAATTGCCAAATATATTTACATCCCATGTCCCCCCCCCCTAAATATACTTACCAGCGAGGCCCATGCACCTGAGTAATAACCTTTTTATCTCCTGAAATGCGCCTGATAATAAATATGTAAATGCTTAAATTTACTGATTAAACAAAATTCCGAATAAGATTTCTTGTCTCTAAGTACAAAAATATATACATGCAGGAATTTTATTCAGGAATAACCAAAATGACTCGGAGAATAGAAGCAGACGTCTCGCCATGAATAACCATGACCACATGGAGAAAATCAACAAAAGGCTCTTTAGGAATGACAAAAAGAAACTTTAAAATTAATAAAATAATGCCACGAATGATCAGGAGCACACGGAGAAAAACATCAAATTATTTTTGTTGAAAATGCTTTCGTTTTGAATGAGCATCCATTTTGACAAACGCGCATTCAAATATTTTTACTTTTTAATGCTTCTTTGACTCACAGATTTACGTAAATGGATCGGGTTTTGACTTTCATATTATTCTGGTGGTCGCGGGTTGTAAGCGAGTCCCAGACGACCAGGATCTCTGTCCTCATCTGACAGCTGTGCAGTGCCAATCGGCTTTCACTTTATTACATTGTCTGATATATAGTTGCTTTTCAATGTCAAACTTGTGAGATTGTCTACCATCTATTTAGCAGACTCTGATAACAACAAAGTAACTGGTAACGGGTCTCTAGGTTATAGCGAAGAACTCAATAGAAGCGACGTCCCTGACGACGCAGATCCCTTTGGCACCGTCGATGACATCTTCACATAACTCAATGTAATATATACTATCGCCACCGACATGTGAGGTTCCACCAGCAGAAGAGACTTTAATGCTCTCAATGCTGTCTGTAGACTGTGCTTGCTGGCATTTAAGCTGGTGCCAAGATTTTTCGATGAATCATATGCCAGCCATTACTGGCGGCCACTAGTTTGTATCGTCTCCATTGGCAGGGTCGTTGGATGCAGGGGCCCAGACCTTTGCCTGTTGTGTGCTTATACTTGGTTGAACTGGTTGAGTGGTTCTTATGCCTACAGCGATCTATGGCCTTTTGGTCCTCGGGGTATTTATCTGGAATTGTGCCCGAGCATGCAGTTCATGCCCTTTTGGCCCAAAAGCTTTGGTTTATCAACAGGAACTTATGTATAGTAGAGAAAGTATAGTACCGAGAATGCCCTTGGCACTATTGGATGCACCTATGACTTAAGCTCCTGTAAACTCTCTGGGCCATGGTACTTGAAGTCGGATGAACCTCCGAGATTTATCCAAGTTTATCCATGTAATTCAATTGCAATGCCAGTTGTTAGCACAAGACATAACGAAAAGTCAACCTGAAAGGCCCTTAAAAGTTTGTAGTAGGGTGGGACCGATCATTGAAGTGTATGTTTCCCTACTGAGGTTTTATTTATTGGCTTAGGATCGGATATGACATTAGACTCGTACTTGATAGTGGTGGTATCATTGCTTGGATTCAGCTCAAAGGTTTTCCTAGCCCTGAGAATAGCGGACACAGTGAGCAGCGATTTGGGGTTTCCAGTACAACCCAAGACAGCCAGGACAAATTAGATAATCCTCAACCGTATAACAGCTTCTCTGAAGGATTGATGAGTCACAGAATAATGTGACATATTGGAATAGACACCTGTAGTACTGATTCAAACGGCTTAGGACTCTGTAAATTACCTGGTAAGCTGAGTGGGATACGGGGACGAGGTGGTGATGACGCTAAGATAGGTACCCTCATCCTCTCATCATAGCAGATTCTCTAACTACTCTTCCGATTGCAATGAAATAGCTTATCCATTTCCTGCATAGTTGGGTGAACCAGGGAGCAACCCTGATGCATACGAGATCAGGGTTAAAACACTAAAGGGAATGGGGAATGTTCTACATTAAGCCATAGGAAGGTCAAGTCTCCTTGTTCTGTGTGGCTAGGGTCATTGTAGTCATTTTGTGGTGTGCCCAAACTGACAGTAGAGTCCACACTGCAAGAAAACATCGGGTTGTCTGTACCAACGGATCCTGATCGTGAGGGTAATAACACTTTTGAGCCCAGAGATGAGGGCTACACGGGTAGCAGTCACTAGGCCGAAAGTCATTTGGCCGAAATTTCGGCCTAGTGCCTTTCGGCCTAGTGCCTTTCGGCCTAGTGCCTTTCGACCTAGTGCCTGTCGGCCTACTGCCTTTCGGCCTAGTGCCTGTCGGCCTAGTGCCTTTCGGCCTAGTGCCTGTCGGCCTAGTGCCTTTCGGCCTAGTGCCTGTCGGCCTAGTGCGGGTTGCCAGAGTTAAGACATATTCCCAGTGATATACATTTTCGAATTTTCGGCCTATTGCCTTTCGGCCTAGTGCCTTTCGGCCTAGTGCCTTTCGGCCTAGTGCCTGTCGGCCTAGTGCCTGTCGGCCTAGTGCCTGTTGGCTTAGTGCCTGTTGCAAGAGTTAAGACATTTCCAGCGAGATAAATTTTCAATTTTTCGGCCTAGTGCCTTTCGGCCTAGTGCCTGTCGGCCTAGTGCCTTTCGGCCTACTGTCTGTCGGCCTACTGCCTGTCGGCCTACTGCCTGTCGGCCTAGTGCCTTTCGGCCTAGTGCCTGTCGGCCTAGTGCCTTTCGGCCTACTGCCTGTCGGCGTAGTGCCTTTCGGCCTAGTGCCTGTTGCGTATTTTGAAGTGAAACTAAAGTAATTTATTTTGTTTTTCTTCTTCGTTTGGTCACACACAGATGGAGCTAGTGCAGCTTCTAGGTGGGGTACAACTTGTTTCGAAAACACTGTCTCTGGAGGATAATTCAAATTAAGGCCCTGAAACTATTACGCAATTTTAATCCTACTATGGTAAGGTTAATTTATTTACTTTTTTTACTTAAGTAATTTTTCAGTAGCAAATTACAGTTTAGCTTGTTGTTTGAAAGAAAATCAATAATGTGTTTGTTCTATTCATATATATAAGACCTTTGTATTATTTGATCAAGATGTTTAGTTATAAAAGGAGCAAGGAAAAATACAAAGATAAATAATTATATTTCTTTTTTAATGCAACTTTTTTGTGGTTGTTGAGAGATGTAAAAAATGTATTTTTGTGTTATTTTTGTGATAAATATAGGTTACTTTACTGATATGATTATATTAAGATTGTGATTTGAGTGTGGTAAGGTGAGGTCTAAGCTATGGCTACAGTGGAGAAATGTTATGGTCTGAGTCAAAGCAGAGTGCGGTTCAGCTAGAACTTTCCGTGCGTTGTGTATGCTTCAGGCTTAGAGGATTACAGGAAAATGTGTTAAATTTCCTCCCCTTCCTCGTTTATTTCAGTCAAGTGAGTTTCAATTTAAGAATATGGACCGTGTAGGTTTTATGTCCGATTTTCTTAGTAATGTGGTGTTGTGTCCCTTCTTCACTTTGTGTGTACTCTCTTTACAGTGTACTCTTTTCCTCTGTAACGTTATTCTCCCTGGGAAATTATGTTTCTATAATTATTATTATTGGGCGCCTTGTTTTTCTCCTTATATATCAATACTGGCTTACTGATGATGTATAGTGATAATATTGCAAGACCCAGGAGATAACTTCCAGAAGAGGGATACAACTCACATAAATTTGACATAAACAAAATAAAACTGAAGATAAATGATAATATAATGTAGTGTATGAATGTTGGGGGAAAGGTATCAGGTAAATATGTGAAGCTATAATAACAAAATATTATGGTTTTGGGGCACAAGACACGAAACACATTTAATATAACATGGACACTGAAATGACACATACATATACCCTTACACTGTAATGATATTAAATATACACAAGAACACACTAATAAATACAATTAGCTTGGTATTGACGGAAGTTAAGATAATAAAAAAAATATGGATTTAATTTGGTGTGATTAAGGCAGACCTGGTGATGTTTAACTGGATCAAATGTCTGGATTTATGGTGAGATAGATTATTCAACAGTTCGTTACTTGTATTCAATGAAAAATATTCCGGAAACGATTTACTCAGATTTAAACGTTAAATGTTTTAGTTAATGCAGTTGTATCTCAAGTGAACTCTTAAAAAAAAAACCGCGGCTAGATAGTTCAGTGGGAGCAAGATCTCTAGACACGCAGACCACTGGTATATTATTCCAGCTAAATTATGTCCTCATAACAAATGTTAATTAGCCAGTGCTATTATAGAAGTAATTACGATTATTCTGGAACGTAGCACAGCTCGTGTTGCAAACAAAATCTCAAACAAAGTTATTAAATAGTTGTGTGGCATTAGGAATATAATAGTAGATAAAATGTCGATGGCTTAAGCGTCCTTCTAATTATGGTAATAACCAATTACCACGTAGATATTTCCTGCCACCTTTACTCACGGCACGCCCCGTCATCGTGTAGAATCGGGTGCACTATTATTTATAACCACAAGTAATAAATCAATTAAATTATATAAAAATTTCTACACATCGGCATCGGGCTAAGCCTTACGAAGGATGCCTCAGACATTTCTTTTTTTCTATTCTCTAATTTCTCCCTGTTGTACAAAAGTCTTATTGTTAGCTTTAAAAATCAGATTACTGATTGGCTGTTGTAAAAACATAACAGGAGGCCTTCGTACACATGTACGCAGCAAGATACAGGTAAGTGAGAAAAATAGATGAATTAATAATAAATAACAATCAAATACCAAAATAACATAAAACAATTTCAAATAAATTCAGTTCATGATAGATTGCAAATTAAGTGCTGTAAATGATGTAATGTCTATTGTTGATGAAATTATAAATAAGAGTTTCTATTGTTCGTGGCTGTAGCTTATAAACACTTATTCAACAATATATTATTATTACAATATTACAATAATAAAATAATAAATATAGCAATTAATTATACAATAATAAATAAACAAAATCTGAACGAAAACTGTTGTTATCGTACAGTAAAAACAAGGAAATTCCTTGATAATGTGTTGAGCCGAGTAAAATGTCATTGAAATCTTTAAATAATTTGAAGGCTTTTAAAAAAACTATTTAGAATCTTTTTTCAAATAAAATATATTGCACACATAAAAACTCCCCTCACTGCTTGTCACACATCAATTTGTGATAATTCACCACTTTTAAGGACATTTTACAGAAAGACTACCGATTGTAGTCTTTACCCTCGTGCGACTTTCGGAAAATGTTAATATTTTTTCGTTTTATTTTCAAAAAACCCCCAAAATCAGCTAAAAATGTGTATGTGTATCCATACATATACACACATCACATTTTATGGACACGATAACACTAGTCATTTTGCGCGAATCACTTCCAAACTGATAAATTAAATATAAAAATGAAAATCTCAGCCGAGTTAGCCATGGACAAAATCTGACCAATTGGGTATAAACGGGGAAGGTTTTTTGAAAACATAAAAATCGTAGTAACTCCCATAATACTATGAATATCGGATCCTTTTTAATGTATGATAACTCGTAGGAGTAATACTAACAATTGTTGTCTAAATAAATTTTCTATGACTTTAAGGGTTGAAAAAAATAGAATTACAGGGGAAAAAATAAAACTCCCTTAGTAGACACAATATCAAATCCGCTCAAAATGTTTGTAAATATCATAATTTTTATCCGCAACTCTGGTTAAAAAACATTTTTGATAACACGAACCGTTGCTGCAAAAGTTTAAAAAATAGTAATATAATTTCAAAAATCACTTTCGTACTATGTACACAATTAAATCCGTTCTTATTTATTGTTCAAAATCTTAAATTATCACCTACAAATTGTCTGAAATAATTTTTATACCGCCCACCATTACTGCCAAGGTTTAAAAAAACTGTTAAAGGCCAAAAGAATATCATAAATATATTATGAAGCTCACTATCAAATTCAAGCTATTTGCCAATCTTAAAAATATAATCTTAAACATTTTTCTTAAATATTTTTTTATTAATGAACCTTTGCTGCAAGGGGTTGAGAAAACAAGGTTAGAAAAAAATTCAAAATTTGTTACCATTAGTAGGGGGTGCAGGCTGTTTCTGGACCAATGTAAACATTGTGCCAGAACCAGCCTGGGGGCCGCCATCTTGTTTAATGGAGGCCGCCATTGTTGTTGACATTGGTTACAAGGACGCGCCAACGTCGCTGCTACTGGGGGCCGCCATTAAGTTTACGTCTGCTGGAGGCAGCTATCTTAGTTCAGCCTTTGGTTACTGGAGTGCGTCACCATCGCTCCGAAGGCAGGAGTTGTATACAAAAAATCCTGGGCGGTGTGGGAATTCGATCCGTGGGACGCAGCAACATCGAGGTTACAAGGCAGACACCTTAACCACTAGACCACGAGATCAGTTGGGAAGTGTAGAATTAAATAAGGAATATATGCTTAAAAGGCGCTATGTTTAAATTTCGAAAAGAAATTAAATACCGTGATGTGTAATTTCCAAAAAAAATAAAATATCGCCAAAATATAAAGTATGCTTAAGCCGCCATGTTGTATGCTTAAAGCAATTGACATCATATTTAAATTTCGAAAAAAGATACAAAATACCGCCATTTCTAATTTCCAAAAAAAAATGCCGCCATGTGTGATCTCCAAAAAAAAATACCACCATGATGTATGCCTAGAGCAAACCCCCACCATTATGCTTAAGCCGCCATGTTGTGCGCTTAAAACAATTGATGCCATGTTTAATTTCCAAAAAAGAAACCAAATGCCGCCCTATTTAAAATTTCCAAAAATTATTTACCGCTATGCTTTAAAGCCCCGCCATACTAGCTATGACTAAATACAAATACCTGGGAGCAACATAACCTCAAAAACTTGCGCACAGAGAGTGAGATTATGTCCGCTGGGGCGTCACGCACACAATGCGCAATAATAATTCACACACCATACATATTTAAAAGCAAAATAATATCTTTAAATATTTTTAAAAAATTTTTTTACCAACACTGTGTAGGAAACAGAAGCCTGCTCGTGTAACATAAAATATGCTTTAGTGTTACCATAAGAACAAATATCACAGATTCTCTGCCAGTGGCATAAGCATAGGTAGTTAAAATTTATAATATTGTTAATACAGAAAAATTAGCATATTATAATAATGTAGGACATCTATTGTGGTAGATCATGTTTAAATATTAATAAGCATAGATATTTTTAAGCATAGTTAGGACAAAGACTATTATTTCTCTTCCACTATGTCAAGTAAAATAAATATTCTACAGACATTGTGTACTAATTAGCTCTCTGCCAGTGTGTTAAGTAATAAGCATAGAAATGTATTAAGCAAAGTTAGGACATAGACTATTATTTCTCTTCCACTACGTCAAGTAAAATAAGCGTTGTACAAACGCCGTGCTGAGAGCTGGATGATCGCTCGTGCACCGCTTGTGCACCGCTCGTGCGCCGGCGAGAAGGAATGTGTTTACCTGCTGGGTGACAGTGAGAGTTTTTATCACAGAGAAATCAAGGTCAGACCATCGCTGCATACAGTAAAGGAGCAAGCACAAGGAACATACAGAGGTGGAAAAAAGAAATAATGTAGACAACACAAAGGTAAAAAAGAATGATGGTTTTATTTAATTTGGCATATAAAGTATGAACGTCGAACAATCATGGTTGGCAGACAACCCCAGGGATATGTCTCCGAAGGCCCCGCCAACACTTCAGTTCCCTCGGCCGCAGCGAGCGCACGGTCGAGCCATCGCTGCGAACAACTCCAGGGTCAAGTCCCCGAAGGTCCCGCGGTGGATGTGGGCGTCCCTCCACCACCTCCTCCATGAAAAACAATTCGGCTATCCTTGGTGGTATTTGGCTCACCAAATCCTCGCGCGTGGACACATCCATCTTGTGGGGAGATCTGCAGAACAATACATATGCAGTAGCTACAGCATAAAAACAGATAACCCAAGTGTGTAAAATAAATTATGTGTGTAAAAGAGAAAAAATTAATTGTGTAAAAAATAAATTATGTGTGTAAAAGAGAAAATAAATTACGTGTGTTAAAGAGAAAATACATTAACAATTATTTTTAAAGAGAAAAGAAATATATGTAAAATGCATGAAAATAAATTATGTGTGTAAAATAAAGTATGTTAATGTGTGTAAAAGAGAAAATAATTTACGTGTGTAAAAGAGAAAATATGTTAACGTTTGTATATATTACGTTAAGATCATTCTAGCTTTAAATAAAATATTACATTATGTTCACATGTGTAGAAAATAAATTACATGTTTAAAAGAGAAAGTAAGTTAACATTATTCTTAAAGAGAAAAGAAATATATGTAAAATGCATGAAAATAAATATGTGTATAATAAATTACGTGTGTAAAAGAGAAAATAAATTATGTGTGTAAAATAGAAATTAAATTATGTTTATATGTGTAAAATTTAATTATATAAACGTGTAGAAAATAAATTACATGTGTAAAAGAAAAATTAAATTATGTTCACATGTGTAAAATTAAATTACATAAACGTGTAGAAAATAAATTACATGTTTAAAAGAGAAAGTATGTTAACATTTTAAAAGCAATCTACCCTGAAGTGACATACCAATAGGTTATTCTCCATGTGCGATGATTTGTGGTTCGAGGGGTTGGAGTATCAGAGCTCTAGGCAACCACCACTCGGGGACGACAGCATAGCTGAACGTAACATACAGGGAAATGGCTAATCGTTGTCTGGGGAAAGGCGTAAGTCCTTATGTCCCCAAGGTAGATTGCTGACACCGTCTTCAGAAAGCCAACGCTTATCATCCCCTGAAGACAATGCTACCTTGGTAACATGCTCCGTAAACACAGTGTGACCTCGCGATCGGAAATGGTATTCGGTCGCGAGAACCCGTGAATTTCGAAGCAAGC
The DNA here is from genome assembly GCF_032445375.1 of Bacillus rossius redtenbacheri. NCBI lineage: Eukaryota > Metazoa > Arthropoda > Insecta > Phasmatodea > Bacillidae > Bacillus > Bacillus rossius. The sequence continues at coordinate 213,711,850 of NC_086330.1, read as the reverse complement.
AATCCAGGTATTGAGGAAACAGGAGTAAACCAAGTGTGCTGGCCTTGATTCCCTTGGCCTTACGCGTAGAAGAGCCATCCTCCATCTTAAATGACCAACAAACTCTGTGATGATATTGCCAGCGGCCTCATCCTTCATCACCCCCGTTACACACTTATTGACCAAGGGGAAGAGTTGTTCATTACCTGGCGCATAATTTGAAGTATCAAAACATTAAGCTAAATTGGGGCGAATCGAATCATAAATGTCGTCACACAAAATGTGGTCAATTAAAAAATCCGTATCCATATACAAGAGATGCAGAGACTGTGGAGGGAATTTCTTTTGCATGTAATTATAGTGAAAATCGTATAGAACCAATTTTAATAAATCCAAAATGGCGGCACCTGTGTAAAATGGTCTATCAAAGGTAATCGACCCTTTCTGCATTTCTATGAGGACTAAATTCTCATCGATGATTTGCCAAGCCTTGAATGTCAGACGACCAATCAGCTCAGCCGCCCCATAAATGGAATCTTATCGTGAAGCGATGCATATATCCTTATGCTTTCGTGTATTTTCTAAGCGCTTCCCGTACATAGAATTCGACAGTAATTTAAAAAACGATTTCTCGAAAGGGTTCGCAGCCTGGGCACGATGCTCAGCAATAAAGGCTATGTAATCCCTCATACAGGCCACCTGCTTAAACCGCAGCACGCAGTGAACGTGGCCAATGACCGCCCCATACTGAACGTAGTGCCGCAGTGTTTTAGCATGGACAACATATTTAGTACGCGGTGCGAGAGTTAACAGTAATTTACTCATACACCCGTTCGGCGGTACGCCATTCACAGGGGCCAGAGGCAGATCTGATAGGCGATCGTGACAATCAACGGTAAAAGGTCAAATCTACTTCCGCGAAAAATGATGTATCACCATCGATGTCAATGGTGTTGAAATCCCAACACGTATACTCATCCCTAGGAACCCATTGGAAATTACCCACAGGAAGCTTATCCAACATTGTGTGAGCATACAGAGCGTTTACATCGAAATAGCAGATATATGAAGACGGAAGGCTCGGGTCGTGATTGGACATGTAAACATTATTAGCTTCCGCGTGACGTCGACTTACATTTGTAATACCTCCCCGAATGGCAGACTCTAGGAAGAGGTATATGTCCGCATCGGTCACAAGCTCAAGACTCACACCAGTTTTAATTAAAAGTGCATCCCATGCGAGCAAGGAAGCGGTAATGTAATGAGCGGGATATGAATAATGCTGTAGGCAAACAAAACGAAATGACTCGAATATGTCGGCCAGCAAACAAGTATCCACCTTAAGGTAACTAAGTGCGTACTCTTTCAATGTGGCACAATTGAAGACGTCCCAAGCCCTTTGAGCGTGAGTATAGTCCAGATCACTCACGTCCGTGCCACTCAATACGTTATGGAACACTTCCTTTGGTGGTAGCGAGACAGTCTGCAAATGTTCACTAGACTTAACAAAGTCATAGGGAAATACACCTTTACGGGTAGCTAACTGAAACTGTGCGTCATCCGGAAACTTTGAACGGGTGAGTTTCAACTGATCCGGCATGAGATTGCCTGCGAGAGTTTCCAGAGATGAATTTAAAAAGTGAAGTGAATCAATAAATCTAAGACACACAGTGTGCATGCCTCCTTGCCATTACCTAAGACAGGTATGTATTTAGTAATACATTTGTAACTCTCTAGACTTACGCCTAATACGTTTACCTCGCTGGGATACTCCACAACAAACGAGGCGTCCGGCTGTGCAATCAGCCACGAAACTAAGTGCTTCATTAAAAAGTGGGTATAATAATTTTGCAAAAATATGGAAAACTGTGACAAGCTGTTTCTTTTGCATCCTGAAAGCAGGGTTGCATTTAGAATGGACATAAACACGTATTTCAGCAGTCAAATGGCAGTGATTGAGCACCTTCTGCCCAGCCAATACCTTCTTACAGATATGGCAATGTGTTTGACTCGCAAGCCTTGCAGAGATGGCTGGAGTCGGTGTCTTTACAGGAATGGTCTTTGAATAAATATCACATAACCACTTTGTCATTGAAACTAATTCTGCGACCATTTCAGCAATACAGTTAGCGTCCTCGAATTGCACATACTTGGTCAAAGAGTTATCGTATCCACGCACTAACAAAATGCTTCATGTGTATGGTTCATGTTTGTTTACCCGTGTGGAATTAGATGACTCATCACTGGTTAAACAGGTGGATATCGGCTTAAGGTATGACTCGATGTCACAGTACGCAATAAAGACGAGGCGATCCTGTTTTGCAATATTTGTAGATTGTAAATATTTGTTCTCCTTTGTAGGGAAACAGGAACGCACCGCTTGATGCTGGCTGCAGAGAACAGTGTGTGAAGTTAACCTGTCTTCACTTGGGAAGTATTGAAGACAGCGCTCGCAAATCCATTTCTTACGAGTAGCCTTTGACAGTTGGGAACGTAATAATCTGGACAGACTCTTAATTGTTACAAAGTGTAGGTGCTCTGTCGCGTCACTAGAACGAATCGCTAAAATATTTACATGCCTCACTCTTCGCTCAGACAATATGCGAAGAGGCTGGATAGAGGATTCAGATTTGCCACTAAAACATTCATCAACAATATTACCCTTACTTTCTACGCATGCATGAACGTTAACAGAAATATTATTGTTCCTCTCGAATGTTTTAATCTAATGGAGAGTAGACGGGAAACTCAAACCAGACGTATTGAAAGCCACAAGTGGATCCCGATACGAACTGGCTCGGTTAACATGGGCTTCTGCCGGCATCACACCTGCCATAATGGCATACAGAAAGCAATGCTGCTCGGGACATTCAATATTGACACAAGCTTTCCTATTGGACAAAAATGTTGGTAATTTCGTGTGCAGCGCACCAACAGTGAAAGCTCTATAGCTTGAAACATGTACATCCATGTTAATCAATCGCTGTAGAGCCCACCCACTGCCACGAGCAGCAAAATCGCTAACGTTCCTATTGATTTCCGGAATGAATACTGAATCATAGATTTCCCCTACCTCATCAGAGAGCATTACCGTGGCTGAGTGGGTTGTAAAATGAAATGTCTCACTCTCGCCTCCCTCCACAGATTCTTTAACAAATGAAACCGAGAGTGAAATGTAAACTTTAAAGGGGCGTGCCAAGACGGAAGTTAAGGCCAGAAAGGGAACCCTACATCTCTGTAGAAACCGGTCCAAATCAGGATCAATAGACTCAACATCATTAACTATCCAAAAGTCCACTATCCGGTTAGCAAAAGCGGAGTCCAAGATAACACTCTGCAGGGAAGGCAAGTTGCCAGCTTCATGCGGCTCCACTCCGGATGCCTGCGCGCTGTTCGCGAGTGTCCGACGTGGAAGCCTCACTGGGACGGAGTCGCTTCGCCTCGGGGGGAGTAGACATGTTGAGGAGGGGGGAACGGGAAGTTGCGTTCAGCAATACAAATAATGTTCTGGAAACATTAAAAAAAAACATCATTTGTAAATATTAAAGGGAACGGTCTTGTGTATACTGAGTGAAGCCCAAGCTATGTGTACATGCAACACCGTAAGCGTGACTGAGCGCAATCAGAGTGAAGCCCAAGCTACGTGAATATGTTAGTCTGCGCACATCGTAAACACGCTCCCCTCCGCTCCGTGGGCGTACCTTACCCCTCCCGCAGTCGGGGAGGGGAGCCTGCCATTATCGTTCCCCGCCCTGCAGTCGGGGAGGGGGTTACGCCCCGCGTAGATACGTGATAGAAAAATGTGTAATATAAGTTACAGAAAACTTGTAAGTTGAATCAAGCTTGTTGCAGTAGAGACATACCTCATGTAGCATGCGCGGACATCAAATGCAAGCATTCACCTCCTGCTGGCAGTATTTATGCATGTGCAGCTAGGTCTGTCCAGGTTGGCCACACTTACACCACACATCCGTAAACATGTATGTCTAACAGATGTTTTTCCGTTTCAAGACAAAATTATGTGTGAACACATTAGTTCATAAAAATTTTTTTATGTGGTTTTCAGGGTTAAGTGTGAACACATTAGTTCCTAATGCGGTGTTCATGGTCAAGAAGAAAGAAAAAATACATTGAGACATTTTTTTATTAGTTAATGATAGCCCACACCCGTTGGATTAGAGTTACAAACCAGTTATTGTATTAAATGATTTTTAAAAAAAGTATTATGTTAAATTTCACTGAAATAAATTTTTTACGTATAAAGCAACGTGACAATGATAATTAGTTAAATAACACTGAAATCAATTTTACGTATAAGAAATGTAAGTTAAATTACACTGAAATAAATTTTTATGTGTAAAGCAATGTGACAATGATAATAAGTTAAATTACACTGAAATCATTTTTACGTATAAAAAATATAAGTTAAATTACATTGAAATCAATTTACGTATAAAGATATGTTAAATTACACTGAAAACAATTTTACCTATGAAATAAAAGTTACAATACATTTAAATCATTTTTACATATAAAAAATATAAGTTAAATTACACTGAAATCAATGTTTACGTATAAACAATGTAAGTTCAATTACACTGAAACAATTTTACATATAAAAAAAGTTAAATTACACTGAAATACATTATATTTTCTTTATAAGGTCTGTAAGCAATTTGTGCAGTGCGGTTCTGGCAATGTCTAACACTCTTTCGTCCAATGCTTGGTAGTGGTCATTGCTCACGGCCAGACCTATGTCACCTTCATCAAGGCCCCGCACTCTGCGGGAGGAAGGGCGGCGTCGGCGTCTCGGCTCTACCAACGATGGTGGTGGTGGAGGTGAAGTCTGTCTGCAGGCAGGCAATGGTGGCTGCGTAGCTGGTAGTTCGAAGGCGTGTGCGTAGACCTCTTCACTTGTTGCGGGTAGAGTTGTATCGTTGCGTAGCATACTAACGCAGCACTCTCCGAAACCAGGGCAAGGAATCACTTCTAGAGGCAGGTCTTCCGGTCTTGGATTGTGCATATGTTTCGAGTGGACAGTAGAGTCACATTCTTCCGTAAAATGTCTCAACGCGCCCTGACTCCACTCGCTATACTCTACACTGCCTACGCCTGGAATTACATCTGTAAACGTGTTCCGGGGATTAAAGCTAGCCATCTTCACACCGTCACTGTTTCCGCACGACTGTTCACGCACGGACCTGTGTGTCTATTTAAAACAATATTTACCAAATGAATAATAAAATTTATTATGCAATCACAGCACTCTGAACAGTACATTGCATGAGAGGGAATGGCATCAAACGGCAACGTGTCGGTGCACGACCTGTTACTTGGGTATTTAGATACGAAGGCACTTAGAAGTTGTTTAATTTTAATATGTAGGCTCGCCCCACTGGACACAAATGGTGACTACAAGGCGTGTTATGCGTTTGTATCCATCTTGTTGGTGATTGCAGGTCATAGCGACAATGTGACGATCCGGTACACGACTCGACATAACCGGATTCTTCAGCAGGTATTCTGGATGCTTCAAGGTCGTGACGCGTGCATGGGAAGCATGCATGAGGATGGCTGAAATGGACAGTACAGTCTTTATCCTGACACTGAAACATGCTCACACGTTGCACAGTATTATATGGTCGTTTCAGTTCCCACCTCAATCGGAAATGTGTGTTGTCTCTGCAGTACTGAGGTATGTGAAGGCTTTGATAATGTTTCGATTGTTTGTATCAAAGAAGCGTATTCTGTCTTCTATACAATGCAAACCCGCTTGGGTAAGCATGTATCTTTTTTTTTTGGTAGGGTCAAACATAGTGCATGCCTGTCTTTCATGATGCGTTGGGTCTGGTGGCAGATTCCACAGCGGGTAGAATACAGGATCATCATGTATGTCTATAGTGTCAGGTATATAGTCTTCATCCCAGTGCCCAACATTAAGTCTTGCTGCGACCGCTTCGCTCAGAGTCCAGCATAGTTTGCGGTTAAGTAGCTTTTTACACTAGGAGTTTGAAGCGGTAGAGTCTACACTGTAGGAAGCTGCACGATGTGTACCATCTTTGATTACCATATATGGTATAGTGAATAAATCCACCACACCTCTCTACCCAATGAAAGATAGTCTCTGGCTTCGTGATGCGTGTCAGTTCACACATTACGGAGGAATAATCGGGGACTGAACTTATAGTTTCCGTGTCGGCTGCTGCCTTAAGTTCTTCTTGCATTGTGGGGAAAGTAGTATCTGGCCATATATGGTGTACGACACAGTCTGACAGCTGCAGGGCATCTCGAGGATGTCTGGGGTCTCCTCGTCGCAGTCACTCACCCAATGTTGATCAAAGTTGAATACGTGTAGCTGAAATTGACCGCCAGGCGTGACACACTGCACGCGGCGGAAGCCCGGCGTTACCTCCAGGTAGAGTGCTGTTGGGTCGAACGTCATTTCCAACAGGTGTGGGCTACTGTTTACTGGTTAGCTCTGGACCACCGAGCTTTATTTATACTGACATATCATCGTCCCCTGTTTTTTTTTTTAACACTCTCGCCGCTTGCTGCGACCTTGGAGCCTACCCCTCCTCCTCCTCTGACATTTAAGCTTTCTCATTGTTCCCGGCAATGTTTTCAATCATCCAGGCTCTGAGCAGCGCTGTGTTGTGGCGCGACGATACCGGTCTTGTGCCTCTGCGGTTGTTGCTGTACGATTTATCTAATATCTTTAATGATGGGCAGCCATATTCACTTTGAATGTCCACTATGCGAACATGTTTGCGACAATATTTAGCTAGCCAACGTTTCTGTTTTGCCCTGGGTACCATTATACTTCCACTCAGGTGCAATATGTTTGACAGACTTGTGTAGGGAAATATTAGGTCTTCCCATTTAAGATTGTGGAAGTTGTTGGTGAGCCATGTATTTGTTCTTTGGTGCTTTCTAATTAAATGTTCCCACGCAAATGGTGGTTGAAACGATCGCATAATCACGTTCCCTTCAGTCAGCAATGCTAACTTCCTTAACGATAAACCAGTGCTGTGAGAAGAAGCCTTGAAGGTTAACACACTTCGCCATCGCAGCTGAGACACGACTGAACATACATTGCGTTTAGCTCATTATTTTAATACTTTGATCCCTCGGGTTGTACGATACTAATCTATTATGTGTATTTAGTCTACCATAGTAGCTCGCTTGAAAGTCTGAGTACATATTACATGCAAGTAGGTAATAACCATTCGTAAAGTTTATTACTAGGTCCGAATATGGATACGCCTCGGAATTAAGATAGACGTTGATATTTTGTCAATTACAATGATCGAATTTAGTTTTGTTTGCGGCTAGAACATTATGCCTGCCGGTTTGAAATGCCACTATTATATAACGAGGGCGTTCGCTAGAGAAGCTAGATTTTACAGCCCAACTGACACTCTGTGATGGTGGTAAACTCGGGTAAACTTCTACTCCCCATGATCTGAAAGCCATATCTATGTCGTGGCCTTTTTCAATCATTTTCAACAGTAGTGTGCGCTGGGCGGGGCTTACCGTTACATGCGGAACAAGCCAGTCGATAGATTGCAATCTTAATGTTACTTGCTGTGGCTGATCGTTTGTGTCCATTATAGCGTTAATATAACTGTTTGCGGTGATTATAACGAGCGTTTGTTTGCAACAATTTATTAATATTTGTTTGTAGTCTTCTGCAAAACCTAGCAACAGGTTCAGTGGGACGCATATTTCAAACTCGCATTGCGCTGTAAGTGGTAAACTGTAATCGCCATCCGGACACCATCCCGCCATCTTACTTATGGATTTTTCATCACGCGTGTGCGATAAATAGTTTTTCACAGTTGTCACAATTCCAACTTCGCGTACCTCATCGATTGTCACACCGTTAATTTGAATGATATTCGGTTTATCATATGTAGTATACCATTGTTTACGATTTTTGCATTTTCTGGTTTTTGCCCGTTTGTTTTCGTGAATGCACCGCGAATTCGCAGAAACGATTTAGCAATGTGCGTATACACGTCAGAGTTTTGTATTGCTATAACTATCTCGGAACTTGGCTCGTACGGTCCTGCAATGTATGGTTTGTACGTGTGCATTTCACATTTTGAGACTGCATCGTCAAATTGCGGTGACTGTTGAACATCGAGTATACTATATTCCATTTGGAAATACCTTGAAACCTAATTTTTCTAGCAACCTCACGTTGACAGGTGTTAACCTCTTGACATATGCTTTCGTACTGGCTCTAGGCTTGCTCACCCACGCCCCTTTATGCAAACCAAAGTATCTTACCCCCATACTTTTTCAAATGTAAGCATAGTGTAATCACCTCGTTTCTAAAGTTTATTAATTTACCGTTCTGGTCTACCACTCTAATAACCAACTCTCATATTTGTTGCACAGTAACCGGACTGTAAGTGAGTGTTTGAGGCATATCACTGAGCTTATATCCTGGAGGAACGTTCGGGGAAAATTCGTGTATTGTACTGTTTGGTTTTCCATTAAGGAAGCTGTGGCCAATGATATTCGTCGTGATTCTAATCACATTTACCGGCATCACGTTTACAGGCTGGGTCGACTCGTGAATTTTATTCGCCTCGTAGACTTCCGGTTCGATACCAAGCATCGGGGCTAGGGAGCAGTCGCCAGTGCAGTCGATTTGTGCAGTTGGCTACGAATCTTAGAGCGGTGGAAGGTTTGGGATTTATCCCGTATACGAAAAATGCTTATGTGATACATCCTAGCGAGTCCAGGGCCAATTCAGTGTTTGTGTTTGACGATATAATGTGTGAGAAACAAGGAATTATACAGTGGTATTTTTCTATGGGTAGACACACACATGTTGATTGTTTTTACGTAGGTCAAACTTATAGAAGAATACCTAAACATTTGCTTCGGGATAATGCGAATGTTATCGTGCTTTTCTGCATGGATATACTTAATTTGCGACATGCCTATGATGATAATGTAAACAGTGATATGGAATTTCGCACATTTAAGGATATGTGCTTCTTGTGTTGGAAAAATGAACATGGTTTTCTTGTTATCGTAAAGGATTTTCCTTTACTTAATGGCAGGTATCGTTGTGGTTTTGATCAATTTATTGTAGCGAGTCATTGAAGGATGTCCTACAGGGTATCCAAGTTCGGAGGTGGTCCTCTGAAACATCATCTTGACTCCTGTATATCTCGCAATCTTGATGGGTATTGCCATTTAGGCGGAAAACTTTCAAAGTGTGTGGGTATGCCTAAGGATGCTGGGGATGGCACGAGTAAATATAATATTGACTCAGTCGCGGGTGTAATCACTCGCACGGTGATAGAGGAGCAATTGCATCGGTTTACTGAGCTCAATGCATCGTTAAGCAATGCCTGGGATGTGCAGGTTGGTATTATCGAGTTTTTATGTAATATGGAGGTGAATGAACAGAGGTCTGTGGATCAAATCAATTCTCGTCTGTCGGTACTGCCAACAAAGTTGGGTGATATGTATATTAATTTGTTGGAGAATAAACTCGATCTATTTGAGAATACGATTAAAGAAAAGGTAAAGGATGTTATAAATAATATCTTGGCGGAACTGATATTGAAACTTACCGCTAGTAGCGCTGACATATCGCAATGGGTTTCTCAATTGGCTCGTACTATTGGTGTTGTTATGAATGGTGTTGATGGATTGGTTTCTGCATCGACTGCGAGGACTGTTGCTAAGCGACCCACACCTCAGAGACTGCCTCCTAAAAATACATAGCTCTAGACATTTTGTAGTTCTGTATATAAAAAGGCTTTATGGTGTATGGTTATCTTCAGTCATGTCTGCCGAGGCAAACGCTTTAGATAATGTCATACGGAACATACCTGCCAAATATATTTTGGCTAAGCGAGCGCGAATGGAGAGGGATGCGATTAATCAGGAAATGTTCAAGTCTGTTTATTCACATTTGGATAAGCTTGGACAAGTCTTGTCGCTCGTGCAGTCCATCCCGCAACATCATATTGTTCCGAAACAAGAGTCTTCGGATGTGAAGCCAGAACCGGTAATGAGTGATGGTTATGATTCTGACACTAGTATATGTCGCGATTGTATGAATGATTCATTGGGTGAATTACAGTCTTACTTACGGAGCTATAACCTTCGCTCGGGTGATGGGACCTACAGTCTCTATAAACGCAACAACCGTTGGTTATTAGGGGATACAGAAGTATTTTTTCACTATAATAATTTAATTCGCATCAATGAAGAATTGATACAGCCTGCTCCCGGCTTATTCGAATTATTGTTCCGCCGAGTGCCGCACACCTACTCAGAGCCCGCCTTAAAACAATACGGACATTTACTAGATATTACAAATGCTTATTATAAAATAAATGATCCTACGACAAAACTTTATAAAAGCGAAATGCATGCAAAGTTTGATATCATTAAAAGATTGTTTCCGAATATTGACTCATCTCAGCGAGGAAGTGGTTTGTTACAGAAAACTTTGGATTTGCAACGCACAAAGCAATTTGTTTATTGGGACAACCCAAACCATATTGTTGCTCGCCTCAGATTACTAATGGCCTCGCAATCTGCTGGCCATACCGGACATAGCAACGAGGTGATATCTATTCTTGAAGAGTTGAAGGTTAGCGGGATGTATTGCGAAATGAGTGTCGCACAATATGGGATTGCCAATGAACTGCATGGCGGAGTTCGCAGAATTTTTCCTCGTTGACCTGTGTTGACCTATGGGCTTCGCGATTTATTAAAGGTTGATTTGGTGGAGATGATTCCATACAGCAGGATAAATAGCAGTTTCAAGAACATCCTTACTGCTATAGATATTTATAGCAAACGTGCTTATGCGGTTCCAGTTAAACGAAAGAGAGAAATATTAGTCACCGCCGCCATGAAAATTATTATAATGATGCGGGAAGTTTTAAGAACATCCAAAGCGATGCTGGAGCGGAATTTTACAATAAACATTTTCAAGCCTTAATGCAAAAGTATGCCATTAATCATTACTCTAGTTATATAGCGAAGTCAAGGCATCTGTTGTAGAACATTTTAATAGAACATTAAAGGATATGCTTTACCGTGAATGCTCGGCACAAGGAAACTATAAGTGGCTTACACTTTTACCGAAATTACTTTCTGTCTACAATAATAGGTTCCACTGCACTATAGGCATGGCTCCGAATGCTGTGAGGGATAACTCTTTGCTACAAACAGTTTACAGATATGTTAAGAAAATTGATCGTATACCGTTAAAGGCTTGCGTGGGTTCCTACATACGTATATCAAAATACAAGACGATGTTTGAGAAGGGATTCAAACTGAGGTGGTTGCATGAGGTTTTCAGAGTAGTCAAAGTTACGCATAGTTTTCCACGTGTGTTTCATTTGAGTGATTTGGATGGTAATGAAATTAACGGGGGTTTTTATGTTCCGGTGATTCAAGTAACTGCATACCCTGACACTTATTTAGTGAATAAAATTCACAAACAGTGTGGCGAACGTTTGCTAGTGTCGTGGAAGGGGTTTCCCGTGTCCGTAAAGACGTGGATTAATGCCGGTGATATTCAATGGTAGGATGTGTCTTGACCGTCGGAGTCGGTATACGGGACTGGACTGGTTACAACAACTTTCTCCTCCTTCCCCCTTGGGCGTTGTTCAGGCCCTGTGTTCGCTGTGGTAAACACTTTCACTGACATCAGGCGGTTGTCAACAGGTCCTGCAGATGCGGCGCGGCTAGCGGTGCACAAGCATGCTTGCAGCTCCCTACACAGCATTTGTTCAACATTTATTTTAATTTATTTTTATGCTTATTTTATTTATTTACTTATAAATACATATCGCCGGGGTGGGTGGGGTGCAATCCGGTGAGTTTTTTTTATGTATTCTTATTGGTACATGTCGCGGAGCGCTATTTGAATGGTTAGTACTATTTTTTATTATTTTTTAACTATGCCTATATGCGTACATGGATTATTTTTTATTACCTAGGTAACATACTTACATTTATTTCTGGCGATCGTGCCGCAGCTGAGCGTTCCTACAATGTTTATTACTTAATGCTACGTGTTAACTGTAGGGGTCCTAACTATGCTTAATAAATTTCTATGCTTATTACTTGACATGCTATCGCTATGGCATATTTTATCTCTCTCTGGTCCGATACTATTAAACTGTGATCTACATTTTTTAAACTATGCTTATATTTTCTGTCTTCACAATATTATAAATTTTAACTATGCTTATGCCACTGGCAGAGAGCCAGTGCTATTTGTTCTTATGCTAACACTAAAGCATATTTTACGTTACACAAGCTGGCTTCTGTTTCCTACACAGTGTTGGTAAAATTTATATTTTAAATATTTAAGGACATTATTATGCTTTTAAATATATATAATATGATGTGTTAATATTTATTGCGCATTGTGTGTGTGATGCCCCAGCGGACAACATTTCGCTCTCTGTGCACGGGTTTTTGAAGTTATATTGCTCCCAGGTATTTGTATTTAGTCATAGCTAGTATGACGAGGCTTTTAAGCATAGCAGTAAATGATTTTTGGACATTTTAAATATGGCGGTATTTTGTTTCTTTTTTGTAAATTAAACATGGCGTCAATTGTTTTAAGCATACAACATGGCAGCTTAAGCATAATGGTGGGAGTTTGCTTTAGGCATACAATATGGCGGAATTTTTTTTTTTTTTGAGATTACACATGGCGGCATTTTTTTTGGAAATTAGACATGGTGTTATTTTGTTTCTTTTTTCGAAATTTAAATATGACATCAATTGTTTTAAGCATACAACATGGCAGCTTAAGCATACTTTATATTTTGGCGATATTTTATTGGTTTTTGGAAATTACACATCACAGTATTTAATTTCTTTTTGAAATTTTAACATAGCGCCTTTTTAGAATATATTCCTTATTTAATTCTGCACCTCCCAACTGATCTCGTGGTCTTGTGGTTAAGGTGTCTGCCTTGCAACCTCGATGTTGCTGCATCCCACGGATCGAATCCCCACACCGCCCAGGATTTTTTTTTATACAATTCCTGCTTTCGGAGCGATGGTGGTGCGCTCCGGTTACCAAAAGCTGAACTAAGAAGGCGGCCTCCAGCAGACATAAACTTGATGGCGGCCCCCAGTGGCAGCGACGGTGGCGCGCCCTTGTAACCAATGTCAACAACAATGGCAGCCCCCATGAAACAATATGGCGGCCCCCAGGCTGGTTCTGGCGCAATGTTTACATTTCAATGTTTACATTGGTCCAGAAACAGCCTGCACCCCCTACTACCATGAACGCTATGAAATCGGTTTGTATATATTTAAAACTTTTTAAAAATGATTCGACTAAAATTTATTTTGTAGTTACCATTACCATAAGAAGTAGACTAAACATCGGTTTAAGATAAAAAAAATTCTTTTTTGTTCCAATTCCAATGTAAAGAAATATGAACGTCGAAATCTTCCTTCCTTCTGTAGGCTGTGCCGAAAGGGAATTTTGTGTCTAAGGAAATAGATGTTTTTTTAATTTTTCGGAGACTAAAATTGTTATTAAGTATGCAAAATATACATTTCCTGATGCGCATTTCGATGCTATACAATTTGCAAAAAGGTTTGGTCCAAAAATTAAAATTTTAGTTTCTTATGCTTTTTGGCAACAATGCAAGAATAAACAAGGACAGCGTTAATGGCAGTCGGTGTGTGATAGAGAGAGAGAGAGAGAGAGAAAGAGAGAGAGAGAGAAAGAGAGAGAGAGAAAGAGAGAGAGAGAGAATGCGCCAATTTACTTCCGCACTACAATCTAAGAGTGGGATGCACTGTAGATGCCGATCGTGTTTTCAGGTTCCGATAGCCGAGTAGCAGTCGGGCTCTCCCGATCGGCAGCCAACGATAATGGAACGCCACTAGTAACTTAGAATAGGTACTGTTACGACTTCAGTGGGATGAAAGGGTTCGAAAAGGATATCCCAATTAATTAATACGACTTTATTTCATTCACACTACTATTTACACTTTATATTGTAAAGAACAGCACACTCACAAGTTCAATCTCTGTCCACTTAATTTAGTCCTTGAAACTTAACCGCCGATATCGCCGCTCCTGGAGCCAGGCTCCTCGGGGGCACGCCCCTTTGCCAGTCCCGCCGCTGTTGACCGCCGCTTCACGCCGCCAATTTCCCATGTTGATCCGCACACGCCGCCGGAATTTGCCCAGATGTCACCGGTCAGTGCACTTGCTGGTCTCGCCAGGTTCACTCGCCTTATTCACCGCACCACTCTATTTCGTCGGAACTAACACCTTCGCTCCGAACTATCGCCAGACTATCGCCAGAACTCCTCGCGCTGAACTGCGCGCCTCGCGTCAGAACTCAAGTTCCGGGAGGAAACTGCCGCGCTTATATAGTCTTCAGGATTCGGTCTCAAAGCATCCCGAATGTTCCCTAATGGCCCAGGCTGTTATATGTCTTTGTCACGTGCGCAACTCGGCGGCTATGGAACAGCCACGCAACTCCGAGCACGCGCGGACAATAGGGGAGAAGGTTGATGAGGGAGGGAGGGGGGTGGGGAGCGCTGAGTAATGCCACAAGCCACCGTCCGGCTCGAGATAATGGTGGCGCCGCTACGGTGCCTTATGGCTAGAGACCGGAAAAATTCACGATTTCATTTCGCGATAGGCTAAAATACAAATAGTTATACCTCAGTGCTGCCTCTGCTATTGGCTCACAACTCACCTGGATGACTCTGGGCCGATGTGAAATGCCCATCCAAAGCTTTATCGAATCACAGGCTGCTACGTTGGGGCGTCTCACAAGACAGCAGCCAATGAGTGGGTGACATTTGACCGAGTGTACGTAGAACTGTGGAGTTCATCCTGGAGGTCATTGAACCCGCGAATTTTTCCGGTCCCTACTTATGGCGCAGCCGTGGTGGGCCGCTTAGCGAGAGCCCATGGCCTGCGCGTGACAATACCAAACACGCTAAATCTTCCGATAATCGTTATTTTACTATCAGGAACTCCTTTCCGAGTAACTTAGACTAAACCCCCTCAGGTCTGATAGTGTGCCCTGCTGAAATGGGGAAATACACACTCGGGGAAGAGGCCTGGACCTAACTGCGCGCAGAGGATTATAACGGCATTCCTCCCGGCCTGCCCGCACGCCCGATGGCAAGGAAGAGTGAATATTGCAGACACGCGCTCAAACACATATGGGTATCCACTGAATCGCACACGCGCTCGTGCGTATTATGTGTGTTTGTATACATGGAAAAAAATTTAAAAATATATTTCTGAGATTGTAATATTATTTTGTAACATCCAGCCACGGATATCAAT
Organism: Bacillus rossius redtenbacheri; assembly: GCF_032445375.1. Lineage (NCBI taxonomy): Eukaryota > Metazoa > Arthropoda > Insecta > Phasmatodea > Bacillidae > Bacillus > Bacillus rossius. The sequence goes on along the minus strand of NC_086330.1, from coordinate 213,696,537 downwards.
TATTTTTCTTGTATATTTTCAAAAAAAATTTACAAACTTATTTTATACACTTGTAACTATGGATAATATGTTATGTATTACAACAATTAATAACATTTCAAAGTTAGATGTATAAACAGTCGCAATATTCGAAGAAAATTATTTATACTTTCAGATAAACGTGTTCTTACAACTCTATTAAATTAAAAATTAGAAATTAAATACAGAAGTTCAACAGCAAAATATACAATGAAAAAAGTTTGATATTTTATTAATTACAGTCAGTTAATTAAAAAACTCAAATTTAATCAATATTATCTTATTATCACAACATACAAGAAATAAACATGCAAATTATTTTAATTAAATTCATTATTTTGCTTACATTTCTTTGTTTTTTAATAAGTACTTCACCCACTTATATAATTGTTGCATATCAACTTTATCATCAACCAAGTATGAGTTGTTATAAGCTTTTGTGATCTACTTTCTCGTTTTATTTTCTTTATCTGCAAGCAGTTGTGACAATGTAAATCAAACAAAATATTTATAAACTAGCTAATACCCGGCATGCGTTGTAATGCCTCATTCAATTTTTTCATGTAATTCGTTAATGTGGTATGTAGGTATAAAAAGCATATATAGCCTATATATATCATTTTCTATATTTATTTCTATACATCTCTTTTTCTCTCTTTTCATTTCTCTAGCTTTCTCTTCTTTGCCTTTCATTTTTTTATTGTTTTCTCTTTCTCTCATTCTCTTTATTTCTCTCTCTCCCTTTCTTTCCTTAGCTCTACCACTTTATCTTTCTTATTCTCCTTTCCTATTTCACTGTCTCTATCTCATTGCTACCAATTTAAAACTAATAATATCGTATATTATTCAAGTGAAATTCGAACAAAAATATTTAATTTCTTATTTGATTAATTAAGTGAAAAACAGCTGAAGGCCATGATCCCGTAAGACGACGATTTCCCGTCTCCTTAGGTTTAGCGAAGCCCTCCTCTTGCATGCGTGAGTGAGCATACCGCAACCATCAAAAAACAGCGACAAATGATGGCAAGAATACGAACAACTTGCAACAATTTTTTTGCCTAACTCTCGTTGCAGATTAAAGCAATTGATGCACTTGGAACCAAATTCAATCGGAGCGCAGTTCTGTGAAGGCATTTGTAGGCTCGTAGCCTCATAGCTTGGTAGTCTTACTCTCTTGGTATATTGGTAATTTCGGCTCGTAGCCATGCAGTCTCGCAGTCTCGTAGTCTCGTACTCTCCTGTTCTCTTGGTCTGGTGGTCATTTAGGCACGAAGACACGCAGTCTTGCAGTCTCGTAGTTTCTTAGTCTTTTAGTCTCTTAGTCTCGTAGATTCGGACGTCTTTAAACGATAAAGTCTCGTGGTCTCATGGACTCTTGGTCTAGTGGTCTCTTGGTCCCTTGGTCTCTTTGATTCTGGCACTCTTGTTCTGTTGGTCATTTAGGCTCGTAATTGCGCAGTCTCGTAATTTTAAAATCTAGTCTACTCGTAATCGCTAATTCTCATAGTCTCGTGGTCTTTTGGTATAGTAGTCTTGTGGAATCTTGATCTGTTCTCGTAATCTCGTAGTCACACATTTTCGCAGTCTTGAAGTGTCGTACTCTCGTGGTCTCATAGTCTCGTAGTTTCGTGCACGTCTGATCTCTTAGTCTCATAGTCTCTTGGTCCGTTGGTCATTAAGACTCGTCACATATTCTTGTAGTCTTTAGGACTCGTACTCTCGTTGTCTCTTATATTCGTAGTCTCGTGCGCTCTTGGTCTCTTGATCTGTTGGTCATTTGGGCTCTTAGTCCCACAGTCTCGTAGTCTTGAAGTCTCGTCCTCTCTTAGTCGCATACTTTCGTGGTCTCGAGGTATTGTGGTCTCATAATCTCGTAGTATCTTTGTCTCGTAGTCTCGGAGTCTTGAACCTCGTTGCTTCGTAGTCTCGTACTTTCGTGGACATATAGTCTTGTAGTTTCACAGACTCGTAGTCTCGTAACTAGGTGGAGGTATCGTAGTTAGGTGAAGGAATCTTAGCTAGGTGGAGTCATCGTAGCCAGTAGGAGGCATCGTAGCCAGTTAGAGGCATCATAGCCAATTGGAGGCGTCGTAGCCAAGTGGAGGCGTCGTAGCCAGGTGGCGGCATCGAAACTAGTTGGAGGCATCGTAGCCAGGTGGAGGCAACGTAGCCAGTTGGAGGCATCATAGCCAGGTGGAGGCATCGTAGCCAGGTGAAGGTATTACAGACTGATAAAAACGTGTAATGCCTGACTGGTTTATTTTGTATATAAAATAAATTTTTTTTTACTATATTCATTTTTGTTTTTTTTCTTGTACTTTTCACTTTATTTTCTAAAAATTTTTAATGCGTATAACTTTTTAGAGTTGCAAATAACATTATTGCATTAAACAAAGATTGAACCAATCGAGTCAATTAGTATTTAAATAAATGATTTTTTGATGAATTTTTGGAATTTTTTTTTTTCAAATTTTTATGTTAATAATTCCAGATATTCTAAAACAATTTGGATTAAAAATGGCGGACCTGGAGTCATCCAAGATAGCTGCCGAGGTACCCATGATAGGCATCGAGATGTGGACAGACACGCCCGAACTTAGCCTCAGCCTCACGAATGCAAGCCTCCTCCTCAAACCATCAAGTCATGGTCCCATTACAACAACATTGCGCCCGTATCGACTATTATATACCTACAACTATTGTCATTCATTTGTGAATTTTTATGCTCTTCGAAAATTAACATTTGATTTGTTATGAAAGTATTTAATATTTACATGTAACCGTTTTCTGTAATTTCGATTTTATTCTTGATATGATCACAATTGTAAAATGATTATTACTGATAATTTATTTCTGTAACACGCTTTTATTTTCACTTTTAACTATGTAATCAAATCTTTGAAGTCGAATTTAACCTACTTCTAAGTATAGCGTATTTTTGAAACATTGCAATTGTATGTTAACCCGATGACAATACAATAATTTCATAACTATTACCCGAATAAATAAGGGCAAAAAACCCACTAATTTTGAGCTATTGAGAAAAAGATACTAATTTCAAGGTATGTGCAATAACCATGCTCTTCGTGTATCCTAGAGACCGGGGCATGGTCGGAATGAAGTCCCTCCTCGAGATGTTAACCCCAAATTTTCGGATATTTAAAAAAAAATTTTCGATTTGGATTGTTTCTGATCCAAGAGGTCTAAATAATCCCGGGAGTAGGTGCCCCCTCCCCCAATCCTTTCGCCTTCAGGAGATCAACCCCCAACATTTCGGAAAACTTAAAAAAGTAGAGTTTCTTTCGATTTGGATTGTGTCTGATACAAGGGGCCGGTGCATGGTGTAAAATTTGCCCAGGGTTCAGTTGCCCCCCTCCCCCCAAGTCAGGAAAATTTAAGTACGCTGATTTTGACGTGTTCCCGAGTTCTTAAGTCACCATCGGACCACCTCGGGTAGAATCTCACTGGAAGGGTGAGGAGGATGATAGGAAGGGGGCGAGGGATTTACCTTGAAATTGTCGAGACTCTGAAAATTTATTGTTGTAGCATTTCAATGAATATAAAAAAATTGGACGCATTAGGACGTATAGAGCATTACGGATGTATCATACAAATGATCAGGTGGACAAGCACAACTATAAAGGTCATACATATGTTGAATTATCATTGTGATTGCCATTTTTGTATTTATTTTGTTTTGTATTTTGAGGTATTAATAAAATAAATTATCCAATATGAACTAGAAAGTAAAATATAAAATAACACAAAAAAGCTATGAAATAAAAAGTAAAAAAAATTAAGTTATTTTTTCAACAATAGAATTTAATTCAACTCTGTGTAGTTTATTTTTTTAATCACCTTAAAATAAGAATCCAATTATAAACTAAACAATTAATTTTAATAAAATAAAAGCGTGGGGTGATTGATACTATTGTCTTACATTTTCCAGCACTAAAGATTATTCATTCGAATAGAGTCAGTAAGAGAAAGCGAGGAGAGAGCAAGGCACACTTGATATAATTAGTCTAAAAATTGTATATCACTAAATAGTATTCGTTGAGATGAGTAATTATGAAAATGAAAGCAGAGAGTAACGCAAGGTTGATATCAGCTGTCTTGAAGTAACTACCACTATAGCTATTATTTAGAAGAGTCATTATGAAAATGAGAGAAAAACTTTAAAAAGTGTTTTCGACTAGATTTTTTAAAATATAATAGTTTTTTTTTCTCATGAAGAAAATTTCAAATTAATTGACTCTTTTTTATACCGGATTATAATTTTTCCACACTACAAGCAATTTTACTAAGGTGAATATTTTTATATATTGTTTTGTTATCTGAACGATTTTTAAAACAATAACAAATTCTAAGTTGTCTGTTAATTTGGCTAAATGCTTTTGCACATGCAGACATTTGACATTTTTGATGCATTTAATTTACAGAGCTTTGTAGAATTCCACCTTATGTCTCCATATAAAAAGCATTGAGTAGTATATAATAGCCGGAGCTGGGACAGGCGCCAGGCGGTGGTGCCGGTGCCGGTGTCCGCCATCTTGGATTTGTGACGTCATGGCGGCAAAAATTCCTCAAAATTCCTCAAAAATTCCTCAAAAATCCTCAAAAATTCCCGTTTTAAGAAAAAATTTCCCGTTTTCGAGGGAAAAATTCCCGTTTCGAGAGAAAATTTCCCGTTTTATTCCTCAAAAATCCCAACGGCTAGAAATGTCCTGATAGAGGCTTAAGCATCCTTAACTCAAGCCTCAGTTAAGCCTCTATCAGGATGTGACCTTGAACTTTGACCGTGACCCCGACGGCCATCTTGGATCCACCATCTTGGATGATGTCATTTCGTTTTCTCGAACATTCCGGCATTGTGTTATCCGCCATTTTGAATTATGACGTCATCGTTGCAATTTCCGTTACGGCCGCCATCTTTAAATTTATTATCCGATTTTAACGAAAAAAATTTTAAAATTATAAAAAATTAAATAATAAAATTTTTAATAAAATATTTAAAAAACAAACATTTACGGCACGGAGCTCGGAGTCCTCGGTTCAAACCCGACGAGTGCAAAAAAAAATAAAAATGGCGACCGATCCTTCCCCCCGCGGTGGCTGCAGGCATACTGACTCCCACCACTTTTTTTCAAAGCATATATATATCGTCAGGTAGTATGACGTCATGTCCGCCATCTTGTCCTCGTATGCTGGAAGCCATCATCAGTGTATCGTCGGCGAGAGTGCGCTGACGCCATGTTAGTTTAATTCTTATCCGCTAGAGTGCAGTAATCATTTATTATTGCTGTGACACCCGACGTCTTGTCATTTGGCCGCCATCTTGAAAATCCGTAATTATTTAGCTAGAAATTCGGGAAAAATTCCAAAATTCATTAAATAAATTTATAATCTATATACTGATTGATTAGGTCGACTAAGGTCCTTGGTACGATCTAGGACGATGCAAAAAAAATATAACATCAATTTAACATAATAGTAACAGGTTCGAGGAATTAAACACCACAAGTTCTTTCACAAACATAATATTTATTACATAATTTCTATTCTACTACAGGATCATTTGCGAAAGCCAGCAATCTTATAATCATTTAGTTCCGCAGCGGTGTGAAATGACTAATTCTTAGCTCCAATCGGTTTATACTAGACAGAGTCCAGCCAGAACCTTTACAGACATAGTCCACCTCTTCTTGACAGAGTTTCTGGATACCGTTTTTAACAGTTTGCTTCACATCGTTTGAACTGTAAATTACTGCAGCCGATGTCTTGAATGCACACTTCTTCACTTTGTCATCGAACGGATATGGCTTTCCATATATACAGTCCAACCACAAGTTATATTTCAAAGGTCCGTTTGTTGCTACATCATCAGTAAGCTGATTGATTATGTCCTCTCTGATATCATCAAGAAAATTACAAATGTCTTTCGACTCACCTAACGTATTTAAATAATAGTAGTCCTTCAATGTTCCACGAAATGCAGACTGCGCCAAGTAGAAGCCATTATCGTTCACTTGTAATGCGCCGAACACAGTTTTAGGTTTATTTTCCTGTTCAGACGTCATACCAATCGGTTGCTGCACATCGGTTTTCTTGCTTGTACGCTCACGAGCCTTCAACCTAAAACGAGGAGTCGAAATTTCTGCAGGTAGTTAAGCAGTAGGCACACGGACTTCACCTTTACAGTTTTTCGCATGTCGTCGCAAATTATCAATTCGAGTAAACCATTCATGACACTCATCACATCGAAACTTCATGCGAGATGGATTCTTCGTGCATTTGCTCCGCTCATGTCTTCGTGCATCATGAGAAAATGCGAACGACGTATCACAGTAGCTGCAAGGATACCGTGGTGATGAAGACGAACCTTTCAGACCCGATCCAGATACTGACGTTGCCGCAGTTGCACCATCTCCAGGCATACTCTTATGAACATCAATGCATCGTTGTTGCGCCGAAACCTTTACTTTCTGCCGAACAGCAGGACCTTTGCATGCCTTCATGTGCGTTTTCATATTATCTTTTCTGGCAAACTGCTTATGACATTTCTCACAAACAAACATTTTACGATATAGGTTCTTGGCACATTCTCTATTCTCATGTCGTCGAGCATTGCTGTTGTTTGAGAAAATCTTGTTGCAGTAACAGCACCGATGTTCGTTAGTTGTTGTCGATTCGGCATCCATTTAAGTCTCCATTGATGGCGAACCAGCGTTCGCCGTGTTTCCCTGTGCAGCCAGCACTAGCGGCATTAAAGTCTCTTCTACTGGCGGTACCACGTCTGTTGAAGTCTCCTCCAATGTTGACGCCGTCGTTGCCAACGGGATCTGCACCTTCTCCATCGTAGCTGTCGTCAAGGTTCCCGTAGACGATGGTACAACCTCCGAGTTCGACGTTAAAGACGGTAAAGATGCCATCGAGGTCTCAAGAACAGCTAATTGACACAACTTATGCACCAGAAGAAACAAACTAGGTGATCCTTACACCGCCGACGTCAGTAACAAACTGAGCGTCCTGCTGTCTAGGACTCGCTTATATACATGCACCGTATGGAATAATACGCTAGTCAAATCAAGAACCATTTACAATAATACTAGAGTCAAATCTACAAATTAAAAAAGAGGATCATTTGATCGAAAAAAATATCGATCTCTCCAATATACGCCAGGTTCCAAGAGCTACAATTCACGTCATCAGATCCATCTACATTTTGCTCCTATGCTTCAATTGACCATTAGCTGCAAGTGCTCCAACAGCTCCATCAGCTTCAACACGTAATGTACGCAATGTACGCGCAATACATGCAATTTACACGCAAAAAATGTAATGATTACACAGTACACACAGGAAACGGAACGTACACACAGTACACACAGGAAACGTAATGTACACACAGTACACACAGGAAACTAAACGGACACACAGTACACACAGGAAAAGGAACGTACACACAGTACACACAGGAAACGAAATGTACACACAGTACACACAGGAAACTAAACGGACACACAGTACACACAGGAAACTAAACGTACACACAGTAAACACAGGAAACTGAACGTACACACAGTACACACAGGAAACGGAACGTACACACAGGAAACGGAACGTACACACAGTACACACAGGAAACTGAACGTACACACAGTACACACAGGAAACTGAACGTACACACAGTACACACAGGAAACTAAACGTACACACAGTACACACAGGAAACGGAACGTACACACAGTACACACAGGAAACGGAACGTACACACAGTACACACAGGAAACTGAACGTACACACAGTACACACAGGAAACGGAACGTACACACAGTACACACAGGAAACTAAACGTACACACAGTACACACAGGAAACGGAACGTACACACAGTAAACACAGGAAACGGAACGTACACACAGTACACACAGAAAACGGAACGTACACACAGTGCACACAGAAAACGGAACGTACACACAGTGCACACAGGAAACTGAACGTACACACAGTACACACAGGAAACGGAACGTACACACAGTACACACAGGAAACGTAATGATCACACATACAGTAGCGGAAACACACAGGCTTAGTTGGAAATCAGAATACAAGAAATAAAAAACATTAAATTTTTACTTTCAATATTTTATTACTTCTCAACATTACACAAATACAAGTAAAAGAAGCCATTATTGTATGCAGCCAGCTTTCCTCAGTTCTTTGAGTATGAAGGATATTTCTTTGATGCACGGATAGTTTCCTGCACAAAGCGAGCCATGTAGAAGTCTTAGCCGGTCAACCAATATGTTTGGATCTTTCCATGATGTGTAATCAATCTCTTCTACCACCATCTTACTTGCTTGTTAATTATAAATACTTTTAATGTCACAATTATCCCAGTGATCATAATAAGCATTATCAGATTTATTTATTATAACACGACGTTTCCATAGTTTCGGTCTCAGGACATCGCCACATTCTTCGATCTTGTCAGCTCTAGGTGCTTCATCACAGTCTATGCCTTTGTCAACAGCCTCAGAGTCACTGTAACAATCACTGTAGAAGACATCCTCTTCACCCAGATTACCGTATGAATTCGCTATCGATGATGTCGAAGTGTCTTCATCGTCTTCATGCTTCCTTTTTAGGAGTCCACCATTTATACAAAGTATGGAGGATCTACTGAATATAGGCTTGAATGTATTCTCACTTTTCACGGTGTTGATACTTCCATTAGTTTCAGTCTTCCCGAAGCCATTAGCATCCTTCAATTTATGTTCTTCCTCACGATCGGGTGAGCTAATACCATCACGCTCAGGACAAGGAAAATTATTGTCATAATGCAGATCACTCTTCTTTAGTCTAGTGGATCCATCGGTGTCCTCTATGCCGTAAGTAGTCTTGACTTTACATGTTCTACCATGTCTTTTTAAGCTGCTAGCTTGTGAACTTCTCATTGTTGAGCAAAGATAGAGTTCTAGTACAAGCCAGAATGTTTGAATTTTTTTCGTTTTTATTTTTTATTAATTTTTTTTTGTATTTTAATGATATCAAAGAAAACTTGTGGCGGTTTTCTTCGTGTGCTCCTGAATATTCTTGCCAATATTATGATGGTTTTCTCTGTGTGCTCCTGATTATTCTTATCTATATTTTGATGGTTAATCCGTGTGCTTGCGATCATTCCTGCGGTTTCGGTCAAAGGTCAAGGTCACACCCATCCAATATGACCGCTGTGACGTCGTAATCCAAGATTGTGGACCGTGAGAAATCTGAGAAGCACTAGCAGGAAGGACGAACTTTTTTCTCCTTGGATACTATCGAAGCCAACCTCCCTTTGCGATCGATAGTGAGCGTTCCGCATCCCACATTAAAGAAATATTTATTATTTACCTGCAAGCAACACGTGGCGCCATCTGTTGACGACAGCCGGAACTACTTGCATCAATTTGCTTTGCATTAGATAACTTAACTCTCGCTGATGAAATATTTCAAAAACTCTATTTAAGAAATGGTTCCAATTGGAGAAAACTGACAGTTTGTATCTAACATTAGTCACAGAAGCTACCATGGATCGTGGTTTATTATCTATAGCTGAATCGGAAGGAAGCCGCTGTAGATACTGTGGCAAGGATTTTGTCATGAGAAGGAATGCTAGACGTCATGAGGAGAATGATTGTGCTAGAAACCCACTACGCAACATGTTAAGCTGTAATCGTTGTAGCAGGTTGTTAACACGAATTGACAGCTTAAAAAGACATGGTAGAACATGTAAAGTCAAGACTATTTACGGCATAGAGGACACCGATGGATCCACTAGACTAAAGAAGAGTGATCTGCATTATGACAATAATTTTCCTTGTCCTGAGCGTGATGGTATTAGCTCACCCGATCGTGAGGAAGAACATAAATTGAAGGATGCTAATGGCTTCGGGAAGACTGAAACTAATGGAAGTATTAACACCGAGAAAAGTGAGAATACATTCAAGCCTATATTCAGTAGATCCTCCATACTTTGTATAAATGGTGGACTCCTAAAAAGGAAGCATGAAGACGATGAAGACACTTCGACATCATCGATAGCGAATTCATACGGTAATCTGGGTGAAGAGGATGTCTTCTACAGTGATTGTTACAGTGACTCTGAGGCTGTTGACAAAGGCATAGACTGTGATGAAGCACCTAGAGCTGACAAGATCGAAGAATGTGGCGATGTCCTGAGACCGAAACTATGGAAACGTCGTGTTATAATAAATAAATCTGATAATGCTTATTATGATCACTGGGATGATTGTGACATTAAAAGTATTTATAATAAACAAGCAAGTAAGATGGTGGTAGAAGAGATTGATTACACATCATGGAAAGATCCAAACATATTGGTTGACCGGCTAAGACTTCTACATGGCTCGCTTTGTGCAGGAAACTATCCGTGCATCAAAGAAATATCCTTCATACTCAAAGAACTGAGGAAAGCTGGCTACATACAATAATGGCTTCTTTTACTTGTATTTGTGTAATGTTGAGAAGTAATAAAATATTGAAAGTAAAAATTTAATGTTTTTTATTTCTTGTATTCTGATTTCCAACTAAGCCTGTGTGTTTCCGCTACTGTATGTGTGATCATTACGTTTCCTGTGTGTACTGTGTGTACGTTCCGTTTCCTGTGTGTACTGTGTGTACGTTCAGTTTCCTGTGTGCACTGTGTGTACGTTCCGTTTTCTGTGTGCACTGTGTGTACGTTCCGTTTTCTGAGTGTACTGTGTGTACGTTCCGTTTCCTGTGTGTACTGTGTGTACGTTCCGTTTCCTGTGTGTACTGTGTGTACGTTTAGTTTCCTGTGTGTACTGTGTGTACGTTCCGTTTCCTGTGTGTACTGTGTGTACGTTCAGTTTCCTGTGTGTACTGTGTGTACGTTCCGTTTCCTGTGTGTACTGTGTGTACGTTCCGTTTCCTGTGTGTACTGTGTGTACGTTTAGTTTCCTGTGTGTACTGTGTGTACGTTCAGTTTCCTGTGTGTACTGTGTGTACGTTCAGTTTCCTGTGTGTACTGTGTGTACGTTCCGTTTCCTGTGTGTACGTTCAGTTTCCTTTGTGTACTGTGTGTACGTTTAGTTTCCTGTGTGTACTGTGTGTCCGTTTAGTTTCCTGTGTGTACTGTGTGTACATTCCGTTTCCTTTGTGTACTGTGTGTACGTTCCGTTTCCTGTGTGTACTGTGTGTCCGTTTAGTTTCCTGTGTGTACTGTGTGTACATTCCGTTTCCTGTGTGTACTGTGTGTACGTTCCGTTTCCTGTGTGTACTGTGTAATCATTACATTTTTTGCGTGTAAATTGCATGTATTGCGCGTACATTGCGTACATTACGTGTTGAAGCTGATGGAGCTGTTGGAGCACTTGCAGCTAATGGTCAATTGAAGCATAGGAGCAAAATGTAGATGGATCTGATGACGTGAATTGTAGCTCTTGGAACCTGGCGTATATTGGAGAGATCGATATTTTTTTCGATAAAATGATCCTCTTTTTTAATTTGTAGATTTGACTCTAGTATTATTGTAAATGGTTCTTGATTTGACTAGCGTATTATTCCATACGGTGCATGTATATAAGCGAGTCCTAGACAGCAGGACGCTCAGTTTGTTACTGACGTCGGCGGTGTAAGGATCACCTAGTTTGTTTCTTCTGGTGCATAAGTCGTGTCAATTAGCTGTTCTTGAGACCTCGATGGCATCTTTACCGTCTTTAACGTCGAACTCGGAGGTTGTACCATCGTCTACGGGAACCTTGACGACAGCTACGATGGAGAAGGTGCAGATCCCGTTGGCAACGACGGCGTCAACATTGGAGGAGACTTCAACAGACGTGGTACCGCCAGCAGAAGAGACTTTAATGCCGCTAGTGCTGGCTGCACAGGGAAACTCGGCGAACGCTGGTTCGCCATCAATGGAGACTTCAATGGATGCCGAATCGACAACAACTAACGATCATCGGTGCTGTTACTGCAACAAGATTTTCTCAAACAACAGCAATGCTCGACGACATGAGAATAGAGAATGTGCCAAGAACCTATATCGTAAAATGTTTGTTTGTGAGAAATGTCATAAGCAGTTTGCCAGAAAAGATAATATGAAAACGCACATGAAGGCATGCAAAGGTCCTGCTGTTCGGCAGAAAGTAAAGGTTTCGGCGCAACAACGATGCATTGATGTTCATAAGAGTATGCCTGGAGATGGTGCAACTGCGGCAACGTCAGTATCTGGATCGGGTCTGAAAGGTTCGTCTTCATCACCACGGTATCCTTGCATACGTCGTTCGCATTTGCTCATGATGCACGAAGACATGAGCGGAGCAAATGCACGAAGAATCCATCTCGCATGAAGTTTCGATGTGAAGAGTGTCATGAATGGTTTACTCGAATTGATAATTTGCGACGACATGCGAAAAACTGTAAAGGTGAAGTCCGTGTGCCTACTGCTGAACTACCTGCAGAAATTTCGACTCCTCGGTTTAGGTTGAAGGCTCGTGAGCGTACAAGCAAGAAAACCGATGTGCAGCAACCGATTGGTATGACGTCTGAACAGGAAAATAAACCTAAAACTGTGTTCGGCGCATTACAAGTGAACGATAATGGCTTCTACTTGGCGCAGTCTGCATTTCGTGGAACATTGAAGGACTACTATTATTTAAATACGTTAGGTGAGTCGAAAGACATTTGTAATTTTCTTGATGATATCAGAGAGGACATAATCAATCAGCTTACTGATGATGTAGCAACAAACGGACCTTTGAAATATAACTTGTGGTTGGACTGTATATATGGAAAGCCATATCCGTTCGATGACAAAGTGAAGAAGTGTGCATTCAAGACATCGGCTGCAGTAATTTACAGTTCAAACGATGTGAAGCAAACTGTTAAAAACGGTATCCAGAAACTCTGTCAAGAAGAGGTGGACTATGTCTGTAAAGGTTCTGGCTGGACTCTGTCTAGTATAAACCGATTGGAGCTAAGAATTAGTCATTTCACACCGCTGCGGAACTAAATGATTATAAGATTGCTGGCTTTCGCAAATGATCCTGTAGTAGAATAGAAATTATGTAATAAATATTATGTTTGTAAAAGAACTTGTGGTGTTTAATTCCTCGAACCTGTTACTATTATGTTAAATTGATGTTATATTTTTTTTGCATCTTCCTAGATCGTACTAAGGACCTTAGTCGACCTAATCAATCAGTATATAGATTATAAATTTATTTAATGAATTTTGGAATTTTTCCCGAATTTCTAGCTAAATAATTACGGATTTTCAAGATGGCGGTTAAATGACAAGATGTCGGGTGTCACAGCAATAGTAAATGATTACTGCACTCTAGCGGATAAGAATTAAACTAACATGGCGTCAGCGCACTCTCGCCGACGATACACTGATGATGGCTTCCAGCATACGAGGACAAGATGGCGGACATGACGTCATACTACCTGACGATATATATATGCTTTGAAAAAAAGTGGTGGGAGTCAGTATGCCTGCAGCCACCGCGGGGGGAAGGATCGGTCGCCATTTTTATTTTTTTTTGCACTCGTCGGGTTTGAACCGAGGACTCCGAGCTCCGTGTCGTAAATGTTTGTTTTTTAAATATTTTATTAAAAATTTTATTATTTAATTTTTTATAATTTTAAAATTTTTTTTCATTAAAATCGGAAAATAAATTTAAAGATGGCGGCCGTAACGGAAATTGCAACGATGACGTCATAATTCAAAATGGCGGATAACACAATGCCGGAATGTTCGAGAAAACGAAATGAAGTCATCCAAGATGGTGGATCCAAGATGGCCGTCCGGGTCAAGGTCAAAGGTCAAGGTCACATCCTGATAGAGGCTTAACTGAGGCTTGAGTTAAGGATGCTTAAGCCTCTATCAGGACATTTCTAGCCGTTGGGATTTTTGAGGAATAAAACGGGAAATTTTCTCTCGAAACGGGAATTTTTCCCTCGAAAACGGGAAATTTTTTCTTTAAACGGGAATTTTTGAGGAATTTTGAGGATATTTTTGCCGCCGTGACGTCACAAATCCAAGATGGCGGACACCGGCACCGGCACCACCGTCTGGTGCCTGTCCCAGCTCCGGCTATTATATACTACTGCATTGAGAAATATTATATGATTAAACCACTAAACCACATTCAGAATAAATGTGAAATGTAAATATATAAAATAAAAAGCCAATTTTTGGTAAATGAGCGTTTAAGGCACCATACATCCTTACATAGAGAGTTGCGCTAGAAAAAAATAGGTATGATAAAGTTTAAACTATAAATATTCGTGTACATCAAAAATGTGTCTAGTATGGTCATAAGGCTAACAGTGCATGCCATGTACCAGGTTAGGTCAATTTAATTCTTTAATCACATATTGTGAGTTAAAGTAATTAACGTTTTTATATGGCTGATTTTTCCAATATAACTTAGAATAATTTAATTAATGTCAGTGTTAACAATTTTCTAAACAATACTCAATATTGTTGGGTGTATTGTAGAAAGATACACGACGGAAGACTTTAGTAAAATAAATTATGGAAATCTTTCTTGGAAACGGGTTACAATTTTTCACAGAAAGTATCTTGGGAAATTTAATTTGCAACTTAATTTGCTCAATTATTATTGGTATGAATGTTAGATAATATTTGAATGCTTCGTTTAGCGAAAGGATTTACGACCATGGAGATTTACTTTGTAATAGCATAGTGGGCTCTGGCACATCTACACTATGTATCCCGTACTAGTATCCAATATTCGAGGGATTTTATGAGATTTTCCCTTAACCTGGAAGAATTCTTATTACTCAAATTTGTATTATTTTACAGGACTAGATTTTTGTACCATAACTTAGCTGAACTTGCCCTTTAACTTAGATAGTTCGGCTTTATAGTAGGTATACCTGCTTTTTGATACTAACGCGGATTAAGATGGAAGAATGGTGGAAGAGGAAAAGTTACTGTGAGGTAATTATTTTGAAAAGCTGCTTAACCCAGACGAAAGTGAGAGGGAATAAAGAAGAGACGAGAAAGAAAATTTTCAGAGTTGGATGATGAGGATGTAACATGGAAGTATGCAGAGGAAGCACTGAAAAAGATGAAAAATGGTAAAGCTTCAGGCATAGATGAGTTGACTGTAGAAATGATAAAAGCAGCAGGAGAAATTTGGATTCAGTGATGAGGTGTGTTTGGAAAGAAAAGTGCATAACGAAGTTCTAGGGTAAAGGGATAATAGTGCCAGTGTTTAAGAAAGGACACAGGAAAAGATGTGAGAATTACAGGGGGATCACTTTGATGTGTCACCGTGCAAAGGTGTATGAGAAGATCCTGGAAAAGAAGGTAAGGAAGGTCATGACAGGTGAATGGCATGAGAAACAGCATGGATTTAGAGAAGGACGGTCTACTATAGATCTGATTTTTGCCATACGACAACTGATGGAAATATAAGAATTTGGGAAGGACTTAATAATGGTATTCCTGGACGTGGAAAAGGCGTACGACAGTGTAAAAAGGCAGGGCTTAAGGAAGGATTAATAAGTATAGGGAAAAGTGAGTATAAGGGGCAGAGTGAGATCTGGAAGAGGGTTGACGAGGTTGTTTAAATAAGCCAACGGAGTGAAGCAGGACAGTGCATTGTCTCCCTTGTTATTTATTATAGTGATGGAGAGGACATTTAAGAGGGTGGAAGATAAGATTGGAGAAGGAAAGATGAAGGCATTGCTGATTGATGATGATTTGATGATTTGGGGAGAAAAAAGCAGTTAAATGCATGGAGTGAGGAAGTGAGAAATGTGGTATGCGATTTAGCACTAAAAAGATTGAAGTGGTGTGCATGACAAGGAGCAAAAATGGCCGCATTGAATTAGATGGTGTTGAGCCAAAACAAGTAGAAACGTTCAAGTATCTCGGAAGTGTGTTGGAGAGAGGGGGCAAAAACAGGGAGGAAATCTTAAGGCAAGGACAACAAGGGGATGCCGCCTACAGGTGTGTTAGAGATATGGTATGGAAGAGGGAGGTGCCGTTAAAGTGCAAGCGAGTGTTGTATAATAATAACTTTGTGCCCATAGTCACGTATGGAGCAGAGACTTTGACTGTTAGTGAGAGTGATGCTGGGAAGATCAGAGCAATAGGTATGAAGTTTATGAGGAATATTTTGGCAGTTACGAGTCGAGACCAGATCAGAAATGAGATAATGTAAGCAAGATCAGGAGTACACGACTTGAGGGAGATCATTGAAAAAGCAAGAATGAGGTGGTATGGCCATGTACAGAGAATGGGAAAAGAGAGACTGCCTAGGAAAATGATTGAGTTGAAGTACATAGGAAGAAGACCACAAGGAAGACCTAGGAGGAGATGGGAAGAAAAGATAGTTAAAGGAGTGCAAGAAAGAGGGGAAGGTTGGAATAAAGTGAACAATGAGGAATGGTGGAATGATAGAGGAAGATGGAGGCATTTTACTTGACTGGCCCAGCCACAGGCTGAAAACAGTGGATGATGATGATGATTTAATATTGATTCAATTTTGAAACGTGTCATAGACTTTGGAGTCTCTAGTTCTATCCTGTGGAAGGCAATTTAATAACAACGTATAAATATTGTGTAAAGAACTGTATAAAAATATATATTTTTTAAATTATCAAAAATAAAAAAATTATAAAAAAATATTACGTCACTGCTTTTAACGTTCCAGGATTCCATTCCTGCTGATGACAATTAAAAAAATGACGGCTGACTCCTTATCACCTATACCAAGGCGCATATATATATATATATATATATATATATATATATATATATGTGTGTGTGTATGTATGTATGTATGTATATTTCCCCAATGTGAAGTTATGGAAGCAACACTGACCACCATTATTAAAGTGCTAGTGTATTCTTTCTTCAAATGTTACCCGCTAGAGCATATTCGTAGCATTCACCTGATTGTCATTTATCATAGCGTCCGCTATCATGTCGATCTTGCCTGTTATCTCGAAAAACTTTACAAACACCCATAAATTTTTAAAATGATAAAACATACTATTTTCATAAACTTGTATTCATCAATTGCGGTACTTGATTTGATCTCTGATGATTAAAAAAAGGTAACTTTAGAATTTAAAATGTATGAAAAAAGTGTTAACTAATGTACCCTCAAAGTAAGTTGACAACTTAAATCAAATGTTCCACACTAGTTAATATTACAAGAAATATAACAAAAACGTTTTCAAACATTATTTATAAAAAATTACTTAAATGAAAACACATACTAGTATTGCTTTTCGTGCGTAGTCAATTATTTATTTTCTAGATTATTCAATGGCTCCAATATTTATTCTCCAGTGGCTTTACAATACTGTTTTAAGTGGCTCAAATGTTTTAGCTCCATTGGCTCTTAAAAGTGCTACGATTTTCCACCAGGTCTATAGGGATAGTATTTTAACTTTTTCTCACTTTTCGTAGCCTGCAAATTTTTGATTTTTAAATAATAGTAATTTTTTTACAGTTCGTTAGTTCTGGTAAGACACATAATTTTTTCCTTCATAGATTACTTTCATAAATACATACTTCTATTGAACTTTCAAAACAAAATTGCCATTCATCTATATGTAAATTAAATATTATTTTCCTAAAGGTATTGGGACTATTGCACTTTACGATACCGTGCTAATACTGATGACGGCACCAATAGGCGTCGCTTACGACATTACCACCCCTACATTCTTACGGGACACGCACGACAAATTAGGGGGTTTGGGGCGGGGAACTTTAATCCAACTTTTCACATTTTTTGCTTTCTTCTTTCAAGCCTATGTGGTATCGTAAACTACAATATAATCCCCCCCGCTGTATTCTATTTTACGATACCGATTTTTATTTTCCACCGAAATAATTCCTTTTTTCGTTACTTAATTTACCTTTATCTCGTATTGTTTCATCGTTCACTATTTAACTCTTCACAACGTGATTATGAAAACATTTTGTTTCCTCATATATAATTTATTTATTGTACAATTCCGGTATCGCAAAATACAATAGACCGGGTAGGGGTGTATTGTCCTTCACGATTACACATAAATAATTTTTGCGTCTATATTCATTAAAAAAAATTTTGGTATTGCAAAATACAATAGACCGGGTGGGACTGTATTGTACTTCACGATACCGCATAAATATTGTTTTTTGTTTGTCTCATTTTCATTAAACTTTTTTTCAGTATCGCCAAATGCAACAGACCGGATATTGCAGCATACAAAATCTTGCATTGGCTTCGATCGAGAACAAAAAACTGAACGATGTTATTGACTTGGTTAGAGTAACTCGAGGAAACACGACTGCCATCTGTAGGTAAATTAGAGTAACATATATAAATATCGATTTTTCAGTCGACTGCCTGTACTTTCGGCCTAGTGCCTTTCGGCCTACTGCCTTTCGGCCTAGTGCCTGTCGGCCTACTGCCTGTCGGCCAAGTGCCTGTCGGTCTAGTGCCTTTCGGCCTAGTGCCTGTCGGCCTAGTGCCTGTCGGCCTAGTGCCTTCGGCCTAGTGCCTTCGGCCTAGTGCCTGTCGGCCTAGTGCCTGTCGGCCTAGTGCCTTTCGGCCTAGTGCCTTTCGGCCTAGTGCCTTTCGGTCTAGTGCCTGTCGGCCTAGTGCCTGTCGGCCTAGTGCCTGTTGCCAGAGTTAAGACAAATTTACAGCGACATCAATTTTCAATTTTTCGGCCTAGTGCCTGTCGGCCTACTGCCTTTCGGCCTACTGCCTTTCGGCCTACTGCCTGTCGGCCTACTGCCTGTCGGCCTAGTGCCTGTCGGCCTAGTGCCTTTCGGCCTAGTGCCTGTCGGCCTAATGGCTTTCGGCCTAGTGCCTGTCGGCCTAGTGCCTTTCGGCCTAGTGCCTTCGGCCTAGTGCCTTTCGGCCTAGTGATTTTCGGCCTACTGCCGCGGCCCCGGCTACACAGCCTTGGGGCATGATAATTACATACATTTTCATGGTGTGGCATTGGCTGTGGTAAATGTTATGAAATAAATTGTATTTTTCTGTTTGTTAGTCGTTTGCTATTGTGGATATTGTAGTCCATGCTGGGATTTATTTTAATTTTTATAAATGGTTTGGTCTTCTGTGGCATGCGAGTAAAAGTACTCAACTCCTATGCCATGTAAGGTCTTAAGGATGTTGTGGCACTTTTATACAAAAGACTAATAGTACATTGCACCCCACTAAGGACTTTTAGATATGAAACCGAGACACAATTGCTTAAGCAGGTCGTTTATCTGCTCATGTGGCGTGTAAGCATGTAAGCAATTAAGCTGACCTAGACATTGGCGAGTTGGTGACAGCTGGAGGTGACTGTATCGGTGCATTGGTTTGACTGTGGAGTGAATCATCGTGTGGCTGCACAGCAGGACTGTGGCTGGGACCGTACTAGGGGAATATACAGTCGTAATTGGTGTTTCAGTGCAGATATGGGACTGGGACTTGCTTCAGGGGTGTAATCGGATTGAAGAAAGTGGTTCTGTCCTGTGATTTTTATAATTTTGAAAAGTTTTCTTTTATTTTCGCGCTTCAGTATGTTCTAGTCGAATTATGGAGATTCCTAGAAGGAAACATCAATGCCAAGAGCCATGGTGCCAGAAGATTCCTAGCTACACCAACCGACCATTAACCTTGGGACTTGTAAGCCGAGGCCACGACACGGCAATGAGGTGCTGCAGCTCTGGGTTTTACTGCTCTATTTTATTTCTGCGATGTTTCGCGATGTGCGGTAGAAGCGAACGAAAGGGTAGGGTGTGGTCGGAAAAAGTAAACTGAGCAATGTGTCAAACGTACATCTTCACCCAATGCTGAACATGAACTGAGCTAAATTGAAGTCTTGGTGGTCTACCACAGTATAGATATAGGGTCAACCAAATCTGAGCTGTTACTCTTTCATGTGAAGGTCCCTGATTAGAAGAGGATTTTTGCCAATCAGGATGACCATGTTCAGTATGACTTGATGTAAGTTTTTGGACATACGCCATTGCTAAGAACTTTTTCTGTTGAAGAAAAACTAATAAATAAAATAAAGAAATAAAAATACTCAAAAAAAGACAAAAACACACAAAATTAAGCAAACAATTGCTGTTGTCAACAAGGATATGAACACCACAAAATATTCCGAAACAGGAATATGGTCAGCAAACAAAGAAAAAAAAAATGTACTAAGAGAACGAAAAAAATCCCCACAAATGATGACAACACAAAAATATTGAAACCCAAAATAATTCAGCACAACAGTTGAAGCGAGACAAAAAACATGACAAAACGAAAAGACAAACAAATACAATAGTTTTACCTTAACAGAAACAAGCGACGTTTCGGGAACTGCTATCTGCTCCCGTCCTCAGGCAGAGACGCACATGGTACGGAAACACAGGAGTCGCACCTGTGTTTCCGTACCATGTGCGTCTCTGCCTGAGGACGGGAGCAGATAGCAGTTCCCGAAACGTCGCTTGTTTCTGTTTAGGTAAAACTATTGTATTTGTTTGCCTTTTCGTTTTGTCGTGTTTTTTGTCTCGCTTCAACTGTTGTGCTGAATTATTTTGGGTTTCAATATTTTTGTGTTGTCATCATTTGTGGGGATTTTTTCGTTCTCTTAGTACATTTTTTTTTTCTTTGTTTGCTGACCATATTCCTGTTTCGGAATATTTTGTGGTGTTCATATCCTTGTTGACAACAGCAATTGTTTGCTTAATTTTGTTTGTTTTTTGTCTTTTTTTTTGAGTATTTTTATTTCTTTATTTTATTTATTAGTTTTTCTTCAACAGAAAAAGTTCTTAGCAATGGCGTATGTCCAAAAACTTACATAAAGTCATGCACTCCCATTGCACAAATCTTTTAAAGATAACATGTTCAGTATGTTCAGAAGCCTTAACTGGCTAATTCTTGGATGGTGGACATATATGGTTATGGTAAAAAAATAAATATCGATATTACTTAATCTCTACACATCTCCATTAAAGTTTTTGGAGGTTATTTTTAATTTTTTTATATGCTTGGGTTAATATTTGGCTGTAGATGTAAATATCGAACATAAGCTTGGTTTGGTCAAATTGGATTTCATTTCCTTTCTTATTTTAGTACCTAATGTGATTTAACAGCATAATTTAGGTTGTATGTGATATTAGCCAAATGTATTTTTAGGCCAGTAGATATGCTTTTTTAGAGTTGTTCTTATATAGCCGCTGTTACAGAAGAAGCTCACTTAAAAAACATGGAAGGTTTTTAAACACTATTTGTCTTTCATGGTGCTTATAAATGACACGATTTTGTACTCTATTCTATACTTCTTGGAAATGTTATTAAGTATTTAAAATTTTTTTTTTGTCCATTTGATGTATGTTGTGGCATAAAATTATGTGCGGTCTCTGTTATTTATAATTTTTTTTGTGGTTTGTCATTACTATGGATACTACTGAATTTATGTAGTTATTGTATAATAAAGCACACACGTTAAGCCATACTGAAGTTCTTGGTTTATGTTTTATTTGACACAGATGTTCTGTGCCCTTTTTAAAAGTCTGATGATGACTGAATTTTAGTGTTCTTTGGGATGGGAAAAGCATATATTTTGGTACCTGTATGTTTTCGAAAGAATTCTGTACGCTTTGGTTTTCAGTTTACTTTATTATCTACTTACAAGAACCTCCAGGCCATTATTCTCCAATTCCATGATAATCTTCATGTTCTCATAGTGGTTGTTCAGCTGTAACAAGAACTGTGACAATATTTCACACCCATGTAATCAGATGATTAAAAAGTAATCCACATAATAAATAACAAGAGTCTAGCGGCAGCACCGCTACTTCCTGCAACTGGCTGCAAATGTCGTACCGCTCAAGCTCGTTTCGGGGCTGTCGGCGCGATCCTGCAACTGGCTGCAAATGCCGACGCTTGTTCCGGGGCCCGTGGCGTGCTCGGACGTTCAGCGAGCGCAATGATGTTAATGCAAGATCTGACGCTACACTGAAGTATTTTCAATTTAGTTTACTAAGCTTCGTCAAACACCAGCCAGTGTGGTGAAAAAAACGTTATAAAGCATATTGTTTTCTAAAGTTTTATTTTAATAAATTGAATAATATTTAAAACATTACTTTAAAAGAAAGTTGAAACTTTAAACAATACTGAGAACCACTTGCATATGAAATGTTATTACCGTAGTCTTTTCAATTTAGTTTACTTAGGTTCGTCAAACACTGACCAGTGCAATGAAAAGCACGGGAAGCCTTTTTTCACAGACGAGAGAGCCAAACGCCCAATCGTGCATCTTCGGTTTTTTTTTTTGGGTTCATTGTAAATCATTCTAAAAATTCGGGAATACTTTTATTTTGTGCTACAAAAATTCCTCTATTTAATACAAATTGCGGAGATACGAAATTCCAACACGTTTACGATAAATCGCCGTTTATGCATTAACATACATCTGTACATTGGTGCGGCCGTCGCCATATTTTTCGTTTGCCGTTTGTCCGTGAATGTTTATTTTGGACAACTCATGATAACTAATGGTCAATTAGGTTAGGTTAGCTACATTAAAGATACTGTGAAATCATGTAAATGGTTTCCTAGCGCTGGATAGCTACATATTAAAAAGTTATTTGCTAAGCAACCATAAAATGATTTTACAGTATTTTTAATGTAGCTATACTAACCTAACATAAACAACCATCCACACTGTTTTAAAGTATTTATAATGTAGCTAACCTACTGAATAATTCTTTAAATTACTTCTTGCTAATTTTAAGAATTACATCTTATAAGTTAAACCCGCACATTTGTAGAATAAATGCCCGCGAATTTTTTTTTCACCCAACTAAATACACTTGTTGCGGTACGGAAAAAAAAGCTAGCATGAACTTCGGGGAATTTCGGGTGTGGCTCTCTCGTCTGTGAAATGAAGGCTTCCCAAAAAGGTAAACAGTCTGTGTGGCTTTTTTATACTGGAGAGAAAAAACGCGCGCGTAAAAAAAAATAACATTCAGGGGGTAGGCGCTCCCGATTGGACAACTTCGGAAAGGTTCGGCATTTGCAGCCAGTTGCAGGAAGTAGCGGTGCTGCCGCTAGACTCTTGTCAATAAATACATTGGGTTGATATTCACTGTCTTACATGGCTTTTGTCTTGATGTGTTCTATGTATTCATTGATTATTAGAGGTAACCGATGTGAATCCATAGCAAATCCTTCGGTTTGTGTAAAATATTACAGTAGTATATAAAATTTATTTCTGGACCAGGGTTTCACCAAGAAAAGCCGGAGGAACCGACACCCATTTTGGATTGTGACACACAGCGACCAACTTTAATAAATTTGACCTTGACATTGACCTTCAAATTTGCCAAAATGCTTCAAAAGCAGCAAAAAATTCCAGTTTAAAGGAAAACAATTATGCCAAAAGTTCAAAAAATAAAAATTTCCTGTATTTTAAATGGAGATATTCTCGTTTTGAGGGAAAATTTCCCATTTTTTATATTTTAAATTATGTTATTAAGGATACTTATTTGATATGCGAATAGTTTCCTGCACAAAACTAAACATTTTGAAGTCAATTGTTTAGGCCAGTTACATGATGTGTGTCGTTTCGTTACACGTGCGTGGTGAAATCTGTAGAAGCTCTTAATATATACTGGTTCAAGACCTTTTGGTCTTGATAAAACCTTTTTTAGGGATTCTTGGTCCTTTATAATGCTTAAAACATGTTCCTTTGGTCTAAATGCTTGTAATTCATTTTATCGGTACTTTAGGAATGACAGTTCAAAGACTTTATCTTGACTGCTGGAAATATGTTATATTAGCTAACAACGAAGAAGGTCATGTGGTTTGGAAATGCCTGACATTGTTCATGACCTGGTTTGTTGGTTTGAAGACACTTTGCCTATACGTATAGCATTGTGCATGAACTGGTTGAAATGTAGGTCATGCATCGACAAAAAAAGTCATCTATGTTTGGCAGCCGACAACTGATTTAATTTTTAGGACAGGTATCTTGTGTATTGTTTTTTTCCGTAGAGTGAATGTTTAATAAAATCTACGATAGATAATAAAAAATATAATTTAAAATTTATTTTAATTGTTAGTTATCCTTATCACTGGTTGAGAATCAAACCAAAGACAGAAATATACGGCGTCAATAATTATATTATTTTTTTTTTTTTAATTTTGGAAATTTTTTCGAATTTCAATTACAATAATTACAAATTATGAAGATGGCTGTCATATCGGCTTATATTAGGCTGCTATATGAGGAACTCAAGCCGCTTTTAGTATTTTGAACATGATTTAGTGGAATATAATTTTTTTGTATAAAATATTTTTTTTGCATCCTTAAGAGTTTGAAATAGCCGGAATCGATCGAATTAATCAATATATTATTGAGTGATTTTTTGATGATTTTGGGAATTTTTACCGAAAAAGTAGGTATATTATAACGAATTTTCAAGATGGCGGTCAGTATGTTCTCATCCACTTTTTACTGGTTGGTTTCCTAGGAAACTAAGCTGCTTTAAGTAT
The DNA here is from genome assembly GCF_032445375.1 of Bacillus rossius redtenbacheri. Taxonomy (NCBI): domain Eukaryota; kingdom Metazoa; phylum Arthropoda; class Insecta; order Phasmatodea; family Bacillidae; genus Bacillus; species Bacillus rossius. Next base: position 213,671,957 of record NC_086330.1, on the reverse strand, counting down.
TTTCCACCATATTTTATTAAATAAGAATATTTTTTATCGTAAATTGCCTTTTTTTTTTTCATCTATCAAGTATCTAACCACATATAGGAATTGTTAGAAAGGAACATTATATTAATAGCAGACGTTTTCAATGAATTTTTGAATTTTTTCCCGATTTTATAGCTAAAAAATAATGAGTTTCCAAAATTGCATCCACATTTCAAAATGGCGGTTGTCAAAGTAATAATAAATAACTATTACACAGTAGCAGGTAATAATTAATTAAACTCACATATCGGTAGCACACTCAAGTAGACTAAAACAAGATGGTGGCCTCCAGCAGACGAAAACACGATGGCAGACATGATGTTATACTAGCTGGCGATATATATACCTTGGCATTAGTGATGGGAGGTCAGCCTGTGGGTGGCTTATGTGGAGAAGGGATCCATCGTCATTTTTTTTTATTTTTCCTCCACCGTTTTGAACCGAGGACTTCATGATGTGTGTGTTTTATTAAAATTTTATTAAAATTTACTAATTGATTATTTATAAGTTTTAAATTGTTTCCAAATTTTTTGGTTAATAGTAACATACTTTCTATATGGTGGCTGTGACATAATAGTTCAATATGGCAGTGTATTTTATTAACATATTTTATTTATAATTATTTTTATGAATATTTCAATATTTCCCGATTTTGTAGCAGAAAAAATATTTTTTCAATATGGCGGGCGTAACGATAATGAGACCGATTACATCATGATTCATGATTACGACCATAACTAAATGTGCAACGATGACATTCTACACATCCAAGATGAGGCGTAACGAAACATGCAACGTTTCTATCGTAAAAGATGGTGACCATAAATAAATGTACAAATATGATGTTTTTATTCAAATTTACATAATATTTATAACATTTTTACGAATTATTATTATTTTTTTAAATTTTACTGTTTTTCCAAATTAGCATAAAAAATACGAAATATCAAGAATGCGGTTGATACGATAATCGCAACAGTTACGTTATCATTTAAAATGTCGGCCATGATATCCTAATTTTCAAGGTCATGACCTCGGCGCCTTATTGTGGCTTGCGTTTAGGACTCTTGAGCAGCTTTTAGGGATTTTAAGGACTTAAACGGGAAACTTTCCCTCAAAACGGGAATTTTTTCCCTCGAAATAGAGAAAAATTTTATTTTTTAAATTTTTTCAGAGATTTTGAAGTAACTGTTTTTCTAAAAACTGGAAACTTTGGCGGATTTTGGCGGATTTTGGCCAAATTTAGGGTAATTAGTGCAAATTTGAAAATCAAGGTCAATGTTATCAAAGTTGGGCGTCGTGAGTCACAATCCTTGATGGGTGTCGGCTCCTCCTGGCGAAGCCTGATGCCAGAAAAACATTTATACTTATTATACATGGTAGAAAAATTATCAAGGTCACACAATGTTACATTAGTTGTCAGGTTCTGATTTGGGTATGTTAGAAGTTCTCTGTATAAAATCTTTCATTGTATTTAAGTAAAGGTTGAGTCCACGTCGAAAATCACCAATAAATCATTTTATTCGAGGAATGTAACAAACGGTGCTGGTACGTTTGTAACATCAGAATTTTTTTGTACCTGGCCAGAGCATGAGATACTGTGTTGTAGTGTTAACTATAGTCGCCACACGGTAAGTTCGTACTTTTGGGAAGAACTGTTGAAAAATGGAACTAAGAAAATTTGGTTTACTATTGTGCAATTTGTTTGACAAATAAATAAACAAAATAAGACACATAATTTATCAAGCTATTACGTTTCCGTACGTGTGTATGAATACTGAAATAATTTGTATTTGTTAATTTTATATGTAAGTTTTTAAACTCGCGTGGCAACGATATTTATCGGTATGTTGGCTACACACTTGAAGAAATAGTTCCTTAGTATGTAATTTTGAACAGCTGAAATAACGATAAATATTGCTTAAAATGTTTCACATAAGTTTACTTCCAGATCCTGGAGTAATATTGTTTAATATATACGAAAGTTAAGTTATTTGGTTTACAGATGACGTTGCAAGCTGTTGCGGATGAATCACCTACGTAACTGTGTGTCGGCCCGAGCCATGTTGAACGACTGTTTGCTCAAAACGACTTCTGATTTTCCGAAAACATCCAGTGTATTTGTGTACTAATTAATTTTCTAATTTTAAAGGGTTGTCTTAATTGTAACTTGTAGTGAACTATTGCTTTTACAGTGTAACTTTGTGTTAGTTATTACGGTTTGTTAGGTTATTAAAATGAATGTAAAGAAGAAGGAGACAGCACGATATTATCAACGTGGCACGAAGAGTTACGATGTTAATGAATACAGGTCAACTGGAACAGGGTGATGCCGCAGAAATGACAGCATTTCTTCTAGATCTGGGCATCACGACCGTGAAAAAGTGAGTGACTAATTAACACGTTATGAAAGTATGTGCGTGAAAACGTTCCGTTAGGTTGGGGCGTGTTTGTAAAATAGTGTAAAAGTACCTTCCTCGCAGCTTTCTTGTTTTGAATGTCGGGCAAATTACAAACAGACACGTTCTTATATTTTCGTTTATATATTAGGTAATGTCCCACAAGCAAAACATATTAAATGTAAGGGCATGTACACAGATACTAACCTAACATAACCTATCCTCAACCAACATAATGTAACCTAACCCAACCCAAATGAGGTTTATTTACATGAAATTAGGTTTGGTAAATTTTGGTTAGGTTAGGAAACATAATTGTCAATAATTAGAATGCATTTTAAAAAACTTGAGTAGAAATTCAACTCTACGTAGGTTGTTGTCATGACTTTTTGTTAACACCTGTAACCATAAAAAAATACAGCATTTGAATATATGCTCAGGGTAAATGTGCTAATGTATGCTTTTTAATTACAGGTGTTCTGGATAACGTGTTTAGTGATATGTAATTTCTCTGCTGTGTTTATATGTGATTCTTAAACATTAGTTTCATTACAGGATATTGTCGCGGCCTCGTCTCTGGTGAAGCTGTGGAGACGCTCGGTCGTTCAGTTGTCGTGTTGTTTGCCCGGCGCCAGCTCTTTGGTAGAGCAGCCTCACACTCTGAGGCGGGAGTGGACCGTTCGGCCCAGTGCAGCTGACCGAGGACGTGCTGACATGAAAGGTGTAAAGGTGGGGGTGAAAACCCCCGGGGTTGCAGTGCGCCTAGGCGTCACTGCCGAAGAGCTCCTGCAGGCGGGCCGCGGGTCCTGCGGCTGGCTACCGGTGGTGCCGGTCGTCAAGGCCTTGCGTAGGGGTGGTGAGGGTAGGGTGAGAGGAATGAGGCGGCGGTAGGATGTCTTGATAGGAGAGAGTAACTCAGGGGGGTGAGGGAAGAGTTGCTCGGCAGTTGGGAATGGCTCTGGGGAGTAGGGGACAGGGGAGAACTGGTAGGAATGGAGGGGGCTGTAGGCTGGACTTGGTTCCCCCTGGCCTGTTGCTGCTGTGAAGTAGCCCCGCAGGTAGGCTGCCTGAGGCTCCCAGGCAGGCTGGGTGGAGCCTGATGGCGGTACCTCGGAGAGAGTAGACTTCCGCCGGGTGCGGCGGCAGCCGGAACGCTTCCTCATTCAACTCAGGGGGTAGGAGGAGGGAGGTGCCCGCTGTCTCGCAAGGAGTCGCTAGCGGAAAGGTTGGATGTAGGAAAGAGGGATGCCCGCGGTCTCACTGAGAGTCGCTAGCAGAGGATTGCCCGCGGTCTCACAAGGAGTCGCTAGCGGATAGTTGCGAGAGAGGGGGAGAGAATGAGAGCGAGGGAGAGAGAGATGGGAAGCCCGCGGTCTCACGAAGAGTCGCTAGCTGAGGAAAGGAATATGAGGAAGGCAAGCCAATAATACCACTTTTGCTTGCGATAATATTTATTCTCCCAGATTGGCTGGGAGAGAGGAAAGCTTACAGTGGCGTTTCGTCTCCCAGATTGGTTGGGAGAGTAGAGCTATCTAGGCTTGTTAGCCCGCACAATTTATACAAGTTTCTTCTAGAACCATTTGTGTTAAAGTTTTACATATTTCTATCTCTTTTGATCTTTTGCATTTTACAGTATTATTTCCACATCTACAAAACATACTTCCAATATACATTTAATAATCTACCTAAATATTTACAATAATAACATATATAAAATAACTATAATACATTGTCTCTTTATATTTACAACTTCCACCTGGTGACGAGTGGTGGCACTACCAGGGCCATGGCTGGAGTGTTGCGCCGCGGATAGGATTGTGACCCGGGTTTTTTGTTTAATAAAGAGGAGGTACGACGTCAATATAACATAATATTGATGGTGGTGATAATTTATTGCTGAGTTTCGATTTATTTAATATATTTATTTTATTACAGATTCTTAAGTTAAGTTTTTTATGGCAACAATTTCTTTTCTGCATTGTACATACTTAAGTGATATAGTTTTTATATGAGACAAACCACATAGACACATAAAAATACACACTTAGAGAAATGTTTAATGTATAACTTAGAATTTGAATTTAAAATTTATTCTGCTTGATAGAAAATAATGCCTCTAATTACAAAACAAATGTTGGTTAGCCATAACCTTTAACCGATACTTGACTCGGTTCGTAGTGCCAGAAAAGTGTTACTAACTTGGGTAAATATGTAGTTGGGCGGTATTTGCGAAAAAAATGTTAAAAATCCGAAAATACCTTAATTATATGCTCTTCAACTTCCTCTTTTCATTAAAAGCGGCGGAGATAAGAAATCCCAAATACTTTAGGAGATATCGAATATTTTAATTTTGCAATACAAGACCTGTGGAACCATTCGAGCGACGCCATTTTTGTTTTTTTGCCGTGTGTTCGTGAATACGCGAATCGTCAATGCGTAATTAATAAAATGGTTTATTATGTCAGGTCAGTTACATTATTAATACTTTCAAACTAAGCCGACATTAAAAATAATGTGAATTAATTTACATTATTCTTTATTTTTAAATTATTTATAATGTAACTGACCTTACCTAACAAACCCGTAACAAAGGATGCGCAGTAATAACTCACGTATTTTTTTTGTTACTTATTACTTGCGCAACAATATCAAAATAACAAATAAGACTTTAAAATTAGAAACGTTAAAAACTTACCTAAGTTGGAGGCGGTAATTAAACAACGTTTTAAACAATAAATGAACTAAATAATCACGTATTGGTTCGGTTGATTTCTGGCCTATCACGAACAATCACGTGACATCATTATCCATTAAAAAAAGTAGATACTCGTACGTAAACAAGAAACAATGATAATCGCCACATCAATGCACTGGTATTGTGATGAAATTTAAAAATTCTATATCTCCTAAAGTATTTGGAATTTCTTATCTCCGCCGCTTTTAATGAAAAGATGAAGTTGAAGAACGTATAATATAGGTATTTTCGGATTTTTAACATTTTTTTTTTTCGCAAATACCGCTCAACTACATATGATGAAATTTTAAAATTCAATATCTTCTAAAGTATTTGGAATTTATTACCTCCGCCGCTTTTAATGAAAAGAGGAAGTTGAAGAGCATACAATAAAGGTATTTTCGGATTTTTAACATTTTTTTTTCGCAAATACCGCCAAACTACATATTTACCCTAACTTGTTATTTTCTATTCACAAATGACCTCTCGATGTAATGGCAGTGATGTGCCTGGCACTCACGGCTTTAGGAAACTAACAGTTTACATAGCTACCTCATACTGAATAATTTCTTAAAGTTAAATTCTTCATAAATGATACTGATATAATTTTCATGCTTTCAACCATAGCACTTTGTGATATAGTAATCTCGAAGCAGCAAAATTTCTTTAGAAAAACTTAACATCAATTTTTATAGATATTATGTGAAGACACAGCACCACGCTGAGTTTAAACTCTAAACTATAAAAATTTGCTTAGATTTTTTTATATTTAATATTTGAATTATTAAACATGGTGTTATGACATTTTCTACTGACATTTAACCAATTATAAAAATGGCAGTGTAATTTTATTATCCATTAATTACATCCCCATTTGACAGTTACCCAACCAAAACATTGCCATGTGGTAGTCACATGGTTTTCCACATGGCAATGTTATTGTTGATATTTGGCCGAAGGATACATAGTCACCTTGAAAATAGATCCCAGCTTGAAGCAGGGCTTCCTAAAAGTATGAACTTACCGTGCGGCGACTTTACAGGACGCAGAGTTACTAATGATGGTAGAATTTTGGTAATACATGTATAGCAGGTGCTCTGCTCCCTTTGGAAACAATATATTCTTAACTTTGTCTTCCAGTGATGATTAAAAAATATGTTTGTGTTTAGCTCACCTTAGTGTAGAAGATATTTTTACATTGATATTAAGTAGAATTTCCCAGGGGTTTATTAATAGTGTTCTTGTAGTCAGCCACATAAATGTAAATATATGAATGTCATTGACAGCAGGCAGTACGAGTTTTTATCTTTCTTCATCTCTAGCTGTGTCGGGTTAGGCGAATACAGGTACATTGTAAGGCAGCTGCTAAGTTATGTGTTGATAACTCTGTCCCTTTGTGTCTGCAAAAATACATATATGTTAAAAAAATATTGTTACATATGTTAATAATATCAGTAGCTTTATGTAGAGAAGAGTTTATTTTATATCATTGCGTGATATTATTTTCTTAATATAAGGTAATATGCTCAAAGACATGCAGTTCTTAGTCAAAAATTGGAAGATATTTACCGAATATTGAAAAAATTATGCTTTGCAGTAGTATAGGAATGACGGGCCGGGCGCAGGGTCCAGGGTGTGGAGCCTGTGGAGACGGTCCGCCATCTTTGATTGTGACGTCACGGCGGCCATCTTGGATGGATGTGACCTTGACCTTTGACCTTGACCTTGACCCCGGCGGCCATTTTAAAACCGCCATCTTGGATCCGCCATTTTGGATGACGTCATTGTGTTCTAGAAAATTCCGGTGATGAGTTTTCCGCCATATTGGATGATGACGTCACCGTTAAAATTTTCGTTACGGCCGCCATCTTTAACTTTTTTATTTATTATCCGATTTCAATGAAAAAAATTTTAAAATTTATTAAAAAATCCATTTAATAAAATTTTAATAAAAAATATTTAAAAAACAAACATTAACGACACGGAGCTCGGAGTCCTCGGTTCGAACCCGACAGAGGCAAAAAAAAATTAAAAATGGCGACCGATCCTTCCCCCTAGGTGACTGCAGGCAGACTGACTCCCACCACTTTTTTTCAAAGCATATATAACATCATATAGTATGACGTCATGACCGCCATCTTGTCTGCGATGCTGGAAGCCATCATCATTGTATCGTCGGCTAGAGTGCACCGACGCCATGTTAGTTTAATTCTTACCCGCTAGAGTGCAGTAATCATTTATTACTAAGGTGTCCGCCATCTTGTCATTTGACCGCCATCTTGAAAATCCTCAATTATTTAGCTAGAAATTCGGGAAAAGTTCCAAAATTCATTAAATAAATCACTCATTAATTTACATATTTATTAGATCGAATAAGGTCCTTGGTTCGATCCCTGGCCCATACAAAACAACTTTAATTTTAAAAAATACCACTAAAGTGTAAGGTTTGAGTAAATAAAAACACCGCAAGTTTTTTTAAAAAATACTTTTATTACATACATACTACACTACTACAAGTACAAAAAAAAATACACAGACAAATTACTAAAGTTTTGGTTAAGATTTATTTCCACATTTAATCCTGTGCTGTTCAAGACACTGTATAGCTGTGAGTCCTGATTTTCGAGGTCGATTAGCGAAATACTTAAAGCACATCTTACACATATAAATCTTCTGTTGATGTTTTGTAACCTGGGGTCTCACAAGTCGGGAGAAGTTTTTGATGTAGCAGTAGTGTGCAGCACCGCTTTCATTTGTCACAAGCAACAAATCGAAATGATTTTTTCTTTCTTGTTTGATTACCCGAATCGGACACACCTTATTATCCTCATTTAGCGCATACACATTAACTGAGACTTCAGGGTTATTTTTCTCAAAAACGTTTATCTGATGTAATGGTGGCGGATAGCACAGTCCATCGAAGTTGTACTTATTCTCCAAAGCATAATACCTCTTATCAACACGGTTTTGATGACTCCCTCGACAAATCTTGCCAAAATACTCCATTTAAAACAAAACTGGTCCTTCAAGTTTTGGCAATTGACTACTGCTCTTTTGTTGACTATCGCCTCAGGTAAGGCAATAAATGATGATGTCTGATGGTATGGAAGCATACTATCACTTGATTCGTTTCCTATACACATAATCTTGTGACTGTCCAGACTGTTACAATGCGAAAAAACCTTATCGCATTTGTCGCACTTATATGTCTCTCGAGAGATTGTCAGAGACCTACTGCAGGTTATTGATGCACCACAATATTTGCATTGATGCGATGTACGCTCTTCATTAATTGATGTCTGGAATGCAGATGATGAAACGTCAGCTGATGGTGGAACAGCACGTATCGTTGTCTCCTCTGCAGCAGGTATCGGGATCTCCACAGCTGTCGACACCTCAGCCATTGAGCTGTCCGCTGCCGTGGTCTCCTCTGCAAATGGTATCGGGATCTCCGTCTCCATCATCGTTGCTACCATCGAGGTCCCCGCTGCCGTCGGTAAACATTCTATTCCGGTCGACATAACTAAATCTCACGACAATTAATGGAGAGAGCATGTCCGTACTGCACCGCGGCCAGAGGTGAACTGCGGGTCCAGTCGTCTGAACCTCGCTTATATACCCGTGGTCTACTGGTATACTACATGAGTCAAAATATTGTCTGTATTAAAATTTTTTTATTAGGTACCTAAAAATTGTAGAAATAAAAAACACACACGTTCAAGTTTTACACATTTATTTATAAAAAGTACACAAATACATATTAGATTAAGGAATCAAGCATTTTCACAAGCAAAGTTTTTAATGCCGCACGAACTGACTCGTCGACTCCGGTTCCAACTGGTTCGTTGACTCCGGTTCCAACTGGTTCGCCGGTCATGGTATCAGGAACACAGGTTTCCAGCTGGTCATCTTCTGCAACGTCGACAACTCCGACAAGACATGGTCGGTGACGTCTGTGACCACGTCTACGCCTGGGCTTTGGCTCAGTGCTAATTGGGACAGATTCACTGCCTGAACTGCGACGACGAGACACACACCGTTTAGACGTCTGCGTACAAGCATCACAGGTCGCAACAGGTTGCAACAAGTCCATGTTTGGTGTTGCACGTGAAGACGAGGCGACTACCTCAGCGATGCTAGCAGGAAGGATTGTGTGTGGTCTCATGTGATAGACGACACAGTTTCCAGGTTCGCAACAATCTACCAGCTGCTGGGTCGGTTCGTAGGACACAGGAAAGTGCGCAAACCGCCAATGCTGAGCGCCTCCATGACAGGTTTCTGTATATGTACGTAGATACCCGGAATCCCAGTAGCTGTACTCGACACTGCTGAAGCTAGGTCTTGCGCTCACGTACACGTTAGCAGGATGAAACGTAAACATATTCTTGCAGGTCGAACGTCAACTGAAAGCACGTACGTAGGTACGCCATTTATATATGCAGGCTCCTACTAACACTGTGTGTGCCATTTCTGCATTAACTGCGAGTTTGTACAGGCACAGACACGTTCAAACTTGTCACGTGGCTGCATGTCATATATTGCACTAAGCTTGCGCAGGGAAGTACAGCCGTAGTCGGTCTGTATATCTACGATTTCAGCTGCTCTGTCGTCACACAACTTGCTCAGCCATTTCTTCTGTTCGGGTCCGGCAACGTAGATTATTTCGTTTTGCAGTAGTAAATCTTGAAGTATGTTTTTCACTTGGTGGTACGGAATTTTTCCTTCGTCCCACTCCAGGCCATGGTAGTATTTACATAGCCATTCGTTCGACCGTTTACTTTTTTCGTCTAGTAGTTTCCACGGATACGGAGGTCGGAAGCTGCGGGTTCGAGTCTTGTCTCCGGAGGTGACGCTAATTTTCTTGAGCACGAATCCAGTTTGACTCTGGAAACCTTGCAGGTTGCAGTACATCTTGTCGCTAGCAATGCTCGGTCGTAACTAAATTACTATCGGAAACGAAACAGTATTTATGTCAGAATTTTCACAAGTTTGTCTCGACAATTGTACGAAGCAAGCCGATCGTGAAGTATCAGACAAAAAGCATATGTGTTTGGGGGAATATTTCCGCTAGTCGTTATCTCGATCCTACAGTCGATGATGTTTGAATTTATTCGATCATCCTGTTTGGAAACGTCAAACACCATTAACGGAGCCTTGTTCTTGAAACTGTCTGGACTCAGTATCGGTGACTGTATCCGCCCATAGTAAGCTTGCTGAAACTTGGCGTACATTTGATATGCTAGAAGAAATCTTCCACTTTCAAAATCCATGTTCATGTCAACGTACGGATAACTTTCGCTGTTTAAAAATATTTTTACATTGCGTATTTGACAGTTATCGAATACGGAGCGACTTACTCCTGCATTGAGCTGCCTTCCGGTCTGAAGCCCAACGATGATGTATATGGTTTTTCCGTAGCGAAGCTGGACTTTACTATCCAATTGATACGCTGACTATGAGGCAAGCCGGGATAAGTTTCCAGGCTCCAGGATCGGAATGGCACATCGAAGTTCTTGCCATTTTCTATGTTCTTCAACATCTTGACTCGTTCAACGGTGCTCACTTGGATGTGGGGCAGCATCCACTCGATAGACTGTAGTGTTAGCGAGACATCTTGAGGGTTTTCTGCAGCGGTGACAATTGCATTAATGTGCGTGTTGGCTAGAAGCAGTACGAGCTCTTGTTTCGAATTAATGATTATATGCTTGTAGTCCTCAGCGAATCCAAGAAGCATGGACAGAGGAACACAAACTTCGAACTTTCCTTCGGCATAAACCGGAAGCTTATATTCATCCTCGAGAGCCCAACCGGCCATCTTTGCAGCAGACAGTTCATTTGGAGTGAGCGAAAGGTAATTTTTCATAGCAGATGTTATGCCTACATCTCTCGCGCTGGTATACCTCGACACCATTGAGTACATATGTAATGCGCTCGATTAGGTGTAGAATACCATTGCAGGATATTGATGTCGTTGTCGGGTGCGTACCATCCGCTTTTGTAAGCGTGCCTCTTATACGTAGAAATGACTGCGAAGGTAAAGTACAAATATCTTGGTGTTGTACTGCAATGCGTACTTCCGATGGTAGTGCGTACGGTCCGAGCAGGAAAGGCTGGTACTCGTGCAATTCCATTTTCGTAATGCTGTCTTCAAAAATGTCCGGATCTTCCACGTTGAGGATTTCGTCTTCCATATTTATTCGGCACTTGTCCAATACTGAGAAGATACTTTATGTTGTCAGGTGTTAATGCACCGATGTCTGGTAGAGAACTGTTCTTATTCAAGGCAATACGATTTCTTTTATAACAGTTCGGTGTTACGAACTTTATTCCCATCGCTTCAAGTGCAGACGTAATGTAATTTCTTCGTCTTGAAAATTCACCAATCGTCCTCGCTGGTCAACGATTCGGACGACGACTTCGTGTGCGCACTTCACGACGACTGGAACGTAAATGATACTTTGCGGTACTTCTACCAGTTTATATCCTGGCGGGACCATCGGCGAAAACTCGTGCAGCATGTTGCTTAGTCTTCCGTTGAGATATGTTCCACTTGCCAAATTACAGTTTATTCTTATGACATTCACAGGTAAAACGTTTACTGCGCGCGTAGATTCGTACGTTTTTCCCGTATCATAAACCTTTGATTCGAATCCGAGCATCGTACCTATGGTGCCAGGTTTCGTAAAGTCGACATTTTCACTGCATGTTAGAATGCTTTTTTGAGTGTTTGGATTTCCACGCAGTTGAAAGTCTACATCCTGTTGTAACATATCCCTGATGTAATTTGCAATGTCGTCAATTTCGTAAGAGCCAACAGGTAACCGTATTTCATGAGAGGTCCCATCGCTTTTCAGGAAGCAGATCTTGCAATTTTCTTCGTCGATATTAGGTATGGCATTATACGTTTGAAAATCTACGAGTCCGATACACCATTCTCCGTCTAAATCCAGAGGCGGGAAATGAACCGCCCGCAGCTCAGATGCGTGACCTGTCAAGGTAAGTGTTATCGACATGACTAATAAATTATCATCACTGCACAACCTTTAAGTAGCAATTTTTATTTGTCAGCTAATTTTTGTTTGTTAAAAAGCGAAGACACAAGTGTCCGCAGTTTGTTTGATTAGGCTTCTGTTCCGTTTCGTAATTGTAAAACAACGTAGTGGACCGGCCCAGGTACTGTCGCAGTTCTGGCGGAGGCCTCAAATTACCGAAACTGACGTAGTACTCGGCCATGTTTCCAGTCTTTACATAGGCCACCCAGTGCGTGCATCGACCCGCTGACGTGTCTAAATTAATTATGGCGCACTCACGTGTCTTTGGCTTACTGGGCAAAGTGTCTCGCATAAACACGCCGCGGAAATTTGGTATTTTCAGTTTGCGTGCGTACTTTATTAAATCTACGTTGGTGAGCGGACGTTTCGGCAAAGAACTTAGGACTTTTTCATTCGTTTCTTCCTCATGCCTCGTCCTGTCTTGTGAGGTTGCAAGTAGAGTCCTGCGCCGTTTTTTTTACCGATGGCAATGGCTTCCATGTTGGCATTGTGTCGCTGTGCTTCTTTTAACTGCTTGCGCTCATTCTTCGAAGTGTTGACTGCCCGCACTATACCGCTCGTTGCACCGATGAGGCCGCCGAGAGCACCCAATGGAGGCAAAAGCAAAGGAAGAAATCCTCCTATAATCTTCTTGTCGAGAGTCTGTAATTTTTGCTTGGCTTTTTGCACGCCTGCGCCAGTCTTGCGCTTCTTGGTCTTGCGTGAGTTAGTCTTTGACTTGATGGAGCTGGTTCGACGAGCACCCATTCCTAATTTCGTCTTTGCCTTCATGATTTTAGATGCGCTCCAGGCCGCGATTTTCTCTCCTAGTCCCGCGTCCGGCGATTTGCTTATATCTTCGGCTTCCTGTGCCAATATCTGATCTGCTCTGTGCCTAGATTCCAGATCCTTGCTTAATGAATATGCGATATCGTGCTGCTTGCACTTTTCGTCGAGAGAATTAATTCCCACGTCACCGCGAGCTAACCTTTTCGCTAGTTTAGTCCCGGGGCCGCAAAATCTGTAGCCGGGAATGTGTAGCTCGAATGGTAGGTTGTTTATCAGCGAGTTTACGAGTCCCGCGCCGATGTGTTTTTTGTTTTTACCTCTTCGAGACATTACATGCAACTGACCTAAAATCAATAAATACGATTGCTCTTATAGAATTTACGCCAGTACAATGCAGGTCGTCAAGCAAGACGTGTGTTTGCCCGTACGCATTACGCAAGACGATGAAACTATCGGTCGCGAATCACGACATGGCTTACTGTTGCCTTCTGCCGTACGATGCATCATAGCAGGACCGTCAAACTGCGGCAAGACGTGTGTTTTACTGAGTTTACTGGAAGAGCCAAACGGTCTTCGGTTCGAGAACGTTTACTTGTATTCCAAGTCGTTGCAACAGCCAAAGTACCAGCGCTTGGCCGCTGTTCTTCGCTCGGTGGATGGTCTGGAGTATTTTCCGTTTAACGATAATACCGATGTGGTGTCTACCGACGAAGCAAAGCCTAATTCCGTGTTTGTGTTCGATGATGTGGCTTGTGAGAAACAAGGCATAATACAAGAGTACTTTTCCATGGGCAGACACGCCAAGGTAGACTGCGTATACCTGTGTCAGACGTACGGTAGAATACCCAAACATTTGCTGCGTGATAATGCGAATGTCATAGTTTTGTTTCGCCTGGACGAACTTAATTTACGCCACGCTTACGACGATCACGTAAACACCGACATGACGTTTCAGGAATTCAAAGACATGTGCTCCTTGTGTTGGAAAGATGAACACGGATTCCTAGTCATCGTAAAGGACTGGCCTCTATATAAGGGCAGGTACAGACAGGGTTTCGATCAGTTTATCGTCAAACATGAATCATAGCATTTCTAAATTTGGACGCAGCAGTCAAGCTCCGCGTACCGAACTATGCACCGTGAAACACGATGATGAAATACGTAAATACATTTCGCTACTTGGCCAAGAAATAAAACGAGCAAAATACGAAATAATAGTGTACCTCGTAGCCATAGACCAGCGCGTGGAAGCTTCGGATTCTCGAATTCGCGACATGATCGAAGTTTCGAATGCGCAAAGGCATGACGACCTAAAGTCGCTTCTGTCAAAACTTAATTCACGTCTGGTGTCTAAAGGTGCTTCGAAATAAACAGTATGGATGTTAACACTGATTTGGCTAAGCAACTGCACGATGTCATCGAAGCCATACGAACAAAGTACTTGCTCGCCAAGCAACACAGATTAAGCGACGAGGTTCGAAGAGAGGAAAAATTGAAGCCCTTGAGTGCCCGTCTGAATAGTTTCATAGCCAGGCGAGGGGACGTCGAAAACGAGAAACCGACTAAAATCGAAGTAAAAGAAGAGCCGCAAACTACGTCCGCGGGCAAACAAAAGCGAAGTCCACAATTAACAGACGATTCCAATGTATCTACTAGCGAAGACGAAGTTCAAGCGCAACCGCTCCGGCCGAAAGACGTTGGACGACTGTCGTGGCTTTTACCCCCTCCACAACGCCTGTGGCGGTGGTGGGGGGCCCGCGGTGGTGGTGGCAGGGTGGGGTGGTGGAGATCTTACTTTGCAGAAATATGATCTCTCCTCACACCTGCCCCATGCAGGTGCAACTTCCCCCTCCATGCCGCTCGTCGGACCGGGGACACGGCGCTGGGGGGCACAGACCAGATGTCCTCTTCCAGGACACGTGTGCTGGTCGCCGCTTGCTAACAATATATTACAAAAAATTATTTTATTAAGAGTAACTTTTAATATTTTTAACTATAAAGACGAAATGAAAAGGTTTATTCCAAGTATAAGGTTATAACGAATTAATTTTCTTTACAAGTATAAAGTCATAAAGAATTTATTTTTTTACAAGTATAAAGATGTATAATTTTTTTCCAGGTATAAAGTTTCAAAGATTATATTTAAAAAAACAATTGAGTATAGTGACTCGAGGATTTATTATTATGATAAAACACAAACTTAATTTTTTTTCTACGTAATCGTACATACATGTATACATTAGTTTTTACCTCAATTCCTCCTCCCCCCTACCGAGTACCTTCTTCGTGTCGAGTAGACGTAAAGTACAATTTTTTAATACATACTTTATCATCTAAAACCTTATAAGGTTTTTTTATTTATTTTTGATTACAAATTTTTTGTAGAGGTACAATGAAAAGAGAAAATAATAAATTATAAGAGGGTGGTGGGGGAGGGGCGGATCTTCATGTGCGAGAAAAAAAATAATAAATTATAAAAACGGGAGGGGGAAAGGGCGGGGGTATGTTCGTATATGCGTTGGTAAAAGTGGTGGGGGTCAGTCTGCCTGCGTCCACCGCAGGGGAAGGATCGGTCGCCATTTTTTAATTTTTTTTGCCTTTGTCGGGTTCAAACCGAGGACTCTGAACTCCGTGTCGTAAAAGTACAATTTTTAAATATTTTTTATTAAAATTTTATTATTAAAATTTTTTTATAATTTCAAAAAAAAATTCGTTAAAATCGGATAATAAATAAAAAAGTTAAAGATGGCGGCCGTAACGAAAATTTCAACGGTGACGTCATCATCCAATATGGCGGAAAACACATCACCGGAATTTTCGAGAACACAATGACGTCATCCAAAATGGCGGATCCAAGATGGCGGATCCAAGATGGTGGATCCAAAATGGCCGCCGTGATCTACTTGTCCCGTTACGCTGTGTCCCGTTACGCTTATCCAAGATGGCCGCCGTGACGTCACAATCCAAGATGGCGGACACCGGCAATCCCAATCCACACCCAGAACCCAGATCTCGGAGCCCCATTTACATACTACTCTTTGCCATTCTTAATATTCATTCCTTCGTGTTCAAGGCCAGATTAAAAGTATTTTTCTTTTATTTTTAAAAACAACCTTTTGTGTTATGAGACAATGTGTTTCATTCCTGCTGAACTAAGGAAATACATGTTACTTATCACTATGTATTTCTTGGTTACTCTTTAAACGTCAAACGACAGTAAATAGCTTTCCTGCACATTAGTTCCATAAGTGCGCGCTGCCAGCACATCCGTGTTGATGTGAGGCCATGAAGACTATTTTGGGCGTCAGGGTGGTTACAATTCCTTCTACCATGGGTGGCGTGAGTTGGCCACACGATTAACCTAAAAATTTAGTTAAAAACCTATATGTTTTATTTTTTAGGTTGATATCTTTGCTCAGTAATTACGTGTCCTAGAAATATTCAGAATAAAAACTATTCAAAATTTCTGATTGAAATTTATTTTTCAATATGCGGAAATTATACTTATAACTTTGGATATAATTCGGGTTCCCACCACCATTAAAAAAAGATAGTTATTCAAGTCATAGAAAAATTTTCTTCCTGTATTTATGTGATAATTATCGCCTTCCAAAGTATTTGCACTGAACAGATGGTTTGATAGTCCTCTCATGATTTCCGGCGTGATGCCATTCTCGCAGACGCACGCCATGGTGCCAACATGATAACGTATCTGTGGCAAGGCACTGATAAGGCGGAGGCAACATGGGCTATCTGCCCTCAGCTAACGGAGCTGCGGTTTGATAGTCGCTATATCTTTCTCACGCCTTAACGAGGAAGGGGTAGCCAGGAGCACACAACAGTGAGTACACGTGCTGTCACTAGCGTGGCGATATGCGCCCTACTTAGCCCCGGCCTCCATGCCTTCATATATCCTTGCTTTCATTCCCCGTGCATCCATGCCTCCATGCCATCATGACTACATACCTCCATGTTACCATACCTCTCTGCCACCACCCCTTTATGCCTCTATGTCCTCATACTTACATGCTTCTCTGTCCCCTTACAACCATGCCTTTGTGCTTCCATTCCTCCATACTTCCATCCTCTCTGCCACAATTCCGTTTTCTTTTTGCCACCATACGTTTATGCCTCTGTGCCCATTTACTTTCATGCATCTATTCCTCCATGCCGCCGTGCCTTCATGCTTCCATACCTCCATGCTTCTAAATTCATGCCTTTAAGCATCTATGCAACTTTAATATCATACTTTTATGCCCCCTTACATTCATGCATATATACTTCCGTACCACCATGCCTTCTTGCATCCATAACCCCATGCTTCTAGCATCTTTGCCTTCATGCCTTTATGCATCTATACCCATTTACTTCCATGCCTCTATGCTACTATGCCGCCATTACTTCATTATTCATGTCCCTTGCTTCTGTACATCTCTTGTGTCCATATGTTTGTTCATGTTTCTTAATGTCACCATATCTATGTCTTCATGCATTCTTGTCTCTTTGCCAATCTGTCTCCATGTCTCCTTGCTTTCATGCCCTAATGCCATTATGCCATTGTGCTTTCATGCCTCCATGCTTCCATGCCCTTTTTGTCACCATACCTTAATGCCTCAATGCCTCTATGCAACCATGCACCCTTGCTTCCCTGTATTTATATATAGCAACGCATTCATGCCTCCATGAATAATACTCTCATGCATTTATGCATGTACTGCACCACATACTAATGCTTCAATGCCTCCATGCCACCATGCATCTTTGCATCCATGCCGCTATTTTATCACGCCTTCATGTTTCCATACCCCTACCTTCCCTGGCACTTTGCCTGTATGCTCCCTTGCTTCTAAGACTATATGTCTCCGAGCCTCCATGCCTGCACGCCTCTGTGTTGAGGCCTCCGTGTCCGCAAGTCTCAATACGTTTACACCTCTGTGCATATACGCCTCCCTGCATCAGAGTCACCATGCTTCCATGGTTTCCATGCTTCCATGCTTCTCTGTATCCATGCCTTCATATATCCATGTTTTTATGCTTCCACATGCCTATTCGTCCATGTGTCCATGCCATTATGTTTCTTTTCTTGCATGCTTTCATTACTTAATGTCACCTTGCCTCCATGCTTTCGTTTCTCCATGACACTATTCCTCTGTGCATCCGTGCATCTTTGCCTTAATGCCTATTTTACTTCATGCTTTGGGCCTTAAGGCATCTTTGTCTCTGTGATTCTATGGCACCATGTCACTGCTTCCATTCATCTGTGCTTCAATGGCTGGATGCCTCAGTACACCAATGTTTTCGTAATTATATGCTTTCATCACTTTGTGCATCCATGACTCCCAACTGTATGCCTTTAGCCTTATAAGCTAAATGCATCTTGGCTTCCGTGCCTTCATCTCATCATGACTGCCTGACTGCATGCCTATGTGCTTTTGTATCCATGCCTTCGTTTTTTCTTGCATCCATGCCTCTGTGCTTCCAATTGTATATGCATTATTGTCTCCATGTCTTCTTACCTTCATGCATTAATGCCTACATGCCTCCATGCCTCAAAGTCTACAAACCTCCAACTCTAGTGGTTTAGTTTGAGATACATTCCATTTTAGTGAAGCTCAAGTAACATGGTTTATGTACATCGAGCTATTTGATGAATGTATTTCCTAATGGATAGTTGGCATGACATGCCTGTATCCTTTACATATTTATAGGAATAATTATTGCAATGTAATTATTATATCTAAGGTAGAACTGCAATAAAATATAACTATTGCGTTTAACGTTAAAATAGGTTAAAGATAATTAATGTGTGTAAATAACTCTTTGTTATCATTTAAGGTTTTGAATAGCGTGATGCCCAGAATAATATTAAAATAAAATAATCCAAGTGTTAGGTTTCATTAAGTGAATGTGCACTTCTTCTGAGTCGAGCCTACATCATAGAACATTAGGTACGATTTTATTGGGTCGTAGTTTTTTTTAGAAGGTGGGAAATGTGTTGGGTAATGCGTGCTATTCCTACTTTACCATGTTGTCAAATTGGATTTGGTATATTTTATATCTTAATAATTGAAACTCAAGTATCTTACTATCTTTTAAAAATTTACATTTTTACAAACAATAATAAATTAAGGATTTTAAAACTATTTTTAAAATATTTTTATGATATAATGGAATCTGTGTGAAACCTAAGCACCTGCCCAATCACTTTTCACTGGACAGAAAAGTGTGTGATCATCAAAACAAGTAGGCCTACAGCCACTTAACTTACTGGAGTAGAAAAACATAAATAAACAGACAGTTTGTAGTTATTTGATTGTAATTTTATAAAGAAAAATAATTCATTTTTTAAATGTTGTGTTTACAAACTATTTCGTTGTTTAAATGTGTAGATATTGTATTTTGTTGGTAGCGAATCACAAACAATCCAAATGTAATGTAATAAATTCAAAAAATGTATATTTATCTACAGCGTGTTCGCACAATGCTTTTTATAAAATTATAGGAAGTAAGGGATAGCCAACACAAGCAATCGTTGGGAAGGAACTTATGTCTGGAAACGCAAACTGAAAAATTTACAGTCACGAACAATAGCGAGCAAATTTAAATTTAAAATTATAAAAATTAAGAAAAAATAATTTTATGTTGTTTAAAGAAACATAAATAACAAATTTTCAAGTTTTAGCAAGCTACTAGCGTGAAGTTCATTTCAATAACTATGTTAGTGGCTTGTTGTTGAATATTAGGAAATTTTACTATCAAAATATGAAATAATTTCACAATGCGAATCTTTTCTAAACAAAACTTCATCTCATACAGCCTTTTTGAACAGCTCGTTTTCGCCAAAGAAAGTAAAAAGAAATTGATTGCTAAATATGCAAGTAAGTACCTTTCACATTTAAGCAAAGGAAATCGTTTACACATTTGTATATTGTTATTAAATCAAAATAAACATGTTACAAAGTATATTACAAATTTTTATTTGGCAATTTGTTACGCTTACAGTCCTTTATGAAAAAAATTTGTTTTGTTTGTTTCTAAAGCTATCCGTTAATAATCCTGACTAATGCTAAGCAGTGTGGCCCCCGTGCCACATTTATGATATTTTTTTATTTTGCTGTTATTGATTTTACGATTTTTTTTTTCCATTTTAAAGAATTCTTTAAAATTTTGTAAAATCTTAGTTACTGTATTTTTGGTTGATTATTTAATTATTGTAATAATTTCCTTTTATAGTTATATATTGGTTTGGTTTCGTTCTAGTTTTATTGCTATTCAATATATATATATATATATATATATCGATTGTGTTTCAATGGCCGGCTACTGGGAGCGCGAGTTCGATTCACCGATGACGTCATCAGCGCCTGAGTGCCGGCGGTGCCGAGGTGAACTGTGGGCCGCGGGACTGTTGGTTTTGGAGTCGCCGCGACCGGACGTGTGTCACGAGGCAAGCTGAACGGCTTTTCGACTCTGCACCGGCCAGCCCTTGCCGGGGCCTGCTGAGATGGGGCCTTGCCTTGCCTGGAGGCGTGTTCAGCGGCGATATATTCAAGATTTACGCTAAGGTAAAGAGGCGACACGTAGCATTGGATGTAGCGGTTGTGGATGAAGAATATATTATTCAAAATAAGCATAGCTTTGCAAGTGGAACTTATTTACGAAGAACGTATCACAGTGGAAGCTTACTGAATAGACCCTCCCATTTGTTAAAATGGGTCAAGCTACTTTGCTTAACTTTGATTAATGTTGAGTGCATCAAAAGTTTTGTAGGAATTCACGTCATTACCTCAAGAGATTTATAATTTAAATTTGGTTTTCCTGCGTGATTTGCCCTAGGAACTAAAACATTTTCAGTGAAGCCCCCCCGCCCAGACTAAGTGACATTTTTCACGGCACATTTTACTGAACTATATAAATGCATTTTCTGAAGGTCACGGTTAACAGCTGTTCGATTCTAAGAAACAAGACGTGCAAGTATTGATGGACGTGCGCGAGTATAAATCCGGCTCCCAGTTGGACTTTTTTTTTAAATTTCATAATTAATCCTTTTTATTTATATAGTATATTTTATGGTATTAGTATTATCTGATTTTTATGATAGTTTCATACTTATATTGTAAAATATCCAAGTAGGTTGAGGTAAACGCCATGTATAATTGTTTAATATTTTTTGTTTATGAATCCAACGAAAGATGTTGCCGATATTAAAATTTTGGATAGCCTTAATCTGCGTTGTGTTTTTAATGAGCCAAAGTCTTGCTGTCTACGTTTGTCATTATTTTCCCTTTCATAGCTTGACCGCCCGGGTGCAACTTTTGGAGCGCAATACCTATTTCAGATTTTGCCTTTTTTTTTTGTCTGGGTGAGTCGGGTACGGGACCCCCCTTCCAATTTGATCGGAAGGCGGGTTTCAGCAGGCTTAAATAACCAGCAAAAATTAATGATATTAATCTACGTGTCATAATATTTGACGATGAAAAATATACGATTTGAGTATTCCTTACCAATACTTTCGAACAAGATAACAAAAAGAAATTTTGTGATTATGGTTATTATTTTAAAATTAATAATCATAATTTGCATTATCAGTATATTTTTAAAAGTGGTTTCATCCGGAAAACAAAATCATTTTAGTATCTCTTATGTAGGGTAGGTGACCCAAATATGAGACCCGGCCTTAATATGAGACCCTTGGTTATCTTGACAAGTAATAGCTGCTACCTATCAGCTGCTCTTGGAACTACCAGCAGCCTCCATTTCCCGACCACGGATAGAGTAAGATTTTTATCTTACGCGCACGAGATCCAGAATAACAGTTTATACGATATTCTTCATTTTGAGTTTTCGTGAGTGGCATTTTGCAGCTTTATTATCAACATAGAGGTACGTTTATATTAATTATCCATTCATACTCTCTTATTAGCAGTGAAGTAAGCTTCGATGTGTATAAATAAGGAACTATGGCAGTTTAACATTTCAGCCTTGTTGTTGTGTTTTGTAGCGGCCATTATAAGGTGCCTAATATGAGACAACTTACATGTCCTAATTTGAGATAGGGTCTCATATTAGGAGTAAGGGTATTATATTAGGTGATTTAGGTTTGAAATAATACTATCGCTGTAAGAACAGTAACTAATAAGTTTAATTTTACATAAAATATCTTAAAATTTTGTAATAGAACATAGTTAGATATGTAGGCCCTGCTGAGAAGACCAGGGAAAGCCACGTTTCGATCATCTGCTTACCTCCACACACATCTCATAAGATGCAGTCGTTGGACGTAGGTTTTATGTTCCCTCTCAAGACATATTATGCTCAAGAAGTAAAAGACTGGCTGCGCCAAAACCCAAATAATGTTTTTACAAACGTTACAGTGGCTAAACTTTCCAGTGCTGCGTACCAAAGAGCAGCAACAATGGAAATATCTGTTAATTCTTTTAATAAAACAGGCATGTTTCCATTTAACTGAAACATATTTCATATTTATGAATTTGATGCTTTCTCTGAATCATTAAATGGCCAAGAAACAGGAAGAAAATGAAGCTCAAGAGAATTCAGATACAGCCATTTGTAGAGAAGACCACCCAAGAGAAACTTCGATGCAGACAGATCAGCCATGTTGCAGCACTGCAGTTAGGCCCTTTATCAGACCTGTGGATATTTCACCACTACCAAAATTTCCTTCAAAAGAAACATCCATTAGATGTGGCAGTCCTAATGTTATCACATCATCGCCATACAAAACAAGCTTGGATGAAAATGTCGCAAGAAAGAAAAAGGCTGAAGCTCGTAAGAAATTGGTTCTTGGAAAACAGAAACGAAACGAAGCTAGACCTATACAAACCAGATCTCGCAACACGGACAAATTACGGATAACTACCAAATCATTCATCGCTGTAGATTCTGAGGACTCCAGTGACGAAAATATTTCGCTGCGTGACAGTTCAAATGAAAGTGATGATGCAGAGTGTTTGTTATGCTGCTGCCTTTTCTCAGAGGACAAACATGGCGAGAAATGGCGGTAGTGCTTCAAGTGCTATGGGTGGGCTCATGAAGATTGCGGAGCTGATCCATGTTTTGTGTGTCCTATGTGTAACAAACAAAAGTGCAAAAAGTGACTAAATGATATCAAATATGGAATTTGGAACATAATGTGGGGGATCTCTCATATTAGGAACACGTTTTTGTTTTCATAAAATTTCGCATTTTTTAAATTTCTTAGTTTAATTACTTTCTGTTTTAATACAAGTGCTCAATCCTGTTATGAAGTAAAAGTGCATTACATAATGTATCATCTAAGGTAAATAAATCTACCAATAGTGGTTTTAATAACAAAATATAAATATTTTTAAAAAGCGGTCTCATATTCGATACACTTGCCCTATATATGAAATATAATATTTTAGTAGTATAGGAACGTATGTCCGGCGCCAGGCTTCAGGCTTGAGGAGCAGGAGATTATATTGGATTTTGAATCAACGGTTGCCATCTTGTATAACTTCAACCTTTCACGTTAAACATTGAACTTGAACCCCGATGGCCATTTTGGATCCGCCATTTTGTTTTCTAGAACTTCCAGCCATTTTGAACTCACCAATTTGGTTTTTTATAATTTTTAACATTAATGAATTAAATGATCCACTCCCTAATGATGTAATTTTCTTTACTACCGGCATCTTGATAAAAATAAAAAATTAAGATTTTTAATGGCAAAAGATATAAATTTATAAAAAAATTTAGTTAATATTTTAAATAATTATTTTTTTTTAAAAAATGGTTGTCTGTAAAGTCGGTTTACGGACGATATTCTAACATGGCAACGTCATAACAAAACATTGATGAAATGAATGCATACTTTTATGAATAAAATTGAATAATTTTTATTGAATTATCACTATTTTGTATGGATACAAAGAAGGAGTGAAATGAAATCTACAATTTAATTGATAAATTTACTTGGATTTGCACTCATTAATTCAAATATGTTTATTACTTTAACGAAAAGATTATTTTAACTATAACTTTTATACATGTTTCCTATTTAACTTCTTCCAATCTGTGTTATTCTGTAAAGGATAGGACGATGATAGGAAAAGTAGGAAACGAATGGGAGTGTTTCAAGTTTAATGTGCCTCGAAAAAGTCAAATCGATGGTTGTTCCAATCGAGTGGAAGAGAGATAGATGCAGCGCAAGCGTACAAGGAGCGTAACGGGACACAGTGTAACGGTACAATATGCGTAACGGGACACTTTTTCATGCGCGCAGCCGGCGTTCATCGATTTATTAGGCGTTGTCACGTCAAAAAACTTACATCAATGAGGCCTTGCTTCGAACCCAGTAAGAGAAAAAAAAAATGGTAACTGATCCTTCCTCCATGGAAGACGCTGGCAGACTGACCACCCACTGCTTATGCCTTTTTCGAAATCAGATGTAGTTGGTAATTATCTTCTTAATTTGAATGTCAAGTGTGCAAAATAATTTATATCACTTACAGAACCCGACAGACGTTCTGCCAGTATATAGTTATTTACCTGTATACATCTAAAAATTGGTGGTCTGTTTGTAGTCTAGACTATATAAGGCACTATAGAAAAAGCTTAAAAATAAGAAATACTAATATTAAAAATTTTACATTATCTAACGAATGCTCGGCATGCATTGCAATGCCTCATTCAGTTTTGTTTTGTAATATGATTGAAGTAGTTACACATATACAAATCATCTATATATATCTATGTATCTCTCTATCTCTTTTTATCTCTTTATGTCTACATATATAAATATTTAACTCCCACTATCTCTCTCTTTTATATTTAAATATATATATATATCTTTATCTAACCCATTTCATTCTCTATCCTCGCTCTATCTCTACTTATCTCTCTGTCTCTCTCTATCTCACTCTATACATATATCACTCTATCTCTGTCTCTCTTTTATATTTACATAAATTGTGTCATGCTTGCGCACTTATACAACAAAAACAGACGAAGTGCCGCTATATAATATGAAATAAACACATTTTTTGAAATGATTTGTGCTCCAACTATTGAAAAATAGTTATACCATCTCAGAAACCTTCACGGGCATGCGCATAACAACTCACCAAAATTTCATCGCAATTGGATGAATGGTATAGAAACGCATACAGCACAAACAAACGAAAATTCAAGACATGACATACGCATCAAACGATGGCGTGTTTAAAATTCACGGCAACTCTATCTATTGAAGAAGTTTAGAACAAAACTATTATGAGCGCCTTTATTTTGCTAGCCGCTCCGAGCACCATTAAGCGGGCTGGTCTCACCAAGGAGAAAAATATGATTTTGCCAGACCTTACTATGTGTATGATCGTGTGGCAGACATAGAGAAATGACACTCACTCACTATTTGTATGTCTATGACCTATGATTTTTTCTGTTATAAAATGAAATTATCACTTTTTCACTCCGTTAGGAATGGAATTTAATATTAATATGTGGTCTATGTGATAATCCAGGTAATGAGCTCGCTGTAGCCGGGGAAGGTTGATCAAGTGTTAATTGATCAGCTATCGACCGGGGTTGAAAAATATAAAATTCTATTAAAAATTAGGGGTTGGTGATAGAAGGGTGAAAATTTAGGGTTGTATGTATTTTTAATGCCAAATTATAAAAAATTTACAAAAAAATTGTCCAAAATATTAAAAAAAAAATGTTAGGGTGGACAACCCTTATCACTTAGGGGTATGAAAAATAGATAGTAGCCGATTCTCAGACCTACTTAATATGCATATAAAATTGATAAAAATCGGTCAAGCCGTTCCGGAGGAGTATGGTAACTAACACTGTGACACGAGAATTTTATATATAACATATATATAAACAGCTAGTATGACGTCACATTCGACCACTATTTTTCGTCTGCTGGAGGCCGCTGTCTTATTTTCGTGTGATAGAGTGCACTGACAACATGATAGTTTAATATTTACCCACAAGAGTACTGATCTCATTTATTATTACTGTAGCACCCGTCATCTGGAAATTTGGATGATATCTAAAAAAATTCGTAATAAATAACCTACAAATTCAGGAAAAATTCCAAAATTCAATAAAAAAATTACTCATTAATTAACTGATTGAATCGATCAAATCCTATCATGGTTCAATACTTGGTCGACGCAAAACAGGTAATTGTAGGCATAGGCGTGCGCAGGACTTCAGTAGTGGTGGTGCCAGATTACACAACAGACCTATCATTCACGGACCCCGAGCCTAAAGCGCGCGGGGGGGGGGGGGGGGGGGGGGGTATTTGGATTTGAAAGCGCAAAATGGTGCTATTTAAGGTGTTTCCTAACAAAAACATTAAATACACAGATGAAAATTTTTTAACATTTTTTATGACAAATTGTGGCTTTGAACATTATAATCGCCAGGAAAACTACTGAACTATTTACAGTTTTAAGCTTTGTTGAGCCATAAAGTAAATTGCACTAATTGTTTGCACAGAATTCATGCTGGTGGCTTTGAAAAACCATACTTACATGTTTTCTGAAGACACCAAATAAATGCTAGAAAAAACATTCTCAAATTTTAAGTTTTAAAATCAACAAATCAAGGGACTTTTTGTAACATACCTCAAATATGTAAAATATTAAAATAATAAAATACAGAAATAAGAGAGGGCAAAAGTTTTAACTTTTGGAACACAACAAAAATGTTTTGTCGGCGACTGCATATAAGTCATCGAGTAAGCCTATCCGATTAGTATAATGTATTTTAAGTAGTAGTATATGTTTAGGTACAATATTGTTCAAAATTTATTTTGAAAACAAGTTTACAAGTCCAGAACTAAAAATAAAAAACCTTAGGGAAATCTCTGTATTACTAAAGGGCCATTCGTCGATGAAACGGAACAATGTTTTTAAATTCGTCAATGATAGAATTTGTGTTTGCACAAGCAGCCAGTTTTTGCTCCACAAATGGAATCATCAGGTTTTTCAAGCGTTCCTGGCGCATTGTAGACCTAAGCTTTGATTTTATGATGGTAAGCTTTGAAAAAGTTCTTTCGCTTGTACAGCTAGTTACAGGCATTGTTGCAAATGTATTCATTACTGCACTGAAGCTTTTGTAGGTTGAACTTCGCTGAAACTTTGAAAGCCAATCAATCCAGTCAGGAACAGTTTTAGGTGGAAATTCGGTGTCCATATCTCTCTTTGTCTTCAAAAGCTTCACTTCTGCTTCTAGTTCCGTAGCATTCACTCTGAACTGTTTTGAGAGAACTTCAAAGTCACTACTTTCACACTTGTAAGAACCCAAATTTAACGCCATTAGTTTTCCTGTGGCAGAGATCACTTTCTTGGTTTCTTGTGCAAACCTAGAGTTGATACCTTGAACTAGACTGTCCAAAACCGGATGAAATGTAAACAGTTTCAACTCATCCTTTTTGGTTTCTGCGTAAAAGGCAGTAGAAGAGCACGAACTGACAATGTCTTCTAAGATGACTGAGACTTTTCTTTTTCGAACTGTAGGGATTTTAACATCCAGTAAGTTACACATTTCCTTAGTTTTTGTGAAAATGTCCTCAAATTCTTCTTCGTTGTTTCTCATTTCTACCAAGGCAAGGGCCAGGCTTTCAACATCTTCAACTGCTTGACAAAGGTCTATTTTAGGATTTTGCAGGGCTTTGCTCACTTTCACCACAAGCTGAAGGATTGGATGCATGATTTGCAAAGACGCGATGAAGTTGAAAGATTGGATTTGTAGCAAAATGCCTTTACCTTTAGCCCGGAGTTTTGAGTCGGAAGTAGATTCTGTACACTCTTCAATGGCTTTTACAATGTCAACCAAGTGAGCATGAATAACAGACACAGCTTCTGAACGGCACGCCCAACGAGTATCTGAAAGGGATTTTAGAGTCTTGATTTTGATAGTTGTTTCTTTTACAATATCCTCATAGATAGCATGCCTCTTAGGACTACCTTCAATATAGCTGAAAATTATCTGGACTATTCCAAAGAAATCAAATATGATTGGATTTTCCTTGTGACTAGTGCAGGCGCTTACTAAGGCAAGGTTCAGACAATGTGCATAACAATGCACATACATTATCGATGAATTGACCTCTTTGCATCTTGCCTGTACGCCGGTAAATTCACCTGCCATTGCCGAAGCCCCATCAAAACACACACAAACTACATCTTTCCACAGAACACCTACTTCACTCAGTACACAGTTGATCGCTTTAAATATGTTTTCGGCATCAGTTGACTTCAATCGCTGTAAGGACACCAATCTCTCGACAGGGTATTTATCTCCTTTAGGTATGTAGCGAAACACGACTGCCAGTTGCTCGTGATGGCTTACATCAGATGTTTCGTCGGCAATAATTGCAAATGGTTGGCCCCTAATTTCATCACTTATTGTTCTTAGTATTACTGTGCTAAGGGATGCTAATATGTCGTTCTGAATATGGTTGCTGAGATAAATACAGTTCTTAGGAGCATTTTCAATGTAACTCTTAAAAATAGGATCGTATTTTTTCAGAAGGCTAACGATTTCCAGAAAAAGACCTTTCTCGTCACTCTCCTCGCTCTCGTCATGACCTCTAAGGGGTTTTCCACCTTTTACCAATAGACGGACAATATCAATAAGCCGTGACATGTACTCATGATTTTCCAGACGTTTTTTCTCTTTTCCTTCTAATTCAGCTTCCTTAGCATCATCCAACATAACATCAACTTGTTTACTTACATTAAAACTTTCCCAGCCAACCATACTTGATACATGACATCTACTCTTTTCATGTGTTTTGAACATTTCGTGAGCTTTATGCCACGAAGAAAACCCGATTGTTGTGAATGCATTTTCAATTGACCCAGGAGCTGAACTGTCATTAAGAGCGAAACAACGGCATGCAAAACAAAAAGCAGCATCTTTCATAACGCTTTACTCGAGCCATTTGTAATCTTCAAACCATGTAGATTTGAACGATCTATTCCTAGAATATTTTCCCTTTCCAACAGTTTTGACAGGGTAGGTTGAAAGACAAGGATGATATGGTCCACGAGAAATTCTAGCCAATTTCTCTAGTCTGTTCTTTGATAGGTCTTGACAAGGATCATCAAGCTCAGCTGGTCTTTTCACAGGTTCTTCATCCGTTTTATCGTCTTTGCAAACAATCTCCGTACTGGGACCAGCAACAGCAGCTGAAAGGAAAGGGTACGTACAGGTAGTTTCAATTTCAACTTAATCATTATGTATTGTGATTAAGGGACTCGCCTACCCATGCCCAAATTGCACTGTCGTGGAGAACAGGAGAAGCCCTGTAAAGCCTGCCCCACACGATGCCCAATTTCTGCTACACATTCTGTTATACCCGTGGGTATACAAGTGGGCATAAAAGTTTGTTTAGCAGAAGAGAAGAAATAATTCATTTCTCCAAATACACGAGACAATAGAATGCTAACACAAAACCAGCCACGTAGTTCTCCACCAATGCAAGCATAACAGAGTAGAATAAATATGCTGCTTTACATTTTACCAAATACCGAAAATATATTAAAATTTCAGTTGTTTATTTTAAAAATTATGTAATCTAAAGAAAGTCTTGCAGTTTCATTTAAGCCAACACGTGTGGCATTTCTAAGAAACATTAAATAAAATGTAAAAATACATGCTACTTGGAACAATTTATATAATACAATAATGTTACTATAAAAAATGTTGGTTGTTTAACACCGTGGTTTGAACCACACCACAATTCACATTTTGAATCCTAGCTGCGCGCTCTACCACTACACTACCTAAGCTGTTATAGTTTGGTCCATATACAGTGTATTATCAAGAAAGTAAAGTTTATAACGTATTTTAAAACTTCTGATTACTTTTTTTATAACTATTTTAGTTTAAATTATATATTTCACGATAGTTTCACACTTTC
This sequence comes from Bacillus rossius redtenbacheri, assembly GCF_032445375.1. Taxonomy (NCBI): domain Eukaryota; kingdom Metazoa; phylum Arthropoda; class Insecta; order Phasmatodea; family Bacillidae; genus Bacillus; species Bacillus rossius. The sequence goes on along the minus strand of NC_086330.1, from coordinate 213,642,053 downwards.
ACTATCATATAGTTTCATTTGACACACAAATACGTTTTGTATCTCCCCTAATGCTTACGAAAGTGACTAAAGGTTTTAGTTACTGCACGTGTGTCCTTCATTTTGATGACTCTGGCACGTTCTATTACCGTTTTGTTTAAGACTTCTGTTATGAAAACTTTCATACCCGAAGGCAGACCCGTTGAAAGGGTGCTGAAAAGTTACCCACACGAGAGCAGGCGCGCTAACAGAAAAAAGGTATGAAAACTGCTAAGGAAATGGATATCGTGTGGGGCTGGTCTAAGCACACAAAACCAGCAAATGTGCGTCCAAAGTGTTTATCTACAAGATGAACGCAATTTTCAAACAACTGCCCTTAACGCCTTAAGTACTTTCAAGACAACGCACATTCAATAACAGCAATTTTTAAAAGCCTTCAAAACAGCTAAAACTGGCTTATTCAGCAGGCCGCTATCTCTCAAAATATACTAACCTTACATTGGACTTTCCACCTCATTTTACGCTTATGCAATTAAAAAATAAATATAAAGTACCACAGATTAAATATAGGAAAAATAACTTACTGTTTTCAGGCTGAACATCCGTACCCTCAGATCTGGAACTGGAATCCTTTTCGGGATCGGGATTTTTAATTTTAATCACCCATTTATACATCATACAAACAGATATATACAGCAATTAACGAACCATAACAACTGTCAACTATTGAAAATAAAATGATAATTAATTAATGAGTGATCCACGTAACAAACACAGGCTGTACTCGTGTACTCATTAGAACAGTAAACTGATGAGTAAACAGTAAGAGTAGACACTACACAGTAGTGCTATCTGGCGGACGGCGGATATTATTCCGTGCGCCTGCCGAGTGGAGTGAACAGTGGACACCGAGCGCGCATTCTATGTAATTCGAGGAGAACTAGGATAAGTATTTACATTTCAGAAGTGTCGTAGCCGCGGCCCGCGTAATTGCATCTGGCTTGTTTCCGTGTGTATAGTTGGTTCGATTGATAATTGATATACTGATAGTGTTATAAGCACATATCTATTACTCGACACGATTGGAAAACATATTTTTTTTTTGGAAATAATATGGTTTTTTGTAAGTATGTATTATTTCTGCTTGTAAAAAACAAAATAACGTTCACCCTAATGGTGGTGCCAAGGCACCTGTGGCACCTACCGTGCGCACGCCTATGATTGTAGGTAAAAAATACTCTTTTTTCATTAAATCATGTTCAAAATCATTAAAGTGGCATACGTTTTTATACCAGCCTGCAGTAGCCAGATGATAACATTATTGACCGCCTCTTGAAAATTCATAATTAATTATAAACGTAGGATTTGGGAAAAAAATTCCGAAATCATCAAAAAATTATTCATAAATTACTGATAAAATCGACGGATTATTGTTTCGATACTTGGTAAGTAGGTACAAAAAAGTAATTTATGTAAAAAAAAATTAATTTTAATAATTATGGTGGAAAGACCTTAAAGAAGCCCAAATTATTTTTCTACCAGCCTTTAATTAGTCAATGTTACCATATTGACAGCCATCTTGGAAATTCGTAATTATTTAATTATAAATTAGGAAAAATTTCAAAATTCATAGAAAAAAAATCATCATTAATATAATTATTGATTCGATCGTTATCCATTCTTAGCTTTATACTTGATCAATGAAAATAATATTTTATAATAAATTCTTACTTAATAAATCATGTCCAAATCATAAAAACAGCTTCAGTTTCTCATATACCACCCTAATATAAAACGATATGACCGGAATCTTGGAAATTTGTAATTATTGAACTAGAAACTAGAAAAAAATTTAAAGTTTATCAATAAATCCTTATTAAAATAAAGATTGACGCTATATATTTCAATCTTTGGTTTGATTCTCGGTCAGTAATAAGGATATCTAAATATTAAAATAAATTTTTAATTATAATTCCCATTACCTTACATGGAGTTTATTAATCATTCACTCTATGAAAACAAACACTAAACAAGTTATCTGTACGATGAATTAAATATGTTGTCACGCTGCCTAACACGAAAGTCTATTCTTTCAATGCTAAAATATTTTTCAACCAGTTTATGTACAATGATATACGTATAAGCCAAATGTTTTCGAACCACGAGACCAGGTCATTAACAATGTCAAACGTAAAGACCAGACATTTCCGAAACTAAAGACCTCCTTTGTCAATAGACAATATAACATATTTCAAGAAGTCAAGACAGTCTTCGAATTGTCAGACCTAAAGTATTGATAAAATCAATTACAAGCATTTAATCGAACAGAACAAGATTTAGATTAATTAAAGGACACATATACATAAAAATGTTTTATAAAGACAAAAAGGTTTAACACAAGTAAATATTTAAACTATAACACATGTTGAATAAACACATTTAACTAATTAAAAAAAAAATACTAAAAGAACGCAGTGCATATACTGAACACAGATTACACTCTCACAGGACACATATTGGTTACAAATTATTCAAAGGAGACTCAAAGAATACACAGTACACGCAAGCAAGAGACCCACAATATATACAGGACATGCAATGAATAAACATAACACACAAGCAATACACCACATTACACACACTGGACCAAAAGTAAACACACAGAAACACACATTTAACGAAAAGGACGAGCATTTCGAAACACAATTAACGAAAATGGAGCACAATCGGAAGCACATTAGACCAAGAGGTAGCACAATCAACGAAAAGGAAGCAAAATAGGAAGCACGATCAACAAAAAGGAAGCACAATTAGAAGCATTATCATAGAAAAGGAAGCACAACTGAAAGCACAATCAACAAAAAGGAAGTACAATTGTAAGCACAATAAACGAAAATGAAGCAAATTTGGAAACAATAAAAGAAAAGGAAGCACAATTGGAAGCACATTCGATGAAATGAAAGCATAATCAAAGAAAAGTAAACACATTTGGAAGCATAATAAAAGAAAAAGATCCTATATTACGAGAACTCCGTCAGAAATGAATTACCAAAAATCATACATTTTTTTATTATTTTGAATTACTTGTTTATTTATCAATATTATACATATGCATGTTGAACATATGATTATTGTATGCAGCCATCTACCCTAAGTTCTTTACGTATGGAGGCTACATCAACGATGTGCGAGTATTTTAAACATACAATAATCACTTGTTCTACCGGCATTTGTATAATGTTCAAAAATAAAATAAATAATTAAAATTACAAAAATGTCATGTTTTATTAGTAGTATGTAAATGGGGCGGCGGGCACAGGCTTCAGGCTGTGGAGCCAGTGGAGTCGACCGCCATCTTGGAATGTGACGTCACGGCGGCCATCTTTGACTCAAAAATTCCTCAAAATTCCTCAAAATAACTCAAAATGACTCAAAAATTACCGTTTTGAGGAAATATTTCTCGTTTTCTTCCTCAAAAAATAAAAAATTAGGATTTCGAAAAACCTCAAAAGTCTTTTGCCTTAGAAATAACACAAAATCCTAAAAGAGGCTTAAGCATCCATGTCTACAGCCTCCGATAAGCCTCTGACGTCATCTACGTTTATGAAGTCACCAACGATTATGACGTCACCGTTGCAATTTCCGTTACGGCCGCCATCTTGAAGCTTTTTATTTATTATCCGATTTTATTGAAAAAAAAATTAAATTTATAAAAAAATTCAATTAATAAAATTGTAATAAAAAATATTGAAAAAAAGTACTTTTTACGACATTGAGCTCAGAGTCCTAGGTTCGAACCTGGTGAGGGCAAAAAAATGGCAACCGATCTTTCCCCCACAGTAGCTGCTTGCAGACTGACCCCCACCACTTTATTCATAGCATATGTATCATCAGGTAGTATGACGTCATGTCCGCCATCTTGAAAATCCGTATTATTTATGCTATAGATTCGGGAAAAGTTCCAAAACTTATTTAATAAATTTTTAATCAATATTCTGATTGATTCGATCGATTCCTGTCCTTCGTTCGATCCCTGGATGATGCATAAAATTGTAATTTTATGTAAAAAATAAAAATTTCAATAAATCATGTTCAAAATTTTTAAAGAGGCTTAAAATCCTATACTACCATCCTCCAGTAAGCTGTTATGTCCACTATCTTGGAAGTTTGTATTTATTAACCCATAAATTTATAAAAAAAATTAAATTCATAAAAATGTTATCATTAAACTACATATAAAATCAATACATGGACAATACTCAAAATAATGTAACTTCAGGTAAATATTACCGATTTGAGAAAATAAAACAACCGCAATGTTCTTTTAAAAAAAAACAAAAAAATTTAATACATAAATTCTACACTACTACAAGTACAAAAAAAAAACCATACAAATTTCTAAAGTCTTGAGGATTACTCAGATTTCTGCATCCACTACCCACGAATTAAAGCGAGGTGGGAAGACCCAAGAGTTGATGTAGGATCGTCCATTTCTTCGTTTTATAATCTTCTTCACCAAATATGTATCAGGATACATCATATGCTGAATCTCTTCGACATAGATGCTGCCACGAATAGGCTTGTGGTCCAAATATTCGAGGTAGTGGGTATTAAGCTCTGATTCACGAACATAGCTATGTCACACGGAAAAGTTCGGGACTCCAGTTCGCAGTGAAACCTTTCTCGAAGATGCCTTTCTGCTATCATTTTTTCCTATTATCATCGTGTTCTAAGGTAAAGCTGCCATGAAGTGAAAGATTTTTTTTATAAGAAATTGGAAATTCTTTCTTTTATTTTCAGTATCACTGATAGAATAACATCTTTGAAAATATGATTTTTTTTACATCCGGTCATTCATATATGCTAACCCTGTATGTAACCTGTGGGTTGTTGTTTTTACACTGATTTTTTTTTGCAAGTTCTCATAAAGCAAACACAGTTGTGAATCATGGTAGTTGAAAGTGTAGACGTCCAATAGCGCTGGATTTCTGTAATTAATAAATAGAGTATGCGGTTGTTTTCAACGAGTTTATTTGAGAACTTTTAATATGTAGTTCAATATTATAAGACATTATTTTCAATTTGCCTCCAGAATCATTACTTTGTTTTTTAATTATATTTAATTATATACATGTGTGTGCGTGTAGGTGTGTGTGTGTGTAAATCATGACCGTGGTTATTTTATCGTAACTCAACAAATTTTCAGTTAATTAATTTTTTTCGTAACCGGAAAAATTCAATTACTTCATTACTATTTGTTAAGTTTTCACACACTGTGGAAGCAACGAACGCATATTGAAACCTAAATTTCTTTAAGTCCCATTACACATTGTGGAGCGGGCTTGAGCGGTAGATATGTGGGACTTTTCACGTGGAAGAAGTGTGAAATACATGACAATTTAACAATTGGATGTACCTAACTGTAGTAAATTATGTTTAAGAAGTGACCACGGGCGTCTGAAATTAAATAAAATCAACAAGTATAATTTGGCTACACCTTAAGGTGTTAACTAGTTGGCTACAAGGCTAATTTTATAAACATCGCAAGAAAAGCAAACGCACAGGACGCTACATGCAACAAGTGCAATAAAACTGCGGCAATTTATAGGTAAAATACGCCAGACGCTAGACATCGCCGACCCTGCCACTTGAAACAATACAAATGTCGAAACTATTTACATTTGGCTTATTTCTATAAGTAATGTTAATTTTTATGTCAAAGTAAGCAATTACTTATAATTTCATTAAAAATTTTCATGTCCTTTCACTGTTTGGTAGTTTCATAAGTGAAAACGTGAAACGTGTAATAAAAATAAAATCGTTGGCTTCCATACAAATAACTTTAGTGTTTTCGGAACACGTTACATTAAATATGGAGGAAAGAATTGCAAGATGTTTTGTGTGATCTTTAAAAGTAGTATACGAATGTATTTTCTGGGACATGGCTTCTGGCTGTGGTGCCTGTGGTGCCGACCGCCATATTGGATTGTGACGTCACGGCGGCCATCTTGGATGGTTGTGACGACCTTTGACCTTGACCTTGAATTTGATCCTCAAAAATCGCCAAAATCCTCCAAAATTGGGCAAAATTTGCCCAAAATTCCTCAAAAATCGCCAAAATTTCCATTTCTGTGGAAAAAAGTTCCGCCAAAAATTCGCAAAAAATTCCTCAATTCGAAAATCAGGATTTCGAAAATCCTCAAAAGTCGTTTTGCCCTAGAAAGAACCCTAATTCCTAAAACTGGCTTAAAACTCCTAAGAGATAGCCGCTTATAAGCCATTTCTAGGAATAAGGATACCATTACCGCCATCTTGGATTATGTCGTCACCGATGCATTTTTCGTTACGGCCGCCATCTTTAACTTTTTTATTTATTATCCGATTTTAATAAAATATTTTTTTAAAAATTATAAAATAATTAAATAATAAAATTTTAATAAAACATTTATAAAAAACAAACATTAACGACACGGAGTTCGGAGTCCTCGGTTCGAACCTGGTGAGGGCAAAAAAAATTAAAAATGGCGACAGGCTCCTTCCTTAATGGTGGCTGCAGGCAGACTGACTCCCACCACTTTTCTTAAAGCAGATATATCCTCACCTAGTATGACGTCATGTCCGCCATCTTGTCTTCGTTGCTGGAGACCACCATCTTGTTTTCGTCGGTGAGAGTGCGCTGACGCCATGTTAGTTTAGTTCTTATCCGCTAGAGTGCAGTAATCATTTATTACTAAGGTGCCCGCCATCTTGAAATTTGGACGCCATATTGAAAATCCGTAATTATTTAGCTAGAAATTCGGGAAAAATTTCTAAATTCGTTAAATAAATCACTCATTAATTTACATATTGATTCGATCCACTCCTGTCCTTGGTTCGATACTTGATCGATGCAATAATGTTTAATTTTATGTAAAAAATAATAATTTCAATAAACCATGTTCAACATTCGTAAAGAGACTCTAAATCCTCTACGACCACCATCCTATCAGACATCAAGACCACCATATTGGAAATGCGTAATTTTAATGCTAGAGATCCGGGAAAAAGTTCAGAAATCATTAAATAAATTTCCGATTAATAAACTGATTAATTAGATCGACTAAGGTCCTTGGTACGATCCCAGGCCGATACAAAACAACTTTAATATTTTAAAAAAGCACCACTAAAGTGTAAGGTTCGAGGAATTAAACACCGCAAGTTCTTTTACAAACATAATATTTATTACATAATTTCTATTCTACTACAGGATCACTTACGAAAGCCAGCAATCTTATAATCATTTAGTTCCGCAGCGGTGTGAAATGACTAATTCTTAGCTCCAATCGGTTTATACTAGACAGAGTCCAGCCAGAACCTTTACAGACATAGTCCACCTCTTCTTGACAGAGTTTCTGGATACCGTTTTTAACAGTTTGCTTCACATCGTTAGAACTGTAAATTACTGCAGCCGATGTCTTGAATGCACACTTCTTCACTTTGTCATCGAACGGATATGGCTTTCCATATATACAGTCCAACCACAAGTTATATTTCAAAGGTCCGTTTGTTGCTACATCATCAGTAAGCTGATTGATTATCTTCTGTATGATATCGTCAAGAAAATTACAAATGTCCTTCGACTCACCGAACGTATTTAGATAATAGTAGTCTTTCAAAGTTCCACGAAATGCAGACTGCGCCAAGTAGAAGCCATTATCGTTCACTTGTAATGCTCCGAACACAGTCTTAGGTTTAGTTCCATGTTCAGACGTCATAACAATCGGTTGCTGGGCATCTGTTTTTTTGGTTGTACACTTTCGTGTCTCCAATCTAAAGCGAGGAGCCGAAATGTCGGCAGGTAGTTCAGCAGTAGGAGCACAGACTCCACCTTTACATTTTTTCGCATGATGTCGCAAACTGTCAATTCGAGTAAACCATTTAAGGCACTCATCACATCGAAACGTCATGCGAGAAGGATTCTTCGTGCATTTGCTCCGCTCATGTCTTCGTGCATCATGGGAAAATGCGAACGACGTATCACAGTAGCTGCAAGGATACCGTGGTGATGAAGACGATCCTTTCAGACCCGATCCAGATACAGACGTTGCAACAGTAGTACCATTTCCAGGCATTCTCTTATGCACATCGATGCATCGTTGTTGCGCCGAAACCTTTACTTTCTGCCGCACAGCAGGACCTTTGCATGCCTTCATGTGCGTTTTCATATTATCTTTTCTGGCAAACTGCTTATGACATTTCTCACAAACAAACATTTTACGATATAGGTTCTTGGCACATTCGCTCCTCTCGTGTCGCCGGGCATTGCTGTTGTTTGAGAAAATCTTGTCGCAGTAACAGCACCGATGTTCGCTAGTTGTCAAATCAGCATCCATTGAAGTCTCCATCGAGGTCGTATCGTCGATCGTCGTGGTTTCCTGCACATCCAGCTCAGTAGTCATTAAGCTATCTTCTGCTGGTGGTATCACATCTGTTGAAATCTCCTCCAATGTCGACGTCGTCGTCGTTGCCAACGGGATCTGCTCCACCATTGTCGTCGCTGACGTCAAGGTTCCCGTAGACGATGGTACAACGTCCATCGAGTTCGGCGTTAAAGTCGGTAAAGATGCCATCGAGTTCTCAAGAACAGGTAATTACACGACTTATGCACCAGATGAAATAATCTAGGTGATCCTTACACCGTCGACGACAGTAACAAACTGAGCGACCTGCTGTCTAGGACTCGCTTATATACATGCACCGGATGGAATAATACGCAAGTCAAATCAAGATCAATTTACTATAATACTAGAGTCAAATCAACATTAAAAATAGAAGCACCATCAAAAAGGCAGCACATTTTGGACGCGCCGTCAATAAAAAGGAAGCACATTCTACAAAACGAAAGCTCATTTAACGAAAAGGAGGTACATTCGCACTTACATTAAACTCGATAGGATGCGATCGTCAGTGTTAAGCTAGGATATAATGTCTCCATCAGTCTATGAATCCACCAGTTAGTAGTTCCATAAGTAATTGGCTTCAACAGTATTTAGGCTCCAATATTCGTTGGCTACAATTTTCGTAGACTCCAATATTCGTTGGCTCCAGTATTCGTTGTCACCATTATTCATTGGCTCCAATTTTCGTTGGCTCCAATATTCGTTGACACCAATATTCGTAGGCTCCAATAATCATTGGCTCCAATATTCATTGGCTCCAATATTCATGGGCTCCATTATCAATTGGCTCCAATTGCTCCAAATGCTCCAACAGGCTCCAAAAGGCTCCATCAGTCTTTTGACTCCAACAGTCTTTTGGCTCCAATATTCGTTGACACCAATATTCATTGGCTCCATTATTCATTGACTCCAATATTCATTGGCTCCAATATTCATTGACACCAATATTCATTGACTCCAATATTCATTGGCTCCAATAGTCATTGACTCCAATATTCATTGCCTTCAATAGTCATTGGCTCCAATAGACATTGGCTCCAATAGACATTGACTCCAATAGTCATTGGCTCCAATATTCATTGTCTCCAACAGTCTTTTGGCTCCAAAAGTCTTTTGACTCCAAAAGTCTTTTGGCTCCAATATTCGTTGTCACCAATATTCATTGGCTCCATTATTCATTGACTCCAATATTCATTGATTCCAATATTCATTGGCTCCAATAGTCATCGGCTCCAATAGACATCGGCTCCAATAGACATTGGCTCCAATAGACATTGACTCCAATAGTCATTGGCTCCAATATTCATTGTCTCCAACAGTCTTTTGGCTCCAAAAGTCATTGACTCCAACAGTATTTTGGCTCCAAAAGTCATTGGCTTCTAAAGTCATAGGCTCCAACTGCTTTTTGTCTCGTCAGCGTCAAATATATTTGGCTAGAATGCTACGAGTCTAAGAGACTATGAGCCGCAAGGCTACAAGTCTAAAAGGATCTAGCTGGTTACGAGTTATACATGCCTGCGAGGCTACAGAGCTACGAAGCTTCTAGAACTCAAGTTTAAGTGACTGCGAGGATACAGGACTACAAGTCTGCATGAGTACTTGACTACGAAGCTACTCATCTACAAGGCTACAATTGCTGCATCTGTCTTCGTCGGAATTTTCTCTTTTGCGCCATCTGCTCCAACAGCATTGTGTTATAAGATTACAAAGCTACTTGATTACGTAGCTTCAAGTCTACGAGGCTCCATTGCATCATTACTACAAGCTACGAGCCATGAGGTTACGAGACTATGCGATTGCAAGTCTTAAAGGTTACGTGATCGCGAGGCTATAGGACTACGAAGCTTCCAGAACGCATGGTCACGAGACTGCATAACTAATTGGTCGCGTGGCTACGAAACGTCATGTCTCTAACTGACTACAATAGCACTATTCAGTGGTGAGAGTTAATTTATCTCATGCAAAGGTACTTGGTGTAAGTAGTTCCGCTTTTCAACATCAGATGTCGTCATGGGTTGCTTGCAGATAATTAATATTTATTTCCTTTATGCGGAATGCGGGATGCTCACTATCGATCGCATAAGAAGGATGGCTTCGATAGTCTCCAAGGAGAAGGAAGTTCATCCTTCCTGCTAGTGCTTCTCAGATTTCTCACGGTCCGCCATCTTGGAATGCAACGTCACGGCGGACATCTTGGATGGGTGTGACCTTGACCTTTGACCGAAACCGCAGGTTTGATCGCAAGCACACGGATTAACCATCATACAATTGGCATGAATAATCAGGAGCACATGGAGAAAACCACCAAAATATTGACAAGAATAATCAGAAGCACACGGAGAAAAACGACACACGTTTTCTTTGATATCATAAAATTACAGGGAAAAAAAAATTTAATAAATAACAAATTAATAAAAAATTTAAATTGACAAAAAAATACAAAAAATACATAAACAGATTCTGCTAGCTTGTGAACTTCTCATTGTTTAGCAAAGATATAGTTCTAGTACAAGCCAGAATTTTATGTAAGTAGTATAGGAATGGGGCTCCGGAAACAGGCTTCAGGCTGAGGAGCGAGGAGCTGGCCGAGCTCTGACGTCACGTCCATCTCTGACGTCACGGCGGCCATCTTGGATGGTTGTGACCTTGACCTAAGACCTTGACCTTGACCCCGGCGGCCATTTTGGATCCGCCATCTTGGATCCGCCATTTTGGATGACGTCATTGTGTTCTAGAAAATTCCGGCGATGTGTTTTCCGCCATATTGGATGATGACGTCACCGTTGCAATTTCCGTTACGGCTGCCATCTTTAACTTTTTTATTTATTATCCGATTTTAATGAATTTTTTTTAAAATTTATAAAAAAAAATAAATAATAAAATTTTAATAAATTATTTATAAAAAATATACATTAACGACACGGAGTTCGGAGTCCTCGGTTCGAACCCGGTGAGGGCAAAAAATTTAAAAATGGCGACAGGCTCCTTCCCTCACAGTGGACGCAGGCATACTGACTCCCACCACTTTTTTCATAGCATATATATCATCCGGCAGTATGACGTCATATACGCCATCTTGAAATTTGGAAGCCATCTGGAAAATCTTTATTTATTATCCGATTTTAATGAAAAAAATTCCAAAATTCATCAAAAAATTAACGTATTTGAATTCTGTTTGATTATATCGATGTACGTCCTTGGTTCGATTCCCGGCGAGAGTAAACGGTCGATCCTTCCTCCATGAAAGCTACCTAGACTGATCTACCACCACCAGTACCAAGGTATATATCATCAACTGGTATGACATCATGTCCGCCATCTTGTCTTCATCCGCTGGAGACCACCATCTTGTTTTCGTCAGCTAGAGTGTGCCGATACCATGTAGTATAATTATCTGGTCACTAAACTTGTGTCCTCAACTGTTGACATTGAACATTGACCTTGAACTTTGACCTTGACCTTGAAATTTGACCTTGACCTTGAAATTTGACCCTGAGCTTGAAATTTGACCTTGACCTTGAAATTTAACCTTGACCTTGAAATTTGACCTTGACCTTGAAATTTGACCTTGACCTTGAAATTTGACTTTGTCCCTGAAATTTGACTTTGTCCTTGTCGACCATCATGGATCCGACATTTTATGTTCAGTACATGCTACCAGAGGATACCACCTGCTGGAGTACGCCATCTTGTGTGTGTACTTGTATTATAGAGTACATTTCCATCTGGATTATTTTATTCTAACCCGCTACAGTGCAGTAATCATTTATTACAGAGGTGCCCCCCGCCATCTAAAAATCATGTAATAATGTAGCTAGAAAAGCGGGAAAAAATCCAAAATTCATTAAATAAATCACTCATTAACTTACATATCGATTCGATCCGCTCCAGTCCTTGGTTCGATTCTCGATCGATGCAAAACATTTAATTTTATGAAAAAATAAATAATAATTCCAATAAACCATGTTCAACATTCTTAAAGAGACTTTAAATCATCTACTACCATCATCCTATCAGACATCAAGACCACCATATTGGAAATTCGTAATTGTAATGCTAGAGATTCGGGAAAAAGTTCAAAACTCATTAAATAAATTTGTAATCTATATACTGATTGATTAGATCGACTAAGGTCCTTGACACGATCCTGGACGAAGCTAAAATAAATTTAATTAAAATACCAGAAAAGTGTAAGGTTCGAGGAATAAAACACCTAAAAGTCTTTTACAAACATAATATTTATTACACAATTTCTATCCTACTACAGAATCACTTGCGAAAGACAGCAATCTTATAAAAATTTAGCCCTGCATAGACGTACAACGACTACTTCTTAGCTCCAAATGGCTCCAAATGCTCCAAACGGCCTCCAAATGCTTGACAGCTCCAAATGCTTCAAAAGGCTCCAAATGCTCCAAATGCTTCAAAAGGCTCCAAATGCTCCAAATGCTCCAAACGGCCTCCAAATGGCTCCAACAGCTCCAACAGCCTCCAAATGCTTGACAGCTCCAAATGTTTCCAGCAGCTCCAAATGCTCCAAATGGCTCCAACAGCCTCCAAATGCTTAACACAGCTCTAAATGGCTCCAAATGCTCCAAACGGCCTCCAAATGCTTGACAGCTCCAAATGTCTCCAGCAGCTCCAAATGCTCCAACAGCTCCAAAAAAAGGCTCCAAATGCTCCAACAGCCTCCAAATGCTTAACACAGCTCCAAATGGCTCCAAATGCTCCAAACGGCCTCCAAATGCTTGACAGCTCCAAATGGCTCCAGCAGCTCCAAATGCTCCAACAGCTCCAAAAAAAGGCTCCAAATGCTCCAACAGCCTCCAAATGCTTAACACAGCTCCAAATGGCTCCAAATGCTTGGCAGCTCCAAATGCTTCAAAAGGCTCCAAATGCTCCAAATGGCTCCAACAGCTCCAAAAGACTCCAAATGCTTCAAAAGGCTCCAATTGCTCCAAGAGCTCCATCTTCAATTGGTTCCAACTGATTCCTATTACTTTTATCGAACTTGGCATGATTACTAACATGTCTTTATCAGTATACATTTTGACTGGCAGTGGTAACGTTTTTTACACCTTTAAGTTATAAGTTTTATTTAGAAATCAGATTTCGATAAATGATAGCTTCCATCTGGAAAGAAAATATATTAATTTATCTTCAAGTTTATACACATACATTTAATTTAATCCATTATTGTATGTAGCCAGCTTCCCTCAGTTCTTTGAGTATGAAGGATATTTCTTTAATGTTCGAATAGTTTCCTGCACAAAGCGATCCATGTAGTAGTCGTAGCCTGTTAACCAATATGTTAGGATCTTCCCATGAGGTATAATCAATCTCTTCTGCTGCCTTCATCATCCTTGCATGTTTATAATAAATATTATCTCTGGTGTCTATCGTTTTAACACCAACCACAAGGTCACTTTCGTCATCTTGCCAGTGATTATCACAAGCTTGATCAGGATAATTTATTTTATTACGTCGTTTCCATCGTTTTGGTCTCAAACCACCATCACAGTCTTCGCTCTTGCATGCTTTTGGTGCTTCAGTACAGTACTCAAACATGTCAGCCTCAGATGTGTCACCACAATCTTCAATCATGCCAGCTTCTGATGTGTCACCACAGTCTTCAATCATGACAGCACCACAAACTTGATCAGGATAATTTATTTTATTACGTCGTTTCCATCGTTTTGGTCTCAGACTGCCATCACAGTCTTCGATCTTGCCTGCTTTAGGTGTTTCAGTACAGTACTCAATCATGTCAGCCTCAGGTGTGTCACCACAATCTTCAATCATGCCAGCCTCAGATGATTCATCAAAGTCTTCGACCTTGTAAGCTTCAGGTGGTTCTCCATCTTTCACATTTTCATGGAGACGACTAGATATTGGAGTAAATATATTTTCATTTCTAATGTGGTTACAACTTCCTTCGTTTGTTTTAAATTTTAAATTATTATCTTGATCTAGATCAGTAATTTTAGCATTAGCTTTTTCGCCTTCGTTCCTCTTCCGCGATGTTGTAGCCCAGTCTTCGTTATCTTTATTCATCTTAATTGTACAGGTCTTGTAATGTCTATCCAAGTAATATCTTCTACCAAAGGATTTCTGACACTGGCTGCAATGAAATGGTTTTTGACAAGGACCCAAATTACACTCGCTTCTTTCATGTCGTTTAGCATTCTTTCTCAAGGTAAACACCTTGCTACAGTATCTACAGTGATGACGTTTTGATACAGCAAAAAATCCCGTTTCAGGATTCATATTAGTTATTGAGACTAATGCCAGATGCAAACTAAGAGTTTTAAATTAGATATATTACTTAAATAGAATTTTTTCATTATTTCATCAGCGAGAATTAATTTATCTCATTCAAAGGTACTTGTTGCAAGTAGTTCTGCTTTTCAACAACAGATGTCACCACATGTTACTTGCAGGTAAATAATATTTAGTTATTTTATGCGGGATGCGGGATGCTCACTAACGATCGCAAAAGAAGGATGGCTTCGCTAGACTCCAAGGAGAAGGAAGTTCGTCCATCCTGTTAGTGCTTCTTAGATTTCTCAGAGATTATTTGACTGAGTAATGATATTTTTTTTTAAAATTTCCACCTGATAAAAATATTACAAGTGCTGATTTATTGACAGAATTTCAATAATTAAATGCAACCTTGAATAAAAAATGACATAACTCATTAAGTAAAAAATTCTTCATGCAGAGATCAATTCCTCATCAGTAACCAGAAGCACTCGGAGAAAACCATCAGATGTCTAGTCAGGAATAATCAGAAGCACCCAGAGAAAACCATCAAAATATTGTCAAGAATAATCAGGAGCACACGGAGAAAACTACCATAATATTGTCAAGAATAAACGGGAGCACACGGAGAAATCCACCATAAAATTGACAAGAATAATCAGGAGCACACGGAGAAAACCACCGCAAGTTTTCTTTGATATCATAAAATTTCAGGAAAAAAATAATAAAAAATAAAAATAAATTAATAAAAAATTAAAAAAAATAAAATAAAAAAATACATAAAATTCTGGCTTGTACTAGAACTCTATCTTTGTTCAACAATGAGAAGTTCACAAGCTAGCAGAATATATTTATGTATTTTTTTATTTTATTTTTTTTAATTTTTTATTAATTTATTTTTATTTTTTATTATTTTTTTCCTGAAATTTTATGATATCAAAGAAAACTTGCGGTGGTTTTCTCCGTGTTCTCCTGATTATTCTTGTCAATATTATGGTGGATTTCTCCGTGTGCTCCCGTTTATTCTTGACAATATTATGGTAGTTTTCTCCGTGTGCTCCTGATTATTCTTGACAATATTTTGATGGTTTTCTCTGGGTGCTTCTGATTATTCCTGACTAGACATCTGATGGTTTTCTCCGAGTGCTTCTGGTTACTGATGAGGAATTGATCTCTGCATGAAGAATTTTTTACTTAATGAGTCATGTCATTTTTTATTCAAGGCTGCATTTAATTATTGAAATTCTGTCAATAAATCAGCACTTGTAATATTTTTATCAGGTGGAAATTTAAAAAAAAAATATCATTACTCAGTCAAATAATCTCTGAGAAATCTAAGAAGCACTAACAGGATGGACGAACTTCCTTCTCCTTGGAGTCTAGCGAAGCCATCCTTCTTTTGCGATCGTTAGTGAGCATCCCGCATCCCGCATAAAATAACTAAATATTATTTACCTGCAAGTAACATGTGGCGACATCTGTTGTTGAAAAGCAGAACTACTTGCAACAAGTACCTTTGAATGAGATAAATTAATTCTCGCTGATGAAATAATGAAAAAATTCTATTTAAGTAATATATCTAATTTAAAACTCTTAGTTTGCATCTGGCATTAGTCTCAATAACTAATATGAATCCTGAAACGGGATTTGTTGCTGTATCAAAACGTCATCACTGTAGATACTGTAGCAAGGTGTTTACCTTGAGAAAGAATGCTAAACGACATGAAAGAAGCGAGTGTAATTTGGGTCCTTGTCAAAAACCATTTCATTGCAGTCAGTGTCAGAAATCCTTTGGTAGAAGATATTACTTGGATAGACATTACAAGACCTGTACAATTAAGATGAATAAAGATAACGAAGACTGGGCTACAACATCGCGGAAGAGGAACGAAGGCGAAAAAGCTAATGCTAAAATTACTGATCTAGATCAAGATAATAATTTAAAATTTAAAACAAACGAAGGAAGTTGTAACCACATTAGAAATGAAAATATATTTACTCCAATATCTAGTCGTCTCCATGAAAATGTGAAAGATGGAGAACCACCTGAAGCTTACAAGGTCGAAGACTTTGATGAATCATCTGAGGCTGGCATGATTGAAGATTGTGGTGACACACCTGAGGCTGACATGATTGAGTACTGTACTGAAACACCTAAAGCAGGCAAGATCGAAGACTGTGATGGCAGTCTGAGACCAAAACGATGGAAACGACGTAATAAAATAAATTATCCTGATCAAGTTTGTGGTGCTGTCATGATTGAAGACTGTGGTGACACATCAGAAGCTGGCATGATTGAAGATTGTGGTGACACATCTGAGGCTGACATGTTTGAGTACTGTACTGAAGCACCAAAAGCATGCAAGAGCGAAGACTGTGATGGTGGTTTGAGACCAAAACGATGGAAACGACGTAATAAAATAAATTATCCTGATCAAGCTTGTGATAATCACTGGCAAGATGACGAAAGTGACCTTGTGGTTGGTGTTAAAACGATAGACACCAGAGATAATATTTATTATAAACATGCAAGGATGATGAAGGCAGCAGAAGAGATTGATTATACCTCATGGGAAGATCCTAACATATTGGTTAACAGGCTACGACTACTACATGGATCGCTTTGTGCAGGAAACTATTCGAACATTAAAGAAATATCCTTCATACTCAAAGAACTGAGGGAAGCTGGCTACATACAATAATGGATTAAATTAAATGTATGTGTATAAACTTGAAGATAAATTAATATATTTTCTTTCCAGATGGAAGCTATCATTTATCGAAATCTGATTTCTAAATAAAACTTATAACTTAAAGGTGTAAAAAACGTTACCACTGCCAGTCAAAATGTATACTGATAAAGACATGTTAGTAATCATGCCAAGTTCGATAAAAGTAATAGGAATCAGTTGGAACCAATTGAAGATGGAGCTCTTGGAGCAATTGGAGCCTTTTGAAGCATTTGGAGTCTTTTGGAGCTGTTGGAGCCATTTGGAGCATTTGGAGCCTTTTGAAGCATTTGGAGCTGCCAAGCATTTGGAGCCATTTGGAGCTGTGTTAAGCATTTGGAGGCTGTTGGAGCATTTGGAGCCTTTTTTTGGAGCTGTTGGAGCATTTGGAGCTGCTGGAGCCATTTGGAGCTGTCAAGCATTTGGAGGCCGTTTGGAGCATTTGGAGCCATTTGGAGCTGTGTTATGCATTTGGAGCTGCCAAGCATTTGGAGCCATTTGGAGCTGTGTTAAGCATTTGGAGGCTGTTGGAGCATTTGGAGCCTTTTTTTGGAGCTGTTGGAGCATTTGTTGCTGCTGGAGACATTTGGAGCTGTCAAGCATTTGGAGGCCGTTTGGAGCATTTGGAGCAATTTAGAGCTGTGTTAAGCATTTGGAGGCTGTTGGAGCCATTTGGAGCATTTGGAGCTGTTGGAAACATTTGGAGCTGTCAAGCATTTGGAGGCTGTTGGAGCTGTTGGAGCCATTTGGAGGCCGTTTGGAGCATTTGGAGCATTTGGAGCCTTTTGAAGCATTTGGAGCATTTGGAGCCTTTTGAAGCATTTGGAGCTGTCAAGCATTTGGAGGCCGTTTGGAGCATTTGGAGCCATTTGGAACTGTGTTAAGCATTTGGAGGCTGTTGGAGCTTTTGGAGCCATTTGGAGGCCGTTTGGAGCATTTGGAGCCATTTGGAGCTAAGAAGTAGTCGTTGTACGTCTATGCAGGGCTAAATTTTTATAAGATTGCTGTCTTTCGCAAGTGATTCTGTAGTAGGATAGAAATTGTGTAATAAATATTATGTTTGTAAAAGACTTTTAGGTGTTTTATTCCTCGAACCTTACACTTTTCTGGTATTTTAATTAAATTTATTTTAGCTTCGTCCAGGATCGTGTCAAGGACCTTAGTCGATCTAATCAATCAGTATATAGATTACAAATTTATTTAATGAGTTTTGAACTTTTTCCCGAATCTCTAGCATTACAATTACGAATTTCCAATATGGTGGTCTTGATGTCTGATAGGATGATGGTAGTAGATGATTTAAAGTCTCTTTAAGAATGTTGAACATGGTTTATTGGAATTATTATTTATTTTTTCATAAAATTAAATGTTTTGCATCGATCGAGAATCGAACCAAGGACTGGAGCGGATCGAATCGATATGTAAGTTAATGAGTGATTTATTTAATGAATTTTGGATTTTTTCCCGCTTTTCTAGCTACATTATTACATGATTTTTAGATGGCGGGGGGCACCTCTGTAATAAATGATTACTGCACTGTAGCGGGTTAGAATAAAATAATCCAGATGGAAATGTACTCTATAATACAAGTACACACACAAGATGGCGTACTCCAGCAGGTGGTATCCTCTGGTAGCATGTACTGAACATAAAATGTCGGATCCATGATGGTCGACAAGGACAAAGTCAAATTTCAGGGACAAAGTCAAATTTCAAGGTCAAGGTCAAATTTCAAGGTCAAGGTCAAATTTCAAGGTCAAGGTTAAATTTCAAGGTCAAGGTCAAATTTCAAGCTCAGGGTCAAATTTCAAGGTCAAGGTCAAATTTCAAGGTCAAGGTCAAAGTTCAAGGTCAATGTTCAATGTCAACAGTTGAGGACACAAGTTTAGTGACCAGATAATTATACTACATGGTATCGGCACACTCTAGCTGACGAAAACAAGATGGTGGTCTCCAGCGGATGAAGACAAGATGGCGGACATGATGTCATACCAGTTGATGATATATACCTTGGTACTGGTGGTGGTAGATCAGTCTAGGTAGCTTTCATGGAGGAAGGATCGACCGTTTACTCTCGCCGGGAATCGAACCAAGGACGTACATCGATATAATCAAACAGAATTCAAATACGTTAATTTTTTGATGAATTTTGGAATTTTTTTCATTAAAATCGGATAATAAATAAAGATTTTCCAGATGGCTTCCAAATTTCAAGATGGCGTATATGACGTCATACTGCCGGATGATATAAATGCTATGAAAAAAGTGGTGGGAGTCAGTATGCCTGCGTCCACTGTGAGGGAAGGAGCCTGTCGCCATTTTTAAATTTTTTACCCTCACCGGGTTCGAACCGAGGACTCCGAACTCCGTGTCGTTAATGTATATTTTTTATAAATAATTTATTAAAATTTTATTATTTAAATTTTTTTATAAATTTTAAAAAAAATTTCATTAAAATCGGATAATAAATAAAAAAGTTAAAGATGGCAGCCGTAACGGAAATTGCAACGGTGACGTCATCATCCAATATGGCGGAAAACACATCGCCGGAATTTTCTAGAACACAATGACGTCATCCAAAATGGCGGATCCAAGATGGCGGATCCAAAATGGCCGCCGGGGTAAGGTCAAGGTCTTAGGTCAAGGTCACAACCATCCAAGATGGCCGCCGTGACGTCAGAGATGGACGTGACGTCAGAGCTCGGCCAGCTCCTCGCTCCTCAGCCTGAAGCCTGTTTCCGGAGCCCCATTCCTATACTACTTATGTATTTTTTGTATTTTTTTGTCATTTTAAATTTTTTATTAATTTGTTATTTATTAAATTTTTTTCCCTGTAATTTTATGATATCAAAGAAAACGTGTGTCGTTTTTCTCCGTGTGCTTCTGATTATTCTTGTCAATATTTTGGTGGTTTTCTCCGTGTGCTCCTGATTGTTCATGCCAATTTTATGATGGTTAATCCGTGTGCTTGCGATCAATCCTGCGGTTTCGGTCAAAGCTCAAGGTCACACCCATCCAAGATGTCCGCCGTGACGTTGCATTCCAAGATGGCGGACCGTGAGAAATCTGAGAAGCACTAGCAGGAAGGATGAACTTCCTTCTCCTTGGAGACTATCGAAGCCATCCTTCTTATGCGATCGATAGTGAGCATCCCGCATCCCGCATAAAGGAAATAAATATTAATTATCTGCAAGCAACCCGTGACGACATCTGATGTTGAAAAGCGGAACTACTTACACCAAGTACCTTTGCATGAGATAAATTAACTCTCACCACTGAATAGTGCTATTGTAGTCAGTTAGAGACATGACGTTTCGTAGCCACGCGACCAATTAGTTATGCAGTCTCGTGACCATGCGTTCTGGAAGCTTCGTAGTCCTATAGCCTCGCGATCACGTAACATTTAAGACTTGCAATCGCATAGTCTCGTTAACCCCATGGCTCGTAGCTTGTAGTAATGATGCAATGGAGCCTCGTAGACTTGAAGCTACGTAATCAAGTAGCTTTGTAATCTTATAACATAATGCTGTTGGAGCAGATGGAGCAAAAGAGAAAATTCCGACGAAGACAGATGCAGCAATTGTAGCCTTGTATATGAGTAGCTTCGTAGTCAAGTACTCATGCAGACTTGTAGTCCTGTATCCTCGCAGTCACTTAAACTTGAGTTCTAGAAGCTTCGTAGCTCTGTAGCCTCGCAGGCATGTATAACTCGTAACCAGCTAGATCCTTTTAGACTTGTAGCCTTGCGGCTCATAGTCTCTTAGACTCGTAGCATTCTAGCCAAATATATTTGACGCTGACGAGACAAAAAGCAGTTGGAGTCTATGACTTTAGAAGCCAATGACTTTTGGAGCCAAAATACTGTTGGAGTCAATGACTTTTGGAGCCAAAAGACTGTTGGAGACAATGAATATTGGAGCCAATGACTATTGGAGTCAATGTCTATTGGAGCCAATGTCTATTGGAGCCGATGACTATTGGAGCCAATGAATATTGGAGTCAATGAATATTGGAGTCAATGAATAATGGAGCCAATGAATATTGGTGACAACGAATATTGGAGCCAAAAGACTTTTGGAGCCAAAAGACTGTTGGAGACAATGAATATTGGAGCCAATGACTATTGGAGTCAATGTCTATTGGAGCCGATGTCAATTGGAGCCAATGACTATTGAAGCCAATGAATATTGGAGTCAATGACTATTGGAGCTAATGAATATTGGAGTCAATGAATATTGGTGTCAATGAATATTGGAGCCAATGAATATTGGAGTCAATGAATAATGGAGCCAATGAATATTGGTGCCAACGAATATTGGAGCCAAAAGACTGTTGGAGTCAAAAGACTGATGGAGCCTTTTGGAGCCTGTTGGAGCATTTGGAGCAATTGGAGCCAATTGATAATGGAGCCCATGAATATTGGAGCCAATGAATATTGGAGCCAATGATTATTGGAGCCAACGAATATTGGTGTCAACGAATATTGGAGCCAACGAAAATTGGAGCCAATGAATAATGGAGACAACGAATATTGGAGCCAACGAATATTGGAGTCTACGAAAATTGTAGCCAACGAATATTGGAGCCTAAAGACTGTTGAAGCCAATTACTTATGGAACTACTAACTGGTGGATTCATAGACTGATGGAGACATTATATCCTAGCTTTACACTGACGATCGCATCCTATCGAGTTAAATGTAAGTGCGAATGTACCTCCTTTTCGTTAAATGAGCTTTCGTTTTGTAGAATGTGCTTCCTTTTTATTGACGGCGCGTCCAAAATGTGCTGCCTTTTTGATGGTGCTTCTATTTTTAATGTTGATTTGACTCTAGTATTATAGTAAATTGATCTTGATTTGACTTGCGTATTATTCCATCCGGTGCATGTATATAAGCGAGTCCTAGACAGCAGGTCGCTCAGTTTGTTACTGTCGTCGACGGTGTAAGGATCACCTAGATTATTTCATCTGGTGCATAAGTCGTGTAATTACCTGTTCTTGAGAACTCGATGGCATCTTTACCGACTTTAACGCCGAACTCGATGGACGTTGTACCATCGTCTACGGGAACCTTGACGTCAGCGACGACAATGGTGGAGCAGATCCTGTTGGCAACGACGACGACGTCGACATTGGAGGAGATTTCAACAGATGTGATACCACCAGCAGAAGATAGCTTAATGACTACTGAGCTGGATGTGCAGGAAACCACGACGATCGACGATACGACCTCGATGGAGACTTCAATGGATGCTGATTTGACAACTAGTGAACATCGGTGCTGTTACTGCGACAAGATTTTCTCAAACAACAGCAATGCCCGGCGACCAGAGAGGAGCGAATGTGCCAAGAACCTATATCGTAAAATGTTTGTTTGTGAGAAATGTCATAAGCAGTTTGCCAGAAAAGATAATATGAAAACGCACATGAAGGCATGCAAAGGTCCTGCTGTGCGGCAGAAAGTAAAGGTTTCGGCGCAACAACGATGCATCGATGTGCATAAGAGAATGCCTGGAAATGGTACTACTGTTGCAACGTCTGTATCTGGATCGGGTCTGAAAGGATCGTCTTCATCACCACGGTATCCTTTCAGCTACTGTGATACGTCGTTCGCATTTTCCCATGATGCACGAAGACATGAGCGGAGCAAATGCACGAAGAATCCTTCTCGCATGAAGTTTCGATGTGATGAGTGCCTTAAATGGTTTACTCGAATTGACAGTTTGCGACATCATGCGAAAAAATGTAAAGGTGGAGTCTGTGCTCCTACTGCTGAACTACCTGCCGACATTTCGGCTCCTCGCTTTAGATTGGAGACACGAAAGCGTACAACCAAAAAAACAGATGCCCAGCAACCGATTGTTATGACGTCTGAACATGGAACTAAACCTAAGACTGTGTTCGGAGCATTACAAGTGAACGATAATGGCTTCTACTTGGCGCAGTCTGCATTTCGTGGAACTTTGAAAGACTACTATTATCTAAATACGTTCGGTGAGTCGAAGGACATTTGTAATTTTCTTGACGATATCAGACAGAAGATAATCAATCAGCTTACTGATGATGTAGCAACAAACGGACCTTTGAAATATAACTTGTGGTTGGACTGTATATATGGAAAGCCATATCCGTTCGATGACAAAGTGAAGAAGTGTGCATTCAAGACATCGGCTGCAGTAATTTACAGTTCTAACGATGTGAAGCAAACTGTTAAAAACGGTATCCAGAAACTCTGTCAAGAAGAGGTGGACTATGTCTGTAAAGGTTCTGGCTGGACTCTGTCTAGTATAAACCGATTGGAGCTAAGAATTAGTCATTTCACACCGCTGCGGAACTAAATGATTATAAGATTGCTGGCTTTCGTAAGTGATCCTGTAGTAGAATAGAAATTATGTAATAAATATTATGTTTGTAAAAGAACTTGCGGTGTTTAATTCCTCGAACCTTACACTTTAGTGGTGCTTTTTTAAAATATTAAAGTTGTTTTGTATCGGCCTGGGATCGTACCAAGGACCTTAGTCGATCTAATTAATCAGTTTATTGATCGGAAATTTATTTAATGATTTCTGAACTTTTTCCCGGATCTCTAGCATTAAAATTACGCATTTCCAATATGGTGGTCTTGATGTCTGATAGGATGGTGGTCGTAGAGGATTTAGAGTCTCTTTACGAATGTTGAACATGGTTTATTGAAATTATTATTTTTTACATAAAATTAAACATTATTGCATCGATCAAGTATCGAACCAAGGACAGGAGCGGATCGAATCAATATGTAAATTAACGAGTGATTTATTTAACGAATTTAGAAATTTTTCCCGAATTTCTAGCTAAATAATTACGGATTTTCAATATGGCGTCCAAATTTCAAGATGGCGGGCACCTTAGTAATAAATGATTACTGCACTCTAGCGGATAAGAACTAAACTAACAAGGCGTCAGCGCACTCTCGCCGACGAAAACAAGATGGTGGTCTCCAGCAACGAAGACAAGATGGCGGACATGACGTCATACTAGGTGACGATATATCTGCTTTAAGAAAAGTGGTGGGAGTCAGTCTGCCTGCAGCCACCATTAAGGAAGGAGCCTGTCGCCATTTTTAATTTTTTTTGCCCTCACCAGGTTCGAACCGAGGACTCCGAACTCCGTGTCGTTAATGTTTGTTTTTTATAAATGTTTTATTAAAATTTTATTATTTAATTTTTTTATAATTTTTAAAAAATATTTTATTAAAATCGGATAATAAATAAAAAAGTTAAAGATGGCGGCCGTAACGAAAAATGCATCGGTGACGACATAATCCAAGATGGCGGTCATGGTATCCTTATTCCTAGAAATGGCTTATAAGCGGCTATCTCTTAGGAGTTTTAAGCCAGTTTTAGGAATTAGGGTTCTTTCTAGGGCAAAACGACTTTTGAGGATTTTCGAAATCCTGATTTTCGAATTGAGGAATTTTTTGCGAATTTTTGGCGGAACTTTTTTCCACAGAAATGGAAATTTTGGCGATTTTTGAGGAATTTTGGGCAAATTTTGCCCAATTTTGGAGGATTTTGGCGATTTTTGAGGATAAAATTCAAGGTCAAGGTCAAAGGTCAAGGTCACAACCAAGATGGCCGCCGTGACGTCACAATCCAATATGGCGGTCGGCACCACAGGCACCACAGCCAGAAGCCATGTCCCAGAAAATACATTCGTATACTACTTTTAAAGGTTATTTGAAAACATTGTTATTTACCTTTTCTTGAGTTTCTTGTCTGAAACTGATAAGACTCGGTCTCATTGGAGGCCATCCCTAAATAACGCCACGTGTTAAGGGGAGGGGAGGTGGTCGACGAAGTGTGACATTGTTTGACAAGGGGTAGAAGGCGTCATAAGATTCGTGATGTCACATGTCCAAATATAAAATATTTAAATGCAAAACTTTAAATTTAAGCGAAAAACTTAGAAATATTACCAACATATCAATACGCCTATACGATTTAAGGTAATCAACTCATGAATGCGAAATTCAAAGAAGTTTTCGAGATTTGAAATTAGAACGATTTATAGTATCAGCTTTGCAATATTTTAAAAATTTTGACTTGGATGCTATTTACATTGCCACAAATGCTCCGGGAAGAAGTGCATTCAACAGAGTTGAACGATAAATGGCCTCTGTGTTCCTGACATTAACAACCAAAATGAGAACGAAATGCGTGCTATGTCAGTGATAAGCAATATAGATGAGTGGGTTCAGAGTCCATGGACACAAGATGATTGAGTTTTGTATCTTTCATTGATATAATTATTAGTTTATCATTCTTTAAGTAGTTTCTTGTTTTGTCAATTTTAATAAATGTTGATTTAATGTTATTTTATTTAAAACATAGTTTTAATGAAACTAAAAATAATTTTAAAACTGCTGTTTTAATTAAATTAGTTCAATATATAAAGTTGGAAAATTTGTGACGTCATACCATCTGTGACAAGTCCCGGGTGGGAGTGGGGGGCAAAAATTCATGATTCGTGTGACATGATTTATGGATGGCCCCTTGTAAGTGTACACATGCATCTCTCAAAGCTCGTTGTTGTATTATCTGAAAGGGTGAAAAAATTTTATGTGTTAAAATACAATTGTAAAAAGTGAAAAAATGCAGCTTTTTTTAATAACATTATTTAATTTGAAGGTTTAATTTTGGAAGTAACTTGGAACACTTAAACTAAAAAAAAAATATAATTTCCCCATAGAACTCAAGGAGACTGTATTGCGTTTTTTAAATATTTTGTGTTTGTGAATACTCGAATTATATTTCATACAAACCAGCACGAAAATCTGCGTAAGTTTCATTCTGTCCTTTGTCTTGAGAATCCGTTTGCCCGTAAATTGTTCCCCCACCACTTGGCAACTTCTCTCCCCTTCCCCAGTGACGCACGGGTTTCCTGCCACACCCCATCCCAGCACATTTCAGGTATTCTTCTCCAAACACCCTACGACCTTGAGTCCGGGATCTCAGGCGCCCCGCTGAGGCATCACAATGACAAGCCATACAGTACAACCTGCAAACATTTCCGTCGACAACAAGCAGTCTCTGTGCTCGTATACACAAGCATAAATATTCGTTCAACCTATTCATAAACAAAACTAAATTAACTTTTTTTATTTAAGTATCTGATTTCGAGAGGCACATATCTAATTTCATTGAAAGAAATGTCAATGATTTAAACAAATATAGGACTATGAAAAATAAACACAGGCCTGTTCCGTTCAATTAGCACTTTTATTCATTCATCCTACTAATATTACAAATGCAAATTTGATTTTGATTGTTTGTTTGTTACGCTTTCACGCCTTAACTACTTAACCGATCATCATTAAATTTTGCATACACATTGTCAGGGGTACATAAAAGGACATAGGATACCTATATTTCATCAAAGAATAAATTATAGTTTAATAAACTAAAAGAAAACTTTAACAGCAAATCTAACTAATATATCGCTGGGTGTAGTTATTTTTCGTTGCTATGAGCAATCCGTTAGCACGGAGAAAAGTTTCCATAACATAAATTGTATGTATATTTTTTCACTGGCAAAAAATCTTTTCAAATTTAAAAATCTAAACAAAAATTTGTGAAAGGGTCTACAGAATTCAAAAAATGAATAACCTAGAACCACAAACATGCGATCCCGCTTCGAATGGTGATGGTCCCATACTGGTACGTTTAGTCGTGTTTACGTGATTGCACCTCAAAGCAGAAGAAATTTCATCATTTATATATATACTAGCTGCCCGACCCGGCTTCGCACGGCTATACTACAGGGAAAAGAAGACCAAATCTCCCATTTACAGCAATAATAAATGAAATACCATGGCAATTAATTTATTACAATGTTTTTTAATGTATCGGAGAGAAAACGAATAGCACCGATGGTTTCCCGACTCTCGAGCACGCAACGTACAACTGGTGTACCCGTACTTCGCTTCGGCAGTCTGCAGGCTTTTACATGCCCCTCCTTGTGGGTACGCCACTGCAGCGCCTCGAATGGAAAAAGAAAACAAAGCGATGCCCGTTGCCATGGAGACGAAGTAATCACTGTTGCACGGGCTTAACCACCCTTGGGAGTTGATTTTCGGAAAACGTCATCCTGAGTAACATAAGGAACATTACTGTCAAGATTCAAGTCTGTGGGATACCTATATACTTGGAAAAAAAGAGCAATTTTTTATATTTAAATTCCCCGCAAAATATCAACGGTGATGAGGACTGCACTAACAATGACATAGTCGTTGCCATAGATACGAATAGCCGTTGCCATGGTGATTTTCTACCAATTCATCACAACATACACCTCTACACCTCTAAAATTATCAGTGTTTCTCTACTATATTATGCATGTTTTATACATATAAACCTTATTCTTGAATCAATCTCTCTATTAAAAAAATCGCATCAAAATCCGTTGCGTAGTTTTAAAGATCTAAACATTCATAATGATAGACAGCGGGAAGCGACTTTGTTTTATACTATGTAAGATATAGATTACAAGCGGAGTTAATAAGGGATGTTAATTAACTGTAGGTAAAATTTAATATGGAGTGAAATCTTAAATTCGCGACAAGGCAGAACCTATTACTCTACTAACACAAACTCCGCTATTTATTTTCTTCTCCAACATTTAACCCTGATTTATATTGTGTAGTTTTTTTTCTTTTGTAAATATTTAACCTCTACCCGTATTGAACAACAACCTGAATTAAATGAGTTAATTATATTATTAATTAATTAATTGAATTTAATAGTTTTGCTTCCTGTGTCGACCGACAACCAGAATTGAATGACAAAATCTACTTAAACGCGAGCTAACCGTGGGATAACGCTAGGAAGAAGTAAATGTGATGGATATTATTTTTATTATATTTAAAGAAATGAATGTATTATGTATCATTTATTCATTTCCTGTTCTACAAACTGCTGAAAATGTTTTATATATACACATGTACATACAAACACAAACACTCACACATATTAGGTGTGTGTATATATATATAGATATTCTTTCCTTGCACGCTTGCAGTTGTTGGCTAATATTACACTATGCTTTTCTGACGCTGCGGCTAAAACTTACACAGAATATATATTACTTTTGACACGAGTAACTAAGAAATTTACTTTATCTTAAGTAAAGTATAAACATACTTGTAAAACATTTATTTAATAAATTAGTTGTATAATTCTTTATTTTTTTAATTTTTAGACCAGATTTTTCTAATGAAAAGGCTGTGGGACTAAGTAAGTTGTTTGGTTGGATCAGATTTAGCATGTTTTCTTTAAAGAAGTAGTACAAATAACTGATATCAAAATAAATGTAAAAATCGAACAATTTATTATATTTAGTTTTTAAATTAAACTTTATTTAATTATTGCTGTAGAAATGTGGTAATAATAACATATAGACTGGGTTATCATTCAAAAGTGATGTTAACTTGTGAGAATTATAATATATCATATTATTTCAAAAGCACGTGTGCGCCACGTTCCGGTGCAACCATACAGTAATAAAATAGTAAGTGAATCAAAGAATTATTTTTTTAACACATTAAATAGTCATAATTTATTCTACACAAAAATATCACCAAGAAAGGATTGAAATACAAATTATTTTATTCCGAACTTAAATCGAAACTGAAATGTTAACACCACACATTATTTTACAACAAAAAACATATTAAAAATGTAAATCTACTTAAATATTTGTTGTAAAGCCAATTTAATTAAAACGCCAAGGTTTGAACCGAGTAGGAATTTGAATAATTAAAACTTATTGGCAGTTTCTAAAGAAAAATGTGTGTAATACACCAAGGGCCTTTCACGACTGCAGTGAAGAAAGCATCGACAATGCAATAGCTGCGGTCAGTTGGAATAACACGGAATAGAGACTATACTAAAAATCTCTCAAATTTAAAGTCATGCTACAAAATAAGTATGCTGTTGATAAAAGCAAAACCTTTTAAGTGTTTTGTAAGGAATTTCCGAATAGAAAAAAAAGTTCATATGAAGAAAAAATACAAATATAATATAAAGTAAACTTAATATATGCAGAAGAGGCATGTGAGGGGAGTATGTTTAAAATAATAGTTTTACAATTTATGAAACACGGGTTTGTCGCGTTGTTGAGGTGTATATAATGGCGTAAAGATCGTTTAACATGAAATAAAGGAAACTTTATTAAATTACCCCTTTCCCTTTCCTCTCTTCCAGAAGAATCTATGTAACAAATTAACGTATCCGAGCAACGCGAAAGACAGACAGAAAAACTAATTTATTATTGTAATTGACAGAATTGATAAAAATGCATAGCAAAACAGGGTTTAAAATATATGCATTGATCTTAAAAGTAGAGAAACTTTAAAATATATTTATTGTAAAGAAAGATGGTTTGATTAGTTAGCAAAACGTAGTTAGGTACACACTGATGGCTAGCGTCTCCCTTCTGAGCTCCGTGTGCGTGGCTGACAGCAAATAAAGACGAGACTACAATCGCATTACTTAATAAAGTGCATGTCAATGAAATACTGTAACGCTATAGGCGTATAAGCTTGACAGGAGCAAGGCACTGAGACTAGGGATTGAAATACAGCTAAGTGGAATCCCGCAATCCCGCGGGATCCAGCATCATCTGAAGGCCTGGGGAATCCCGCACTGGCTTGTGGATCCACATCGTGAATTTGTTGACAAATCGCGCAAAATTCAGTCAAATTTGCATAAAATGCATGCACTTTTGTATGTTGTAAGTGAATACTATTATATGTACAAATAAGGTGTTTATAAATTATTGATTTGTATAAACAAAAATATGCGTCTTCTTGGTTAGAACTTTTGCAATTTATTTAATGATGTTACATTACATGACATTTGCATTGCCTTCTTTAAGCAACAACTAAATAAAAAATTTTTTTGTTAAATGGGTATTTCTGTATTCACTTAAATATAGAACAAGAAAACAATGACGTTAAAATTTTTTCGCTACCTTAAAATATTTTAAATGACTTTTTATGTATATAGTACCATACGTTGCCTAACATTTCTAAAAATAATTATTTGCATTAAAAGTTATGAAAGAATTTCATCAAATGAGAATAATTGTCATCAATTTTTTTAATTGTATGAATATTTACCAGCATTCTTTATATTTTTATGACATGTTCAGTGAGATTGAAAAGTTAAAGAATAAAAAGAGTATTTGAACATAAAAGACTTCCTGCCTTGCTGCGGAGATCAGTCACCTAATGGGCTTGGAAGTGTAAAGACAGCGGTGGATTTTTTGTTGTCTTCCCGAGGTTCAAATACCGTAATTTAATTAATTGACACTAATATATTTTTTTTCATGTGACTGGTTTCAAATACGTCTTAATTTAAGTTATTTTTATAAATAGTTGTCAGAAGAAAAGAGAATGAAAAAAGAATTAATAATTTTTGTAATTTATTAAAAAATATGTTATTTGAATCTTTTAGTTTCTAGGTAAAATTGGAATCTAGGATTCAAATTTCACTCGAAGTATCAAATTCTACCTGAGTTATGGAACTTTATTAGATCTGTTATTTTTCTGTCAAAGTAATACGTCAAAGTCGGGTATATACCACATTACCAACAATAACAACTCCAAATTAAGTTTTCGACTCGCCAGACCTTACTACTTGCAAGAATTCAGAAATTCGTTAGTCCATGAAAATGTTATGTAATTTTGTTCTCTTTTAATGTTAAAATATTCAAGTTAACCAACATGAAAATATCTGTTTAAATGCTACTTTCCTTATTCATTTAATTTAAAGCAATTTTGTAACTGGTAAAAATTACGACAAAATTTTTGTGACTGCAGAAGTTACACTAATTATTTTGGCAACCAAAGCCAAGTACAATTAAAAAATACAGCAGTATGAATCAGTCCACCGGGAAATATCTTCAGTCAATATTTTGTATGGTTACGAAAAAAATAAATACTTAAATTTGTTTTCAGGCAAATTTTTCATATAAAATTTTAAACAAAGTTTTTAATTTTTTATGAGTCTAGAGAAATCGTTTTAAAATAGAATTCTGACGTAGGGGCCTATTAAACGTTAACACAAATAAATTATGGATAGTAAAAGTAAGCTCAGGAACAGTATAATAAATGTAAGGTTATAAAATTAGTTCTTAAAATAAAGACTCTCTTAAACAATTAAAGTTATTGAGTTAAAATAAGATAAGATGGCTGGTCGCTACAGCAGTATCAAATATAATTTCGAAACACAACTCATAAACTTTTTACGTGTTTTTGGCATTGTTTTCTTGATAATACAATACACGATCAAACTCTATTCGACAATCCGTTTGAAGTGTACAAAATATGTCGCTAAGATTTTTTTCTCATTTCCATTAGCCTACAACACAAACTTTATATGATTTACTTACAAATAAAAAATGGTTGAAGTAATATCTTGTAACCTGTAATGAAACCATTGAACTATCAAGTATATATTTTAAATTTGCATGATTATAAAGCCCTGCAGTAAATAATAAAATTTGCATATAGGTACAAAAAAAAGCATATGAAATATGTTGATTTACAACTTTTGTCAAAAGATAGACCCGTAAGTCTGCTAAGTGTGTATTTATTAGACCAATTTTTAAACCAAAATAATACTATTTAACTGTGAATTGCACATAATGAAAACTTAAAAAAATGTTTCACTGTAAATTTATTGGCTAACTTTCTTTGTTTTATGGGATGATTATGCATTTTCTATAAGACGTCGACTAGCCGTATTCATAAATGCATTTTATTACAATCAATGCTTCAGCGAAAAAAACATTATTATTGAACACTGGACTGTGAATTAATTTTTCCGTTTCACAAATGACCAATAAAGCGGAGCTTTATCAATAAAACAAAATAACATATAAATTTTAA
Organism: Bacillus rossius redtenbacheri; assembly: GCF_032445375.1. Classification (NCBI taxonomy): domain Eukaryota; kingdom Metazoa; phylum Arthropoda; class Insecta; order Phasmatodea; family Bacillidae; genus Bacillus; species Bacillus rossius. Next base: position 213,609,717 of record NC_086330.1, on the reverse strand, counting down.
ATATTTGTTTTAGTTACGCAGTTTAAAAACACGAAGAGTTATTTGGTGTTAAATATTACAAAGAATAAACCAATCGTACTGTTCCCAGTTTTAAAACCATGCAATCAAAACTACCCATCAAGTTTTAGGCATTGCTAGCTAATTTAAATGGCCGTTATTTCCATCATATTGGTAATTGAAGTAATTTTTTGTTAGATTGCTCTTCAAATAATTTAGGCTATTTTTATATACCATAGTTCAACTTTGTGTTTCAATTGGAGATAAGCTCATTTTTTTACTATTCTACAATTAATTATATATCAAATTTATTTCTCACAGATGTTCTGTAAAGTATAACCCTAACCCCGGCCAAACTAAACAACTTCCGCAACCCGCGACACAGTAAAACTCTTATATTGCCCCGTACCGCGAGCGCAGGTAAACCCAAAAAAAAAAATATTAAAACCCAAACAAATGGCAGGCTTAAAAAAATACTAATAAGATTGCGAACAGTGAGAGGAGGCAGCAAGTTTAAAAAGACGCAAAATGTATATGGCAACATTTAATAAATATATATATAAATATACTTTAAAATAATTTCATCACAAATCGGCGCCTCCATCATAAAATACATACCCTATTACTACTTATTAAATAAATAATATATAATAAAACTAAATAAAAATACTTTAACAATTCCCCCAAAAAGTATAATTTGATCATATACTTCGGAGCTCCGAAAAATTAAAGGTAATTACCAAAAAGGCATTAAAAATATATAAGAACATATTAATACGTTAACAAATATAGATACGCACCGGGTGTAGCACTGCTGAATGAAATCTAGCAAAAAATGTACACACATTAGCATCCAAATCAATATATCAAAAATTTAGCTAATTACAAATTATGGGTTAACAAACGCTTCTCAGTTAAGTCATTTTCTAACGGTTGACGCCTTTTTTCTTCCATGTCTGGCAGGGATTGGATGAACAGGCTGAACGTAAAATCCCAGTTTCAAAGTTATTGGTCCGTTAATTTAATTCCCAAAAATCCACAAATGTTAGTTTCGCACCAGGGGTCAAAGGGGTCAACGGGGCGGTGGCATTGCTGGCACTTACTTGCTTTTTTGACGTCGTGATGTCCGGTCACCAAATACACTCGTTTGCTCACGAGTTTTTTTAATGGCAAACCCTTGCCATAACACGTTACATTAGCTGCAGGTGATTGTACGGCTATGACGAATCCTTCGCCATACCGTCTTGGAGTCTTGGCGCACATAATTCATCCTTGGAAAATCCTCGCGACATTCACACACGCCTCACCAACCCCTCGCTTTTCATCGTACCAATGCGTTCTAAATTATATATATATATATATATATGAACCCCGTTCATATTCAAAAAGGAACACTCGTATTCCGATGTTCGACCGGCAAGTCACTTCCACGTGGAACCATCACCATGGCCAACCCGCGTTTAACTTACGTCCGCGCCCGCCCGGGCCCACCAGGCGACTGATGCTCGCAGTCTCCCCTGACGTCCCACACTCATCTGTTCACCACGCGCGCCGCCTAGCGCAGCGATTACCAAAATATTCGGCATTGTCCTTGAACTTTCAAGACCAATTTAGTTACTTAAAATCTTATAATTAAAAGTAATAAGACTAAACAAGAATTACAATTTCCTTATTTAAAACAAAATATAACAAACTTAAATCCAAAATAACTCTTTATTACCAGGGCATCCGAAAAGGTTAGTAAAATAAGTTATCCAATTCTGCCAACCTAAACATTATTAAAGGTAGAGGCTGTAGCACACATGCTACAAATCACCCCGCTCAAAAAAAAACCCTACTGAAGAATTAAACAAATAAAAAAAAGGTTTTCAACACCATTTTCGTATTAGCGGTAATCGTCCTAGTACCCACCAGCCTAACATTAAAAGGTAACAAATAAAGAACATATAACAGAGCAAGCAAGAACAATACTTTGGATAAAAACGAGAGAAATTACACAAACCACATAACAAAGGAACAAAGTATTGACAGGATAGAACCAACAATTAACAAATGTACAAAGACGTTAACCGATAAAACCAACAGTATTTTAAAATAAAATAAAATAAAATACCATAACAAAAAAAACTGCATTCCACCCCTAACATACCCTAGCTCGTTATCCTCCGGGAGTAATATATTTTTTTAACTGCGAAACATGTGCCTTCTTTACTTTATACACATTCTTAACATCCCGTAGCGAAACCGTGACTGGACCCAGAAATCTAGTTATTACAAAAGGCCCCGCAAAGGCTTACTGAAGTTTCCCAGAAATAAATTCCTTTTCGTTACTAAGGATGTATTGTCTGCATAAAACCTTATCTCCTACCTTATAAGGATTGGGAATACAATCTTTGTTATACTGCAAGCAGAGCTTTTTCCTTTATTTATCCAAATTTCTAGCAACTTCATTCCACATATTTTCCAGTCGTCTAGGACTATACACCTCTAAACATTATTGATTGAGATCCCAAACATTTAATAGAGGATGACAGAGTTCTCGACCTAGAAAAACTTCTGCAGGAGTAAATCATGTTCCGCTTGTTTTTTGCTGTTAAACGCCAAGTTCTAATAAGGCACTGAATCATCCCAGTGGCGGGGATATTTTTGGTGAAAAATGCTTAAGGCCACTTTAATATTCTTGTTTACCCTCTCAACTAAATTGGGTTTGGTATAATAAGGGCTCGTAGTAATATGTTTCACCCCCCATCGGAAACACATCTGTTGGAACAAGGTACTCAAAATAAGTGGCATTATCGGAAACCAGGAACTCAGGCCCCCCATACAAACTCCAAACTTTATCCACCAATGCCCGTACCACCTGTACACTCTTCATGTCCCGCAAAACCATTATTATACAAAACTTACTAAACCCGTCTACTAGTACCAACAAGCAGTTATTCCCCCGCGCGGTGCGAGGTAAGGGCCCAAAAACATCAATGAATGTTTTTTCCCACAGTCTCTCGATCTTCTCCACCGAGTATTTCCCGACCTTACTATTTCGGGGTTGTTTACACACTTGACACAAATGACATTGCATTACATATTCATCCACATCCTTTTTTAGGGTGGGCCAATAAAACTTCCCCTTTAATCTATCCTCTGTTTTCTCACTTCCACCATGGGCTCCTACACATGAATCATGAAAATATCTTAAAAGAACACTCGTCAAACCCTCAGGGACATATACCTTTTTAACACCATCTTTCACCCAATATAAAATTCCTTTAAAAACCTGGAAATTTTCATACCCCTTTTCCCCTACCTTATTACGAATATTTCTGACGTCACTATCCCTCTCCTGCCATTCCTCTATACCTATAGAACTTTCAGGGAAATCTCCTAAAACATTTAAATATTCTTTAACTTCCACCCCGTCCTCCTCTACACTTTCACACTCCTCTGATTGGTCTCCACTTTCTACAAAATGCTCTTCGGGATTATACATACGTGACAAGGCATCGGCCACTTTATTTTCCTGCCTTTGATGTGACAAATTTTATATCTAAAACGACTTAATCTCATCACCCACCATCCAATCTTCCCAAGTTGCTTAGGATGAGTAAAAAGCCAAGTTAGGGCCTGGTTGTCCATGTGGAGCTCGAATTCATCATGCTCTAAATAACACTCAAATCTTTCTAAGGCATAGACGCAGGCGAGGGCTTCTTTCTCATATACACTATAACCTTTTTCGTGTTTCTTGAGTGTCCTGCTAGCAAACATAACCGGTTGTAAACCCCTTTCTCCTTCTTGCAATAAAAGCGCCCTTAGGGCTAAACTAGACGCATCCACTTGCACAATAATTTTTTTTTTAAATTTGGAAGTGCCAAAACCGGTGGGCTTGAAATGGCACGCTTTAACTCCTGGAAAGCTTTATTCTGTGCTTCATCCCAAACAAAAGTTACTCCCTTCTTCTTCAATTATTCATTTAAAGGGGCACACAATGTGGCCTAATCGGGTATGAATCTACTAAAAAAAACCAACATCCCCAAAAAGCGCATAACCCCTTTCAGATTTTTAGGTGGGCCTTAGTTAACTATCGGAGCTATTTTCGCAGGATCCATCTCTAAGCGTCCTTTCCCCACTATAAACCCTAAAAAATTGATTTGCCTTTTTACCTAGCACACTTTCTCCGGGTTTACTGTAAACCCTGCTTTTCGTAGTTTCTCCAGAACTTTCCGTAAATGCTGAAAGTGTTCCTCCAGGGAATCGGAAAACACACAGATGTCGTCTTAAAAGCTAAGTAGGAACTTATATTGATACTCCTGTAAAACTTGCTCTAAAATCCTGGATAAACATTGCGCCCCAAAGTTCACACCAAAGGGCACTCTTCTCCACTCATACTGACCCCAAGGAGTCACAAAACTAGTATACGGCTGGCTTTCGGGGTCAAGCACACATTGAAGAAAGGCAGTGTTCAGATCCAAAACCATGAAATATTTGGCCTTGCCTAAATATTGGAATAACACCTCAATCTTTGGTAAAGGGAAAGGATCTAGTCTAATTTTTTTGTTCAAAAGGCGATAGTCTAGAACCAAACGGTATTCCCCGGCCTTTTTTTTCTTTACCAAAAAGGCTGGTGAGTCATAAACCGATTTTGAAGCACAAATAATTCCTTTCTTCAATAAAACTTGTATTATCTGCCTAAAAGCTTGCATCTTAGGTGGGGGGCACTGGTAAGGTACACACTTCACCACTTCGTTATCCGTTGGGTTAATACAGTAGGGATCTATTTCACACTTCTCTACTTTATCTGTGATCACATCCCCAAACTCCTCAATAAATTCCTGAATTCGATCTACCACTTCTTGATCTAACCTTTCCTGAGCCCCCTGAATTCCGCCACAGACTACCCTGGCCTTATTCTTATGCTTGGTTAACCTCACACTGATCTTTGGCTCAAAGGAGAAACTCAACTTTTTCTTATTACAATCTATAACCGCTCGAGTATCCAGCAAAACATCCATGCCTAAAATCACATCTTGAATAAGATCAGGTATTACCCAAAACTCACGATACCACGAAAAATGTACAATTTTAATGTGTAAATAAGCCGTTAATTTAGAGATTTTATTTTTTCCGTCCGCGAGCTGAAATTCCACACCACTCGTCACAGCAAATTTTTTCTTTAATTTCCCATCCTTTTTTAATAGCTCATTCAAAAATTCCTCACTTACAAAACTTCGGGTAGCCCCAGTATCAATCAGAGCGACCACCTTTTCCTCATACATTTTAAGGTCCACCTGCAAATTATTATCCTTCCGCATCACGGCTAGGAAACGCTTATTCCCAAAACGTAATTTATTTAGTCGCCCCTTTTTTCCTACAAAAACGAGCCCCATGCGATTTCTTTCCACAATAAAAACGCCCTTTTTTTGAACTTAGTGGGCAGTCGCGATGAAAATGTCCCTGTTCGTGACAACTAGAACAATGGTAACGCCCTTTCTTAAACCCCAACACCTTGTCACCCACAACTTTCCTATTTTCTCCACTACGTGAGATCGGTAAATTTGTCCTTTTTCTATCCCCCTCACCGGGCCTAACTATGCCCTTTTGAGTACATTCTACTCTATAATGCCCTTGCTCGCCACACGAATAACATTTCCCTTTCCTTTTCCCACGGGTAATTATTCTCTCAACTACCCTCTCGCCGACAACTGGGCCTATCCCGCGTTTATTTTTTTGGTACTCCTGCCGCGCATACATCACATTTTATACTTCCACCGAACACTTATTTAGCCCATTAAGATCCCTCGGTATTTCCACAAATGAACATTCTCGCCTAAAATCAGGATTCATATTTTCTTGAATTATATCTACAATGGCCTGCTGCGGTAAACGTAAACCAAATACTTTCAAGTTTAACAAAATATCATATACATAATCACACATTCTCTCCCCCTTTCTTTGAAACTTAAACAATTTGTCCTGCACAAGTTGTAACTTAACAACGCTGCGGACACACGGCCTCCCATAAACCCTCATTTACTTCACACCAGCTAAGGTTTTTTTACCAATCCGTCAATAACCACGGCGCGAGCTACTCCCGAACATTTAAGTGCGACACACTTCAAAATATTATTATCGCTGGCCCATTCTTTAATTTCCCGCAATTTTTCCACCTCACAAATCCGGATTAAGTCCTCAGGATTTCTATATCATAAGTAAGGGATATTCTTTATCGCCTCGAAAAAAAATTTCTAATTCAAGTAACGATCGCTTTCAGTAACCTCTTCCTCTGAAATATTGCCGACGTTTCAATACAACACGTATTCCATAAATGTCACCTGGAGTAATTCTATGTCCTCCTGTCTTTCTACTATTATCCCGGCCTTTTCCAGGTTGTTTATTAGGTCCGGGCGCTCCAAATTAAAAATCTAACTCACATTAACAACCATACTGGCCAGTATTATTCCAAGCACAATAACCCCTATAAAAAATAACATGACCCCTGTTGCTCTCCAATCACTGCTCCAAGCAGAGTGGCGCACTTTGTAAAGTTTGGCTCTAACCCCGGCCAAACTAAACAACTTCCGCAACCCGCGACACAGTACAACTCCTATATTGCCCCGTACCGCAAGCGCAGGTAAACTCAAAAAAAAAAATATTGAAACCCAAACAAATGGCAGGCTTAAAAAAATACTAATAAGATTTCGAACAGTGAGAGGAGGCAGCAAGTTTAAAAAGACGCAAAATGTATATGGCAACATTTAATAAATATATATAAATATACTTTAAAATCGTTTCATCACAAATCGGCGCCTCCATCATAAAATACAGACCCTTATACTACTTATTAAAAAAATGATATAAAATAAAACTAAATAAAAATACTTTAACAATTCCCCCAAAAGGATAACTTGATCATATACTTTGGAGCTCCGAAAAATTAAAGGTAATTACCAAAAAAGCATTAAAAATATATAAGAACATATTAATACAATAACAAATATAGATACGCACCGGGCGTAGCACTGCTGTAAATACCAATTAACAGAATGAAATCTAGCAAAAAATTTACACACATTAGCATCCAAATCAATATATCAAAAATTTAGCTAATTACAAATTATGGGTTAATAAACGCTTCTCAGTTAAGTCATTTTCTAACGGTCGACACCTTTTTTCTTCCATGTCTGGCAGGGATTGGATGAACAGGCTGAACGTAAAATCCCAGTTTCAAAGTTATTGGTTCGTTAATTTAATTCCCAAAAATCCACAAATTATAGTTTCGCACCAGGGGTCAAAGGGGTCAACGGGGCGGTGGCATTGCTGGCACTTACTTGCTTTTTTGACGTCGCGTCGTGATGTCCGGTCACCAAATACACTCGTTTTCTCACGAGTTTTTTTAATGGCAAACCCTTGCCATAACACGTTACCTTAGCTGCGGGTGATTGTACGGCTATGACGAATCCTTCGCCATGCCGTCTTGGAGTCTTGGCGCACATAATTCATCCTTGGAAAATCCTCGCGACATTCACACACGCCTCACCAACCCCTCGCTTTTCATCGTACCAATGCATTCTAAATTATATATATATATATATATATATATATATATATATATATGAACCCCGTTCATATTCAAAAAGGAACACTCGTATTCCGATGTTTGACCGGCAAGTCACTTCGACGTGGAACCATCACCATGGCCAACCCGCGTTTAACTCACGTCCGCGCCTGCCCGGGCCCACTAGGCGACTGACACTCGCAGTCTCCCCTACCGTCACACATTCAGCTGTTCACCACGCGCGCCGCCTAGCGCAGCGATTACCAAAATATTTGGTATTGTCCTTGAACTTTCCAGACCAATTAAATAACTTAAAATCTTAAAATTAAAAGTAATAAGACTAAGCAAGAATTACAATTTTCTTTTTTAAAACAAAATATAACAAACTTAAATCCAAAAACACTCCTATTACCAGGGCATCCGAAAAGGTTAATTAAATAAGTTAACCAATTCTGCCAACCTAAACATTATCAAAGGTAGAGGCTGTAGCACACATGCTACAAAGCTTTGTTAAATGTACGTACTGTGTGGAAATGCTATAGTTAATAAAAAAAAGTTTATAAAAATGTATTATTTAAAGTAACTAATAGAAAACACTTCTGGTAAAGATGGTTAGGTATTCATCTCCATCTAGCGGGCAAAGTGAGAACTATGTAGGGACTGCATGAAAGACCGTATGAAAACCTTCGCCACAAAATAGCAACCGAATGTTACAATTCAAGATCCACACAACTTAGAAACGTCATAACGTAGACAATCACAACTTAGAACTATCATAACTTATAAATACACAACTTAGAACTGTCATAACTTAGAAACACGAAACACAGAACCACACAACTTAGAAACGTCGTAACGTAGAAAGTCATGACTTTGAACTATCATAACTTAGAAAAACACAACTTAGAACTGTCATAACTTAGAAACACACAACGCAGAACCACACATCTTAGAAACGTCATAATGTAGAAAGTCACAACTTAGAACTATTACAACTTAGAAACACACAACTTATAACTGTCATAACTTAGAAACACGTAACTTAGAAACACGCAACACAGAACCACACAACTTAGAAACGTCGTAACTTAGAAAGTCACAACTTAGAACTATCACAAGTTAGAAACACACAACTTAGAACGATCATAACTTAGAAACACGTAACTTATAAACACGCAATGCAGAACCACACAATTTAGAAATGTCGTAATGTAGAAAGTCATAACTTAGAAAATTCTAAGTTATGAGTTTCTAAGTTGTGTGTTTCTAGGTTATGACAGCACCCCGGCCAGCAACAGAGCGAAGTCCACGCGGCGCGCAGATTCCGGGAATCGCACGGCCCAGCGAGCAGGCCAGCCAACCGGGCAAAAATACAGCACAGACAGTGGCTTCCACGTCTTACGTGGCAGCTACCTCAGGCGTAAGCGCACCGCGGCGCTCTGCGGCAGAAATAGTGCAGGCTCGCGTCTAAAAAAGCCAACACAGAGTAGCAACTGCTCCAGAAGCAAAAGCAATGAACAACATTTCTAGTCTCGCGGAACTAACAGAGATTCTGCGCATGTGCGACTATTGGAATCTAGTGAAGGCCCTCGAACCGTACTACACGCGCATCCGCTCCACCGAGAGCATCAAACAACGCCAGACCATTTTATTGGAAGCACTCGCGACACTGCTCCAGTAAATGACAGTAAATATGGGGAAAACACTACAACTCCTAAACTTTAATGCATGTGGTCTCCGCCTTCGGTCTTACGAGTTGGAACAGTGCCTTGTAATATATGGGATTGATGTGGCATTCATTACCGAGACTCACCTATCACCGCACCATCGATTTAATATTTGTGGTTACACCACTTACCGCACTGACCGCGCCACTCGTGGGGGCGGCACAGCCATATTAATTAAACACGGGATTCATCACCATCCGATAGAAATAACTGGCTTAGAGCATCTAGAGGCCACCAGCATAAATATTCGTAATAAAAATGCGCATGTCTGCATGTCGGCAGTTTATAAACCCCCAGATAAGCCACTACTTTCTAGGGATTTAAATAAATTAATTAATCCACAGCAACACTTTTTCATCGCAGGCGATTTAAACAGCAAAAACGAAGACTGGGGATGCAAAAATACTAACCCAGCAGGCAGGAAATTATTAGATCATTCGGTAGCAAATAATTACGAAATATTTGCTCCAGGCTCGCCAACTTGCTACCCAACGAATGTAGGCATGCCTGACATATTATATATAGCAGTTACAAACATACCAGGCACGCAGGTTACTTCAGAAAAATTAGATGAGCTTGACTCAGATCATTTTCCGGTACTAATTCAATTAACTTTCAATGCTCAATTTTGCGCAGCGATATTCAGCCGAACATTTGGTATTACCGACTGGGACAAATTTCGCGAAGACCTTGAATTAACTTTTTCAGAAACTCCAGAGGTAGCTAGCTACAGCTGATGAGCTCGACACTCACGTACAACATTTCACCGACACAGTTACAGACGTGCGCAAAAAACACACGAAATTCTTAAATAAAAGAGAATTAAAAATAATAAATTACCCCAATGTAGACATGATAATCGTTTTAAAATGTCAAGCGCGAAACACTTACCAACGAACGAGAACACCGCAAGCTAGGACAGAATACAATCGCCTTAAAGCACAAGTCTCGCGAAAACTTAAGGATTTAAAAATAGAAAAATACGTAAACCTAATAACATAGTGCGCAACTCAACCTCGACAATTGTGGCGGCTCACACGCAATTTACGAGGGAAAAATAAATCTATTTCTACACCAGCCATTGCCACAAATGCTGGGCATCAAATATGACGCGATAGATAAAGCCAATGCCATAGCCGACATTTATGAAAAACAATTTTCGCCAAACGAGGACATTAATGATCCTCAGTTTACTAGGACTACGACAGTAGCTGTTAATAACTATTTACAAATCGTTACACAAGCCGAGCCGGAACTCGTAACAATTAAAGAGCTATTAGAAGCAATTCACTCGCGACCAAAAAATAAAGCAGGCGGACCTGACGGAATAAATTTTGACACATGAAAAAATTACCTTTTCAGGCTATTCAATATTTTCTTAAAATAGTAAATGCTTATTATATTCTTAAATCCTACCCATCGTCATGGAAACTCGCTAAAGTTATAACCATTCCTAAACCGGGTAAAAATGCGTCCCTACCACAAAACAGGCGACCTATTAGCCTTCTAAATAGCATGAGCAAAATTTTCGAATTTTTTTTATTCAAACGACTTCAACACCATTTGGACGAACACAAAGTCATTCCAGATAACCAATTTGGTTTTAGAAGTGGCCACTCTACCTCTCACCCCTTAGTTAAGCTCATTGAAGAGGCCACTGACGGTTTTAATTCAAGAGCGAAATTTACTGTCGCAACTATGCTCGATGCGGAAAAAGCTTTCGACAAAGTTTGGATGCCTGGCTTAATTCAAAAATTAATTACATTTAACTTTCCAGATACATATATTCATCTGGTGGCCCACTATTTATGGCGTCGCAAATTTTTTGTATCAATAGAAGGAGCGAATTCATCCACTCGGGAGTTGACAGCAGGAGTGCCGCAGGGATCTCCCCTCTCGCCCTTTTTCTATAATGTTTATACAGCTGACATCTCGCGGGAACATGCCCATGTACAATTATATGCAGACGATACAGCAATAATGTATCAATCCCCGAACCTTAAGTTCGCTTTAACCAAAGTTCAGAGGCAGCTTACCTCACTCGAACAATGGTACACTCGCTGGCGCATTAAAATAAATGGAGCCAAGTCCAGTACTTTAATTTTTACTAAAAAATACACCGCTCCCGATCGCAAATTAAAATGTTTTAATCTAGCAATCCCATTTGTTAAATCGGCTAGATATTTAGGATTAACTTTTGACACCAGGCTCACCTGGAAATTTCACACCACAAAGGTGACACAGTTTGCGCGAGGCACTCTGCGCAGCCTATATTCAATGTTTAAGGCCCCCAAGGCCAATTCCCTAGAAGGAAAAAATTACAAATATATTTACAAATGGTTCGCCCTCAATTATTATATGCTTGCGAAATCCGGGGCTATGCAGCAATAAGCCATATCGATAAACTCCAGGTAACCCAAAATAAATTTCTTAGAGCCATTGCAGATTGCGGCTGGTACACCAGCACACTAGCAGTTCACCAACTACTCCGAGTAGAATATGTAGAGGAATATATTAAACGGCAAAACAGGCCTTTTTATGGCCAGCTCCCTGAACATGTCAATGCTTTTATGAATTCACTTCCGGATTATGACCCATCTGCACAGCGACAGTTAAAAAAAATTGGTTGTCTGTAAAGTCGGTTTACGGACGATAGTTTAACGTGAAAACGTCATTACAAAACATTGATGAAATGATTGATCCAGAAGAAAATAAAATATCATATTCGGCCTGAGACTGAGCCGTAATAGGTTTTTGCAACCAAACCATTTAGGCATTAAAAATATTATATTCTTTGAGGAAGAATTTTTTTTTAATTTTTCTATCTTTTGTATGGTAAAATCTACCTCTGCATACTTTTATGAATAAAATTGAATAATTTTTATTGAATTATCACTATTTTGTATGGATACAAAGAGGTGAAATGAAATGTACAATTTAATTAATAAATTTACTTTTATTTGCATTCATTATTCAAATATATTTATTACTTTTGAAATGTTACGTGCGCCGTATTTATTTTGACAAGTACAAAAAAATTTCGCACCTGCCGGGATTCGTACCGACAACCTTACAATTAGAAGATAGCGCCGCATATCGCTCACCCACGAGGCCATATTCGATAATAAATAGTTTCAGATGTTATATATACATTTATAAAAATTTTGTTCACGGTAGGTGAATAATATTATTTCGTTTTTATAACTCGATTTTATAACAAATACGCATCCCAAACTTATTTATAATGTGTTACAATATTTTTTAAAACATTGTGCAAAAGATCCCGGTTGTAATTTAAATTATTATGTGTAACTGTAAAACACCATTGTTGGTTCAAAACGTATTTGAATATTCAACATTACTTTTAAATAACTGTACCGATTGTGCTGAAAATCGGTGGACAATCGTTAAATTACATAATATTAATAATTCAAACAACGAAAATATGATTGAAAAGTCAAATCGATGGTCGTTCCAATCGAGTGGAAGAGAGATGCCACGCATGCGTACAATGAGCAAATAGGACACATCCGTAGTGGGACATCCGTAGTGGGACACTTTTTCATGCGTGCAGCCGGCGTTCATCGATTTATTAGACGTTGTCACGTCAAAAACCGCGACTTGCCTAAGCCAGGTTAAACTAGAATCCACACATCCCATGTACGCAGGGCAACTAAGCGAGAATATCAGACGTTTTTTGGCCCCGATGTGCCTGTCTACGTCCTGCGGTGCAAATAAGCAACATTGGACTAGCCAATGACTGACATGCCCAGGACTCTTAAAAAGTACGTCAACACTTCATTTGGCCCAGCGGGGCTCTAATTATACATCAGCGACAACTCGACCACAGACCCAAATACCTTTAATTACCAAATCTTTCCTTCCCCCACCTCCTCCACTAGTCCTTGCTAGTTGTTTTCCCCAACCATAATTAATTAATTAATTCATGTAACTTTTCATTTTATCTTGCTAATTCAAAATGGTCCGAAGCACGCAGGTGCAGTATCAGCTCCCGGGAGTTCTCTCCCTGTTGTGTTACGGCTGACTCCCTATGTCTGAAGGGCGCGACCCGCCTGAAAGGCTTCACCCCCAGTGCCGGCCGCGTTTCGGAAGGCATGGGATTTTGAATTGAAAACCTAAATTTAAATTCTAGTAACTCTAATCAACCTGCGTTCTCTCCTACATCGGAAAACTTACACGATGATATGCCTCCGAGTGCGACTGGCCGGGTCTAGGCTTGGTGTGCCTGAATACTGGCACACCCTGTTGTAAGCCTGACTGTCGCGAGCGGCCTTGGAGCTTTACACTACACGCACAACGAGTTTAACTAGGCCATCTTGACACAGAAAATACTACAAACTTCTAAATACAGACATCACCACACTCACATGCATCAGTTAGCCACCTGACTGAGGGAAAAGGGTGACCTCCCCCCGCCTGACATCTACACTATTAAAAATAGAGCCAAGCAACATGCGACAGCTACTTTTCTACTTCTGGACCGTGAGCCACCTTTAATCTTAAAATCGCACACTTCGCGCCCCACCGTCGTTTCCAATGATTCGAACAAAGTGACGGGGTCGCAATATTTATATTGGCAACCACATAGCGAGTTATGGGAACATAATAGTTCCTGGTATCGCTGTCACACGCTCCCGGCCGAGCATATGAGGAAACGGCGACTGAGCCCTCAGTTCACCTCTGGCTGCGGTGCAGTACTGACCTGCTCCCTTTAGTTAGTTTCGCGAGATTTAGTTACTGTTCCAATGTCGACCTGGATGGATGATCTATCATCAACATCAGGAACCCTGATGACAGAGATTTTGATGAAGTCGGAGATCCCGATACCAGCTGCAGAGGAGACCACGACAGCGGAGAGCTCAATGGCTGCGGTGTCGCCAGCTGCGGAGATCCCGATACCGACTGCAGAGGAGACTTCGATAAATGCTGTTCCATCATCAGTTGAAGTTTCGCCAGCAACATTGAATACTCCAACGAATGAGGAACTTTCATCACGTCAGTGCAAATACTGTGATGCATCATTTACTAGCACTTCAAGTACGCGCAGACATGATCAAAGCAGGTGTCAAAAAAATTTACTGAAAAGCACAGAGTTTTAATGTAACATGTGTTATAAACAATTTGGACGACATGATAACTTGAAAAGACATCTTATAACCTGCAGTAGGTATCCGACAATCTCTCGAAAGTCATATAAGTGCGACAAATGTGATAAGTTTTTTTTTCCGCAATGTAGCAGTCTGGATAGTCACAAAATTATGTGCATAGGAAAAGAAACAAGTGCTAGTATGCTTCCATACAATCAGACATCCTCATTTATTGCTTTACCTGAGAGAATAGTAAAAAAAAAGAGCAGTAGTCAATTGCCAAAACTTGAAGGATCATTTTTGTTTTAAATTGAGTATTTTGGCAAGATTTGACGAGGAAAGTCATCAAAACCATGTTGATAAGAGGTATTATGCTTTGGAGAATAAGTTCAACTTTGATGGTCTGTACTATCTGCCACCATTAAATCAGATATATATTTTTGAGAAGAATAACCCTGAAGTTTCAGTTAATGTGTATGCGCTAAATGAGGATAATAAGGTTTGTCCGATTCGGATAACCAAATAGGAAAGAAAAAATCATTTCGATTTATTGCTTGTGACAAATGAAATCCGTGCTGCACACTACTGCTACATCAAACACTTCTCCCGACTTGTGAGACCTCAGGTTACAAAACATGGACGTAAGATTTATGAGTGTAAGATGTGCTTTAAGTATTTCGCTAATCAACCTCGAAAATCAGGACTAAAATCTATACAGTGTCTTGAACGGCACAAAATTAAATGTGAAAATAAATCTTGAACATAATTTGTTTAGGTTAACCAAGACATTAGAAATTTGACTGTGTTTTTTTTTTTGTACTTGTAGTAGTGTAGAATTTATGTATTAATTTATTTTTGTTTTTTAAAAGAACTTGCGGTTGTTTTATTTTCTCAAACCTGTATTCTTTACCTGAAATTACTTAATTTTGAGTATTGTCCATGTATCGATTTTAAAGGTAGATTAATGATATTTTTTTATGAATTTAATAATTTTTTTATAAATTTATGGGTCAATAAATAGAAATTTCCAAGAAGGTGGACTTAATGTCTTACTGGAGGCTGGTAGTATAGTATTTTAAGCCTCTTTAAGAATTTTGAACATGATTTATTGAAATTATTATTTTTTACATAAAATTACAATTTTCTGCATCATCAAGGGATCGAACTAAGGACAGGAATCGATCGAATCAATTAGAATATTGATTAAAAATCTATTTAATGAATTTTGGAACTTTTCCCGAATCTAGAGCATTAAAATTACGGATTTTCAAGATGGCGGACTTGATGTCATACTACCTGATGATATATATGCTATAAAAAAAGTGGTGGGGGACAGTCTGCTAGCAGCCACTGTGAGGATTTTTTTTGCCCTCACCGGGTTCGACCGAGGACTCCGAGCTCCATGTCGTAAAAGTAAGTTTTTAAAAATATTTTTAATAAAATTTTGTTAATTCAATTTTTATATAAATTTTAAACTTTTTTCATTAAAATCGTATAATAAATAAAGATTTTCATGATAGTGGCCGTAATGGAAATTGTAATTGTGACTTCATAATCGTAGATGACTTCAGAGGCTTATCGGAGGCTGTAGAAATGGGTGCATAAGCCTTTTTTAGGAATTTGTGTTCTTTCTAAGGCAAAAGACCTTTGAGGTTTTTCGAAATCCTAATTTTTTAATTTTTGAGGAAGAAAACGAGAAATATTTCCCCAAAACGATAATTTTTTAGTCATTTTGAGGAATTTTCAGTCCAAGATGGCCGCCGTGACGTCTCAATCCAAGATGGTGGTCGGCTTCACTAGCTTCACAGCCTGAAGCCTGTGCCCGCAGCCCCATTTACATACTACTTTTATTTATTGTATTCTGATTTCTAACAAATCCTGCGTTCTCGCTACTGTGAGTCTGTTCATTCTTTCTGTGTGTACTGAATGTTCATTCCGTTTCCTGGGTGTACTTTGTGTTCATTCCGTTTCCTGTGTGTACTGTAAGTTCATTCCGTTTCCTGTGTGTAGTGTGTACAGTTTGTTCATTCAATTTCCTGTGTGTACTGTGTGTACTGTATGTTTAGTGTGTTCTTTTATTTTAATGAATGTGTGACGTTTCTTTAAAAGTGCGTAATCAAATCTGTAGTAGCTGTGGATATTTACTAGTAAAAAACCTCTTTGTCTTGATAATTTTTTTTTCATGGATTCTTGGTACTCTTGTAAGCGTAAAAATTGTTATGTTGGTCTAATTGATTATAATTAGCTGACGACGTAGAAGGTCAATTTGATCAGAAATGTCTGGTCTACATGTCTGACATTGTTCATGACCCGGTATTGCGTTCCGAACACGCTATATATGGCTTTGTACTTAAATGTTTTAGAAGTATTCTAAGTATTGAAAAACCAGACCAGTAGTATAGGAATGACGGAGCTGGGACAGGATTCAGGTTGTAGTGCCTGTGGTGCCGACCGCCATCTTGGATTGTGACGTCACGGCGGCCATTTTGGATGACCTTGACCTTGACCTTTGACCTTGACCTTGACCCCGGCGGCCATTTTGGATCCGCCATATTGGATCCGCCATTTTGGATCCGCCATCTTGGATCCGCCATTTTGGATCCGCCATCTTAGATGCAGCGTAACGGGACACGCCGTAACGGGACACGCCGTAACGGGACACGGCGTAACGGGACAAGTAGGTCAAGGTCGACATCTTTAAAATCCGCCATCTTTAAATCGAGCGCCCCACTCATTATGAAGAAATTTTCGTCTCTGTTGCCATATTGATATTTTCTGTTCCACTGGAGGCCGCCATCTTGGATACCGTTGACTTTGTTTCTGTTGTTTGTTCCTAGATAGCGCCAGCGGCGCACTTGATTTTTTTTTTCTGTTCCACTGGAGGCCGACATCTTGGATACCGTCGACTTTGTTTATGTTGTTTGTTCCTAGATAGCGCCAGCGTCGCTCTGTCTCAACACATAAGGTCGATGTTCCATTACCTACCAGAGCTAGTATGGTCCTTATCGACATATCAAATTTATTTTTTTATGCAAAATACATTGGAAGCGCTGTGATTCGAACCAGCGCAGCTCTGATCTCTAGGTTGGAAAACATATGCCTTTAACCGCTCGGCTATCGAGACATTTACCAGACTGAGAATAAAATAAGGTATATAAAAAAATAACATGCATATCGAGACTTGATTTTTTTTTTTAAATTTTAAGTAATAATAGCACTACATGTTCGAGACAGATCCGCCATCTTGTAATAAGTCGTAACTGTTGCAATTATCGTTACGCCCGCAATCATTAAAATCCGCAATTTTTATGTTAGAAAATTGGGTAAAATTTTAAAAATCATTAAAAAAAATTATTTAATCGAATAAATAATAAAAATTTAAAAACCACTGTTGCAGTTATCGTTACGGCCGCCATCTTGGATTATATAAATTTTGCATATTTCGTTACACCCGCCATCTTGGTTGAGTACTATGTCATCGTTACACTTTATGTTGCGGCCGTCATATTGGATCCTATTAATGTTGCAATTACCGTTATGGTCGACATTTTGAAATTTAGTCATCATCTTGGAAATACATAATTTTTATGTTAGAAAATCGGGAAAAATCCCAATATTCGTCAAAAAATTAACTTATTAGAATTCTGATTGATTATATCGATTCCCGTCCTTGGTTCGAAACCGTTAAGAGCATACAACCGATCCTTCCTACACGGAAGCTACCTAGACTGATCTACCACCACCAGTACCAAGGTATACATCGTCAGCTGGTATGACATCATGTCCGCCATCTTGTCTTAGTCCGCTGGAGACCGTCATCTTGTTTTCATCTGCTAGAGTGTGCCGATACCATGTAGTATAATTTTATGTTCACCATACCTTTAACCTCGACTGTAGGCATTGATCTTTGTCATTGACCTTGTACTTTGACCTTAACCTTGACCTTGAACTTTGACCTTGAACTTTTGATCTTGACCTTGAAATTTGACCTTGACCTTGACATTCGACCTTTACATTCGACCTTGACCTTGAACTTTGACCTTGACCTTGAACTTTGACCTTGACCTTGAAATTTGACCTTGACCTTGACATTCGACCCTAACCTTGTAAATTATCCTTGACCTTGATCTTTGACTTTGAACTTGACGACCATCATGGATCCGACAGTTTATGTTTAGTACATGCTACCAGGAGTACCTACCACCTGCTAGTAGTCATTGCCATCATCTCTTTTTTGTCTGATGGAGGACACAATCTTGTGTGTACTTGTCTTACCATTCTAACCCGCTGCAGTGCAGTAATCATTTATTATTACCGAGGTGCCCCCGACATCTTGAAATTCGGTCGCCATTTTGAAATCATGTAATTATTTAGCTAGAAAAGCGGGAAAAAATTCCAATAGTCACCGAAAAAATAAATTATTAATTTACAAATTGATTAGATCAGTTCCTGTCCACGGTTCGATTCTTGAACAGTGACAGTTGTAACTAAATATTAAATAAATTTTAGATTCTGTTTTCCATTACCTTTCGCGGAGTTTATTAATCATTCTCTCTACGAAAAGCAGCTCAAGACAATATACCTGACGAACGAATTAAATACAGCGTCGCAATGCTTTACATGAAAGTCTAGTTTTTTTATATTTAGATTATCCTTTAAAATGTTCATGTACAAAGTCATCCATACATATAGCCCAAGTGTCTCAGGACCATGAGATCGAGTCATGAACAGTAAGTCATATAGTCCATGAACACAGTACACACAGGAAAACGGAATGTACACACAGTAGACACAGTACACACAGGAAAACGGAATTTACACACAGTACACACAGGACAATGGAATGTACACACAGGAAAACGTAATGTACACACAGGAAAACGGAATTTACACACATGAAAACGAAAAGTACACACAGGAAAACGAAATGTACACACAGGAAACGGAACGTACACACAGTACACACAGGAAACGTGACGTACACACAGGAAAACGGAACGTACACACAGTACACACAGGAAAACGGAACGTACACACAGTACACACAGGAAACGGGATGTACACACAGGAAAACGAAATGTACACACAGGAAAACGAAATGTACAAACAGGAAAACGAAATGTACAAACAGGAAAACGAAATGTACAAACAGGAAAACGAAATGTACAAACAGGAAAACGAAATGTACACACAGGAAAACGAAATGTACACACAGGAAAACGAAATGTACAAACAGGAAAACGAAATGTACAAACAGGAAAACGAAATGTACAAACAGGAAAACGAAATGTACAAACAGGAAAACGAAATGTACACACAGGAAAACGGAATGTACACACAGGAAATCGGAACGTACACACAGTACACACAGGAAACTGAATGATCACACATACAGTAGCGGAAACACAGGCTTATTTGGAAATCAGGATACAAGAAATAAATCATACTTTTTTAAAATATAAATAATTCATTTTAATTTCCATTAGTACACACATGACAGTTAATCAAATGATTATTGTATGTAGCCAACGTTCCGAAGTTCTTTAAGTATGGTCGATACTTCCACGATATGCGAGTAGTTCCCTCTACGAACAGATGCCACCATCAGTCTAAGCCGGTCATCCAATATGTTTGGATCTTTCCATTATGTGGAATCAATCTCTTCTGCCACCATCTTCATTGCTTGTTTATTATAAATATTATGATCTCTGGTGTCTTCCGTTTTAACACCAACCTCAGGGTTACTTTCATCATCTAGCCAGCGATCATCACAAGCTTGATCAGATTTATTATAACACGACGTTTCCATCGCTTCGGTCTCAGGACACCAACACATTCTTCGATCTTGTCAGCTTTAGGTTCTGCATCACAGT
This sequence comes from Bacillus rossius redtenbacheri, assembly GCF_032445375.1. Lineage (NCBI taxonomy): Eukaryota > Metazoa > Arthropoda > Insecta > Phasmatodea > Bacillidae > Bacillus > Bacillus rossius. The sequence continues at coordinate 213,589,463 of NC_086330.1, read as the reverse complement.
CTATGTCTTTGTAAACAGCCTCAGAGTCACTGTAGCAATCACCGTAGAAGACAACGTCTTCACCCAGATTACTGCAAGAACTCGATATCGTTGATGTCGAAGGGTCTTCATCGCCTGTATGCTTCCTTTTCAGGAGTCCACAATTTATACAAAGTATGGAGGATCTGCTAAAGATAGACTTGAATGTATTCTCACTTTTCACGGTGTTGATACATTCATTAGTTTCAGTGTTCCCGATACCATCAACATCATTCAATATTTGTTTCTCGTCACGATCGGCGTGCTACGGCTTCCATCTTTTCTATATTAATAATATTATTTGTCTTGTAATCTCCGCGTCCGTGTCACTATCACAGATGTAAATCATCATCATAGCTGTCATCAATATTATCATGAGCTGCATCAATATCACTCATTTTATGATATCGTTTCCACATTTCAGTTGTCAGTGATTAACCACAATCTATGATCTTGTGAGCTCCATTCTCATTTTCTTTAAAAGCCTAAGTGTGCAGTTTTATTATTTAATCTGTCATCCCATCATCACAAACTCAATTAAATCATCTTAGTATATAGAAGAAAAAATCATCAAAGTTCCTTTCATTTAATCATAGGAACCGCATCATCCTTTCCACCTATAGTTTAGTTTCTTGAGCCCAAGAGTCTTTCATTATATACCATGCAGTGTTCTTCAAGAGATGTGGTGTACTAACAGTTCTACATACAAATCCATCCTATCAATAATTTGTTTACACATAAAAAAACCTTCACGCTATTTTTTTCGTGTTTTACTAAATTATCTCTTCGACTAAAATAATTACCACACATAGTAATTTCTACAAAGGACACTTTGTCCAAGACATTTTAACCATCATCTGTCTGAAAACAACCATGTCCCATCTATATCACAAAGTAAACGAGGGTTAGTGGAGATAAGTCAAACAAGTGCTAGTCTCTCATAGGGTAAGAACCATGTGTTCGATACCTATCTCAGTCAATGTAGCATCTATGTATTTTTCTTACCTCATGTAGAAAAATATCTTACAATGCATACGAATTTAAACTTATTCATGTACGACCAGGCAAAGAATTTAAATTCAAGCACGTCAACCGCAAAATAAAAATTCTCAAGGATAGAGACAGAGACTACACGATCGAGACACGCCTACCGTCACCCGCAAATGAACATTGACCCCTCGCGCGGGAGTTGCAAGCTAGCAGAATGCTGCGACAGTCATATGTTTGCTCGAGACATGCATACATCACGTCGCTAGCCTTCCAACCCATTTCACGTAAAACTCCAGTGAAATCGTAATCCGGCATACGTAAAGTACTTGCTGGAACCACTTCAAAGTATACATCACTGAACCAGAACAGAAAATTAGCTTACACATGTATAACTTGCTACCATCAAAAAAAAAATTTGTAGCACATATACGAGAGGAGTCGAACCCTACATACCATACTGTGAAAGTCGATACTCCGATAATTATAAGCGGCAAAATATTTTAAATCACGACCCCGGCCAGTATATATTATTTTTTTCATGTTTTAAAAATTCATGTTAGTAATCAGCAACGAAGGAGTGAGTAACTTGGACGAAGAACCGTTTACCAAGTACCCGGAATCTTACTGATACAACCCATCCAGTGCACCAGCTTACTCCGAAGTGTGCGCAATTGATTAACATTATTCAATTTTTTAATATCACGTCCGTAGTGTACACCAATATATGACAGGTTACGATTTAAGACCATAAATTTCCCACAAGTCTGTTAGTTTTATATCAGGGAGTAATAAATTATTTCTCAGAAAAAAAAAACCAAGTTCCTATCAGATTTTCTCTAATGTTACGGTATTACCTGTACCTGCACATTACCAAAACATCTCCCATAAAAAATCTTAAGAATGCAGATGGCATACTCTAACAAAAATAATTTTAACAAAAAAAATAGTCTTCAGCATTATTGATAAAAAAATAATACACACAAACAAGACAAAACGCGCATTACAAATTCGACCTAAATTTCGTGTCAAATTTAGTTTATTACATTAAGATAAACGATGTAGGTTAGGGAAAAAAATATAAAAAATTCTTTAATTCTATAATTTATTTAAAATTGTACATTTATACACAATAAAATCTGACATGGTATATATATCGTATACATTTCTCAGTTCATGCGACATTCATTTTTATTAAAATAAATTATTATAGTTCGTTTTTAGAGTGACAAAATAAAAATAATTCATACAGATCTCGATACATCAGTTCAGGAGTGTAACACATTATAGGGCCAGAAATGATGCTAGAAACCCGTCTTTACAAAATTTATAATGTTTTTTCAAGTAAAATTTTTGTGTAACCTGTATTCCGCACTTCTCACACAGAAATTTTACACGGTCAAGATTTCTTCTGCAGCCATGCTTTTCATGGATGCGTGTACTTCGTAGTCGTTCAAATCGTTTACCACAGTAACAGCACTGATACAGATATTCATCGCAATTACCATCGCTTCCCCGCTGTACAACCTGCAAATGAACTTTGCTTTTACAATGCCTAATCAAATTACTTTTGTTTGTGAAATGTACACCACACGGGTCACACGGAAATGTCACACGATCAGCGTTTCTTCTACAGACATGATTTTCATGTCTTCTTGCATGTTGACGGTATTTAAAACTTTTGTCACAGTACGTAAACAGATGTCTTGTCGTTAGACCTTGAGTCACCGACGGCTCGGAAAGTATCTTACTTTCAATGTGCACTGCTGTTGTAGGCGACGAAGTCCCGTATGTTGCATGAGCTGGAGATTTCCCAGTCGACATTGACAGATCATCTGTACTGGATGCCAAAGAATCTGATGTATACACGACTGATGCAGAAGCTGGGAATTGCTCACAAAATGTTGTATTTACCAAACAAGAGACCTACTCTACAAGTTTACTAGACATTTTAAGCTTGTCATAGCACACATCGATAAAAATCTTCGTAAATAACCCAAAATATTATCAGACCACTAGCATTCGGTTTAAGAACATACAGTAGGTCACCATCATATTCGTCAACACATGATCATTCTACATTAAGCTCCTCACTTACTTATATCAGCCTACTCGACTACACTCAGCACACATAAACTAAAAGAAGTCAAATAACATCCTATTATTTATTTACATTCGAATATTTAACAGCATGCCGACTGCTAATTAAATAAGCCTGACAGTGAACATGTTAGCAAAGTTTACTTTTATATAGGACCAGGAATCCATTGAACCTTCAGAACCTAGCTACACATACACAGTGCTGGATGCAAGGAATTCTACACTCATTAGCCATCACTGACACTCATATTACATCATAAGCACTTGAGTCAACACTCATTTTCCATCATTAACATGCACACAAATGCAAATTAACCATCATCGACACTCAATTCAACACTCACATTCCATAATCTAATCTCAATTCGGCACTCATTTTCCATTTTCGACACTCAATTCGACACTCACTTTCCATCAACGACACTCAATTCAACACTCACTTCCCATCATCGGCACTCATTTTCCATCATCGACACGCAATTCAACACTCATTTTCCATAGTCGACACTCAATTCAACACTCAGTTTCCATATTCGACACTCAATTCGACACTCATTTTCCTTAATCGACACTCAATTCAACACTCATTTTCCATAATCGACACTCAATTCGACACTCAATTTCCATCATCGTCACTCAATTCGACACTCAATTTCCATCATCGACACCCAAATCAACACTCAATTTCCATCTTCGACTCTCAATTAGACACTCAATTTCCATCATCGACCCCCAATTCGACACTCAATTTCCATCATCAACACTCAATTCAACACTCATTTTCCATCATCGATACTTAATTCTACATACTCTTTCCTTCTTCGACACTCATTTTCCATCATCTACATACAGAAAAATGGAAACTTTCCTTCATCCACACACACACAGATACATAAATAAATATATTCATACTCAGCTCAATTCTTTAAAGTAGCATACACATGAACTTTATTAGGGCATGAATAACGACTCATTTTAATAAAAATTTTTAAAATTATATTTATATCAAAAATACAAAAGTATAAAATTTCATCAGTCAATACACATTACTAACTTATTATATATACCCGAAAATTCTAAGTTCATCAAGAATAGTCCACGTTTCTTTGATAACTGATACAATTTCGTCATCTTGCGAAACAAGTAAAAGTCGCAACCTGTTCGTTAACACGTTCGGGTCTTTCCACGATATATAATCAATTTCACTTGATGCCACCATCTTCTTCGAATGTTTGCTGAACATATTCTGAAAATCGTTGTAATAATGATTATGATAATTTGTATCATCATCATCATCGATGCTGTCCACATCTTTATCAAACACACTGACATCTTCATCTTGCATATTCCAGTATTTCGAATTTTTTGACATTGGAGTACCATCATTGGCAACAAGCTTACTTGCTAATTTTCCAAAAAAATATTCCAAAGTCTGTAGAAGTCTACTATACGACGCCTTGTCACTTTTTCTGGAGATGCTACTTTCATTATCTTCAACCTTACTTATATCTCCATCACCATTTAAGCTATATCTTTTCTCAAGACCTGGAGAGATTTTAACACAATCGCTTTTAAGACTAGGTCGATCAATTTCATTGTAAGACATACTGTCCCCGAGCATATCGTCTCCATCTTCGTACTTTATCTCCTGCGCGAGCTTGGCTTTACAAGTTTTATAGTGTCTTTTTAAATTCTCTCTTCGTGTCATCCGCCTACCACACTTGTCACAACTTAGTATTTGACGGAATGGACTTTTATCACAATCGTTCTATTCATGTCTACGAGCATTATAGCTTTTATCAAAGTATTTGCTACAGTATGTACAATGTCCTTCAGATCGAGATCGATATTTGAGTATCGTACCTTCACTAGACTGTATGTACTCCATAATGTTTGAATAGCCACTAAAAGTATTATTTAGGTACTTCGTATTTTTATGTATGAACATTCATCAATTATTTACGAAAAAAGATTTTTTTTTCTCATTTTGAAAACAAAAAATCATGTTTCACGTAGTTTTACTACCCACCTTCATATTTCCTCATATGTTATGTTGTAAAAGCAACCAAAGTTGGTTGTAGGTTACAGAATGCTCACTCACGATCTCTTGAAAAAGGTGTGCCTCCCTAGATCTCAAGAGGAAGAACATTGACGTTATTTAAAAATTAGTGAATAATATCATGGCCTAGCAAGAATCACAAGATAATCTATTCACATATTAGCAACCATCATGTATCAGTTGTCTGTATAAACAGTCAATGATTTGTGTGGGATGCAGGATGCTCCCTAACGATCGCAACAGAAGGATGGCTTCGCTAGAACTCAAGGGGAAGGGAAATCTTCGTGTGTGATAGCGTTTCTCAGTTGCTTCATGACGTAGTAATCGTCTGATTAATGAACTTTTGTTTTTGCCTGATTTCCACCTGTTAAAATTATTTTTTAAGTGTTGATTTGATAATATGACTTCGGAAATTTATACGAAACTCTGAATAAAATTACCTGTCTTAGACACCAAGGACAATGCAGAATGTCCTTTATGTTAATGCTTCTCAGCTGTCTCAAAGCATATTATTTTTCTGAGTAAGGTTATTATTTTTTTAATCCACCTGATAAAAATATTGTATGTGCTGATTTATTGACAGAATTTTACTAATTAAATGTAACTCTAAATAGAAATGTCATAACTCATTATGTAAAAAAATTCTTCATGCAGGGTTAGATTTCACACAAATAATAAGAAGCACTCGGAGAAAACCATTAGTTTTCTCCCAAATAATTAGGAGCACTCGGAGAAAACCATAAGATGTCTAGTGAAGTATAATCAGGAGCACTCGGAGAAAACCATAAGATGTCTAGTCAGGTATAATCAGGAGCACACGGAGAAAACCACCATAATATTGTCAAGAATAATCGGAATCTCACGGAGAAAACCGTCATAATATTGTCAAGAATAATCGGAAGCACACGGAGAAAACCACCATAATATTGTCAAGAATAATCGGAAGCACACGGAGAAATCCATCAGGGAGGATGTCGTTTATAAACACCATAAATTATCAATTTTTTTTTTTAAAAAGTCCAAATTTAATCCTGCTTAAGCAAAGAGTTCACAAGCTGACTTGTGCTAGAACTCTCATGTTGCTTAAGCAAAGAGTTCACAAGCTGACTTGTGCTAGAACTCTCATGTTGCTTAAGCAAAGAGTTCACAAGCGGGCTTGTGCTAGAACTCTCATGTTGCTTAAGCAAAGAGTTAACAAGCGTGCTTGTGCTATAACTCTCATGTTGCTTAAGCAGGATTAAATTTGGACTTTTTAAAAAAAAAATTGATAATTTATGGTGTTTATAAACGACATCCTCCCTGATGGATTTCTCCGTGTGCTTCCGATTATTCTTGACAATATTATGGTGGTTTTCTCCGTGTGCTTCCGATTATTCTTGACAATATTATGACGGTTTTCTCCGTGAGATTCCGATTATTCTTGACAATATTATGGTGGTTTTCTCCGTGTGCTCCTGATTATACCTGACTAGACATCTTATGGTTTTCTCCGAGTGCTCCTGATTATACTTCACTAGACATCTTATGGTTTTCTCCGAGTGCTCCTAATTATTTGGGAGAAAACTAATGGTTTTCTCCGAGTGCTTCTTATTATTTGTGTTTGAAATCTAACCCTGCATGAAGAATTTTTTTACATAATGAGTTATGACATTTCTATTTAGAGTTACATTTAATTAGTAAAATTCTGTCAATAAATCAGCACATACAATATTTTTATCAGGTGGATTAAAAAAATAATAACCTTACTCAGAAAAATAATATGCTTTGAGACAGCTGAGAAGCATTAACATAAAGGACAAACTGCATTGTCCTTGGTGTCTAAGACAGGTAATTTTATTCAGAGTTTCGTATGAATTTCCGAAGTCATATTATCAAATCAACACTTAAAAAATAATTTTAACAGGTGGAAATCAGGCAAAAACAAAAGTTCATTAATCAGACGATTACTACGTCATGAAGCAACTGAGAAACGCTATCACACACGAAGATTTCCCTTCCCCTTGAGTTCTAGCGAAGCCATCCTTCTGTTGCGATCGTTAGGGAGCATCCTGCATCCCACACAAATCATTGACTGTTTATACAGACAACTGATACATGATGGTTGCTAATATGTGAATAGATTATCTTGTGATTCTTGCTAGGCCATGATATTATTCACTAATTTTTAAATAACGTCAATGTTCTTCCTCTTGAGATCTAGGGAGGCACACCTTTTTCAAGAGATCGTGAGTGAGCATTCTGTAACCTACAACCAACTTTGGTTGCTTTTACAACATAACATATGAGGAAATATGAAGGTGGGTAGTAAAACTACGTGAAACATGATTTTTTGTTTTCAAAATGAGAAAAAAAAATCTTTTTTCGTAAATAATTGATGAATGTTCATACATAAAAATACGAAGTACCTAAATAATACTTTTAGTGGCTATTCAAACATTATGGAGTACATACAGTCTAGTGAAGGTACGATACTCAAATATCGATCTCGATCTGAAGGACATTGTACATACTGTAGCAAATACTTTGATAAAAGCTATAATGCTCGTAGACATGAATAGAACGATTGTGATAAAAGTCCATTCCGTCAAATACTAAGTTGTGACAAGTGTGGTAGGCGGATGACACGAAGAGAGAATTTAAAAAGACACTATAAAACTTGTAAAGCCAAGCTCGCGCAGGAGATAAAGTACGAAGATGGAGACGATATGCTCGGGGACAGTATGTCTTACAATGAAATTGATCGACCTAGTCTTAAAAGCGATTGTGTTAAAATCTCTCCAGGTCTTGAGAAAAGATATAGCTTAAATGGTGATGGAGATATAAGTAAGGTTGAAGATAATGAAAGTAGCATCTCCAGAAAAAGTGACAAGGCGTCGTATAGTAGACTTCTACAGACTTTGGAATATTTTTTTGGAAAATTAGCAAGTAAGCTTGTTGCCAATGATGGTACTCCAATGTCAAAAAATTCGAAATACTGGAATATGCAAGATGAAGATGTCAGTGTGTTTGATAAAGATGTGGACAGCATCGATGATGATGATGATACAAATTATCATAATCATTATTACAACGATTTTCAGAATATGTTCAGCAAACATTCGAAGAAGATGGTGGCATCAAGTGAAATTGATTATATATCGTGGAAAGACCCGAACGTGTTAACGAACAGGTTGCGACTTTTACTTGTTTCGCAAGATGACGAAATTGTATCAGTTATCAAAGAAACGTGGACTATTCTTGATGAACTTAGAATTTTCGGGTATATATAATAAGTTAGTAATGTGTATTGACTGATGAAATTTTATACTTTTGTATTTATGATATAAATATAATTTTAAAAATTGTTATTAAAATGAGTCGTTATTCATGCCCTAATAAAGTTCATGTGTATGCTACTTTAAAGAATTGAGCTGAGTATGAATATATTTATTTATGTATCTGTGTGTGTGTAGATGAAGGAAAGTTTCCATTTTTCTGTATGTAGATGATGGAAAATGAGTGTCGAAGAAGGAAAGAGTATGTAGAATTAAGTATCGATGATGGAAAATGAGTGTTGAATTGAGTGTTGATGATGGAAATTGAGTGTCGAATTGGGGGTCGATGATGGAAATTGAGTGTCTAATTGAGAGTCGAAGATGGAAATTGAGTGTTGATTTGGGTGTCGATGATGGAAATTGAGTGTCGAATTGAGTGACGATGATGGAAATTGAGTGTCGAATTGAGTGTCGATTATGGAAAATGAGTGTTGAATTGAGTGTCGATTAAGGAAAATGAGTGTCGAATTGAGTGTCGAATATGGAAACTGAGTGTTGAATTGAGTGTCGACTATGGAAAATGAGTGTTGAATTGCGTGTCGATGATGGAAAATGAGTGCCGATGATGGGAAGTGAGTGTTGAATTGAGTGTCGTTGATGGAAAGTGAGTGTCGAATTGAGTGTCGAAAATGGAAAATGAGTGCCGAATTGAGATTAGATTATGGAATGTGAGTGTTGAATTGAGTGTCGATGATGGTTAATTTGCATTTGTGTGCATGTTAATGATGGAAAATGAGTGTTGACTCAAGTGCTTATGATGTAATATGAGTGTCAGTGATGGCTAATGAGTGTAGAATTCCTTGCATCCAGCACTGTGTATGTGTAGCTAGGTTCTGAAGGTTCAATGGATTCCTGGTCCTATATAAAAGTAAACTTTGCTAACATGTTCACTGTCAGGCTTATTTAAGTAGCAGTCGGCATGCTGTTAAATATTCGAATGTAAATAAATAATAGGATGTTATTTGACTTCTTTTAGTTTATGTGTGCTGAGTGTAGTCGAGTAGGCTGATATAAGTAAGTGAGGAGCTTAATGTAGAATGATCATGTGTTGACGAATATGATGTTGACCTACTGTATGTTCTTAAACCGAATGCTAGTGGTCTGATAATATTTTGTGTTATTTACGAAGATTTTTATCGATGTGTGCTATGACAAGCTTAAAATGTCTAGTAAACTTGTAGAGTAGGTCTCTTGTTTCGGAAACTTTTGTCGTAAGGCTTAACAAGGATCGACTTTGAAGGCTTTGAAGATGTATGGTACTGGACATGTCTTGGCTGTAGCTATATCAACACTGAAGGTCCTCTGAACTGTAGATGAGAGGTACAAAAAAATTGACTTTGGACCTAGCCTGGTATCGTATAAATTATTTAAGTCATGTGCTGTAGTCATTTGGAGTCAGTTGGATGTTATGTGTAGCTCTACATAATAATATTTAAATTTGGGTACCTACTTTAAATTTTGTTTGGGTTGTGAGAGTTCCATTGATTACAGACTCTTGCTCCTCTATTAAGTCTAAATTAACCGTGTATGTAGGATGTGTGATTAGTTGTTTGTATATATAATTTAAATTCTCATTCCTTGAAATTCCTAATTTTTTTAAGTAATAACAATGGATGATGTATTGACTTGCGTATTATACAAGCGAACATGGTTATTTAAGTGAGTCTTAGACAGCAGGTCCCTTAGTCCACCTCTTGTAGTGGTGCAGTGCAGATCTGATGGATTGGCTCGTCTGCATATAAGTCTTGTATATGAATATTGATGTGTATCCGAAGTCAATGGTAGCAACGTCGACATCGGTACAAATCCCAATGGTGGCGGGGTCAACGACTGCAGAGATCTTGACGGAGGGTCTCGCGTTTTCACCGGGGTCCCTGACGACGGAGGCGATGATGACGAAGCAGATCTCGATGACAACTATGAGGACAGCTCCAGAGATTCCGATGGTAACGAGGCTACCATCTCCAGAGATCCCGATGATGGCTGTATCTACTGTCTCTTCACTCCAAGAGACTTCAATGTGTGCATTATCGAACGCAGAGGAGACTACGATACCTGCAACTACATCGCATTTGGTAAATACAACATTTTGTAAGCAATTCCCAGCTTCTGCATCAGTCGTGTATACATCAGATTCTTTGGCATCCAGTACAGATGATCTGTCAATGTCGACTGGGAAATCTCCAGCTCATGCAACATACGGGACTTCGTCGCCTACAACAGCAGTGCACATTGAAAGTAAGATACTTTCCGAGCCGTCGGTGACTCAAGGTCTAACGACAAGACATCTGTTTACGTACTGTGACAAAAGTTTTAAATACCGTCAACATGCAAGAAGACATGAAAGTCATGTCTGTAGAAGAAACGCTGATCGTGTGACATTTCCGTGTGACCCGTGTGGTGTACATTTCACAAACAAAAGTAATTTGATTAGGCATTGTAAAAGCAAAGTTCATTTGCAGGTTGTACAGCGGGGAAGCGATGGTAATTGCGATGAATATCTGTATCAGTGCTGCTACTGTGGTAAACGATTTGAACGACTACGAAGTACACGCATCCATGAAAAGCATGGCTGCAGAAGAAATCTTGACCGTGTAAAATTTCTGTGTGAGAAGTGCGGAATACAGGTTACACGAAAATTTTACTTGAAAAAACATTATAAATTTTGTAAAGACGGGTTTCTAGCATAATTTCTGGCCCTCTAATGTGTTACACTCCTGAACTGATGTATCGAGATCTGTATGAATTATTTTTATTTTGTCACTCTAAAAACGAACTATAATAATTTATTTTAATAAAAATGAATGTCGCATGAACTGAGAAATGTATACGATATATATACCATGTCAGATTTTATTGTGTATAAATGTACAATTTTAAATAAATTATAGAATTAAAGAATTTTTTATATATTTTTCCCTAACCTACATCGTTTATCTTAATGTAATAAACTAAATTTGACACGAAATTTAGGTCGAATTTGTAATGCGCGTTTTGTCTTGTTTGTGTGTATTATTTTTTTATCAATAATGCTGAAGACTATTTTTTTTTGTTAAAATTATTTTTGTTAGAGTATGCCATCTGCATTCTTAAGATTTTTTATGGGAGATGTTTTGGTAATGTGCAGGTACAGGTAATACCGTAACATTAGAGAAAATCTGATAGGAACTTGATTTATTTTTTTTGAGAAATAATTTATTACTCCCCGAAATAAAACTAACAGACTTGTGGGAAATTTATGGTCTTAAATCGTAATCTGTCATATATTGGTGTACACTACGGACGTGATATTAAAAAATTGAATAATGTTAATCAATTGCGCACACTTCGGAGTAAGCTGGTGCACTGGATGGGTTGTATCAGTAAGATTCCGGATACTTGGTAAACGGTTCTTCGTCCAAGTTACTCACTCCTTCGTTGCTGATTACTAACATGAATTTTTAAAACATGAAAAAAATAATATATACTGACCGGGGTCTTGATTTAAAATATTTTGCCGCTTATAATTATCGGAGTATCGACTTTCACAGTATGGTATGTAGGGTTCGACTCCTCTCGTATATGTGCTACAAATTTTTTTTTTGATGGTAGCAAGTTATACATGTGTAAGCTAATTTTCTGTTCTGGTTCAGTGATGTATACTTTGAAGTGGTTCCAGCAAGTACTTTACGTATGCCGGATTACGATTTCACTGGAGTTTTACGTGAAATGGGTTGGAAGGCTAGCGACGTGATGTATGCATGTCTCGAGCAAACATATGACTGTCGCAGCATTCTGCTAGCTTGCAACTCCCGCGCGAGGGGTCAATGTTCATTTGCGGGTGACGGTAGGCGTGTCTCGATCGTGTAGTCTCTGTCTCTATCCTTGAGAATTTTTATTTTGCGGTTGACGTGCTTGAATTTAAATTCTTTGCCTGGTCGTACATGAATAAGTTTAAATTCGTATGCATTGTAAGATATTTTTCTACATGAGGTAAGAAAAATACATAGATGCTACATTGACTGAGATAGGTATCGAACACATGGTTCTTACCCTATGAGAGACTAGCACTTGTTTGACTTATCTCCACTAACCCTCGTTTACTTTGTGATATAGATGGGACATGGTTGTTTTCAGACAGATGATGGTTAAAATGTCTTGGACAAAGTGTCCTTTGTAGAAATTACTATGTGTGGTAATTATTTTAGTCGAAGAGATAATTTAGTAAAACACGAAAAAAATAGCGTGAAGGTTTTTTTATGTGTAAACAAATTATTGATAGGATGGATTTGTATGTAGAACTGTTAGTACACCACATCTCTTGAAGAACACTGCATGGTATATATAATGAAAGACTCTTGGGCTCAAGAAACTACACTATAGGTGGAAAGGATGATGCGGTTCCTATGATTAAATGAAAGGAACTTTGATGATTTTTTCTTCTATATACTAAGATGATTTAATTGAGTTTGTGATGATGGGATGACAGATTAAATAATAAAACTGCACACTTAGGCTTTTAAAGAAAATGAGAATGGAGCTCACAAGATCATAGATTGTGGTTAATCACTGACAACTGAAATGTGGAAACGATATCATAAAATGAGTGATATTGATGCAGCTCATGATAATATTGATGACAGCTATGATGATGATTTACATCTGTGATAGTGACACGGACGCGGAGATTATAAGACAAATAATATTATTAATATAGAAAAGATGGAAGCCGTAGCACGCCGATCGTGACGAGAAACAAATATTGAATGATGTTGATGGTATCGGGAACACTGAAACTAATGAATGTATCAACACCGTGAAAAGTGAGAATACATTCAAGTCTATCTTTAGCAGATCCTCCATACTTTGTATAAATTGTGGACTCCTGAAAAGGAAGCATACAGGCGATGAAGACCCTTCGACATCAACGATATCGAGTTCTTGCAGTAATCTGGGTGAAGACGTTGTCTTCTACGGTGATTGCTACAGTGACTCTGAGGCTGTTTACAAAGACATAGACTGTGATGCAGAACCTAAAGCTGACAAGATCGAAGAATGTGTTGGTGTCCTGAGACCGAAGCGATGGAAACGTCGTGTTATAATAAATCTGATCAAGCTTGTGATGATCGCTGGCTAGATGATGAAAGTAACCCTGAGGTTGGTGTTAAAACGGAAGACACCAGAGATCATAATATTTATAATAAACAAGCAATGAAGATGGTGGCAGAAGAGATTGATTCCACATAATGGAAAGACCGGCTTAGACTGATGGTGGCATCTGTTCGTAGAGGGAACTACTCGCATATCGTGGAAGTATCGACCATACTTAAAGAACTTCGGAACGTTGGCTACATACAATAATCATTTGATTAACTGTCATGTGTGTACTAATGGAAATTAAAATGAATTATTTATATTTTAAAAAAGTATGATTTATTTCTTGTATCCTGATTTCCAAATAAGCCTGTGTTTCCGCTACTGTATGTGTGATCATTCAGTTTCCTGTGTGTACTGTGTGTACGTTCCGATTTCCTGTGTGTACATTCCGTTTTCCTGTGTGTACATTTCGTTTTCCTGTTTGTACATTTCGTTTTCCTGTTTGTACATTTCGTTTTCCTGTTTGTACATTTCGTTTTCCTGTTTGTACATTTCGTTTTCCTGTGTGTACATTTCGTTTTCCTGTGTGTACATTTCGTTTTCCTGTTTGTACATTTCGTTTTCCTGTTTGTACATTTCGTTTTCCTGTTTGTACATTTCGTTTTCCTGTTTGTACATTTCGTTTTCCTGTGTGTACATTTCGTTTTCCTGTGTGTACATCCCGTTTCCTGTGTGTACTGTGTGTACGTTCCGTTTTCCTGTGTGTACTGTGTGTACGTTCCGTTTTCCTGTGTGTACGTCACGTTTCCTGTGTGTACTGTGTGTACGTTCCGTTTCCTGTGTGTACATTTCGTTTTCCTGTGTGTACTTTTCGTTTTCATGTGTGTAAATTCCGTTTTCCTGTGTGTACATTACGTTTTCCTGTGTGTACATTCCATTTTCCTGTGTGTACTGTGTGTAAATTCCGTTTTCCTGTGTGTACTGTGTCTACTGTGTGTACATTCCGTTTTCCTGTGTGTACTGTGTTCATGGACTATATGACTTACTGTTCATGACTCGATCTCATGGTCCTGAGACACTTGGGCTATATGTATGGATGACTTTGTACATGAACATTTTAAAGGATAATCTAAATATAAAAAAACTAGACTTTCATGTAAAGCATTGCGACGCTGTATTTAATTCGTTCGTCAGGTATATTGTCTTGAGCTGCTTTTCGTAGAGAGAATGATTAATAAACTCCGCGAAAGGTAATGGAAAACAGAATCTAAAATTTATTTAATATTTAGTTACAACTGTCACTGTTCAAGAATCGAACCGTGGACAGGAACTGATCTAATCAATTTGTAAATTAATAATTTATTTTTTCGGTGACTATTGGAATTTTTTCCCGCTTTTCTAGCTAAATAATTACATGATTTCAAAATGGCGACCGAATTTCAAGATGTCGGGGGCACCTCGGTAATAATAAATGATTACTGCACTGCAGCGGGTTAGAATGGTAAGACGAGTACACACAAGATTGTGTCCTCCATCAGACAAAAAAGAGATGATGGCAATGACTACTAGCAGGTGGTAGGTACTCCTGGTAGCATGTACTAAACATAAACTGTCGGATCCATGATGGTCGTCAAGTTCAAAGTCAAAGATCAAGGTCAAGGATAATTTACAAGGTTAGGGTCGAATGTCAAGGTCAAGGTCAAATTTCAAGGTCAAGGTCAAAGTTCAAGGTCAAGGTCAAAGTTCAAGGTCAAGGTCGAATGTCAAGGTCAAGGTCAAATTTCAAGGTCAAGGTCAAAGTTCAAGGTCAAAGTTCAAGGTCAAGGTTAAGGTCAAAGTACAAGGTCAATGACAAAGATCAATGCCTACAGTCGAGGTTAAAGGTATGGTGAACATAAAATTATACTACATGGTATCGGCACACTCTAGCAGATGAAAACAAGATGACGGTCTCCAGCGGACTAAGACAAGATGGCGGACATGATGTCATACCAGCTGACGATGTATACCTTGGTACTGGTGGTGGTAGATCAGTCTAGGTAGCTTCCGTGTAGGAAGGATCGGTTGTATGCTCTTAACGGTTTCGAACCAAGGACGGGAATCGATATAATCAATCAGAATTCTAATAAGTTAATTTTTTGACGAATATTGGGATTTTTCCCGATTTTCTAACATAAAAATTATGTATTTCCAAGATGACGACTAAATTTCAAAATGTCGACCATAACGGTAATTGCAACATTAATAGGATCCAATATGACGGCCGCAACATAAAGTGTAACGATGACATAGTACTCAACCAAGATGGCGGGTGTAACGAAATATGCAAAATTTATATAATCCAAGATGGCGGCCGTAACGATAACTGCAACAGTGGTTTTTAAATTTTTATTATTTATTCGATTAAATAATTTTTTTTAATGATTTTTAAAATTTTACCCGATTTTCTAACATAAAAATTGCGGATTTTAATGATTGCGGGCGTAACGATAATTGCAACAGTTACGACTTATTACAAGATGGCGGATCTGTCTCGAACATGTAGTGCTATTATTACTTAAAATTTAAAAAAAAAAATCAAGTCTCGATATGCATGTTATTTTTTTATATACCTTATTTTATTCTCAGTCTGGTAAATGTCTCGATAGCCGAGCGGTTAAAGGCATATGTTTTCCAACCTAGAGATCAGAGCTGCGCTGGTTCGAATCACAGCGCTTCCAATGTATTTTGCATAAAAAAATAAATTTGATTTGTCGATAAGGACCATACTAGCTCTGGTAGGTAATGGAACATCGACCTTATGTGTTGAGACAGAGC
The DNA here is from genome assembly GCF_032445375.1 of Bacillus rossius redtenbacheri. Taxonomy (NCBI): domain Eukaryota; kingdom Metazoa; phylum Arthropoda; class Insecta; order Phasmatodea; family Bacillidae; genus Bacillus; species Bacillus rossius. Next base: position 213,573,092 of record NC_086330.1, on the reverse strand, counting down.
GACGCTGGCGCTATCTAGGAACAAACAACATAAACAAAGTCGACGGTATCCAAGATGTCGGCCTCCAGTGGAACAGAAAAAAAATCAAGTGCGCCGCTGGCGCTATCTAGGAACAAACAACAGAAACAAAGTCAACGGTATCCAAGATGGCGGCCTCCAGTGGAACAGAAAAAATCAATATGGCGACAGAAACGAAAATTTCTTCATAATGAGTAGAGCGCTCGATTTAAAGATGGCGGATTTTAAAGATGTCGACCGTGACCTACTTGTCCCGTTACGCCGTGTCCCGTTACGCTGCATCCAAGATGGCGGATCCAAAATGGCCGTCGGGGTCAAGGTCAAGGTCAAAGGTCAAGGTCAAGGTCATCCAAGATGGCCGCCGTGACGTCACAATCCAAGATGGCGGTCGGCACCACAGGCACCACAACCTGAATCCTGTCCCAGCTCTGTCATTCCTATACTACTCAGACCTTCATGTTAGGCTTATCGACAACGTATTCAATACGTCGGACAGGTAAATTGTCTTGGGTTTTGTTTCGTAGAGTGAATCATTGATAAACTCCACGAAAAGTAAGGGGAAACAGAATATAAAACTTATTTAATATTTAGTTACACATATCATTGTTCAAGAATAAACCGAGGACAGGAATCTATCCATTTAGTCATTATTTTAATAAGCAAAGGTTTTGGCGAATTTTGGAATTTTTCCCGAAATTTGGAATTTTTCCCGAATTTCTTGGACAATTTTTACAAATTTCCACATAGGCGGGCATAACGTCTTACTAGAGGCTGCTAGTAGAGGATTTTAAGAATCTTTAAGAATTTTGAATATGAGTTATTGAAATGATTATTTTTACATAAAAATTATTTTTTTTGCATTGTCCATGGATTGAACCAAGGACAGGAATCGATCGAATCAATCAGTAAATTGATTCCAAATGTATCTAATGAATTTAGGAAATTTTCCCGAATTTCTTGCTAAATAATTACACAATTCCAAGATGGCGCCAAGATTTCAAGATGGTAAGCCTTGTCATTAGTGGTGGGTAGTCAGTCTGCCGGTGGCTTCCGTGGAGGAATGATCGGTCGCCTTTTTTTTTTTTTTTACCTTCACTGGGTTTGAACTGTGGACTCCATGACATGAGTGAATTTTAAATAGTATTTTATTAAATTTTTGTTAATTCAATTATTTATAATTTTTAAATATTTTCCCGATTATCTAGCATAAAAATTACGGGTTTAAATAATGGCAGCCGTAACGAAATGTGCAACGTTCTAGATACAATATGGCGGATGTAACGTAAAGTGTAATGATGACGTCATAGTCATCCAAGATGGCGGGCAAAAGATACATGCAAAATTTCTAGAAATATATATGGTGGGCTTAACGATATGTGCAATGGTGTTTTTTAAAGATTTTTTATTAAAATTTAATTAAATAATTTTTTTATAAATTTTTTATTTTTTTCCCCCCGATTTTCAAGCATTGAAATTACGGATTTTGAAGATGGTGGACATGGCATCATACAAGCTGACGATATATATGCCTTGACATAAGTGGTGGGAGGTCAGTTGCCAGCAGCTTCCGTGGAGGACGGATTGGTCGCCATTTTTTATATTTTTGACCTCACTGAGTTCAAACAGAAAACTCCGAGCTTCATGATGTAAGAGCGTTTTCTAAATAATTTTTATTAAATTTGATAAATAACTTTTTCTATAAATTATAAATATTTTTTTCATTATATCGGATTATAAATAAAGATTTTCAAGATGGCGACCATAACGGATATTGCAACGGTGACGTCATAAATGAAAATAACCACCATTTCATATTAATTTTTAAGGCCATGACCTTGACGGCTTAGAGTGGCTAGCTCTTAGGACTTTTAAGCCTCATTTTAAATTTTATGTTCTTTCTCAGGCACAAAATCTTTTGAGTATTTTGAAGTCCTAATTTTTGAATTTGCCATTTTTTATTTTTTTTTCTGACTTAAAAAAACGGGAAATTTTGGCGATATTTGGCGAATTATGGGCAAATTTGAGCAAATTTTGAAGGTCATGGTCAAAGTTCAAGGTCATACAAGATGGCCGCCATGATGTCACAATCCAAGATGGCGGACAGCTGCACGGCTCCACGCGCCAGCGCCAAGTTCAAGACATACTATTATATACTACTCCTGTTTGTTCGATACTTGTAATTCCTTTCAACAAAGTCATATCCAATGTCAGGCATATAGACCAAGCATATTCGAACCACGAGACTTAATTTTTCGATATTTGACATTCATTTCCCAGAAATCATAAATGTGAGGCATAAAGACAAAGTTTACCAAAACCATGAGACTTTCATTGAAACCTGACATGTCTCTAAAAAAAAAAAAAAAAAAAAAACTATTTCAAACAGACATGAAAAAGTCTCCGAACTTCTATTCCTACAGTATGGATATAACCAATAACAAGCGAATAGACCAACTAACTACGCGTGACATACAATTAGATAAGAACCAAGAATCCCTGAGAAAAGTTTTGCGCTTACTACAAGGCCAAGAAGTACTGAACCATAAATTATTCTGGCCTGAATAAAACCCTGACTTTGCACATTTAACTAAAATAAAACGCATTTGAAGAAACATTGAACTTATTCGCCACAATCAACAAATACATTAGAATATGGTAGGAGTCGATCGAAATAATAAATAAATAATTGATTTTTTACAACATTGAGTTTAAACTGTAAAATATATTTGTACACTTAGTGAACCTAGTTTACTAATGTTTTATGACAATTAAACTGGTTTTTGAAGTGCCTTGAGTGCTTTCAATAATCTATACCGGTTGTTTCATGCCAAAATAATATAAAGAAAACACTAGTTTTAGCCATTTTCACTCTCCTAAACGTGCAGTTTCAAAACGAAAAACGGAAACAGAACTAATCAGGAACCTTTACGGTACCAAAACTAAAAAAAAAAAAAAAGTATGTAAAAATGCTATTTAATTAAAGAATTTTATTTCATATTTAATTATTTTTCTTAAAAAATGTATATCAGATGAGAAAAATTACCGTTTTTGTACTATAAATCTCGCACTTCTTAGTCCATGTTTATTTGGTGATGGATACATTTTTATAATTTTTGGGTCCAAGTCTATATCTTAACTTGTCGATGAATCCATTCGGATAGTCTCTCAAGGTGCAATATGTCTCTTCTTCTGCTTCAATCTTCCTCTACTTGTTTGTTAATAATATTTAGAAATTCTCCGCATCCTAGTCACTATCATCAGCCTCATAGTCAATGATCATCAACATCATTATCGTGGCTAACAGCATCGAATGAATGAACAGTAACATTATTATTTTTATTTTATTGTGTCGTTTCCATATTTATATTGTCAGCGATTTTCCACAGTCTGTGATCATAAGAATTTCACATTATTCTATATAGTTCTCAAAATAATAGCTATGTTCAAGTACATTCACTTTTTTAAAGCAAGAGTTCACTGTATAATTTCATACTTCATTCTGAAAAAAAAAATTAAAAAAAAAAATTTGCGAATTATTTAAAAAAATATATATATTTAATCTTAGAAAATTTATTATCCCTTCTCTCTTTAAAGAAGTGTCACTTTTCCATTTCTTTGAAGCTTTAAGAATGCCTTATATTGTAGACCGTTTAATCATTAAATTTTGGTGGTATATTATCAATTCCACAGACATATCCATCATATTAATGACTTTTTTTTTTACTAGACCACAATAAACACCTACACGAATCTTTATGTGTTTTATAAACTCATCACTTCAAACAAACTGACTTTCACACTTAGTATTTTCTGCCAATGTATATTTTTCCTTTATATATTTTGGTTTCAGCAGCTCTGAAAACAACCATCATTATTACCAACAAATATCTAGTCAGAGGATTAAAGTAATAGCACACACACTAATGTGGTAAGGACCGTGTGTTCGATACCTTCACAGACATAGCAGCAACTGTGTACTTTTCTTGCCTCGTGTAAAAATTTGTTAAAGAACACATCTGAAGTTAGAAGTGTTCGTATATAACTAGTCAAAGTACCTAAATCTAAGCCCTATAACCACAATTTTTTTTTTCAATTTTTCACGAGACTGCACGAAGGTTTCTTGCACCTCGTCTGTCACTGTGGGCAGGGAGACTTTGACCACCACGCGCGGGGAGAGATTTGAATGTTTGCAGAACTATCAGGAGGCCAGACAGCTGTTCGCTCAAGACACGCAGCACACCGCTTCCCGGCAATCTCAAACAAATAAAAAAATATTTAAATCACAACCATATTATTGTAAAGTACTTGTTGGAATCACTTCAATGTACGAAACATGGGATGAGAATTAAAACTAGTTTACTAATTTATAACCTGCGATCGGGCCGTAACGAAAATTTCAACTTTTAGGAGTGTGGAACTAGATTACATGATGACGGAAAGTTCTAGAAATAAAAATGGCGGAAAATAAAATGGCAGAATTCTAGATGGTGGATCCAAGTAAGATTATTGGGGTCCAGGTCAAAAGTCAAGGTCAAGATCAAAGGCCAAAATAATCAAAGATAGCTGCCGTGACATTAAAATACAATATGGTGGTTAGCATCACGGCAGCACAGCCTGAAGTCTGTGTCCGGACCTACCAAAACATACTAATTTTAATGGATGGCTATAAGATGTTGCCATAAAGCAATTTACTCTTATGTTTTCGGTGTGACGCCAAAGTGCACGGAGATTAACATTTAGTATTTTATTAAGCCTATTTAACTCTAATAATGTTCAAAATTTCAACATTATACAAAGTTTTCACATCTTTGTGCCTCTTTTGGACTTTGTTAAATGGACTAATAGACCGATAGGGTTTCCCGTGGACCCAGCAATTCACCGGGTTGTTCCCGGCTTTATTCAGGACTGTGGCTTTGTCTTCAGGGCAGCCACCAGTCCCTTCCATCCCCAAGAACGTCCCTCTATTGCGAACGCACTGCTGCACACCTTCAGCAGTCTTCTGCTGTATGGTCCGAGCAGCCGGGACCGACTACTTTTATGTCAGGTGCATTCTGTGTCTGAGCAGGTCACATGTCTTCAGAGGCAGAAGGGAGGGCAGCAGTTAAAACTGTCTTTCAAGTGCCCACTTCCGCGCCGGCTGCTGGTATGGATGTCCGTGTTTGACCGTGTTGATATTCTCCTGGCCAGGCTGTCTGGGTGCTGTTGTCACTCATCTCCGGTGCTGACTAGGCTTATGGAGCTTCCCATGCCAGGAGAGCCTCGTATATGTCCGACTAGATGCACTGATGGGGTCAGCGACCACTCGGAATGCTAAGCTGTGGATCCTCTTACCGATGGGGCTAGTGACTATTAATTCCAGGCCCCACATAGCGCCCACACTCCACATGTAGAATCGGACGGGGTCCTATAAACAGCTGCTGTTCTCCAGCAGCTGTTGCAGATTGGCTGTAGAGACGGGCCTCAACATTTCCTTAGTGACGAACACAAATGCTCTCAGGCCGGATGGTATGAAGAGCTCATGCTTGAGCTCGAACAACAGTCTGCTGGGGATCCGCTACAGCGGCCGCAGATGAAGAGGGTGCCCCGGCATTTTGTTGTTCTTCGGGATGCTAGAGAGTCCCGGGTCCTGGTAAAATATGTGGCTGCAGCCCTGTACGATCCAGGGGATACTCCGACGAAGTTTCGGTGGATCACCAGCCTGGCCACAGGATGCCGTACCAGTCTCTACCAAATGGCTTCACGACCATCCAGGAGGACATCCAACATCTGGAGGCAGGGATTTACATCAAGAACGCCCACCTCGTAGCGGAGGCAGCTCATGGAAAGTCGCAGCAGCAGCTACCTACTGTATGGCAACGCCCCGAACAGCACAACACACCGAGTGGTGTAGTTTTGGAGCTGGCAGAAGTGTTAGCTGCAGTGCTACACCATCCGCCTTGATACACACCGAGCCAGGAGTGGGTCGAGTGGACTCGTCCTCTCCAGAGGTCTTTCCCACACTTCCTGAAAATCTATACTAATATTATAAAGCCGAAGAGCTTGTTTGTTTGTTTGAACGCGCTAATCTCAGGAACCACTGGTCCGATTTTAAAAATTCTTTCAGTGTTGGATAATACATTTATCGAGGAAGGCTATAGGCTATATTATATTATCAATAACATTAGGTATCCTTAATAAAAGTCCAATTTAGAATCAAATGCGTTGGAGGGGGTTAGATACAACATGCAGTACACGTACGAAGTGTGTGTTGACAATGCCGCAGGCGCTAGAAGTTTATTTCCTATTGTCTATTAACATTGTTGCCACGCACTAGATGTCTTATCATTCTTAATTTTCCCATACAAGTTAAAAACACCCGTTTGATATTAACAACGAAGCAATCAGTACCCTCATTTGAGTTCAATTAGTATTTAAATACTTTTTATCACTTTAAATCGCAAACCTAAACTATTGTTTTTTTTTTACTCTCTCTGTGTTTAATTTGTTTTTTTCTTTTACTAGAATTATTTTTATTATTTTTAATTAATTTTCATTTTTCGGACAATCATTAATTTTCCTCTCCCGTTACAATTCTGACAAGGACTTGTATATATATATATATATATATATATATATATATATATATATATATATATATATATATATATATATATATTGTCACGTGCACCTAGCCGGTGCCACCGCCATTTCTGTCACGATCCACCTTCAGAGGGGGGAGAGAATCGTAGCTCTTTACATAGAAACAACTCGCTTGGCATCAACTAGTCTTAACTTCATAAAATACTTTACTGTACCTAGGATCATAGGTTCGTCATCCCGTACAGGATGTCTGGTGAGAGCTGAACTAAGGAGATTTTGCAAAATAACATAATACTAAATTAAAATTATTTTATTCTTAAAGTCAAATAATCAACATCATTCTTGACGAACATTTACACATCGGGATTAAAATTTAAAACAATACTCTTCTTTACTTCCTTAACGATTGAACGACCTTACAAGAGAGAGAATGAGAGAACTTCACTAAACACTTCCCTAGTCCTTCCGAATACCTCAAATCATAATTAATACTTAAAATTAAAACAAAGATAAGTCCATACTCACATTTTCCGAAAAGCCTTTCTTGATCGATTACTTTAAAAAAATAACGTAGGGGCCTCTCCTGCCCTTGAAATCCCGAACGAACATTACATTTTAAAAACTATGACGCGTGACCCCTGACGAGGGCCATAGCCTCCGCCCGAAAGCTTGACGACTACATTATGACCTAACTTAAATTAAACGACTCGTGGCCTCTGGCGTCGACCATAGCTTCCGCCCGAAAGCTTGAATTCCTACATCACGAACGAACTAACAACTCGTGACCACAGGTGAGACGCATAGCCTCCGCCTGAGTGAGCCTGAATTCCTACATCACGAACGAACTAACAACTCGTGACCACAGGTGAGACGCATAGCCTCCGCCTGAGTGAGCCTGAATTCCTACATCACGAACGAACTAACAACTCGTGACCACAGGTGAGACGCATAGCCTCCGCCTGAGTGAGCCCCGAGTCACCACTCACTTGCGCTTAAATTCGCGCGCCCTGCCGCGCCTACCATAACAAAAGCTCGTTATTGAAGTCAAATTTACTAAACAACTAACTAGAACATCTGGGAAGACTACCCCCCCTCTACCCCAATGTGCAGGCCACACCGCGCGGCTTGTTACGACAGCGCGCCCCAGTAACTGCGGCCCGTGGCTGCGCCAGCGCGCGGCCAAACAAACAAACAAAATTCTGCAAGCCCGCAGCGCGCCGCGCCGGCCCCGTGCCCCAATTACATGGTCACGCCACTTGCGCTGACGAGTGAACAGAGCAGCCAGCCCAGAGTCCCGTCAGTAAAGTCCCTAAATTTGATTTCAACAACCCTGCAAAATTTCAACCCGCGACATAACCCTCCCCTCACAGAGCTCGAGCCCCATCGAGCTACCTCAAAATTACAAATTGTCTTTTTCCATTAAACCATAACTATAAATTCCTCATTTCACAAAAATAATAATTTTCTTAGTTCCTTGCTGTCTGAACATACATCTAGATTCTGCATAAGATTTATTTTAAAACAACAAGTATTCATAAAATTAAATGTAAAACTTTTATCTGGTTTGTTCTCACAGGAACCTTCAGAGGCTCGAGTTCTCAATTCTAAAAAAATTGTTCTGTTAGTGAAGCTCTCTTTACAAATTAAATTACTGTTCTTAGTTTCTCAGTATTCGTTAAACAATGTGCAAATTCTTGATAATTATTATTTTTTTTTTTTTCGGTTTCCGTTTATTACCATACTTCTTTCGTTCTTCAAAAAAAATTAAGTGTCCTTACAGTGTTTCAATTAATTAAACTCTTATCTCGTGAAGGTTGGTGCAACTCCTCGAAGTCAGTGTTGTCGAGAAGAGTAGCTCCCTGGGCTGGCCATCAGCAAACACCACTCAACTCCAACAGCTACTGGACTGGCTTCCAGGGCAGCTCACAACTTCTCCCCACATCTGCTTCGGAGTTGTGCCATCCTCATCACGAACAGATTACAATTCTGAAACATCATCAACAGGCATTACCATCACGCCTGACAAATACAAAACTAACTACTAAACTGCAATCGATGGGCAAGGATGCAAACACACAAAAAAATATAATTAATTAATTCAACTGCTAACATAAAGTATCCCACCCTTAGCATAATCTAATCAGGCAAATAATTTGATAGGAAAAACTTAAGGAAGGGAAACATGACCTCCAATGATTTTCCCTACCTCTTGAGTCTTGATCTTCTCTATACAGCAAATAGTCCCCACGAAGTAACTGGGTTGAAGGTCAGTTCACATGACCCACCCATAACCTCTTCTACTCTTCTTTTCTTCTGGGGGCAACCACAATGCCCACCAATCTCTCTCCATGGTGCCGAACCAGCTATCCCATGAGAGTAAACAACGTAGTCAATAGAAGCGCAGAGGGGAAACACCAATCTCTGGCTTGTCGAGTCATAAAACTGCTTTATCTTCTTCTTCTTCTGAGTAAAAATATCTGACTAACCTTGCTTCTATTCTTCCAAACAGTAAAAGTTCATCAGGTATCTTCATGAAAGAAACATTCTAACTAATAATTCTTCATTTTTCTTCTTCTTTATTTCTGTTAGTTGTAATAGAAGGCCATGTTAGGGAGGTTATAGGGAAAAAGAGTGGCCAATTCCCACCCCATCACCCACCTAGATCATGACTAATTAACTTTTAAACTTTCTATTTCAAACAAATAAAAAAAAAAAAAACATTTTTTTTTATTCAAACTTTTAAACTATAATTACTTTTACTTCATAACCTCAAAAGCTAATCAATAATTCTAAATGAAATTGTGATTTACTGCATCCTTGTTCCATCCGATCTGTTTGTTTATAACCTTTCTTGTAAAGTATAAAATTTTCAAACATTACTAATTCAAAAAAAAATTAAATTCTGGTGTCCTTTGAGTTACAATTAACTTTACTATTTCTTAGCTTGAAATAATTTAAGTTTTCAGAACTATTTCATTGTCTAATTCACAACACTTAAAAATCAACTCAAAACAACAAATCATCAAAATCAATAAGATCATCTGACCTACCTATCAGTACTGTGAACTTGAACTGTTCGTACACATTTATAATAAGCTATTGTATTTAAATTCCAACCTAAATAAGGTTTAAAAAAAACTACTAATCCCTCTGTAAATTAAGAAAATTAACTTTAAAAATTAAACTTAAGGTATTAGTTCTTTTTGACAGCTACCACAACTCACTAGTTCCATTACATTACTATAACCTAAAAAGTTCTGTAAATAATGTTTATAACAAAAAAAACTCCAGTTACTGTCTTCCATAAAAAAAAATAAAACTTTACATGACCTTATTAATCTCCACTTGTAAGTCCATGGCTGCCAGCTTTCTCTTCTCTTGAATCTTCAGTCTTGGCTCTTGTTTCAGTGATCTTGTATCTTGTCTCTCGAACTCTTGTCATCTTGTAAACTGGACTGCTGCTCAGCTCATCTTAAGGAATCTGTAACAGTTTCAAAAATACATGTTAATTTAAATTACATAATTCCTGTTCTTTGGTCCTAAAAAAAAAATTGTATTATTAGTACACATTACCCTGAAACAACATTATTATTCATTGTTTATTACTTAAAAAAAATGCTTTACCATAAAATCCTTTTTTGTTCTTTTCATTAGGCCTATTTATTTTCCTTCTTCTTAATTAAATTCTGCTTCAAATGTTAATCCTAACTTAAGACCTACCATCTATTTATTATTCATTACCTACATTATTTATGTTACCCTAAAATTCCCATAAGTTTCTAATACTTCCTATCAAAGACATTCTCTCTAAAAAAAAATTTACTTGTGACTCTTAACTTAACAAACTTAAAAAAAACTTTTACACTAGACTTAACTTATTATTCATTCTTAGTTACTAAATTTCTATATGTAAACTTTAGTACTTACAAACAAAAACTGCCTATTTCTCTCTACCTCTTAATCTCTTTCAATTATTACAATAATAATGTTACCTTGCATCTTTAAACTTTCTTCTTTTCAATTAAATTAGACATCTCATAACAATAAAAATTCTGCCTATACTCTTCTTATGGGTGTCCAACCCAACAACAAAATTTCAAATTCTCAAGTTTCCTTATATTTAAATTATGCAATGCACATAACCTCTGTGGTGCCTGTACCCTTTTAGGCCTACCACCTTCTCCTCTCACAGCATGACAACTCTTATTCCTCGGGGTCTGTATTCACTGTTACAAATCAAATATCTCAAAAAAATTAAAAACAAATTTATTATTTTAAGAAAACAAAAATTTACATTGAATTTACTATGGAGCCTGGAAATCTTAATGTCTCACAGCAGCTAACATGACTAAATCCCATGGAACCCCAGGTTTACATAACCTGTGCCCAAAAATTTAAGCATACCAGGCTTTCTCTGCACTGGTTTTACAGCATCACACACTATTTAGGGCCCCTGATCTGCCATCAGTCCCAAGGAGCTTTCCCACAACCCCTCTCTACACAAGCGCCTACCGCATTCCTCTCAATTGGCTATCGGTTTTACGGCATTCTTTTGGGATCCGACCATCAAGTTAGGGCTAATCGAACACTAAACCTCCATACTTCCAAACTAATGTAAATCAATTAAATTTTCTCTGTAATTTCTTAAAATCCAAATAAAAATTATTCAAACATGCCCAAGAAACTTTCAAAAAAAAAATTCATAATCTTATCTTCAAACCCTTAAAATAAAAATAAATAGATTACTCTGTTTTCTCCTTAATAACTGTAAACTGTCAACAAATATCATGTCGTAAATTTTAACTATGCTTACTGACTCTTAATCATAAAATCTCATTTGTCCTAATTAATAAACAACCGATTTCCTTAAAATCTCACTGTATCTCTCACACTCAAACTTCACTGGCTGAATATCTCAATAAATTCAAAAACAATTATCTAAACTCTTAAAGAAACTCCTCCCCAATTATTCAAATTACTTCACCTTATTTTATTTCATTACTTAAAACACCTTACTCAAAAAAATTAATTAATTCCCTTCCATTATTATTTGACCAGAAAAAACTTTCTCATTAATTAATTTATTAAAATTCAATTTCACATTAGGCAAGTACACTAACTCTCTACAGCAATGTTTCTCATTTCCCTCCTTCCTAACTGAATCCAATCTTACTTAACCTCCAGGGAATTTACCTCACAAAATAACCAAAAATTTCACTGTAGTGCCTATCTGCTATAGGCCCACTACACAGGGGGCTCTAACCCCACCAACAAACTTCATTGAAATGGTACCCTATCCCATACAGGATAGCCACTTCGGTACTACCATGGGGAACTCCTGCCCCAAACTACTCACAACTCTCAGGATTCTCCTGACCCTTAATTCCGTAGTCAGCCCATCTCCTATGGTCTGCGCTACAATTCCCTTTCTTCCCAGGGACACAACGCCTCACCTTAGGGTCCCTCGCCCTAATGAAAACATTAATTTTGTCTCTCTGTTCTTTTGGAGTAAATTCCCTCTACACACAAAATCTAGCCTTCCCAGTTTTCTCAATGCTTATCGATTTTATAGTGTACCTCCTTAATAATGTTTACAAATCCCAAAAAAATATTTTTAAAACCGAGGTAGAATTTAACTAACAAAAACATAAACAACTTACAACGAAACACTTCTAGCCTATACATCATACACTTCTTGAATTAAATTACTTACATACTGAAAGTTCCTCTTCTTCTAAAACACACTTAAATTTAAATTTATTTAACCAATAGTCTATTTTCTTATCGCTAAGTTACCGTACAGCTGATCAAAACAAGGTCACGGCCGTCCACGTCTCCGTATGAGCCCGTGACGTCACCGAATTCCATCAGGTGCGCCAACCCTCGCTTGCGGTTCCTCCGTTCTCCGCTAGGTCTCAGCACCTCCCCGTCACGTGTTCATTCTGCCACGTCCACTGACGTGTCGTTCTGAAACAACTCTCAACATTTTTCTAATTAAAACAAAACATCACTATAAATTCTATAACTCTCTTTTACATAAACTCTCGTTTTCTCTTTAATTCCTTTCTAACGTTTATCCTTCCCTCGACTGATTTAATTCGTACGTCTCGTCTCCTACGCGCACGAAAACAAAACAAACTTCTCTTGAAAATAATTCCTATTTACGACAAAAAACTTTATTTTAAATTATAATTCTCTTAACCTACAATCTTAAAATGAACTTCAATTAAATTAAACCACTTGCATTATCTCTAATAAGCATTTAACTTATAACGTATTCTCCTCACGTAATAATCCCCGATATAAATCTACAATAAATTCAACGACTTAAAACAACTTATCACTATAAACTTTATCCTTACAAGTATCCTCAAATAAACATCTGTTACGTCAAAAAAAAAATCTCAAAGACTTCCTCCACTATAGACTAAAATTCCGTAATCCTCTCCTCAAGTAAACTCTTAATAACCTGCTATCAGAAGCTGAAACTAACTTAATAATAAACATAAAAATCTACCTCTCTCTCTCTCCAGAAATAGAACCTACCCGGCGCCTCCACCATTTCTGTCACGTGCACCTAGCCGGTGCCACCGCCATTTCTGTCACGATCCACCTTCAGAGGGGGGAGAGAATCGTAGCTCTTTACATAGAAACAACTCGCTTGGCATCAACTAGTCTTAACTTCATAAAATACTTTACTGTACCTAGGATCATAGGTTCGTCATCCCGTACAGGATGTCTGGTGAGAGCTGAACTAAGGAGATTTTGCAAAATAACATAATACTAAATTAAAATTATTTTATTCTTAAAGTCAAATAATCAACATCATTCTTGACGAACATTTACACATCGGGATTAAAATTTAAAACAATACTCTTCTTTACTTCCTTAACGATTGAACGACCTTACAAGAGAGAGAATGAGAGAACTTCACTAAACACTTCCCTAGTCCTTCCGAATACCTCAAATCATAATTAATACTTAAAATTAAAACAAAGATAAGTCCATACTCACATTTTCCGAAAAGCCTTTCTTGATCGATTACTTTAAAAAAATAACGTAGGGGCCTCTCCTGCCCTTGAAATCCCGAACGAACATTACATTTTAAAAACTATGACGCGTGACCCCTGACGAGGGCCATAGCCTCCGCCCGAAAGCTTGACGACTACATTATGACCTAACTTAAATTAAACGACTCGTGGCCTCTGGCGTCGACCATAGCTTCCGCCCGAAAGCTTGAATTCCTACATCACGAACGAACTAACAACTCGTGACCACAGGTGAGACGCATAGCCTCCGCCTGAGTGAGCCTGAATTCCTACATCACGAACGAACTAACAACTCGTGACCACAGGTGAGACGCATAGCCTCCGCCTGAGTGAGCCTGAATTCCTACATCACGAACGAACTAACAACTCGTGACCACAGGTGAGACGCATAGCCTCCGCCTGAGTGAGCCTGAATTCCTACATCACGAACGAACTAACAACTCGTGACCACAGGTGAGACGCATAGCCTCCGCCTGAGTGAGCCCCGAGTCACCACTCACTTGCGCTTAAATTCGCGCGCCCTGCCGCGCCTACCATAACAAAAGCTCGTTATTGAAGTCAAATTTACTAAACAACTAACTAGAACATCTGGGAAGACTACCCCCCCTCTACCCCAATGTGCAGGCCACACCGCGCGGCTTGTTACGACAGCGCGCCCCAGTAACTGCGGCCCGTGGCTGCGCCAGCGCGCGGCCAAACAAACAAACAAAATTCTGCAAGCCCGCAGCGCGCCGCGCCGGCCCCGTGCCCCAATTACATGGTCACGCCACTTGCGCTGACGAGTGAACAGAGCAGCCAGCCCAGAGTCCCGTCAGTAAAGTCCCTAAATTTGATTTCAACAACCCTGCAAAATTTCAACCCGCGACAATATATATATAAGCGAAATACAACTCACCGACTCACTCATCACGAGATCTCTAAAACTATACACCCGATTGACTTGAAATTTAGCATAGTTACTCATTTTGTGATGTAGACGCTCACTAAGAACGGATTCTGCGGACATCCGATCCCAAGGGGAGTTTCGGGGGCGTAATATATCAAAATTTACAGTTTTTGGTAGGAAATCACCATGGCAACGGCTGTTGCTTTGTTGATGCTTCATTCGTCTCTATGGCAACGACTATTTCATTGTTAGTGCAGTCCTCATCACCGTTGAAATTTTGCGGGTACTTTAAATATCAAAAATTTCCCTTTTTTTTCAAGTATATATGTTTTACAGACTTGAAACTTCACAGTAATGTTCCTTATGTTACGCAGGATGACATTTTCCGAAAATTAGATCCTATGGGTGGTTAAAACCAGGCAACAGTGGGTACTTTGTCAGCATGAGAACAGGATTTTGCATTGTTCATGCCTTCTGCGTCTCCATGGCAACGGGCATCGCGCGGCAGTGGCGTACCCACAAGGAGGGGCATGTATAATGAGCGGCGCAAGAGTGATCTGCCTGTAGACTACCGTAGCGAAGTACGGGTACATCAGTTGTACGTTGCGTGCACGAGTCGGGAAACCATCGGTGCTAGTCATTTTCTCTCCGGTGCATTATACAGCATTGTAATAAATTATCACTGAACTTTTTTTTATTTACCATTACTGTAAATGGGAGATGTGGCTTATTTTTTTCCCTTTAGTATAGCCGTGCGAAGTTGGGTCGGGCAGCTAGTGATTGGATAAGTGGCCCATGGTTTAGGTACCTTTACAGTTTAAACAACAAACCTAGTTCACAAAAAAAACCTTATATCAATATAATCACCTGTCAACAAATATCCGTCATGATTACCAAATTTTAAATCTCATTATATTTATTATAATTTTAAAACTTAAATTTTTTAAATAATTAAATTGTAAACAAAGCTACTAATTTTATTATTATTATCAATAAAGTGACTTCGCTCAAAAGTCTCCTTTAATAATAAAACCCTGTTCATAGCTTCAAATCTGGAGATCCATTAAGCAACAGTTTTGAGCGTATTCCTTGTGTTTTGATGTGAGAGTTAATGGTGTGCAATAGTTTTTATGGTAAATTAGTATCTGGTGTAAGTAAGTGGTGTATGTCAAAAAAATATGAATCTTTTATATTTGATTTAATGCAGAATATTTAGACATAAACCATTGAGTTTTACACTACCTGTATTAAAAAAATTCCAAAAAATAAAATTATGAACATAAAAAATTCACAGAACACAAGACTGAATCAGCTAATGTCGGAAAAACTGAAACAATGATGAAACTGTACAAGTATTATAGACAACACATCGACGACAGCACGGACAAATTGTTCAACTTAAAAATTTCAGACAGTTCAAGAATTCCGTTGAAGGAACTTAGTCATGAAAAATAAAATAACCACACAGACGAACACAGTGGGCTAACAACGGCGCGACATTAAATTCAGGCATACAATAAACATGGACAAGGCAACGAACATATAAACACAACAATGAAGATAAACATGTTCTATGAACAATTCAACGACGTTAGCACTGACAACATTGGTTTCCAATGACATCAATTGCAACGTTTCGGGAACCGACATCTGTTCCCCCCATGAGGCACAAACAGACATATAGTACACTGCCGCCATCGTTCCATCATACTGCTATCCGGGGCAGTGTAAGCGAGACCAGAAACCAAGGTTTCTATAACTCGCTTGATGCTTTGTAAAGCAGGTGCACCCCACACTTGTGTTAGAATCACTTGGATCAACGGGTGGGGTGCGTGTCTTGTGGGATAGGTTTTGGCACACGGGTCTGTGTGTGCGCTGGCTTGTAGTGTAATGCTAGATTACATATGTGTACCTGTCGTCGGCGGTGGAGAGAAACTCCCCACCAGTTAGATCGGCTAACTGGCGTTATGTGGAGTCGTGATGGTGGGCTTTAGAGGCTTGTAAGTGTGCTGAGATTTTAAGTGAACTACTTATATTTGGATGGTAGTGTAGAGCTGTGAGAGCTGCTCTAACGTGACCCCTAGAACACAGGACATGAATGGGTAGTTAGCCCATATGTGCATGTCACGGGTGAATCAGGCCGATAATCGCAGTATTACCAGTTAACAAAGCATTGAATTAAAAAATATATGGATACTTTTAATTAAAAAAAGAAAGCAATTTACTACACAACTCAGTTGCAAACCAACAACCTTCACAGCAATACATCAGTCAATATCATCCCCAATTTTTTTGGTTTTCAAATTTTTTCCATGACAAACAGTGAAAACCTGCTATGTTTTATGTCCAAAAAACTGCATTAAATCAAAGTTAGTATTGCATGAATCATTTAAAGAACTTCCCGATTTCTATAAAACATTTTAAAAACGGATTTTTTTTTATGTTTATTAAGATATTTCTAGAGTGCCACGCATAGCACCAATGAGACCACCCAAGGCATAAAACGAAAGTACTGGCAGAAAAATATTTAAGATTTTCTTATTTAAAGCTTATGCTTCCTTTTATATTATTTTAAACACCTCATGCAATATTCTAAACGACTGCAATAACATTGTGGGGTTACGATCTGTTCTGGCAAGTACCTATTCCAAGCTTCATCCTGGTCTTCAACATATTTCGATATTATGCAGCCTTCAAAATTATCTCTGAGTCAGTCCTTCAACAATGTGCTTATAGTATTGTCTTTGTGTACCTATATTTTCTCAGCCCTGTGCCGGTTTTTACAGGCTTCGTCTAGTAAATTAATTCCCAGGTTGGCGCAACCTATATTTTTTGTTAGTTTAATTCATTGACCTCCAAATTTGGGTCTGTCAGCATATAGTAAAATAGATTATGTAATATTGAGTTTTTGAGTCCTAAACTGTGATTTTTTATATTTTACTTTTTGTGAATGTTATGGTTTCCTAATTTACAAGTAAATATATGTATGATCTTATACCGTTTAGTCATCGCGTTGCATCTCGTCAAGGAATGACTTCGTTTGCCCATAGGAATCGCACAGGACAATTAAGCCAGAGTGTGTGAATTTTGTGATTAAATGTACTGATATTCTACTGCAAAATAGAGTCTGATATATTACTGTAGGACCAACTTTAGAATCCATACTTTATTTAGTTTAAGAACTAGGGCTTGTATTCGAAGTCACTACAACAGCCAAAGAACTTATGCTTGTCTATGTGTATACCATCGGTGAGGCCTGAAACAAACAAGCAAAGGAACAAAAAAATTTAAACTATATTTTTGATTTTTTAATTAACAATATATACATTAATTTATATGTAGGTTTTTCTTCATTTCAAATAATCTACAGATGTTTTACCCTTAACATATATATAATTTAAATTGGTGCAGACACTTTGAGAGTCGGTTATTGTTTGTAATTGGGATCTCTGTTTTCACTAGGCGGCAGGCATGCTGGCGGTGCTGGTGGTGCAAGGAGTGCTAATGCTGGCGGCCTTCTGTGAAGGCCACTGTCCTGCCAGCTGCCGCTGCAGCGACTATGTACACAAGACATTCTGCCGCGGCTCGTGCGACGGTTCACTGCCACCCGATATTAGCCCCCAAACAGTAGATCTCTCCGCCATCGGCTACAACCTCACTGTGCTGCGACGCCGCGACCTGCAAGGGTGGCCGGGCCTCACGGACCTCACCCTCGACGACAACCATGTGTTTGAGGTGGAGCCAAACACCTTCCACGACCTGGCGGGCCTGGTGACGCTCAGCCTGCAGGACAACCTGTTCGAGCGATTGGACCGCGACTTGTTGGCGGGCTGCCCCAGGCTCGAAGCACTCCACCTCGGCCAGAGCTCTGCACTCAGGTTCCCTGCTGACGGCAGCTTCCTCAACTCTGCCTCACTCAGGTCGCTGTTCCTCGAAAACTGCCGCAAGCTGAGCACTCGGCGCGACTTTAACAGCAGCGCCGTGGTCCGAGTCCTGGACATGCGCCACTTTGCAGGACTGAAAAACCTCAAAGAGCTCTCCGTCAGGAACAGCGGGATCGATATCCTGGAAGTTACTGTCCCCATAGAGTCTTGCAGCCTCGTTAGCTTCGATCTGAGGAACAACTTCCTCGAGACCATACCCTCTGGGTTCTTCATGCCCTTTTTGGCACTCGAGGTTCTTTACTTGGGCAACAACAAGCTGGAAATCCTCTCTGTCGGCGTTTTTACCCCACTGAAGATCCTTAAAAGGCTGTTCCTGGGCAGCAACAGCCTGCAGCAGCTGAGCGAGGGGTTGTTCGAGGGCCTAACGAGGCTGGAGTTGTTGGACCTGAGCGAGAACAATTTGGTGAGGCTGGATGCTGGCTTGTTCCGTGGTCTGGGCAGTCTGCGCGCGTTACTGCTTGCTGACAATGCCCTCACCAGCCTCGATGGAGCGCTCCTAGTGCCACTCAAGAACCTCGAGTCGCTGGACCTCACACATAACCCAATGGAAACTGCGCAAGCATCGTGGTTCTCGGCGCTGGAGAGTCTGGACGAGGTGCGGCTGACCACGCCGTGCGATTGCGCCCTACGGCGGCTGTGGGAGGACATGGTGACAGCGAGGGTACGGGTGGTCGCCTCATGCGGAGCCATAGGTGAGCTGACCAATGACTCGTTCTCTGGCCTCAGCTGCACCTCCGCCATGACCGCAGGTGCTCTCGGCTCCTCTCCGGCAGTGTGGATCTCCGTGGTGACCTCGCTGACATTGCTGCTGGCCGTTACAGGAGTCATCGCGGCTGTGGTCGCCTGTCACCGTAACAGGAGGGCACTAGCCGTAGACCATGGCTCTTACCACGGGGTGTCGACCGGCGACACGCTCGTCCTGCCCAGTAAGCCCTGCAGTACCAGGCCCCCTTCCAGGCCTCCTAACTTGCAGCCTGACGAGGACTGAGGCACACTGACCTTCGGATCCTGTCGGAGGTTTGTGGAGTGGTGCAGCTTTAACTGTGAACTATTCTAGTGGGTATCGTTCACAAGACTTTGGCCTGCTAAATTGTAGTTATTATGCTCGATTATGTACTTTTTAGTGGCCAGCTACCATTTGGTTTATTTTTATTTCAAAAATCATGTTCACAATTTTTTGTATAATTTTCTTTATTCATACAACTGTACAGACGTGAAGTTATTTTAATGTTTTTTTTATAAGTTCTATGTAAATCGGATTTTTAAACTAAGTTAAATCATAAAGTCATAAAGAAGCAAAGTTTAATTTTTTTTTTCTTAAATAACAACACGTTCTGCTTATTTAGTAAATGTGATAGTTCGTGATTTAAAATTTCGTCATGTAGATATGAATGGTGGTATTTCTTCATGTACTATTTTTAACATGAATTTAAAATTGAACGAAATTAATTTTATTTCGCAGAAGTTCGTTTTCTCTAAATTCACTCAGTGCTTGCTGTTTCCAGCTTCATCTGGGTCTCTGTGGTCACTGAGGTTCATATAGAATTTACGGCTGATAGTTAGGTGAGTAAGTAAGCAAAGAGATACTATGTTTTTGTGGATAGATAACACGCTTCCCACCATGGTAGCTGCAGCCATTATGCAGCAGGACCAAATGATGTATGTTTGCAAGTATGAAATGTGGCGGATGTTGCCGAGAAACAGTTGGGTCTCTCCAATGGAGCATTCCGTCGCTGCTTCTTCCACATCGCTCCCCCTCGCCGTTTACAATGACCTAATGTTGTGTGTAACCACCCGAAGTTTAGGCCAGGTGAGTTCAGCAGATTAACCAAGTGTATTTTTCTTGTATAGTATCATTCTAAAAATTCAATTTGTTTGTTATTTTTAATTATAAAAAAATTATTTTGGAAAAATGTATACATTTTCTGTTTCTTATAATCTCAATTTATTTTAACAACATGTTTCAGTTAGAAACAACTAC
This sequence comes from Bacillus rossius redtenbacheri, assembly GCF_032445375.1. Taxonomy (NCBI): domain Eukaryota; kingdom Metazoa; phylum Arthropoda; class Insecta; order Phasmatodea; family Bacillidae; genus Bacillus; species Bacillus rossius. The sequence goes on along the minus strand of NC_086330.1, from coordinate 213,552,635 downwards.
AAAACCATATTCAAATTTTCGTAGAGCCTCCACTACAATGTGTCTCGTATGAATGTTTTTGTTTTTTAATTAGCTCAATAAACTGATTTTCTTGTAAAATCTAGAATTTTGTACGTAAAGTGTTGTATAATTCCACATTAAAAATAATATTTTTTTACGAATTAAAAAGATATACATTTGTAATGTGATACCATATTTTTAATTATTTTTTTGCACCTATTTTTATAGTTTTAAGATTATTATTTTACAGTACTTTCCTCAATTTTGTTGAGAAGAGAAATTTTTTATCAATAAAATGTGAACATTAGGCATGTCATTTATAATCATTAAATTATAAATTGGAGCTATATCTTTCAAGATGTAAAAAATATTATAAAGGTAGTTCTTAAACACACATTAGCTGTTTATGTGTATAATTTGGTTTTGCGATAACTGCAGTTAAATGCTCTTACATGTACCTGTAATTAAGTATTATGTACTAAATAAAGAAGAGTCTAGCGACAGCAATGCTACCTTCCTGCAACTGAGCACCGCTTACGCTCGTTCCGGGGCCGGCTGCCGCACCGCTCAGGCTCGTTCCGGGGCCGGCGGCACGATCATATATGTCATCTGAAACATCCAATTATCAAAAATGGCCTCGTGGCTGAGCGCTCAGCGGCGCTATCATCTTAACGTAAGGTTGACGGTTCGAATCCCGGCAGGTAAGAACTTTTTTTTGTACTTGTAAAAATAAATACAATCACGTAACATTTCAAAAGTAATAAATATTTTTGAATAATGAATGCAAATAAAAGTATATTTATTAATTAAATTGTAATTTTCAGGTAAGGACATGATAACTAATGGTCAATTAGGTTAGGTTAGCTACATTATAAATACTTTAAAACTTTGTGGACGGTTGATTTGGTTAGGATAGCTACATTAAAGATACTGTGAAATCATGTAAACTGTTTCCTAGCGCTGGATAGCTACATATTAAAAAGTTATTTGCTAAGCAACCATAAAATGATTTTACAGTAATTTTCATGTAGCTATACTTACCTAATATAACCAACCATCCACTAAACAGTCTATGTGGCATTTTTATACTGGAGAGAAAAAACGCCCGCTTAAAAATAAAAAAACATCCAGGGGGTAGGCGCTCCCGATCGTCTAACTTCGGAAAGGATCGGCATTTGCGGCCAGTTGCAGGAAGGTAGCATTGCTGTCGCTAGACTCTTGTCTAAATAAGGTACTTATTTTGTCTCATATCGTCAATACACATGTAACTCAACATGCATCACCAATGACCCACAATACAATATTCTCACTGTGTTTTTAAACTACTCTGAAGTGAGGAGTACAATTTTCACAACTAAAACAGAGTTCGAATGCATGTGAAAATTGGTTAATCAGTTGTTTTACATCATGCATGTTTGCGTGTGTTGGTGTTGGATGTTTTTTATGTATATGACTGCTACAAATTAAATATGTTGAATTTTTCAGTTGCCTAAAGATGGTTTTAAAATAATTTCTTTTAAATATTTTTCAGGCTGCTGTATATGAAAATTAATTCTTATTTATAGAAATATTTCTTTTTTTTTCATATTGGAATATAAACTTTAGACTTTGACAATAGATACTCAACATAACCTCAAATCTTTAGGTAAACACAAAGTATGTTTAAAATGTTCTTACTAACCTAGTAATCAAAAATTATCTTGTGTTGAAAGTAATCATTTTTTAAAGGCAAAATAATCATCGGTTACTGTGTATAATGTATTAAGAAACAAAGAAAATGCAAAATAAGACTTTATGATTAGTCAGAAATTAAGGGAAACCAAACTAGACCCTGCGTGTTGCATTACATCTGGATTTTAGCAATGCTCAGTCTCCACTAAAATTAATTCGCGCACACATCAGTATTGATGAGATAATTATTATGAGCCTGTCTTCACAAATTATATGTCATATGCCGATCGTTAAGTATTTGGCAGAAGGCATCAGTACTTGCCAACGCGTATAGAAAGCAAGTCGTCTTATCTCGCTATTTTGCTGCTATTTGTAAATTACGAATGACGTTCCAGCTAGACCACATTCCCGTGGGAATTCAAATTATAAACATGGCTAAATAGCACTTGCTTACATTTTGAAACTCATTTTAACTAATGTTATAGTATGTGCAATTAAAATATTTAGTGAGTTTTTGAAGTACTATTTTTAAACTTTGTAACATCGTCAAATATTAAATCATAAAGTAGGAACAAATAATAGTATAAATCTAAACTTGTGCAATGTTCATAGATATCATGATACGTGTGCGGCCTTTAGTGCGCTGTTCTTGTAAAATGTAAAACGCTAAATTGTTAACAAAATTACATTAAAGTCGAAATAAACATTTATAATTAGTAGTATATAACAGCCGGTTCTGAAACAAGTTCCAGGTTGTGGAGCAGTAACATTGTCTCCACCATCTTGGACTATGTGGTCACAGCAGCCATCTTGGATGACATTAACTTTTGACCTTGACCTAGACTTTTAACCCTGACCATAACATTGACCTTTGAGCTTAATCACTACCTTGAATTTTGCCATTTTCAAAACGAACATCCCAATCCAGAACATTGCTGTTATCGTTACACCTGCCATCTCTGATGTGCATGATACGATCGTTTCACTTTTCGTTACGGTCGGATTTGGATCATATTATGTGAAATTTTTGTTATTACCGCTATTTAAAATCCTAATGTCATTGCTGCCATCTTGTATCTGATGTCACAACTTTTTTCAATTCTAACGTAATGTCCGTCATAGTGTGTAATCTGCTGGAGGCCACCATATTGGATGACATCACGACTACCTTCTTGTTTTTTCTGCCATCTTGAATACCGACATCTTTGTTTCTGCTGTATATTCCTAGAGAGTGTCAATATCTCTCTGGCTCAGGAACATAAGGTTGATGTTCCATTACCTGACAGTGTTATTTTGGTCCCTATCGACACATTAAATTTAATAGTTTTATACAAATTACATTGAAATCGTGGTGAATCGAATAATAACAGCTCGAACTTTTGTGTTGGAAAATATACGTATTTGACCACTTGACCATCGATACATTTATCAGACCAAAAAATAATTTATTAGGGTACATAAAACACACACATATGGAATTGTTTTTTTTTATTTGAAGCAATAATAGCAAGACCCGCTAAAGAGCAATGCAGCCATCTTAATATTCAATAAAAGCTACCAGAAGAACAACTTAACTCACGTAATCTACTAGAGGGCGCCGCCGCCATCTTGTTTTCAGTAATCGATGCAAGAAGTGCAATATCACATTATAAACTTGCGATCTGCTAGAGCGCGCTGTCGCCATATAAGCTTATTTTTTATTCACTACAGTGCAGGATTATACAATTAGATCCGCCATATTGCTTTTTCGTCTTGGCCGCCATTTTTTAAAATTTTCTAAACAATATAATCAAAAAATCATTTATAAATTTAATTATTTATATATTTTACTGTCCTTAAGTTTATCTCTAGATGATGCAAAATATTTCTAGGTAAAAAAAACACAGTTTTAATAAAACACTGATAAAATCCTAAAATTGGCATTAAATTCGTCATCTAACATCCTCTAGCAATTTTATGATGACAATAGCTGCCATGTAGAAAATACATTATTATTAAGCTAGTTATTCGGAAAAATTACAAAATTCATCAAAATAATCGCTTATTAAAATAATGATTTACTCGATAGGTGTTCGCATTTGGTTCGATTCTCGACAAGTGAAGAGAGCTACTAAAGCTTAAAATAAATTTTAAATTATTTTTCCATTACCTTTTGTGAAGTTTATTAACCATTCTCTCAACGAAAAATGATTTTATATAAGATACCTGACCGACGAAATAAATACATAGTCACTTGCTAGAGCTGTTCACCCTAGACGGTAGCGTGACTAGAAAAGCTGTTCTCTGCTTCCAAAGATGCTAACTCCTCTTCTTGTAGTTGTGCTGAAGTTAGCTGCCTCTCTCACGAAACGGTGTTCCGTTCATCAGCCCAACAACACGTATCGTCGTGTAGGTCCAGCCTGTTCCCAGGCCGGGTCAGTCACCAGTCGTAAGCCCCCCCCCCCCCCCCTACGGTTCATCTGGTCCACTCAGGTCATAACCCACAGCCGCGCCAGGATGAAGGCCACAGCCCCTCGCGCCCCAGATGGACCACACATGACATCTGGCGGGAGATTCGCCAACTACCGGGCATGCTCCCTCGCCTCTCCGCCAGAGGACAGCGTAGTCCCCTCCTAACCAAGCCAGGCCTTAAGGATTGACTTGCATCCAAGTCGAGAGGTCGTTTAGGGCTTGTAGTTCTGTGCGCACTCGCCAGGACGCGCTAGAGTGCGGCTACTCCAAACGGAAACATTCGGGTTCTCTTCGGGTTTTCCGAAGCCCCTCCCCTGGACAGGAGACCAAATACAGTTTTAATTAGACGAACCGGCGCCATTTTTGACGATTCGGCGGGCAGCACGCGGTACGGGTGGATCTCTCTTCGCAGCCCGAGACAACGCGCTTCTGAAAAGTCGTGAACGGCTTTCTCTAAATCATTTAGTTGGTTATCGACAAGGCCATGTGCCTTAACAGAAGTATGTAAATGACGGTACTAGATCAGGCGCCAGGCGGTGGTGGTGGTGTCGGCGTCCGCCATCTTGGATTTGTGACGTCACGGCGGCAAAAATTCCTCAAAATTCTTCAAAAATGACTCAAAATGACTCAAAATTTCCCATTTTAAGAAAAAATTTCCCGTTTTCGAGGGAAAAATTCCCGTTTCGAGGGAAAATTTCCCGCTTTAGTCCGTAAAAATCCCAGCGGCTAGAAATGTCCTTAAAGAGGCTTAAGCATCCTTAACTCAAGCCTCAGTTAAGCCTCTATCAGGACTTGACCTTGACCTATGACCTTGACCCCGGCGGCCATTTTGGATCCGCCATCTTAGATCCGCCATTGTGTTCTCGAACATTCCGGCGATGTGTTTTCCGCCATATTGGATGATGACGTCACCGTTGCAATTTTTGGATCGCCCGCCATATTTAACTTTTTTATTATCCGATTTTACTGAAAATTTTTTTAAAAATTATAAAAAAATTCACTTAATAAAATTTTAATCAAAAATATCGAAAAAACATATATTTACGACACGGAGTTCGGAGTCCTCGGTTCGAACCCGACGAGTGCAAAAAAATTAAAAATGGCGACAGGCTCCTTCCCTCGTGGTGGGTGCTGGCAGACAGACTCCCACCACTTTTTATCATCATCTAGTATGACGTCATGGCCGCCATCTTGTCTTTGATGCTGGAAGCCATCATCAATGTATCGTCGGCGAGAGTGCGCTGACGCCATGTTAGTTTAGTTCTTATCCGCTAGAGTGCAGTAATCATTTATTACTGTGACACCCGCCATCTTGAAATTTGGCCGCCATCTTGAAAATCCGTAATTATTTAGCTAGAAATTCGGGAAAAGTTCCAAAATTCATTAAATAAATTTGTAATCTATATACTGATTGATTAGATCGACTTAGGTCCTTGGTTCGATCCCTGGCCGATACAAAACAACTTTAATATTTTTAAAAAAGTATCACTAAAGTGTTAGGTGTGAGAAAATAAAAACACCACAAGTTCTTTTAAAATACTTTTATTACATACTACAAGTACAAAAAAATACACAGACAAATTACTAAAGTTTTGTGGATTTCTCGATTCAAACAGTCTTCTTATTGTATGGACTAAGTCCTTTACATGACTTGAAATGTCTATTCAGTCTATCAGGTCGACATATTGGTACACCACAATTTTCACACAAAGACGAATTATCGACTTTATTAAAAGGACAGTGATATATTTCATGTTGTTTTGCACTTCGAAAAGTTGCTAATGTTTTGTTACAAAATATACAGCTTGATTCTGATGAATGTACACCTAGTCTATTACAATTCCTGAGGTGTCGTTTTAATCTTCCATAGTGTATAAACTTGCTTAAACACCTGTTGCACTGATATTTAATGCGTTCAGAGTTACTACTACAATTGTGTATTACATAATCATTTAATTTCAAGTTTTTGATCTTCTCGCAGTATGTGCAGTCGGGTGATGGAACACCGTTGGATGCTCCTTCCTTAATCAATGCCACTGGAACTGTTGACAACCATTGTAACACTGCTGACATGTTAACTTCTGAAGCCGTTGAAGTCTGCTCTGCGGAAGATGTTGCACGCGTCGAAATCTCCTGCTGTGCTGAGAGAGCAGGTGTAGCTGTAGACGTCGTTGTCATCGTGCTCTGTACTGATGATGGTAGACCTTCGATCCAGGTTGATGTTGATACTGGTAATTATGCCATCGAGTTCTCAAGAATAGCTATATACTGGTCTATAATGTTATACTAGTCTAACTATCCGAGCCGTTCATCACCGCAGTCAGAGACAGACTGAAGTACATATCACCTGGGGTCTCACTTATATAGTCTCATTTGCTTGTTCAACACGTGAGCCAAATCAATAACCATGTTCATTATACTTCTCGGAGCATTTTTTATAATGATGATGTAAGCTGTCGAGACGTGAAATTAGTTTATTGCACTTATTGCACTGAAACAGTATTCTTTGAGCATTATTCTGACAGCTGCTTCTTTCATGTCTGCGCGCATTTGAAGTTAAAGTAAATGATGCGCCACAATATTTGCATTGATGCGATGTATGCTCTTCATTAATTTATGTCTGGAATGCAGATGGTGAAACTTCAGCTGATGGTGGAACAGCACGTATCGTTGTCTCCTCTGCAGCAGGTATCGGGATCTTCACAGCAGTCGACACCTCAGCCATTGAGCCCTCCGCTGCCATGGTCTCCTCTGCTAATGGTATCGGGATCTCCGTCTCCATCATCGTTGCTGCCATCGAGGTCCCCGCTGCTATCGGTAAACATTCTATTCCGGTCGACATAACTAAATCTCACGAAACTTAATGGAGAGAGCACGTCCGTACTGCACCGCGGCCAGAGGTGAACTGCGGGTCCAGTCGTCCGAACCTCGCTTATATACCCGTGGTCTACTGGTATACTACATGAGTCAAAATATCGTCTGTATTTAAATTTTTTTTATTAGGTACCTAAAAATTGTAGAAATAAAAAACACACGAGTTCAGGTTTTACACATTTATTTATAAAAAGTACACAAATACATATTAGGTTAAGGAATCAAGCATTTTCACAACCAAAGTCTTTAATGCCACACGAACTGACTCGTCGACTCCGGTTCCAAATGGTTCGTTGACTCCGGTTCCAACTGGTTCGCCAGTCACGCGATCAGGAACACAGGTTTACAGCTGGTCATCTTCTGCAATTTCGACAACTCCGACAAGACATGGTCGGTGACGTCTGTGACCACGTCTACGCCTGAGCTTTGGCTCAGTGCCATTTGGGACAGATTCACTGCCTGAACTGCGACGACGAGACGCACACCGTTTGGACGTCTGCGTAGAAGCATCATAGGTCGCAACAGGTTGCAACACGTTCATGTTTGGTGTTGCACATGCAGACGAGGCGACTACCTCAGCGATGCTAGCAGGAAGGATTGTGTGTGGTCTCATGTGATAGACGGCGCAGTTTCCAGGTTCACAACAATCTACCAGCTGCTGAGTCGGTTCGTAGGACACAGGAAAGTGCGCAAACCGCCAATGCTGAGCGACTCCATCACAGGTTTCTGTATATGTACGTAGATACACTGAATCCCAGTAGCTATACTCGACACTGCTGAAGCTAGGTCTTGCGCACACGTACACGTTAGCAGGATGAAACGTAAACATCTTCTTGCAGGTCGAACGTCAACTGAAGGCACGTACGTAGGTACGACATTTATATATGTAGGCTCCTACTAACACTGTGTGTGCCATTTCTGCATTAACTGCGAGTTTGTACAGGCACAGACACGTTCAAACTTGTCACGTAGCTGCACGGTGTATATTGCACTAAGCTTGCGCAGGGAAGGACAACCGTAGTCGATATGTATATCCACAATTTCAGCTGCTCCGACGTCACACAGTTCTCGTAGCCATTTCTTCTGTTCAGGTCCGGCGACGTAGATTATTTCGTTTTGCAGTAGTAAATCTTCAATAGTTTTTTTCACTTGGTGGTACGGAATTTTTCCTTCGTCCCACTCCAGGCCGTGGTAGTATTTACATAGCCATTCGTTCGACCGTTTACTTTTTTCGTCTAGTAGTTTCCACGGATACGGAGGTCGGAAGCTGCGGGTTCGAGTCCGGCCGTCGTGAGTGACGCCAATTTCCTTGAGCACGAATCCGTTTTGGCTCTGGAAAACTTGCAGGTTGCAGTACATCTTGTTGCTAGCAATGCTCGGTCGTAACTAAATTATTATCGAAAACGAAACAGTATTTATGTCAGAATTTTCACAAGTTTGTCTCGACAATTGTACGATGCAAGCCGATCTTGAAGTATCAGACAAAAAGCATAGGTGTTTGGCGGAATATTTCCGCTAGTCGTTATCTCGATCCTACAGTCGATGATGTTTGAATTTATACGATCATCCTGTTTGGAAACGTCAAACACCATTAACAGGGCCTTGTTCTTGAAACTGTCGGGACTCAGTATCGGTGACTGTATCCGCCCGTAGTAAGCTTGCTGAAACTTGGCATACATTTGATATGCTAGAAGAAATCTTCCACTTTCAAAATCCATGTTCATGTCAACGTACGGATAACTTTCGCTGTTTAAAAATATTTTTACATTACGTATTTGACAGTTATCGAATACGGAGCGACTCACTCCTGCATTGAGCTGTCTTCCGGTCTGAAGTCCGACGATGATGTATCTTGGTTTTTCCGTAGCGAAGCTGGACTTTACTATCCAATTGATACGCTGACTATGAGGCAAGCCAGGATAAGTTTCCAGGCTCCAGGATCGGAATGGCACATCGAAGTTCTTGCCATTTTCTATGTTCTTCAACATCTTGACTCGCTCAACAGTGCTCACTTGGATGTGGGGCAGCATCCACTCGATAGGCTGTAGTGTTAGGGAGACATCTTGAGGGTTTTCTGCAGTGGCGACAATTGCATTAATGTGCGTGTTGGCTAGAAGCAGTACGAGCTCTTGTTTCGAATTAATGATTATATGCTTGTAGTCCTCAAAGAATCCAAGAAGCATGGACAGAGGAACACAAACTTCGAACTTCCCTTCGGCATAAACCGGAAGCTTATATTCATCCTCGAGAGCCCAACCGGCCATCTTTGCAGCAGACAGTTCATTTGGCGTGAGCGAAAGGTAATTTTTCATAGCAGATGTTATGCCTACATCTCTCGTCTGGTCTACCTCGACACCATTGAGTACATAAGTAATGCGCTCGATTAGGTGAAGAATACCATTGCAGGATATTGATGTCGTTGTCGGGTGCGTACCATCCGCTTTTGTAAGCGTGCCTCTTATACGTAGAAATGACTGCGAAGGTAAAGTACAAATATCTTTGTGCTGTACAGCAATGCGTACTTCCGATGGTAGTGCGTACGGTCCGAGCAGGAAAGGCTGGTTATCGTGCAATTCCATTTTTGTAATGCTGTCATCAAAAATGACCGGATCTTCCACGTTGAGGATTTAGTCTTCCATATTTATTCGGCACTTGTCCAATACTGAGAAGATACTTTATGTTGTCAGGTGTTAATGCACCGATGTCTGGTAGAGAACTGTTCTTATTCACGACAATACGATTTCTTTTATAACTGTTCTTATTCACGACAATACGATTTCTTTTATAACTGTTCGGTGTTACGAACTTTATGCCCATCGCTTCAAGTGCAGATGTAATGTAATTTCTTCGTCTTGAAAATTCACCAATCGTCCTCGCTGGTCAACGATTCTGACGACGACTTCGTGTGCGCACTTCACGACGACTGGAACGTAAATATACTTTGCGGTACTTCGACCAGTTTATATCCTGGCGGGACCATCGGCGAAAACTCGTGCAGCATGTTGCTTAGTCTTCCGTTGAGATATGTTCCACTTGCCAAATTACAGTTTATTCTTATGACATTCACAGGCAAAATATTTACTGCGCGCGTACATTCGTACGTTCTTCCCGTATCGTAAACCTTTGATTCGAATCCGAGCATCGTACCTATGGTGCCAGGTTTCGTAAAGTCGACATTTTCACTGCATGTTAGAATGCTTTTTTGAGTGTTGGGATTTCCACGCAGTTGAAAGTCTACATCCTGTGGTAACATATCCCTGATGTACTTTGCAATGTCGTCAATTTCGTAAGAGCCACCAGGTAACCGTATTTCATGAGCGGTCCCATCGCTTTTCAGGAAGTAGATCTTGCAGTTTTCTTCGTCGATATTCGGTATGGCATTATACGTTTGAAAATTTACGGGTCCGATACACCATTCTCCGTCTAAATCCAGAGGCGGGAAATGAACCGCACGCATCTCAGATGCGTGACCTGTCAAGGTAAGTGTTATCGACATGACTAATAAATTATCATCACTGCACAACCTTTAAGTAGCAATTTTTATTTGTCAGCTAATTTTTGTTTGTTAAAAAGCGAAGACACAAGTGTCCGCAGTTTGTTTGATCAGGCTTCTGTTCCGTTTCGTAATTGTAAAACAACGTAGTGGACCGGCCCAGGTACTGTCGCAGTTCGGGCGGAGGCCGTAAATTTCCAAAACTATCGTAGTACTCGGCCATGTTTCCAGTCTTTACATAGGCCACCCAGTGCGTGCCGCGACCCGCCGACGTGTCTAAATTAATTATGGCGCACTCACGTGTCTTTGGCTTGCTGGGCAAAGTGTCACGCATAAACACGCCGCGGAAATTTGGTATTTTCAGTTTGCGTGCGTACTTTATTAAATCTACGTTGGTGAGCGGACGTTTCGGCAAAGAACTTAGGATTTTTTCATTCGTTTCTTCCTCATGCCTCGTCCTGTCTTGTGAGGTTGCAAGTAGAGTCCTGCGCTGTTTTTTTTTACCGATGGCAATGGCTTCCATGTTGGCATTGTGTCGCTGTGCTTCTTTTAACTGCTTGCGCTCATTCTTCGAAGTGTTGACTGCCCGCACTATACCGCTCGTTGCACCGATGAGGCCGCCGAGAGCACCAAATGCAGGCAAAAGCAAAGGAAGAAATCCTCCTATAATCTTCTTGACGAGAGTCTGTAATTTATGCTTGGCTTTTTGCACGCCTGCACCGATCTTGCGTTTCTTGGTATTGCGTGAGTTAGTCTTTGACTTGATGTAGCTGGTTCGACGAGCACCCAGTCCTAATTTCGTCTTTGCCTTCATGATCTTAGATACGCCTCATGCTGCGATTTTCTCTCCTAGTCCCGCGTTCGACGATTTACTTATATCTTCGGCTTCCTGTGCCAATATCTGATCTGCTCTGTGCCTAGATTCCAGATCCTTGCTTAATGAATATGCGATATCGTGCTGCTTGCACTTTTCGTCCAGAGAATTAATTCCCACGTCACCGCGAGCTAACCTTTTCGCTAGTTTAGTCCCGGGGCCGCAGAATCTGTAGCCGGGAATGTGTAGCTCGAATGGTAGATTGTTTATCAGCGAGTTTACGAGTCCCGCACCGATGTGTTTTTTGTTCTTACCTCTTCGAGTCATTACGCACAACTGACCAGAAAGTATAAATACGCTTCTTTTATACAATTACTTTAGTACAATGCAGGTCGTCAAGCAAGACGTGTGTTTGCCCGTGCGCATTACGCAAGACGATGTATTTAGTGCGCGTGAATCACGACATGGCTTACTGTTGCCTTCTGCCGTACGATGCATAATGGCGGGTCCGACCAACTGTGGCAAGACGTGTGTTTTACTGAGTTTACTGGAGGAGCCAAACGGTCTTCGGTTCGAGAACGTTTACTTGTATTCCAAGTCGTTGCAACAGCCAAAGTACCAGCGCCTAGCAACTGTTCTACAATCTGTGGATGGTCTGGAGTATTTTCCGTTTAGCGATAATACCGATGTTGTACCTCCAAACGAAGCAAAGCCTAATTCCGTGTTTGTGTTCGACGATGTAATGTGCGAGAAACAAGGCATAATACAAGAGTACTTTTCCATGGGCAGACACGCCAAGGTAGACTGCGTTTACCTGTGTCAGACGTACGGTCGTATTCCAAAACATCTCCTACAAGACAACGCGAATTTCATAGTTTTGTTTCGCATGGACGAACTTAATTTAAGCCACGCTTATGACGATCATGTAAACACCGACATGACATTCCAGGAATTCAAAGACATGTGCTCCTTGTGTTGGAAAGAAGAACACGGATTCCTAGTTAAAGTCAAAGACTGGCCTCTATATAAGGGCAGGTACAGACGAGGTTTCGATCAGTTTATTGCCAAACATGAGTCATAGCATTTCGAAATTCGGCCGTAGCAGTCGAGACTTACGTACTGCTCTCAATTCTCATGACCGTGATATCCGCAAATACATTTCGCTACTGGCTCAAAAAGTAGACAGTGTGAAAAAGGAATTACTTGAGTACCTCGTAGCCATAGACCAGCGCGTGGATGCTTCGGATTCTCGCATTCGCGACATGATCGAAGTATCGAATGCACAAAGACGTGACGATCTGAGGACTTTTCAAAGTAGTCTGAAAGCATCACTATCTCAATCGTCAACAAATTCAGATTTGGCCAAACACAAGAAAGAAGTTTCTGCGAACGAATAAAAAAGTATATAAGGAGGTCTTGCAATAAGTTTTCAGCCAGTACAATGTCGGACCTGGCCAGTGACCTTCATCGAGCTATACAGTCTGTTCGCGAAAAATATCTACTTGCTAGACGAACCAGACTTGCACGTGAGATGGAAAATGTGGAGATATTTAAACCAATCACTAGTCGCCTCGACGAACTTAAAAACAAGGAATAACCAGCCTTCATTGTGAAGACAGAAGTTGAAGATGAAATGCCAACTGTAAAGAAGAGAAAGTATGAACCGGATCGAGAAGAGGACTTAACAAGTACAGAGTCCATGCACAAGAAAAAAATACCGAAAAAGGGACATCAAGTTAATGCAATGGTCTGACCATACCTGATATCGTTTACGAGCCGGAATAATGACACGACCTACGGAGTGTACAGAAAACATAATAAGTGGTTCCTCGGTGCTAAAGAAATATACTCTCTACCAGGAAACATCGTGCTCGTAGCAGAGTTCAAAACGCGCGGGACTCCGGGTCTGTACGAATTGCTGTATCGCAGGGAGCCTAAAGGATATTCTCACAAAGACTTACAAGAGTACAAAAAACTGCTAGAGCTAACCAATGCACATTTTCGCGATAACGATCCAGATAGTGGTGTATATAAAAACGTAGATCATGAAAAAATGGACATTCTCGCTAATCTCTTTAGTGAACTAACAATACATAGCGAAGGTTTAAAAAAGCTAGAAAGTGGTCAGATATTTGACTATGTATATTGGGACGACCCTAATGAATTAGTTGATCGCCTTAGAATTCTACATGCTTCGCTTAGTGTAGGAAACTATTCGCACATCAACGAAATAGTCTCCATACTTGAAGAACTGAGGGAAGCCGGATACATACAATGAGTCGAACCGGAATCGCTCGCGAACTTCATGCTCCTGCTAGACCGAAATACCTTCGTCGCAAAGTCATAGTTCGTGGAATTGACGATTTATTCCAGGCAGACCTTCTTGAGATGATACCGTATTCCCGATTGAATAAAGGTTTCAAGTACATGTAGACAGTCATCGATGTTTATAGCAAGTTCGCTTGGGCGAGACCTGTCAAATCAAAGACTGCAACTGAAGTAGCCAAGGCCATGAACAATATTTTGCGTGATGGACGTGTACCATCGCACCTGCAAACGGACCTCGGGAAAGAATTCTACAATGCAACCTTCAAGGCTTTGATGAAGAAGTATGGCATCAAACACTACTCTACATTTAGTAACGTCAAGGCCTCTGTTGTCGAAAGGTTTAACAGAACTTTTCATTCCAAGATGTGGCGGCAGTTTACGGCTAACGGAAATTACAAGTGGCTTGACATCTTGCCGAAACTAATAAGCGAGTATAATTCCACGGTGCATTCTACCACGAAAATGAAGCCAAAGGACGTAACGGACAATCTCCTGCTTCAAACAGTGTTTTCCAACACGAAGAAGAAAGATCCACGAAAGCGTAAAGCTAACGTCGGTGACATTGTGCGAATCTCCAAGCAGAAAGGTATCTTCGAGAAAGGTTTCACTGCAAACTGGAGTCCCGAACTTTTCCGTGTGACACATGTTCGTGAATCAGAGCCTAGGACCTACTACCTCAAAGATTTGGACCACAAACCTATCCATGGAGGCTTCTATGCCGAAGAGATTCAGCCTACGTTGTATCCAGATACGTACTTGGCGGAGAAGATTATAAAACGAAGAAATGGACGGTCCTACGTCAAGTGGTGGGGCTTTCCACCTCGCTTTAATTCGTGGGTGGCAGATGCAGATGTCGAGAAATCCACAAAACTTTAGTAATTTGTCTGTGTATTTTTTTGTACTTGTAGTATGTAATAAAAGTATTTTAAAAGAACTTGTGGTGTTTTTATTTTCTCACACCTAACACTTTAGTGATACTTTTTTTAAAATATTAAAGTTGTTTTGTATCGGCCAGGGATCGAACCAAGGACCTAAGTCGATCTAATCAATCAGTATATAGATTACAAATTTATTTAATAAATTTTGGATCTTTTCCCGAATTTCTAGCTAAATAATTACGGATTTTTAAGATGGCGGCCAAATTTCAAGATGGCGGGTGTCACAGTAATAAATGATTACTGCACTCTAGCGGATAAGTACTAAACTAACATGGCGTCAGCGCACTCTCGCCGACGATACATTGATGATGGCTTCCAGCATCAAAGACAAGATGGCGGCCATGACGTCATACTAGATGATGATAAAAAGTGGTGGAAGTCAGTCTGCCAGCACCCACCATGAGGGAAGGAGCCTGTCGCCATTTTTAATTTTTTTGCACTCGTCGGGTTCGAACCGAGGACTCCGAACTCCGTGTCGTAAATATATGTTTTATCGATATTTTTGATTAAAATTTTATTAAGTGAATTTTTTTATAATTTTTAAAAAAATTTTCATTAAAATCGGATAATAAAAAAGTCAAAGATGGCGGGCGTAACGAAAATTGCAACGGTGTCGTCGTCATCCAATATGGCGGAAAACACATCGCCGGAATGTTCGAGAACACAATGGCGGATCTAAGATGGCGGATCCAAAATGGCCGCCGGGGTCAAGGTAACAGTCAAGGTCAAGTCCTGATAGAGGCTTAACTGAGGCTTGAGTTAAGGATGCTTATGCCTCTTTAAGGACATTTATAGCCGCTGGGATTTT
Organism: Bacillus rossius redtenbacheri; assembly: GCF_032445375.1. NCBI lineage: Eukaryota > Metazoa > Arthropoda > Insecta > Phasmatodea > Bacillidae > Bacillus > Bacillus rossius. Next base: position 213,537,258 of record NC_086330.1, on the reverse strand, counting down.
TACGGACTAAAACGGGAAATTTTCCCTCGAAACGGGAATTTTTCCCTCGAAAACGGGAAATTTTTTCTTAAAATGGGAAATTTTGAGTCATTTTGAGTCATTTTTGAAGAATTTTGAGGAATTTTTGCCGCCGTGACGTCACAAATCCAAGATGGCGGACGCCGACTCCACTACCACCGCCTGGCGCCTGATCTAGTACCGTCATTTACATACTACTCTTAACACTAAATTTTTAATTTTTTAGCTGCCCAAAATAGTTTAGTTTTTGAAATAGTCTCTTTTTGTCTAAACTTATTATTCTTTATGGCAACCACGAACTTCCGCGTCGCGTATCACCTGGCTATCTCCAGGGACCGACCTGATCTACTTCACCCGCAGCTTAGGTTAGTTTCGTCGCCCCACACACAATTTTCCTTTTGCTGTTCTCCTGGGCTTAACTTCGCCCAACATCAGGCGCCTGTTAACCAACCTAATTTGATGGGAATACTGGTTACAGGTGGGGATAAAGAATTAGGACGAGAAATTCTGCTCCAAATTCAACTCCCGAATGCGCTGTTCATGAGATAATCACCGACATTCATCGCCTCTTGCAATCGGAGAATTTCTCAAGAGTTCCAGCTTTCAATATTTTTTCCCCTAAGTGGAAGAACCACAAAATAATTTATAAATCTAAACAAATAGTTTCAGGACACTTTTTATTAATTTAACTAGTAAATGTAATTTTTTTTATAATTTGTCTTATGAAGAGCCTGCATGCTCAATATTCAATGGCCTGTAAAGTTAAATGTCCAAGTGACTTAAGATTCAGTCAAGTAAAACTATTGTTACTTATTATAATATCTCGCCCTGGGGCCTCCCCATTTTGTTTATTGTTTAATGTATTAAATATAACAATTAAGGTCAACAATTTTCTTGGTATTTTGTTTCGGCTATAATGCCATGGGTCATCTTCAGTAGGATAATGTTTGTAAAGTCAAAAACAACAGCAACAAAATCATTAAGATTTAGTAAATGCCTATATAAACCAAACCAGATCTTATTTTCTTATCATGTGATCACGATCCATATAACCTTCCCAAGTTTAAGGAAGTTAATCATAAATTTTGTTGTGCGTGTGCTGTGCCCCTATGGGTAATGTGTTTAGTACTGTTTCTGCTGGCGCTTCCACGGCCAATCTATTTTTGTTCTTTAGACGAAATGTCATATTGAGCGCAGCCGCATGTTACAAAATGGTAGCAGAGTGTTGTGTCTGTTATAAGTTGGTAGTAGTTAACGTGGTTTGTTTTATATGCATATTTTATAAGCATAAATAAACAATAATTTTTATTAAAAATTAAAAATTTAAATTTAAAATTAAAAAAAGGTAATTAAATATATAATTAAAGGTTTTTAGCTTTTATTTGGATTCCGATTGTATGACACATTATTGTAAGTCCTAAAACTGGCAGGCCCCTTCTTTATTCTTAAATTTATTTATGTTATAATTCTGTTTTCCCTTTGACCGACACATGTGTATTTTTCTCCACGCGGCCCAAGGCGGGCACACAGCTGCTATACCCAGCTGTTGGTCTTATCTGTCGGATGTGCTCACCCGTTGCAAACAACACCCTTCCCCCCTCACTCACGGCGCGCATCGTCGCGTCGGGTGCAGGTCAGCGCTCTGGGCGACCATCACAGGTCGACTGTACTGCCGCAGCAGCCTGCTGGTCACGCAACTTGACGAACATCCTTCATTCCCCGAGCCAAGACGTAATAATTAGTTTTCATTACCGGCTAGGCCGCATGTGTTTTACCCATCCTAGGTATAAAGTTAAAGTATTCTAAACAAATATTTTTCGTTATTTTGGGCACATACTTTCCGACCTGCTGGAGTAATGATGTTATTATTAAACTAAGTTAAATTAAGAGTGTATTATGTATAGAGTTTAAGGTACCTTTTAAACAATAGTTTTAAGTTCTTAGTTGGTATTTTTTTTATACTAACCAAGGTCAAAATTGAGTGTATTTTTTTGTCTTTGTAAGATTGGACCAAAGTCCAATAACAAAATTTAAATTATGCTCACCCAGGAGTATCTCTTCTGTGACGAGCTAATGTATGAACTATAGTTTCGAGGCTTATTAGACCTCGGCGACGTGGCCATGCTCCGGAAAAGACTCCGAACTGCGTGTGCCGAATAAATACAACCACAAATAGATAATCTCGCGCACGTGGACCCATTGAATAAATTTAATTGTGTTTGTAAAAAATTTCAAGATTTCTACAGCTATACTAATTCAGTAGCAGACGAAACAAATACGAGCCACATACTACGCACGCTAACTCGCTGAATCATATCGCCACGAGGTTTACTAACCTCAAGATAGTAGCCGCAAACAAATTAAATGGGATCTACCAAACAGAGATCGACAAATATAGGCAGCAGATCCCTGGCTTACACTTCAAATTTCGGAGCAAGTTGGCCGCACTAGATCAAGCATTACTTGAACCCGTAGATGCAGCGGCAGGAGGAGTAACTGACACTCAAGTAAAGCCACCTCCAACACAAATGCAACATGGAAGGAGCATCAGCTCCCCACCACCGCCCTTACCCTCCCCTCCATCACCCCCGTGACATCATGTTGCCAGGCATTACCTGTCATTACATCGACATTCACACAATTTCATTTTCCATCTGCGACTGTCATGGCGACGGGTACTCACCTGAGTACCAACGTCTCTTACACCCATCCCACCCAATCATTCACTGCTCACCCATTCCATCAACCCCAACCCATATACCTAACCCCCCCCCCCACCACACCCACAATGTTCAACCCCTATCGTGAGTTCCGGTCCGCCTTTTCATCCCTTCAGACCTCCCTGGAAGCCCACCCCACCTCCTTGGAAATTGGAAGGCCAGCTTTGCCACTTATAGCCTTTCCTTCCGCCCTGGCAGCTACGCTGCTACATGCAGCATCTGTGCCTCCCGGTGGCCGAGTAGAGTCCCAACTTCCATACATCAGCCCCGCCACCACATACCTGTCATTGGCCCCGCAGGTATATCAACCTCAAAATCAACCTCAACCTCAACCAGCCCCACCTCTAACCTCTACCCTAGCACCGAACCCAGTACCTGTATTTTCTACCTCCAATCAAGCAGCTGGAGGCAATTTCTATGCTAAGATTCCACATCCCGTGGAGAGGCTCTTAGCCAATTTCAAGGAAACCAGAGGATTGGAGCCCAGGAGCCTAATCGAGTTCCTCAAGCATTTATTCAGAATCAAACAAAAGGCTATTATTCCAGACAGGGAACTGTTGGAAATCATTTTTCCCTTCACACAACCTCCCTTGAGCGAGCGAGTTACACTCGCCATTGAGCAAAATTATTCAATTGACCAATTTCACGAAGACATACTAAATTTTTTTACTCCAGTCCGTTTGATGACCAACATCAGGCTGGAATTGTACAACAGGCTACAACAAAGAAGTGAAGCCCTACCAAATTTCATAGCAGAAATCAATCTAGCTGCACAAATTCTTCGGTTGCGAGTGTCTGAGAACGAGATATTTTCAGACATCCTTAATGGATTTAATCCGCAGGAAAAATCGCGGGCAGTTTTCCAGTCTCGACCGCAAAACTTTGCTGAGCTTGACCGCCTGTGTATCTCCAACACAAACGTAGAATACGCTGACCACCAGCGAAATCGAGAAGCTAATTCCTACGCCCACAACAACGCACGGACAGCAACAGATAATAAACAGCAATTTTCTAATAAACAATTTCAACAAAGGCGCATCTCTGAACCCTTTGCTAAGCCCCAGTACAAAGATGAGAGCATACCGGTTTGTAGATACTGTAAAAAGTCTGGGCACTACATTGAACAGTGTCGTGCAACAAACTATCAGCCAAATTTTCACTATTCTAAAAATTCAAAAAAAAACGTGTAAATCGCTGGCCAGAAAGAATCCTTTCTGAACCAGCACACCAAACAACTGTAAGAAATATTTTCTTCCACAAAAAGGTAAATAATAAATCTGACAGCAACAAATCACAACAACAAAACACAGCTTCCCCAAATCGGTGGGAAAATAAACAAAGAAATCAAAAACACAAAACAAACAAGAAAGTCAGAATTAACAAAATAAATCAAACTGATCATAGCAACACTGTTACACCCAGGTGTAAGAAATTTAACTGTCCTCGCACGACTGACAAATGAACATGTCATAACATTTTCGCCAATCTACCCACAGTTTTGCCCTGTGCAAACACAACAATTGGAAAACAGGAATTACCAGGTCTAATTGATACTGGATCTGTGCGATCATTTGTGTCAGGCCAGCTGTTCAGGAAATTTCAACAGGACCGTTTGACTCAAAAGGGGGAGCCAATAGAAATACAGTGTTTTACAGCTGTTGAACAGCCTTTGAAAGTAAATCGCATTGTCCTTGTTAAAGTAAAAATCGACTTGTTTTCTTGGACTTTCCCATTCTTAGTAGCAGATGATTTAGCCACAGATTTAATTTTTGGTTCAGATTTCATTGTTAAAACAGGTATTATAATTGATTTGAAAGCACGAAAATTTCACTTAAAATTTAACAAACAAATTTTTGTGTCACCTGACGCAAAAGGTCAGAACAATGTAAATGCCATTCACGCAGTTGCTAAAGGTGAAAACAACATTTCGCTAACCCACCTTAACTCCGAACATAGACAATAAATAGAAAAGTTATGCAGGAACTTTCCTGGTGTTTTGAATGAAAAATTAGGATGCACCCATCTCACACAATTTGAAAGTAAGCTTTTGGACAAAACCCCAGTTAGGTGTCATCATTATCAATTATTAGAACCTAAAATGCAGATAATGCGGGATCACATACAGAATTTGTTAGACAAAGATGTCGTCAAACCTTTCACCTCCAGTTTCGCCTCCTCAGCATTGTTGGTACCCAAAGATGTAGGTCAAGGTCACCGCATGGTGGTCGATTTTCGCCGTGTCAACTGTCAAATTGAAGTAGAAATGACGCCATTACCAGATCTATATTCGGCATGTCACCAGTTCAGTAAAGCCAAATTTTTCAGTGTGTTTGACCTAAACTCGGCCTATCATTAAATACCACTAACTCCAGAGTCAAAACACGTCACAGGTTTCTGCGTTCCGTGGAATCTCTACCAATACAAAGTAGTATCTTTCGGTCTAGCCACAGGCGCGCAAGTGTTAACACGCCTTCTAGACCAAATTTTCAGTGACCTGAAATTCAAATTCGTTTTTAATTATCTTGATGACGTTGTTGTTTATTCAGAAACTTTTGAAGAGCATATTGCTCATTTGCAAGAAGTTCTTGAGCGACTACGTAAAGCCGGCCTAACAGTCAATACAAAGAAGGTAAAATTTTCAGTGCAGGAAATCTCTTTCCTCGGACACCTGATTTCAAGTAGAGGAGTAACCATAGACCCAAGTCGCACACAAGCGATAAAGAATTTCCAACCCCCTAAATATGCTAAAGGCATTTCCATATTTATTGGCATGGCAAATTTTTACGCTAAATTCATACCTAATTTTGCTGAGCATGCAGCACCACTGAATGCTCTACATAAGAAAAATTCAGTTTTCAATTGGGGTCCAGAACAGGACAAAGCCTTCGATTTCCTAAAACAGGCAATAGCTAGCCCTCCAGTGCTCCGAATGGCTGATTTCAGTAAGCCTTTCATTCTGCAAACCGATGCATCCAGCGTGGCCATTGGTGCAGTGTTATCCCAAGAGTTCGATGGTTGCAGGCAAATTATGACTTTTGCCTCCCGCACCCTAACACACCAGGAGAGAAAAGCCTCATCGGTATACGAACTTGAGTGCCTTGCCGTAGTTGTCGGCATAGATAAGTTTCGGCCATATTAATAACATAAAGAATTTCTACTAGAAACAGACAACCAGGCCCTTGCTTGGCTTTTAGCCCATCCTAAGCAATTAGGTAAATTAGGTCGTTGGATTGTAAAAATTGCTTCCCTCAAATTCAACATCCAACATATTCGTGGTTCACAAAACATCGTGGCAGACACTCTTTCTCGAATGTTCGAGAACCCTTCCAAATCCGATTATCAGAAAAAAAATCCTTTGCCTGCCACGCATTGTTAACAGATTTTCCACTAGCATTTACTGACATACAATCAAATCAAAATTCTGATACACAATTGTCAGACATAATTAACCAAATAAAATCAGGCTCACCTCCAAAATATTACAAACTTTTGTAATTAACCTGTGTTCCTGTAGACTTAGTAGGTACTTAAAAAAACAAAAAGGCCTAGAAACATACGGGCCATGGCATACGTCAAGAAGACATATGAACAGTGAACAGAGGCGGAACACAGGTAAAATACAAAGAATTTAGGTGTTAACACCCCAAAAGGTTGGTGGGTGTTAAGGTGGAACGTAATATATAAAAATATAAATAAAACAATTAAATCTGGTTACTTCTAGATTATTTTAATGGTTAACTTATTTTATTTTGAACAAGCCAGATTTATCATAGTAGGTATGGTAGTAAATACTTTTGGTCACCACTTTAATGACTAACAAACTAGTGACAATATATATTTTTATCAAAATCCACAGGTTCAGTAAACTCAAAGTTTAGTACATTAAATTATAATAGAATTGAATTTTAACATGCGCAGGCCAGCCGCGGATACTTTGAGAATTACTTTACAGATTACATTTATTTTAAAGCAAGTTGCACAAACAAGGTTCCAGAGTAATAAAATCAAAAATAAATAATTTTTCATTATTTGGATTGACAAGTACTTTTCATTTATATATTTTATACCGTTTTCTTTAAATGGTAGTTGAATAGTTCGCAAATTGTTCGTAGAGTATTTAAAACTTTAAGATTTATTAATTTGTGTCTTCCAAACATAGACTTAGCTGCATGCGAAGTGCTGACATCCGAACGGCGTGACAGGGCGGATAGCGGACTAAAGTTGACAGCACGATGCGTGGAATTTAGATGGCCGAAATCAGGAACTCAGTGCGGGTGGATGTGGTTGTCTACCCATCACTGGGGATGGAAACCCCCACTGTGAAAACAAAAGTTCGCACAGCGTTATTAAGTGGTTATGGCCAGTGGGAAAGTTCTCGGCCACAAAGGGCTCAAGAAAACAGGAAATCAAAAGGGCACTAAAATCTCTACTCACCAAATTGTGGGGTAGGTCGGTGGTACTATCTATCCATGATGGTAGACGTCCACTAGCGCGGTTGCACGCACTTAATTCGCCAGAAAAACACTAACACTAATATGATGTTTAAACTTAAAATTGTAAGGGTATTTTCCCCTGGTCGTCGCGACCACATCCTATATTCTTTGATGTCCGACTTCTCAGTAGGAGAGACGCGGTCGCGATAGAAGTAGCGCGGCAGATGTAGGATGCTCCCTGTACCACAGTAGATTGTCGACTCTCTCTACTTGAGAGAGTCCCTTAGTTCCTGCATGGGCTCAAAACCGAAAAGGGGGAGGGGGGAAGAGAGAAACAGAGTGGGCGGAGCTAAGCGGGCCATGGGAGGAAAAGTACCTTGGGATTGGTCAGGGCTTGTGCCACAAGAAAAATATAAAACTCTCTATGAGCGCCATCTTTAGTTGGGACAGGCGCCATGAGATAGCGCACCGAGTGGTGGCGTTGCTGTATGCCGTCTAAGGCCAAGGGGGATTGGAAGGTGGTGTTCCCTGGCGGGAGAAACTGACATTAGCATGCTTAGTTTCGGTTGTGCTCGAGAGATCGCGCACAAGCCTCGTGCGTGGAGCGCAAGCATAGGCGTGGCTTGTTCCTAAAGGAGAGGAGGGGTTGACGAGGGAAGGGGCATGGTCTTGCCTCGGTCATGGTTCCTGGAAGCATAGCAGAAAACCTAAGAGGGCCAGGGGTGGCGGGGAAGTGCTTGTTTTATGCCGAGACCAGCACATCCGCTTTGCTCGCCAGGGCCTCGAGCCTGGGAAAGCGAGCTAGGCTCGCCTGACGAGGCAGGTACCCCTGCGTGAGAAACAAGGCGGAAGGCACGTCAGGCAGGGAGAGTTATCATGTCTGTTCCTGCATGCCGGTGAGATAAAATTGACTCGGCTAGCCTACGCTGCGTGTAAGCGTCTGCATGTCTCTGCTGAGACGTTGAGACACTCTAAAACCCACTAGTAAAGTTTTAATATGTATAGCCCTGGGTGGTATAGATGAGAAAATAAATTTTGATGAGGTACTCTAGCTTATGGGAAAGCAAAAATATTTTAATAAATAAAAGTTGAAAAATTGAGCCAATAAATTACTGATTTTCGGCTCATACTCTCCCGCTTGATGGCGGAGCCCAGGGTAGATAATAGGACAGACTCATGAGGTAAATACCCTGATTAAATTTGCATAAACTTTAATGTAATATTAAAGGTTAAAATTGAGATATCTGTAATAAAGATTGTTAAAAAAAAACTCTATGGTGAATGAGGAACTCTAAAAAAGTTGATCTCAGATGTTGGACATGGTGTACATTCTCAAAATGGGCACTATGAGGAAGGCCGAAAAACACTGAGGTCGAAACAAGGAAAATGCATCCTTGAGCACTCAGTGACGAATGGGGATTGTAACCCCTGTAAATGGGTTTGGTAACCCGTATATGAGCATGATAGCTCTGTAATTTACAAACTAAATGGGAATATAACCCCTGTACAAAACGTCTTTCCACAAGAAGCCGAAGGCATTAGGACTTTGCCCGCTCAATCAGGCTATGGATAGGACGGAATAAATTTGACGGTTGCTCAAAAGCGAAGCAAAACCTCGGTCCCAGAATGGCACTTATTAGCTTAACATAGGATCCTATTGTCCATACTCTGAAGGGTGATCAGTCCAATGGGCTGGAACAGTGATGCCTAAGCGGGAAATTCCCGAAAGCTAGATTGGGTTTGAAACCCAAGAGAACAACTACAATTTCTAGAATGATAAATTGAAAAAATATATATATTCCTGTAAAAAGGTGTAGGAGTTTCCGCTAAAACGACTCTGATATTTAGAAAATAGTTAGTTTAATATTAATTACTTAAATGCTTCTGTAAAAAAATAAACGTAAATCAATTACCCTTAGCACTCAAATTTAAATAGTTATGTAAAAATTATAAATCTAAAATAAACCACATTATAAATCTAAAGTGTTGAATTTACTTAATTGAGCAATCGGAACTTCCATGGCAGGCATTTAGGTTTTACACTGCCTGAAATGGGATTTGAACAGAGGTCGTCCAAACGTGAGTGGTGGGACTGGAACCCAAAGAACACTCGAGTGGTCATGAGATATTTCACTCAGAGGACCCGGATCCTGGCGCATTTTGGCTCAGTGACCAATTTAGTGCTGCACTGTGGCTAGCGTAACCTAAGTTCTACTTTAGAACACACAAAAATAAAAACCAGTTTGCCATCTGGAAGTCACAAGGCTCTAAACTATATAAACAAGGTCATGTTATTTATGAAAAACAAATTACGAACTTTGGGGCGAGTGCGAAAAAAAATTAAAAAACTCTGTTTTTATGTACCTAGATGTACCAGCTATAGTGCTCAGATTTTGTGTACATAGCTGTACATCAACATTTAATTTTTTTAAAATGTTTTTTAATCTAAATTTAAAAATGAAAAATCAATATATATTGCCAGAATTTAAACTTAAAATTCGCTGCTAAATGCATGAACAGGAAACATTCCATTCCTAAAAAAAAATATTACTTGTTTACTTTGTAAATTATTGACTTGGCAATACCAAAATTAAAATGTACAAAATAATTTTACACATTGAATGTTATAGTATGTTATCAAAATAAATATAGACAGTCAAATAATAAATTGAAAATTAGGTTAAAATAAACTTTGCTATCAGAGAGGCCTCGCTGAGCTACCTTAAACACATACGAGAGAGAAAGAAAATGACGATCAAAACTGTGTCAACATTAGTGACATGAACAAAGTCAATAAAGTAAAAGATTACTAAAAAAAAATAATGTTTTATAATCCATATGAGAAAATTAAATTTGTTGCTTAATGGCAGATAGACGTTTCGATGTGAATAAAAAATTTCATAAAATATTTTGAGAGTCACCAAGATTTTGCTAGCCTAGGGAATGTATTGAAATCATGACCTACACATACATAAATTTATTTAAGAACCTTTTCATGAAAGGCAAGTGTGATTACGCCACTTACAGCTCTCACAAAAATTATCAAAACAAAGCTAGACACATAGAAAGGTGCTTATTATAAAATTGTATAGTAACATAATTAAATCACAGGTATCTTTGTATCATTGTAAACAACTAAATATGATGGGAATAATACTGTATTGTTAATATTATTTTATGTTGCATCTATTGAAGTAATGTGTAGAGTCCCTTTAGTCTCAATTAAGTTCTCAGTAAAAAATACAGATACCTCTTTAAATGTTAAGTGATTTTTTTGGATATAATTTACAAAACATTCCCTCTGAATATTATGTATTTAAGAGGAAATATACTAATCTATAAACATAGGGCGAGAAATTAATTGTTATTTACGTATTCAACTGAATTTCAAAAGAATTCTTAATTTTATTATTATTAGTATATGTTCTTTTATAACAATACTGTTCAGCATACACTTAAATTCAATGTAGTTAAAGATTAAAAAAAATTATGCGTAAAATATTAAATTTGTTTTTTTTTTATATTATTTTATGAGACAATGTATTTTGATATTATGTTCTACATTTATACATTAATGTTAGTGTATACTTAAAATCTATAAAATTTAATATATGAAGTATAAAACACCTTATTTTAATCTTACATGCTTAAAAGTAAATGCCCTTGCACATAAATAAAAAAATAGGGGAGTTTTTTCGTTTTATTTATTTTATAATTATTATTACTAAAATTATTTGAAGTTACAAATTTTCAACAATGAAAATTTTATAATGTATTCATTATTTCTCACATTATTAGGTTAATAATAGTGAAGGAAACATGGTAAATTGCCCTGACACAGGGCTTGTGTGTTGGCTACAGCTAGCAGCTGACAGGAGTTTATCAACAAGGACTAACGTCGTAGACCACGTGGGTGTCGCAGGTCGCCGACCACCTTTTGGTGGGACAAAGGATGGGGGGGGGGGGGGGGTCTGTTTACGTCTGGTGATAAGACGCGTCACTTCCGTCGCTCTGGCGACTGCGCGCCATGCCATTTGCCGGAGGGGGAAGGGGTGGCTGCTGATAGCTGGCCCAGGGCTGCCAACGCACAAAGATAATGGCGTGCTGGCATCACGCACGGCAAAAGACGTGGCGTTAGACGGCGTAACATTTAGGTGTGCAAAGTTGGCAGCCTTGTCAAAATGGTTGCGGGCCTAAGGTAAGAGGCAAAACGTAAACAAATGTATCATTTACGACACAGCTGGCTGGAAATGATAACGGGAGAAAAACATACAAGAATTCCTGCAAGAAGATGCATAGCCAGAATCAATGAAGAAAATTTATAATTTAGTGTAGGGGTAATGGACTCACTTGAAAGAAAAGATACGCGGCGCGAAATTACGACAAAACGCTCGCATGCAGTTCACAAAAAAATCTTATAACATAAAGAAGTTTTATAAGTTATACCTATATTAAAAAGGTAGTGACAACCAAAAGACAACAAACCAATTATGCTACCATTTTGTAAGAAACCACGCTCTGATTACCATTTGTAATTAACCTGTGTTCCTGTAGACTTAGTAGGTACTTAAAAAAACAAAAAGGCCTAGAAACGTACGGGCCATGGCATACGTCAAGAAGACATATGAACAGTGAACAGAGGCGGAACACAGGTAAAATACAAAGAATTTAGGTGTTAACACCCCAAAAGGTTGGTGGCTGTTAAGGTGGATCGTAATCTATAAAAATATAAATAAAACAATTAAATCTGGTTACTTCTAGATTATTTTAATGGTTAACTTATTTTATTTTGAACAAGCCAGATTTTTCATAATAGGTATTGTAGTTAATACTTTTGGTCACCACTTTAATGACTTACAAACTAGTGACAATATATATTTTTATCAAAATCCACAGGTTCAGTAAACTCAAAGTTTAGTACATTAAATTATAATAGAATTGAATTTTAACACGCGCAGGCCGGCCGCGGATACTTTGATAAATAATTTACTTTGCGTGACCATTGCATGTCCTTTGTGTGTATTGCAAGTTCATTGCGTGTCCAGTGTGTGCATTGTATGTCGTTTATTTTTATGTATTTGTGTCGTTTATTTGAATGTGCGTAATCGTGTCTGCAGTCAATTCTGGATACTTACTGGCTAAAAAAAAACTTTTTTGTCTTTATCAAATTGTAACGTGCGGCTGCGCTCAATATGACATTTCGTCTAAAGAACAAAAATATATTGGCCGTGGAAGCGCCAGGCAGAAACAGTACTAAACACATTACCCATAGGGGCACAGCGCACGCACAACAAAATGTATGATTAACCTCCTTAAACTTGGGAAGGTTATGTGGATCGTGATCACAGGATAAGAAAATAATAAGATCTGGTTTGGTTTATATAGGCATTTACTAAATCTTAATTAAAGATTTTGTTGCTGTTATTTTTGACTTTACATATATTATCCCACTGAAGATGACCCATGGTATTATAGCTGAAACAAAATACCAAGAAAATTGTTGACCCTATTTGTTATACTTAATACATTAAACAATAAACAAAATGGGGAGGCCCCGGGGCGAGATAATATAATAAGTACCATAGTTATACTTTACTGAATCTTAGGTCATTTGGTCTCTTAACTTTACAGGCCATTGAATATTGAGTGTGCTGGCTCTTCATATAACAAATTATAAAAAAAAATTACATTTACTAGTTAAATTAATGTAAAGTGTCCTGAAACTGGTTGTTTGATTTATAAATTATTTTGTGGTTCTTCCACTCAGGGGAAAAGATGTTGAAAGCTGGAACTCTTGAGAAATTCTCCGATTGCAGGAGGCGATAAATTTCGGTGAACTAACCCATGAACCGCGCATTCGGGAGTTGAATTTGGAGCGGAATTTCTCGTCCTAATTCTTTATCCCCGCCTGTAACCAGTATTCCCATCAAATTAGGTTTGTTAACAGGCGGCTGATGTTGGGCGAAAGAAGTATAGGTTGGCCGGTCCTGAAACTGGCTTCTGGCTGTGGTGCCGGTGCCGGGGTCCGCCATATTGGATTGTGACGTCACGGCGGCCATCTTGGATGAGCGTAACGGGACACAGCGTAACGGGACACAGTGAAACGGGGCACAGCGTAACGGGACAAGTATATCACGGCGGCCATCTTAAATGGTTGTTACCTTGACCTTAAATTTGATCCTCAAAATAAGTCAAAATTGGGCGAAATTTGCCCAAAATTCCTCAAAAATCGCCAAAATTTCCATTTTTTAGGTAAAAAATTACGCCAAAAAAATCTCAAAAAATTCCACAAATTACAAATTACTCTTTTCGAGGGAAAAATTTCCCGTTTCGAGGAAAAATTTCCCGTTTTTAGTCCTTAAAAATCCCAGCGGCCGAAAATTCCTAAAACTGGCTTAAAACTCCTAAGAGTTAGCCGCTTATAAGCCATTTCTAGGAATAAGGATACCATGACAGACATTTCTAATTATGACGTCACCGTTGCAATTTCCGTTATGGTCGCCATCTTTTAAATATTTAGTTATTATCCGATTTTAATGGAAAAAAATTTAAAATTTATAAAAAAATTCAAATAATAAAAATTTAATAAAAAATATTTAAAAAACAAACATTAAAGACACGGAGTTCGGAGTCCTCGGTTCGAACCCAACGAGGGCAAAAAAAAAAAAATTAAAAAATGGCGAACGATCCTTCCCTCGTGGTGGCTGCAGGCAGACTGACTCCCACCACTTTTTTTTTCAAAGTATATATAACGTCATCTAGTATGACGCCTTGTCCGCCATCTTGTCTTCGATGATGGAAGCCATCATCATTGTAACGTCAGCGAGAGTGCGCTGACGCCATGTTAGTTTAATTCTTATCCGCTAGAGTGCAGTAATCATTTATTACTGTGACACCCGCCATCTTGAAATTTGGCCGCCATCTTGAAAATCCATAATTATTTAGCTAGGAATTTGGGAAAAGTTCCAAAATTCATTAAATAAATCACTCATTAATTTACATATTTATTCGATCGATTACTGTCCTCGGTTCGAAAACCCGATCCATGCAATAATGTTTAATTTTATGAAAAAATAATAATTTCAATAAACCACGTTCAACATTCGTAAAGAGACTTTAAATCCTCTACTACCATCATCCTATCAAACATGAAGACCACCATAATGGAAATTTGTATTTATCGAACCATAAATTTATAAAAGTATTAAATTCATATAAAATCAAACAATAATTTACCTATTGAATAGTTACTTGGTTCGATCCCTGGCCGATACAAAAAAATTGGATATAACATCAATTTAACATAATAGTAACAGGTTCGAGGAATTAAACACCACAAGTTCTTTTACAAACATAATATTTATTACAAAATTTCTATTCTACTACAGGATCATTTGCGAAAGCCAGCAATCTTACAATCATTTAGTTCCGCAGCGGTGTGAAATGACTAATTCTTAGCTCCAATCGGTTTATACTAGACAGAGTCCAGCCAGAACCTTTACAGACATAGTCCACCTCTTCTTGACAGAGTTTCTGGATACCATGTTTAACAGTTTGCTTCACATCGTTAGAACTGTAAATTACTGCAGCCTATTTCTTGAATGCACACTTCTTCACTTTGTTATCGAACGGATGTGACTTTCCATATATACAGTGCAACCACAACTTATATTTCAAAGGTCCGTTTGTTGCTACATCATCAGTAAGCTGATTGATTATCTTCTGTCTGATATCGTCAAGAAAATAACAAATGTCTTTCGACTCACCGAACGTATTTAGATAATAGTAGTCTTTCAAAGTTCCACGAAATGCAGACTACGCCAAGTAGAAGCCATTATCGTTCACTTGTAATGCTCCGAACGCAGTCGTAGGTTTAGTTCCATGTTCAGACGTCATAACAATCGGTTGCTGGGCATCTGTTTTTTGGTTGTATGCTTAGGTGTCTCCAATCTAAAGCGAGGAGTCGAAATGTCGGCAGGTAGTTCAGCAGTAGGAGCACAGACTCCACCTTTACATTTTTTCGCATGATGTTGCAAACTGTCAATTCGAGTGAACCATTTAAGGCACTCATCACCGCGAAACATCATGCGAGAAGGATTCTTCGTGCATTTGCTTTGCTCATGTCTTCGTGCATCATGGGAAAATGCGAACGATGTATCCCGAGAACATGCAAGGATACCATGGTGATGAAGACGATCCTTTTAGACCTGATCCAGATACAGGCATTGCAACAGTAGTACCATTTCTAGGCATACTCTTATGCACATCGATGCATCGTTGTTGCGCCGAAACCTTTACTTTCTGCCGCACAGCAGGACCTTTGCATGCCTTCATGTGCGTTTTCATATTATCTTTTCTGGCAAACTCCTTATGTCATTTCTCACAAACAAACATTTTACGATATAGGTTCTTGGCACATTCGCTCCTCTCGTGTCGCCGAGCATTGCTGTTGTTTGAGAAAATCTTGTCGCAGTAACAGCGCCGATGTTCGCTAGTTGTCAAATCAGCATCCATTAGAGTCTCCATCGAGGTCGTATCGTCGATCGTCGTGGTTTCCTGCACATCCAGCTCTGTAGTCATTAAGCTATCTCCTGCTGGTGGTATCACATCTGTTGAAATCTCCTCCAATGTTGACGTCGTCGTCGTTGCCAACGGGATCTGCTCCACCATTGTCGTCGCTGACGTCAAGGTTCCCGTAGACGATGGTACAACGTCCATCGAGTTCGACGTTAAAGTCGGTAAATATGCCATCGAGTTCTCAAGAACAGGTAATTACGCGACTTCTGCACCAGATGAAATAATCTAGGTGATCCTTACACCGTCGACGACAGTAAAAAACTGAGCGACCTGCTGTCTAGGACTCGCTTATATACATGCACAGGATGGAATAATACGGAAGTCAAATCAAGAACAATTTACTATAATACTAGAGTCAAAACAACATTAAAAATAGAAGCACCATCAACAAAAAAGAAGCACATTTTGAAGCACCGACAACGAAAAAGCAGCACATTTGGAAGCACCGACAACGAAAATACAGCACATTTGGAAGCACCGAGAACGAAAAGACAGCACATTTGGAAGCACCGACAACGAAAAGGCAGCACATTTGAAAGCTCCGACAACGAAAAGTCAGCAAATTTGGAAGCACCGACAACGAAAAGGAAGCACATTTGGAAGCAACAAAAAGGCAGTACATTGGGAAGCACCGACAACGAAAAGGCAGCACATTTGGAATCACCGACAACGAAAAGGAAGCACATTTGGAAGCAACAAAAAGGCAGCACATTTGGAAGCACCGACAACGAAAAGGCAGCACATTTGGAAGCACCGACAACGAAAAGGCAGCACATTTGGAAGCACCGACAACGAAAAGACAGCACATTTGGAAGCACCGACAACGAAATATTTAAAAAATTGCATTTAAGTAATGGTTATTAATTTAAAACTCTTAGTTTGCATCTGGCATTAGTCTCGGTAACTAATATGAATTCCGATATACGATCTGACGCTGTATCAAAAGAAGATAGGTGTGAGTTTTGCAGCAAAGAGTTTATCTTGAGAAAGAATAAAAGACAACACGAGAAGAATGACTGTGTTAAAAAAATCCACTACGCAATATGATAAGTTGTGTTCGATGTAGCAAGTCGTTTACACAGGGAGAGAACTTAAAAAGACATGGCAGAACTTGTAATGCCAAGCCTGCTTACAAGCTAGAGGACAACGATGAATCTACTAAACTAAGGAAGAGTGATCTACATTACGACAATAATTTTCCTGGCTCTTCCGATCTCGACAAAGAACTTAATTGAAGGAGGTTGATGATTTATGGAAGAATGAAGACAGTGGAAGAATCCTTAACGTGAAAAGTGAGAATATATTCCAGCCGAATTCAAGTAGATCTTTCCTACTTTGTAGAAATGATGGACTCCTAAAAAGGAAGCATGAAGATGATCAAGACACTTCAACATCATTAACATCGAATTCTTACGGTAAATTGGGTGAAGACGATACCTTCTACGGTGATTGTTACAGTGACTCTGAGGCTGTTTAAAAGACATAGACTATGATGAAGCACCTAAAGCTGACAAGATCGAAGAATGTGTTGGTGTCCTGAGACCGAAACGATGGAAACGACGTGATATATTAAATAAATCTGATCAAGCTTGTGATGATCACCGTCTCAAAAATGAAAGTTACCCTGAGGTTGGTGGTATAACGGAAGACACCAGAGATCATAATACTTATTATAAACGTGCAAGGAAGATAGTGGTAGAAGAGAATGATAACAAATCATAGAAAGATCCAAACATATTGGTTGACCGGCTAAGACTTCTACATGGTTCGCTTTTGCAGGAAACTATTCGTGCATCAAAGAAATATCCTTCATACTCAAGGAACTGAGAAAAGCTGGCTACATACAAAAATGGCTTGTTTTACTTGATTTTGTATAATGTAAAGAAATGAAATAAATAATTTTAATTATAAAAATTTAAAGTTTTTATTTCTTGTATTCTGATTTCTAATTAAGACTTAGTGCTTCCTTATTCGATGGTGCTTCCAAAATGTGCTTCCTTATTCGATGGTGCTTCCAAAATGTGCTGCCTTTATGATGGTGCATCCAAAATGTGCTGCCTTTTTCGAAGGCGGTGCTTCCAAAAGTGCTGCCTTTTCGTTGTCGGTGTTTCCAAATGTGCTGCCTTTTCGTTGTCGGTGCTTCCAAATGTGCTGCCTTTTTGTTGTCGGTGCTTCCAAATGTGCTGCCTTTTCGTTGTCGGTGCTTCCAAATGTGCTGCCTTTTCGTTGTCGGTGCTTCCAAATGTGCTGCCTTTTCGTTGTCGGTTCTTCCAAGTGTGCTGCCTTTTCGTTGTCGGTGCTTCCAAATGTGCTGCCTTTTCGTAGCTTTCAAATGTGCTGTCTTTTCGTTGTCGGTGCTTCCAAATGTGCTGCCTTTTCGTTGTCGGTGCTTCCAAATGTGCTGCCTTTTCTTTGCTTCCAAATGTGCTTACATTTCGTTGTCGGTGCTTCCAAATGTGCTGCCTTTTCGTTGTCGGTGCTTCCAAATGTGCTGCCTTTTCGTTGCTTCCAAATGTGCTTCCTTTTCCTTGTCGGTGCTTCCAAATGTGCTGCCTTTTCGTTATCGGTGCTTCCAAATGTGCTGCCTTTTCATTGCTTCCAAATGTGCTTACTTTTCGTTGTCGGTGCTTCCAAATGTGCTGCCTTTTCGTTGTCGGTGCTTCCAAATGTGCTGCCTTTTCGTTGCTTCCAAATGTGCTTCCTTTTCGTTGTCGGTGCTTCCAAATGTGCTGCCTTTTCGTTGTCGGTGCTTCCAAATGTGCTGCCTTTTCTTTGCTTCCAAATGTGCTTACTTTTCGTTGTCGGTGCTTCCAAATGTACTGCCTTTTCGTTGTCGGTGCTTCCAAATGTGCTGCCTTTTTGTTGCTTCCAAATGTGCTTCCTTTTCGTTGTCGGTGCTTCCAAATGTGCTGCCTTTTCGTTGTCAATGCTTTCAAATGTGCTGCCTTTTTGTTGTCGGTGCTTCCAAATGTGCTGTGTTTTCGTTGTCGGTGCTTCCAAATGTGCTGTCTTTTCGTTGTCGGTGCTTCCAAATGTGCTGCCTTTTTGTTGTCGGTGCTTCCAAATGTGCTTCCTTTTTGTTGATGGTGCTTCTATTTTTAATGTTGTTTTGACTCTAGTATTATAGTAAATTGTTCTTGATTTGACTTCCGTATTATTCCATCCGGTGCATGTATATAAGCGAGTCCTAGACAGCAGGTCGCTCAGTTTGTTACTGTCATCGACGGTGTAAGGATCACCTAGATTATTTCATCCGGTGCATAAGTCGCGTAATTACCTGTTCTTGAGAACTCGATGGCATATTTACCGACTTTAACGTCGAACTCGATGGACGTTGTACCATCGTCTACGGGAACCTTGACGTCAGCGACGACAATGGTGGAGCACATCCCGTTGGCAACGACGACGACGTCAACATTGGAGGAGATTTCAACATATGTGATACCACCAGCAGAAGATAGCTTAATGACTACAGAGCTGGATGTGCAGGTAACCACGACGATCGACGATACGACCTCGATGGAGACTTCAATGGATTCTGATTTGACAACTAGCGAACATCGGCGCTGTTACTGCGACAAGATTTTCTCAAACAACAGCAATGCTCGGCGACACGAGAGAAGCGAATGTGCCAAGAACCTATATCGAAAATGTTTGTTTGTGAGAAATGTCATAAGCAGTTTGCCAGAAAAGAAAATATGAAAACGCACATGAAGGCATGCAAAGGTCCTGCTGTGCGGCAGAAAGTAAAGGCTTCAGCGCAACAACGATGCATCGATGTGCATAAGAGTATGCCTGGAAATGGTACTAATGTTGCAACGCCTGTATCTGGATCAGTTCTGAAAGGATCGTCTTCATCACCACGTTATCCTTGCAGCTACTGTGATACGTCGTTCGCATTTTCCCATGATGCACGAAGACATGAGCAGAGCAAATGCACGAAGAATCCTTCTCGCATGATGTTTCGCTGTGATGAGTGCCTTATATGGTTTACTCGAATTGACAGTTTGCGACATCATGCGAAAAAAATGTAAAGGTGGAGTCTGTGCTCCTACTGCTGAACTACCTGCCGACATTTTGACTCCTCGCTTTAGATTGGAGACACGAAAGCGTACAACTAAAAAAACAGATGCCCAGCAACCGATTGTTATGATGTCTGAACATGGAACTAAACCTAAGAGTGTGTTCGGAGCATTACAAGAGAACGATAATGGCTTCCTCTTGGCGCAGTCTGCATTTCGTGGAACGTTGAAAGACTACTATTATCTAAATACGTTCGGTGAGTCGAAAGACATTTGTAATTTTCTTGACGATATCAGACAGAAGATAATCAATCAGCTTACTGATGATGTAGCAACAAACGGACCTTTGAAATATAAGTTGTGGTTGGACTGTATATATGGAAAGTCACATCCGTTCGATGACAAAGTGAAGAAGTGTGCATTCAAGACATCGGCTGCAGTAATTTACAGTTCTAACGATGTGAAGCAAACTGTTAATCACGGTATCCAGAAACTTTGTCAAGAAGAGGTGGACTATGTCTGTAAAGGTTCTTGCTGGACTCTGTCTAGTATTAACCGATTGGAGCTAAGAATTAGTCATTTCACATCGCTGCGGAACTAAATGATTATAAGATTGCTGGCTTTCGCAAATGATCCTGTAGTAGAATAGAAATTTTGTAATAAATATTATGTTTGTAAAAGAACTTGTGGTGTTTAATTCCTCGAACCTGTTACTATTATGTTAAATTGATGTTATATCCAATTTTTTTGTATCGGCCAAGGATCGAACCAAGTAACTATTCAATAGGTAAATTATTGTTTGATTTTATATGAATTTAATACTTTTATAAATTTATGGTTCGATAAATACAAATTTCCATTATGGTGGTCTTTATGTCTGATAGGATGATGGTAGTAGAGGATTTAAAGTCTCTTTACGAATGTTGAACGTGGTTTATTGAAATTATTATTTTTTCATAAAATTAAACATTATTGCATGGATCGGGTATCGAACCGAGGACAGGAATCGATCGAATAAGTATGTAATTTAATGAGTGATTTATTTAATGAATTTTGGAACTTTTCCCGAATTCCTAGCTAAATAATTACAGATTTTCATGATGGTGGCCAAATTTCAAGATGGCGGGTGTCACAGTAATAAATGATTACTGCACTCTAGCGGATAAGAACTAAACTAACATGGCGTCAGCGCACTCTTGCCGACGATACAATGATGATGGCTTCCATCATCGAAGACAAGATGGTGGACATGGCGTCATACTAGATGACGTTATATATACTTTGAAAAAAAAAGTGGTGGGAGTCAGTCTGCCTGCAGCCACCACGAGGGAAGGATCGGTCGCCATTTTTTAATTTTTTTTTTGCCCTCGTTGGGTTCGAACCGAGGACTCCGAACTCCGTGTCTTTAATGTTTGTTTTTTAAATATTTTTTATTAAATTTTTATTATTTGAATTTTTTTATAAATTTTAAATTTTTTTCCATTAAAATCGGATAATAACTAAATATTTAAAAGATGGCGACCATAACGGAAATTGCAACGGTGACGTCATAATTAGAAATGTCTGTCATGGTATCCTTATCCCTAGAAATGGCTTATAAGCGGCTAACTCTTAGGAGTTTTAAGCCAGTTTTAGGAATTTTCAGCCGCTGGGATTTTTAAGGACTAAAAACGGGAAATTTTTCCTCGAAACGGGAAATTTTTCCCTCGAAAAGAGTAATTTTTAATTTGTGGAATGTTTTGAGATTTTTTGGCGTAATTTTTTACCTAAAAAATGGAAATTTTGGCGATTTTTGAGGAATTTTGGGCAAATTTCGCCCAATTTTGACTTATTTTGAGGATCAAATTCAAGGTCAAGGTCAAAGGTCAAGGTAACAACCATTTAAGATGGCCGCCGTGATATACTTGTCCCGTTACGCTGTGGCCAGTTACACTGTGCCCCGTTACGCTGTGTCCCGTTACGCTCATCCAAGATGGCCGCCGTGACGTCACAATCCAATATGGCGGACCCCGGCACCGGCACCACAGCCAGAAGCCAGTTTCAGGACCGGCCAACCTATACTACTTTCGCCCAACATCAGCCGCCTGTTAACAAACCTAATTTGATGGGAATACTGGTTACAGGCGGGGATAAAGAATTAGGACGAGAAATTCCGCTCCAAATTCAACTCCCGAATGCGCTGTTCATGGGTTAGTTCACCGAAATTTATCGCCTCCTGCAATCGGAGAATTTCTCAAGAGTTCCAGCTTTCAACATCTTTTCCCCTGAGTGGAAGAACCACAAAATAATTTATAAATCAAACAACCAGTTTCAGGACACTTTACATTAATTTAACTAGTAAATGTAATTTTTTTTTAGAATTTGTCATATGAAGAGCCAGCACGCTCAATATTCAATGGCCTGTAAAGTTAAGAGACCAAATGACCTAAGATTCAGTAAAGTATAACTATGGTACTTATTATAATATCTCGCCCCGGGGCCTCCCCATTTTGTTTATTGTTTAATGTATTAAGTATAACAAATAGGGTCAACAATTTTCTTGGTATTTTGTTTCAGCTATAATACCATGGGTCATCTTCAGTGGGATAATATATGTAAAGTCAAAAATAACAGCAACAAAATCTTTAATTAAGATTTAGTAAATGCCTATATAAACCAAACCAGATCTTATTATTTTCTTATCCTGTGATCACGATCCACATAACCTTCCCAAGTTTAAGGAGGTTAATCATACATTTTGTTGTGCGTGCGCTGTGCCCCTATGGGTAATGTGTTTAGTACTGTTTCTGCCTGGCGCTTCCACGGCCAATATATTTTTGTTCTTTAGACGAAATGTCATATTGAGCGCAGCCGCACGTTACAATTTGATAAAGACAAAAAAGTTTTTTTTTAGCCAGTAAGTATCCAGAATTGACTGCAGACACGATTACGCACATTCAAATAAACGACACAAATACATAAAAATAAACGACATACAATGCACACACTGGACACGCAATGAACTTGCAATACACACAAAGGACATGCAATGGTCACGCAATACATACATAAGGCATGCAATGGACTCACAATACACACACTGGACACGCAGTCGCGGTAACTCAGAATTAGTTGGAAATCAGATTTCGAGAAAAAAATACAAGTAGCTAGCTTCAGAACTTTATCTTTGTTCAGCATGTATATAGTTCTAGCACAAGTCAGAAATTTTTGTATTTTTTTTAATATAATTTTTGTGGGTCAGTGATCTGGATTTAGCAATATGCGTGTTTTCTCCTTATTATTCCTGTGGTGTTTCCAAGTACTCCTGATTATTCATGATAATATATATTTTTTTTTTTTCGTGTGCTGCGGATTATTCCTGACGAGACTTCTGCTGTAATTTTGCAAGTTGATATGGTTATTACTAAAAAAAAAAATCTCTGCATGTTATTAGTTGTTATCAGACAATCATTTATTTTAAAAGTTTAGTTTAATTTGTTAATTTCTGTTACAAAACGAGCACTTAAAATTCCTTATCTCGTGAAATTCAAACTAAATAGTTTTATTAGCTGTCTATTACTTGGACTTAACACAACTAAGATTTATTATCAGTTGGGGTTCAAACAATAAAGATTAATTACTTAGCCAATTACTATGCACTGAAACACTTGAGAAACACTGCAATGCAGTGTCTCCTTTATGTCTAGCGAAGCCTTCCTTCTCTTGCATACGTGAGTGACCATTCCACATTTCACATGAAAAGCCACTGTCTGTACAAAATATAAAAAAAGAATCTTACTCAGTCTATTGCAATGTCTTAAAACAGTTGAGAAACTCTGCCATGCCAAACGAATTTCCTTCTCATTGATGTCTAACGAAATCCCCCGTCTCTTGCGACCATTAGAGAGTAATCCGCATCCTACATAAAAAATAAATAGTAATTACCTCAACAGAACATTTGACGTCATATATTGGCAAGAATCGGCACTTTTTGTAACAAGTTCTTTGGCATGAGATAAATTAGCTCTCACTGTTTAATGTAGCTATTGTAGACATTTGGATACTTGTAGACTACTAACCAGTTAGTCTAGTAACCCTGTAACCTCGTAGACATGTAGCCTTGTAGTCAGTTGGGGCCTTGTAGGCTCGTACCCTTTAAACTTCGTGGCCTTGTAGCATTGAAGTCTTGTAGAATCATTGGCCGTTGGATCCTTGTAGAATTATGTACTAATTGATTGAAAACTATGTGGCCATGTAGCCTCGTAGCCAAGTAGATTCTTATCCTTGTAGTGATCGATCAAATCCTACTGATGGGGTCATAACCTACTGAGTTAAATATTCCTGGAAATGGATCTTCTTTTCGTTAAATGCGGGAAGTCTGTTTTATCGTATTTTACTGTTGGGATCGTATCATATGTAGTGACATAAATATTAAGTTATTTATCTCTACAACAAAATTATAGTTG
This sequence comes from Bacillus rossius redtenbacheri, assembly GCF_032445375.1. Taxonomy (NCBI): domain Eukaryota; kingdom Metazoa; phylum Arthropoda; class Insecta; order Phasmatodea; family Bacillidae; genus Bacillus; species Bacillus rossius. The sequence goes on along the minus strand of NC_086330.1, from coordinate 213,513,043 downwards.
TTCTCTTTAACATAACGATATTTTTCAGATATATTGAACCAAATCGAAAAACATTTTTTAACCCTATAATTTGAACCTTAGTGAACTTGAAAATGTAATAGTACCCGGTAGTTAAAACAAACACATCAAACATTATATTTCAATACTTTAAATTACTTCGCAAAATTAAGTAATAAATTATCACATATATTTGTGTCATCATAGGGATTTTGTTCAATGCAATTATTGTATTTGTGAGTAATAAATGTTATATTTTCTGACTACAACAAAACCAAAAGTGTGTAGACAATTTTTATTGTTTTTACAGCGTTTAGAAAAAAGAAGCTTTCATTAACTTCAAAACTAACCTAAAACATTTAACACTTTAACAACATAGCACTATAATAATACAATAACTTTACACTTGCACAATAGAACCTTACATTGATCTTAACAGGTTCTCTTACTCAAACCATTAAAAAAAAAATTCTTTATCTAATTATAGAGATTCTTACATTCAAGTTGAGTACCTTATGAACATGAAATTAAGCAAATACCTAATGTGATGTTGGGCCTCAGAGTAGTATGTAGGGGAAAGTGGCTAAATACCTCACACTTAAGGAATAAGTGCTATAAATTGAAATTTATTATTTACTTTAAAATATGCTGACTAATTAAACGAACCTTGATCAATACCTTTTGCATCTCTATAATATAATCTGCAAAAATCTAATTAGTTTATTTACATTTTACAACAAAACAAAATGATGCAATTGTGCGGTATTCCCTACCCCATGGGGCAATACCGCACACACCATGGGGCAATGTCGCATACCATATTATTATGTACAAGCACCACATCATAAACTAACTACCGACTATGTAGCATAAATTACACACTCCATTTAAACTTTCTATTACATTTAGACCTTTGGGAACAATATAAAAGTAAGACATGTACCTATATCAGGCCAGAAAATTGCACATTAGAATTATTTCTACATAATAAGTAATTATTATTTTTTTATGTTTTCCTCTCATAGTCCACCAAATCAATTAGCTTTGCAAAAGTCACACACAAAATTTTCTGCTGTATCAGATGCGCTACAGTCAGCATGTACCCATTCCGAACAAAAAAAAATCACATCTGAGCCACAACTCCTTATTTCTGCCAAACTCCCTACAAAACATGCACGTGTCACTTGAATCAGTTGTAGGCGTAGTTGCACATTGGTTAAATAATTGGTCAAGATCGTTAATATCATTGTCATCGCATAAATGTGCAAAAGAATTTGCATCACTTGCTTCATCGGAACTGGCAGTGTCAAAACGTTTCTTCTTTGGGCCAGATTTGCTTTTTTTCTTACTTTTTTTTTACTGTCTTCTCAAGCTTGTGACGAGTAATTTGTTGAGAGTTGTTTATCTACATAACTATTTGAAAATTTTAAACTCAGTCGGTAAAATATTCCTATAGATATAATTATATCTGCCATCGGCTAGTTAAAGAGCAGGGTATTCGTGGGCAAATTTTAGAAGCTAGGTTCTTTACTTTAACAAATTCTTAAATTCTTAAAGTTCGAAAAGTAAGGCTTATTTATAATTTGAACTCAATGTTAACAAGACTCTAGACATAAAATTAATTATTTACTCAGTTCATATCTTTTCAATATTACTTCAGGATTATGAAAAAAAATAATCTCTAGTTCAACGATGTCCAGCTTTCGCACTAGCGTTGAAGTTTTAGTCTCTGTATCGGCCGTAGTTTCCTCTTGATATTCCCGGGGTTAGAACCTCGAACATGTTCCGTCTTCTGGTATTTACATGTTGCACTTACCGCATATCAATACCGAAGTCTGTATTTTCGTTTCGGACAATCTAATCGCCGACGTCACCAAAAATCAACGTAATTCGCGTCATCTATCACAGTTTGGTAATATTTAACATGGATGATGCTCGAATCCGGCTTATATAGGTTGGTGGTCGTAGCTTTCGAAAGACTGGTGCTGGTTCGGAGACTCTTCCTTTGATTCATAGAATGGTAAAGGTGCGGCTCTTGAAGTGATTACACGCTCACCATCAGTTCTCAAAGACTCATGTTAAGGTAGATCAAATTTTAATAGTGCGTCTCTTGGTATGTATAATCGTACGATTAATGCACATGTAAAGTCGGAATTTATTCTTTAGCGCGACAAATCAATCGTACCGACATGGATGAATCCGTCCACGACAATAGTTATAGTAATCTTGAGAGTTCACTCAATATACTGAAGTAATTTTATAGTCTATTTCTATAATTATACTAAAAATTCTTATGATGCAACTTCAGTAACTTACGAACATTTAGTATTACTAACCTCAGACTTGACATTTATTCATGATATCCCTTTCACAAGCTAATGGCTCTGCCAAAAATTCTTATTATTTCTCCATTATTTTTACAAAGATAAAATATATCGTACTAGACTACAGCATTGATTATAAATTTTAAACAACCATAGAGATCGATGATAATACACAAATTATAACTAACACATCAATGATATTAAACAATATTAAAATAAACATGACATACATATATTTAATTAAGGTTGCCCTTTATAAGCTTCAATTTCTTATTGCTGGTGCTCATACGCCTGTCAGGATTCGCTTCTCTTTTCTTAGCTTTTAGGTTTTTTTTATGTTCTTTGCTTGTTTTTTCTTCATAGCTTCTTCAAGCACGACTTTAGTTGGAGTTGCAGTGAAAATTACCGAATGCTGCCTATACCGATGCCTAGGTGTGGCCTTTGAAGGTCCAGTTGTAGGTCTAAGACAAGGAATGGGATTTACATCAGAAAACCTAATGGAATTTGTAGCAGTAGATAAATCCTTTTCAGTAGGCCTAATGACATATTGCTGGTAACATTCAGCGTTTCACTCGATTCATTCACAACATTTTCTTCCTGAATGTTTTCGTTGTCACTGACTGTAGGCCTAACCGTATGGTCATGACTATTCTCGACTTCACTTCCCTCTGCGACATCATCAGAAACAGTTACAAGGTCAGACGTACGCCTGGAACTTATCTGAGTGGTAGGGAATGTAAAATCATCCTTTGTGAATTTATCAAGTTTCATGGGATAAATTCCTGCAGCAGAGAATACAGAAACTCCTTTCACAATAGTCGCAACCTCATAAATGCTTTGTTGAACAACATTGCAACATCGTCTGTCCTTATTCTTTTAAATGCATTTCCCTTAAAAAAAAGTCGCACTCTCTGTTATATTGCCCCTTCAGGACCTCCCTTCAAAGTTGGACTCATCCTCACTCTTGGGAAAACAAACATCGGTGGTATGTATGACCCACTTGCACTCAAAGCCATGCATACAGAAATGCTTTTGCCTCTTTCCAGGCTTGTTAGTGATCCAACTTGTTTTTGGCCTTTTTACTTGGAGTCTGAACAACAGATATTCCTGTCTCATCCATATTGAATATTCTTGACCCCTGAAATTTGTGTTTTGTGATCACTGTTTCAAGGTTTGAAGAAAACTCTTTTTCAGCTGCTTCACTGAACCCAATAACTCTATTCATACTTGTTGCTTCTGGCTTGCGAAGGCTGACTTGTGGATTTCGCTTAAGAAACCCTCGAAGCCAGTCTTTTCCAGCTGTTCAAGAACTTGCATTAAAATCATTCCGGATAGAAATTTTTCTCAGCGAATTCGAAAGCAATTCGGCACAAATCTACAGGCGTGATTCCATGAAACATTCTAGCCATCGTTATTATATGATTGGTTAGTTCATTTTCTTGCGCTGCTTAGCAGACGGAGTTTCTACCGAAGCTAGCTTCGTGAGTGTCCAGATTTGTACCGATCTTTTAGAGTGGATACAGGAATCCCAAAAGATCTTGCTACTTCCATAAGCCCTCGACCCATTGCCATGGCATTCAATGCTTCCTTCATACTCTCTGCAGTCCATTTCGCTCTATTTGTGGTTCTCACTCTCTTCCTCGCCATCTGTGAAAACAGTTTTAAAAGAATACTTGTAGGAGTCATATCCAATATGTAACATTTTATCGTAACATACAACTGCATGAAAACAAATCCTTACAGTTGGCCTAAAAGAGCCGACCAAATTGGCTTATAAGACCATGCCAGGTAGTTTTATAAGGGTCTTGACACTGTTAGAAATTTTCACCTACTAATTACGCAGAACGCTGGTTACTAATTACTAGGGGCATGCATATTTCGCGAAAAGATTCCGAGACGAAATGTAAGTTAAAACACTGTAGCATCGTCTGTGTTTCGTGATTCGGTGAGTTTCTTTCAGGAATATGTCGATTGTTACAACACCAATCACAGTAACTCAGTGGGGAAGCAAACGCGTCCTGAGTGGCTCGGTCAAATAAGGCAACGACTTCTCTCGCAGACGGCCGCCAATCACTAGTAAAAAAACTTTGGCGCGGGTACACCTTGTTACAGTCCAAACGACGATTTATCAAAAATTTGCTGCATAAACATATGAAAAATAAGCCAAAATATTGTTAATGTATTGTATTTTATTATTCACCTTTATTGACAGGCAACACAAAGTTGCTTAAAAATAATGTTTTGCACCTACACATGATTTATGTTAGTCTATTTTAAATAAATGACTGTAAGAAAATTTTAACGGAATTCTTTATGATAAATAAGTTTTCTATCTGGAAAAATTGATGTAAAAATTATATTTAGTCATAAACCACAACAAAGGGGCAATACCGCACAGTGGACGCCATTACCCACCCTACTTGTGCGGTATTACCCCACGATGTGTTCCGCCATTTTAGCTCCTCTAAACAAGAAACATATTTCGTTATTCAAACTATATATTTAGCAGACTACCGTAAAAAAGTGCTGAATCCAACCAATTTTATGAATTAAAGTTAAATTGAATATAAATAGTACTTACCTCTTAAATAAGAAACAACAAAATAAGAAGGAAATGTTAAACTTTCGCAGCAGGTTGCGACACTCATACGGCTACTACCAAAATAGTCTCTTACTACTTAGTTCACCCACTCTCCCGCTAGAGCGTGCCACTTACGAGGCGGCGCTCAGCCTACAGTTAACACAAAAAAGGGGCTGTGAGGTATTGCCCACCTGTGCGGTATTTCCCCACTTTCACCTAAACGTCGGTGTGGGGACAAGGTTCCCCAGGAGGAGCCGGAGGATCCGACCGTAATCTTGAATTCTGATGTCACGGCGGCCATATTGGATCCGCCATCTTGGATCCCCCATATTGGATCCGCCATCTTTAAATCGAGTGCCCCACTCACTCATGAAATTTTCGTCACGGCCGCCATATCGATTTTTTTTCTGGAGGCCGCCATCTTGGATACAGTCGACTTTGTTTTTTCTGTTTGTTCCTAGAGAGCGCCAGCATCGTTCTTAACTTTTTTCTGTTCCACTGGAGGCTGCTATCTTGAATACAGTCGACTTTGTTTCTGCTGTTAGTTCCTACAGAGCGACCGCGTCACTCTGTCTCATCACATAAGGTCGATGTTCCATTACCTACCAGAGCTATTATGGTCCTTATTGTCAAATTAAATTAAATTTTTTGTGCAAAATACATCAAAAGTGCTATGATTCGAACCATCGCAGCTCTGACCTCTAGGTTGTAAAACATACGCCTTTAACCGCACGGCCATCGATATATTTACTAGACTGAGAATTAAATAAGGTATATAAAAAAATAACATGCATATTCGGACTTGTAATTTTTATTTTATTTTAAGTAATAATAGCATAATTATTTGTTCCAGGCAGAACCGACATATTGTATTAGGTCACAACTGTTGCAATTCGGGTTACGGCCGCAATCTTGAAAATTCGTAATTTCAATGCTATAAATTCCGAAAAAATTTCAAAAAAATATTTCAAAAATTGACAACTTCAAATGTTTAGTTATTTAAACGATTTCGGTCCTCGGTTTGATTTCCGACGAGAGTAAACCAGTAATTTATTAATATTTTTAAAAAAATTCTCAATATAAATTAATAAAAACATGTTACACCACACCCGACATTTTGAATTGTCACCACTTGTATCAATCATCGTTAAAGGCGCCATCTTGAAAATCTTTATTTTTTATCTGATTTTAATGAAAAATAGTTAACTTATTAGAATACCGATTGATTAGATCGATTTACGTCCTTGGTTCGAAACCGGTAAGAGCAAAAAATTAAATAAATGACAGATCCTTCCTCCACAGAAGCCACCTACAGACAAGGTTTATATCGTCAGCTGGTATGACGTCATGTCCGACACCTTGTCTTCGTCTGCTGGAATTCATCATCTTGTTTTCGTCTGCTAGAGTGTGCTGGCAACATGTTAGTATAATTTTCTGTTCACCATACCTTTGACCTCGACTGTTGGCATTGAACTTTGACCTTGACCTTGAACTTTGACCTTGGCCTTGAAATTTGAATTGGTGTGGGGCACTCGATTTAAAGATTGTGGTTCCAATAAGGCGGATCCAATATGGCGGATCCAAGATTGCGGATCCAATATGGCCGCCGGGGACAAGGTGACGGTCACGGTCATCCAAGATGGCCGCCGTGACGTCACAATCCAAGATGGCCGCCGTGACGTCACAATCCAAGATGGCCGCCGTGACATCACAATCCAAGATGGCGGGAGGCACCACAGGCACCACAGCCTGAAGCCTGTGCTCGGATACTATTACATACTACTTATAAGCATACTGAAAATAAAATATTTAATACACTTCATTCGAAAAACAAGGCGTACACAAAAATGTAAAAAAAATCATCGGATATGTATAATAAGCTTTCTGTGATTTGAAAACATACTTGATAAAGGACATTTTATCTGTTGCAAGACAGTTTATTTCAGTAATATTTATCAAAATACATCATTCTTTAATACTTATTTTATTTTTAGTCACAAGTTGTAATTTTTTTTTTTTTAGGTTTTAACTTTTTAGTTGAAAAAATTTCTGTTTTGTGATAATTTTGCTAAAGATTTTTCGTGGAAGATTTTGCTAAAGATTTTAGTTTATTCTTTTACAATCCTGCTATCAGGCATAATAGACTTTGTATATTGCGCATTTCACAATTCTGTTTTAAAACACAATATATGAACACATAAATGGTTGTCCTCGGAAGTGAGAGACACGCTTCAATAAACCCGTTTACCGTCACTTCATCTCTCATTTTCTCTAGTGACTTACATATCCACAATGTATTCACTCTCTGTACGTTAATAATACCCAACTATCCATGTTAAATGTATCTAGCTTTCAACCAATTTGAAAACTAAACTGACCTAAATACTGAACTTCACACCTGTTAAGTAAAGAATAACGTGAAAGAAAAGTGATTCCTGGTACTATGTGGTAACTTTACTGATACATACTCAGAAATCCAACTCTTCTTCCAGATCCATCCTTCTGTTTCCCGTAACCACCTGCACGCAAAAGGCATGATTTGTTTTCACCCGCATGAAATAGCACAGGGTTTTCCCTGTGTCTATGCTGGTTTTACCTGGGCCCAACTTATCTAGTTTTAGTCTAGTATTGTCAGAGAGGGGAGTCAGCCATGGCGCCAATCGCTGCCATGACTGGCCAATCCCCTCCTAGCACACGATGCATGATTAGAGCGTATAGGCTTCGGCCTGAGACGCACTTAGAGTCGTCCCTACCCAGACCCCTCCCGCACACTCTTAGTTTTAATTATGTTAGGAAAAACAAATCAGAAATAAAATAAAAAGGTTTAACGTCTAGGGTTTTCACTAAGAAAATCAGTGGTTAATATATCGAATGTGACGCAAAGAGTATATTTTTAGGATCAATTCAGGTAAGATAAGCCCTCTTTGAATAAATTGTGTGTTTTTGGGCAGAGCTTACATTCTTACAGTGAATATGAGTGTGAAATTATGAAGGAAAAAAACACTATTTCTTTTTATCATAACAAATGTTTTTAACTTACATATGTAGCATAAAGAGCATTAAAACCTATTATGTTCAAAATTTAGTAAGGTCTTTTCGTAGGTAATTTTCGTAAGAATAGATTCGTAGGATAAGAAAGTAGTTATTTTTATTTTTGGTGACATAACATATATTCTAATTTAGCCACCAAAATAAAATGCATAATATCATATATCAATATTCTAATCTGCCAAGCAACTTTCTTGACCTCAAATTAACCATTTCGAAACTAGCCTTTCTTCAGTTACGTTACTGGAAAATTTAATTAATTAAAAACGTATTTCAGTTATAAGTTTGAGTTGGATTTTTTAAATGGGAGGAAAGCAAGCCTTCATCGAGAGATATGCCGCGGATATATCGCATATTATCCATATTTATTACGGCCATATAGCGGCTTCAAACGACCGCGTTTTAGAATTTGTTAGTAAATATTTTATCAATTTAAACAGTTGACCCGCCTCGAACATTTAACTTAAATAATTTTAAAAACATTACGTCGTCAAAGGACATTGAGTCGTTCCGAACGTTAAGAAAGCGGCCAGCACAACGTCCAATATCAATAGTGTTTGCAAGAAAATTATTTTACTGCTTGGATATTTACGTATTGTACAGTTGGTGTATCCTACAAAAAAATATTACACACAAAGTCAAATTTAACGTCTTTTTGTATCCAAAAAAGCATAACCCACTGAATGGCTTAACGAAATTCGTGGGTGAAGATCGTTTTTAGTAGATTCTTGATTCTTATAATAGAGATTTGAATTAATTTTATTAGGTTAACGTCTATTGAATAACATATTACCGTAACCCAACATGTGAAAACAATTGGCATGTTAGGGTAAGCGCGATGTGTTTCTACAAAAGAAAAAAAATCAAAATATTAAAGAAAATTATACTAATGTTTTCTGAAGAAAATATTTCCAAAAACGGTTATTTTCAAAGCCCTATTTCTCCAAACTAAAACGAAAGCACAGAGTGACGTCATGATATTTAATGAAATTTGCCCGTGAAGTTATTACTCACAGTCGGAGGCTTCGTACGCGAAAGTTAAAATTATTTGTAGCTCAATAATTAAAACTACTGTATTTGTAAAACGAAACAAAGCAAGTGTCATATGGGTGGTATGTGCATCTTACGTCGTTAAATATAATACAATGCGTGCACTCTTGTAAATTGTTCGTGAATCTTACTACACGTTCAGAAAAATCGTTGAGAAATTATTTATTTGTATGGAGCTTACAATTTTTGCAATTTTTTATTAATGATGTTATTTTATAGCGCACGTTTGTTACCTAATTTAAGGAACAACTTAATTTATTCGTTTGTTCAATGAGAATTACTTTACGCCGTACTCATTTACATATAGGACAGAATAACAATGACTCTGAACACTCTTTTGTAGTTGAACATTTTTTTAAAATAACCGTTGACGTATGAATCAAACTGTCCCAAAAATTTATAAAAATATCATTATGCTTCGAAAGTTATGAAAAAAAAATACTTAAAGAAATAGTCGTATTTTTTCTTAAAAATATGTGAATTTTTTTGGTTTCGGAATTTTTGTGCTGTCATCATTTGTGTGTGTCGTTAGATGAAGGGTGAGAAGGGGGGTAGCGACGATCCTTGTAATCCGGCCAGGCACGCGTGGTATGTCTTACGTCAAGGATGGCGCATGACGTCAGTGACCATGCGGGGCATCGTAGTTTGGTCCCCCGTGTTCGTAACAATATACAATAGAATGACTGACACAAAGTCACAGGATGAATACAAAATTACATACCTATACAAAGGTTATTGTTTAAACATTACTCTCAGTGTGTAGTTTCAGTACTGTATTTAATATCTGACCATTATTTTAATTAAATAGAGTATTACTTATTTAAAAACTTTCCTGTTATTATTTTATTTTTAGATATATTTAATTAACTATTATTCAGCATAGTTAGTTTTAGGATGCAAGGTTACTAGTGTACGAATGTATTTTCTGGCCCAGACGTCAAGATGTGGTGCTGTGGTACCAACCGCCATCTTTGATTGTGATATCACGACGGCTATCTTGGATGACCTTGACCTTTGACCTAGACCCCGATGGCAATTTTGAATCCACCATCTTGAATCCACCTTTTTTTCTCAAACTTTCCGCCATTTTGAATTCCGCAATTTTGTTTTCTGAAGAATTTCCACCATTTTGAATAATAATGTTACCATTGCAGTTTTCGTTATGGCCACCGTCTCTAAAATATTTATTTATCATCCGATTTCATTAAATAAATCTAAAATTTATAAAAAAATAAATTAATCAAAATTCAATAAAATAAATAATAATAAAAAGTAAATAAATAAATTTTTAATAAAAAAAATCACCTACATCATGGAGGTCGAAGTCCTCGGATTGAACCTGGTGAGGTAAAAAAATGGCGATAGGTTCTTCCTCCACAGAAGATGCCGGCAGACTAACCTTCCACCATTTATGACAACGTATATATATATATATATATATATATATATATATATATATATATATAATGTATATATATCGCCAACTAGTATGGCATCATATCCGCCAAATTATTTTCGTCTGATGTAGTTGTCATCTCATTTTCGTCTGCTAGAAGATGCTTTGGCCATGTAAGTTTAATTTTTGCCCAATAGAGTGCAATACTATTTATTACCGTGGCGTCCGTAATCTTGTCAGCCATTTTGGCCATCATATATAAAATCGAAATTAATTAGCTATAAATTTGAGAAAAATTCCCAAATTCATTAAATAAATTGGCACTTAATTTATTTATTGATTAGATCGATTTCTATACTTGGTTCGATCCCTTGGTGATGTTAAAAATTTTAATTTTATGTAAAAAATACTCATTTAATAAATCATGTTCCAAATCCTAATAGAGGCTAAAATTCCCCATTACGAACCTCATATAAGTCTATACGACCGCCATCTTGGAAATTTTTATTTATTGACCTAGAAATTCATCGAAAAAATCACTCATTAATGTACTGATTTAACAATGGGGAAAAAAAGTAATGTATTAAAAAAAATGTCACAAAAGAAACAGGTTCGAAACATAAAACACAACAAATTATTTTAGTAAGATAAAATTTATTACATAATTTCCTACACTACTACCAGTACAAAAAAGCAAACAAATTATTTGAAAAGTAGATTACCTACACAAATTCTAATCAAGATTTATTTTTACGTTTAATTTGGTGTCGCTCCAGATACTGTATAGCTGTTAGGCCAGATTTCGTTGATAATTAGCAAAATACTTAAAGCACCACTTACACACATAAATCTTGCGCTGATAAAATGTTACCTGAGGTCTCACAAGTCAGGAGAAGTTTTTGATATAACAGTAGTGTGCAGCATTGCTTTCATTTGTCTCAAGCAACAAATCAAAATGATCTTGTATTTCTTGTTTGGTTACCCGAATCGGACACACTTTATTATAAGTACTAATTTAGTGCATACACATTAACTGAAACTTCAGGCTTATTTTTAACAAAAATATTTATTTGATTTAATGGTTCTGTATGATACAACCATCAAAGTCGTACTTTTTTCCAAAGCATAATACCGCATATCAAAAAGGTTTTGATGACTGTCCTCGACAAATCTTACAAAAATACTCCATTTGAAACCAAACTTATTGTTCAAGTTTGAGCAATTAACTACTGTTTTTTTTTTACTATCGACTAAGGTAAAGTAATGAATGATTATGCCTGATGTTATGAAAGCATACTAGCACTTGTTTGTATTCCTATCTAAATATTTTAGTGACTACTCAGACTGTTACAATGTGAAAAATCCTAATCGCATTTATGGCACTTATATGTCTTCCGTGAGAATTTCAGAGACCTACTGCAGATTATAAGCTGTCTTTTTAGTTATCATGTCGTTCAAGTGATAATTACATTTGTTGCATTAAAAAATTGTTCTTTGTTCATAACTTGAACATTCACTATTTCATGTCTGCGCGCACTTGAAGTGGTAGTGACGCACCACAGTATTTGCACTTGCGTGATGAATGTCCGCAGTCCATTGAAGTCTGCAATGTTGCTGGCGAAACTTCAACCGATGGAACAGCATAAGTCGATGTTGGTACCACAGATTGTATCGAAATGTCTACAGTTGATGTTACTGATGACGTCGGGATCTCCGCGGATGCCAGCACCACAGCCATTGATCTCTCCGCTGTCGCCGTGTCTGTAGTCATCGTCGGTGCCATCATGTTCCGTGATGTTGATGGTAGATCGTACATCAAGTTTGACATTGGACTAGAAACTTAAACTCACGAAACTTACTGAAGAGAGCCAATCTGCACTGTACTGCTGCCAGAGGTGGTCTGAGGCTCCAGTCGTCTGAACCTCACTTATATACCAGATGCTTACTGGTAAACTACATGAGTCAAAATATTGACATTATTTAAAATTTATATTTTTTTAGGTTATAATTCAGGCACATTAAAATTATAGAAATAAAAACACACAAATTCAAGTTTTACACATTTAGTTAGAAAAATTACACAAATGCATATTAGGTTCAGGCATTAAGCATTTTCGTAAGCAAAGTCTTTAACGCTGGACGAACTGTCTCATCGACTCCGGTTCCAGCTGGTTCGTCGATTCAGGTTCCAACTGGTTCGCAGGTCGCGGGCCCAGAAACGCAGGTTTCCGACTGGTCATCTTCTTTAGCAACGACTGCTTCGGTGAGACAGAGATGATGACATCTGCAACCACGAATGCACATGGGCTTTGAATCGGCGCTTGTTGAGACAGGTTCACTGACTAAACTACGACGAGATGCACGTAGTTTGGGCGTCTGCGTAGATGCACTGCAGGTCTCAACATGTTGCAACACACGCATTTTTGGTGTTGTACGAGCAGATGAGGTGACTACCTCATCTATGCTGGCTGGAATAGTTTTGGGTGATTTCATGTGATAGATGGCACAGTTTCCAAGTTCACAACAATTTATTAGCTGCTGATTCGGCTCGTATGACACAGGTGCGAAAACCACCCATGCTGCGCGTCTCCTTCACAGGTTTCTGTATAGTTGCGCAGATACCCGACATCCCAGTAGCTGTACTCAACACTGCTGAAGCTAGGTCTTACGCTCACATACACGTTAGCAGGACGATAAGGAAACATTTTCTTGTTGGTCGAACGAAACTGAAGGCACTAACAGTTACACGCCTTTTATACATGCAAGCTCTTACTCATACTGCAAGTGCCATTTCCCATTAGGTGTGAGTTTTTACAGGCACATATTCGTTCGAAATGTTGTTGCGCATCGTACATTGCAGAAAGCTTGCGCAGAGGACAGCCGTATTCTGCCTGTAGATCTACAATTTCAACTGGTGCTTCACAAAACTGGCTCAGTCATTTCATCTGCTTAGGTCCAGCAAACGTATACTATTTCGTTTTGAAATAATAAATCTTCAATAGTGTTTTTAAATTGGTGGTATGGAATTTTATCTTCTTCCCTCTCCAGACCACGAAAATATTTGCATAGCCATTCGTTTGAGCATTCACTTTTTTCGTCCTATAATTTCCAGGGATACGGAGGTCAGAAGTGCACATTGGAGTCCTACCATCGTTCTCGTAGGTAACACCAATTTCTTTGAACAAAATACGTGTTGCTCTGGAAACCTTGCAGGCTGCAGTAAATCTATTCGCCAGCAATGCTTGGTCTTAACTAAATTAATCTCGCAAACTATCAGATATTTATGTCAGAATTCTCACAAGTTTGACTCGGCAACAGTACGATGCAAACCAATCGTGAAGTATCATACAAAAAGAATAGGTGTATGGTTGAATATTTTCACTCGTCGATATCTCGATCCTATAGTCGATGATGTTAAAAAATTTATTCGAACATCCTATTTGGAAACACCAAACACCATTAACATAGTCTTGTTCTTGAAACTGTAGATATTCAGTATTGGTGACTGTCTGAAACCATAGTATGCTTGCTGAAACGTATCATACATTTGATATGCGAGAGGAAATGTTTCGTTTTCAAAGTCCATGTTCATATCAACATACGGGTAGCTTTTGCTGTTTAAAACTATTTTTAAATTACGTATTTGACAGTTATCGAATACGGAGCGGTTCATTTCTGTATTCAGCTGTCTTCCGGTCTGAAGCCCTACGATGATGTATCTTGATTTTTCCATAGTGAAGCTGGACTTTACTCTCCAATTGATACGCTGATTATGAGGCAAGCCAGAATAAGTTTCCAGGCTCCAGGATTGGAATGGTACATCAATATTCTTACCATTTTCTACATTCTTTAGAAATTTGATACATTCAACAGTGTTCACTTAGATGGGAGGCGGCATCCACTTGATTGACTGTAGTGTTAGCGAGACATCCTGTGGGTTTTCCGCAGCAGCAAAAAATGGATTAATGTGTGTTGGTTAGAATTAGTACGAGCTCTTGTTTCGAATTAACGATTATATGCTTGTAGTCCTCAGCGAATCCAAGAATCATGAATACAGGAATACAAACTTCTAACTTTCCTTTGGCATAAACAGGAAGCTTATATTCATCCTCGAGTGCCCAACTGGCCCTCTTTGCAGCAGAGAGTTCGTTTGGAGTGAGCGAAAGGTACTCATTCATTGCAGTTGTTATTCTTACATCTCTAGTCTCATCTACCTCGGCGCTATTGAGTACATATGTAATGCGCTTGATTAGATGAACAATACCATTGCAGGTTATTGTCGTCGTTGTCGGATGCGTGCCATCAGCTTTTGTCAGCATGCCTCTTATATGTAGAAAAGACTGTGCAGTTAAAGTACAGATACCTTAGTGCTGTAGACCAATGTGTACCATTGAAGGTATTGCGTACGGCCAGAGCAAGAAAGGCTGGTACTCGTGCATTTCTATTTTCGTAATGCTGTTATAAAAAATTACCAGATATTCTGCGTTGAGGATTTCATCTTCTATATTTATTCGGTACTTGTCCAATATTAAGAAGAATCATTATACTGTCAGGTGTTAATACACTAATATCTTATCTTATGCACTGAACTTATTTACGCCAATGCGATTGCTTTTATAACTGTTCGGTGTCATAAACTTTAAGACCATCGCTTTAAGTGCAGACGTAATGTAATTTCTTCGTCTTGAAAATTAACCAAGCGTCCTCGCTGGTCAACGACTCTCTCGATGAATTCGTGTGCGAACTTCACGAGGACAGGTACGTAAATGATACTTTACGATACTTCGACCAGTTTATATCCTGGCGGGACCATTGGCGAAAACTTGTGCAGCATTTTGTTATATCTTCCGTTTAGATACATTCCACTTGCCAAATTACAGTTTAATCTTATGACATTTACAGACAAAAAGATTGCTGCACGCGTAGATTCGTACGTTCTTCCTGCATCATACATCTTTGGTTCGCATCCGAGCATCGAACCTAAGGTCCCAGGTTTCGTTAAGTCGATATTTTCCCTGCATGTTAGAATGCTTTTTTGAGTGTTTGGATTTCCACGCAGTTAAAAGTATACATTCTATGGTAACATTTCTCTGATGTAATTTGGAATGTCGTATTTCATGAGTGGTCCCATCAATTTTGAGAAAGCAGATCTTGCAGTTTTCTTTGTCAATATTCGGTACGGCACTATACGTTTGGAAATATAGTGAGTCCGATACACCATTCACCGTCAAAATCCAGGTGCGGGAAAGGACCACCCGCAGCTCTGATGCATGACCTGTCTATGTAAGATTTATCGACATGACTGATTTGTTTTGATATCTGTAAAGTTATTTTATATGCAATTTTTTTTGTTAACTAAAGTTTTTTAGTCAAAAAGTGAAGGCACATGTGTTCGCAGTTTGTTTGGTTAGGTGACTGTTCGGTTTCGTAATTTATTGCTAAACAGTGTAGTGGTACAGCCCATTTACAATTACATATATATCAAGATGAATGCCATGGTAATATATACTACTGTCCTCTATCGGGCAAAAGTTAAACTTACATGGCCATAACGTCTTCTTTCAGACGAAAATAAAATTGCAATATATATATATATATATATATATGAGCCCTGGAGCTACACCCTGTTTGGTGAGTGACTTCGATCTTATTTATATATATAGTGGCAGGAACGTAGCAGAAGAGATTGATTATATCTCATGGGAAGATCTTAACATATTGGTTGACAGGCTAAGACTTCTACATGGTTCGCTTTGTGCAGGAAACTATTCGAGCATCAAATAAATATCCTTCATACTCAAAGAACTGAGGGAAGCTGGCTACATTCAATAATGGCTTAAATTAAATACATGTGTATAAACTTGAAGAAAAATGATTTTTTTTTCAAAATGGATTCTATCATTTCTTGAAATCTGATTTTCAAAGTAAACTTATAACTGAAAGGTATAAAAATCGTCACCATTGACAGACAAAATGTAGACTAATAGTCATGGAAGTAATCATTACATTTTCGATAAAAAAAAGTAATTGAAACCAGCTGGAGCCAAATGTAGATGGTGCAGATGGAACACTTCGAGAAATTGGACCACTTTGAACAGTTAGAACCTTGGATCTCTTTTAGCAACTGTAGTTTTGGAGCCAAAGGCTGTTGGGAGTCATAGACTGATGGAGCCAATAACTATTCGAACTTTGGAGCTTTGGGAGTTGGAGCTTTGGAGCTGATGGAGCTTTGGAGCATTGGAGCTGTTGGAGCTTTGGAGCTTTGGAGCTGTTGGAGCTTTGCAGCTTTGGAGCTGATGGAGCTTTGGACCTGTTTGAGCTTTGGAGCTGTTTTAGCTTTGGAGCTGTTGGAGCTTTGGAGCTTTATAGCTGTTCGAGCTTTGAGCTTTGTAGCTGTTGGAGCATTTGGAGCTGATTCAGCATTTGTAGCCGATTGAGCATTTAGAGCGAAAAACATTTTTATTTTTCTTGGCGGTATCAGGCAGAATATTATAAATCAGCTTACTGATGATGTAGCAACAAACGTTCCTTTGAAATATAACGTGTGGCTAGACTCTATATATGGAAAGTCATATCTGTTCAATGACAAAGTGAAGAAGTGTGCATTCAAGACGTTGGCTGCAGTAATTTACAGTTCTGACGACGTGAATCAGACTGTTAAACATGGTGTCCAGAAACACTGTCAAGAAGAGGAGGACTATGTCAGTAAATGTTCTGGCTGGTCTCTGTCTAGTATAAACCGATTGGAGCTAATAATTAGTCATTTCATGCCTATGCAGACCTAAATGATTATAAGATTTCTAACCTTCGCAGGGTTATCCTATAGTAGAATATAAATGAATTAAAGAATGTTATTTTTTTTAAAGAACATGTGCTGTTTTATTTTTCTAACCTGTCACTATTATGCTAAATTAATGTTATATTAAATTTTTTGAATAGGAATTATCATGCTGTTTGCACTTTCGTCGAGAGAATTAATTCCCACGTCACCGGGAGCTATTCGTTTGGCTAGTTTAATGCCGGGGTCGCAGACCTGTAGCCGGGAATGTTAAGCTCGAAAGGTAGATTGTTTTATCATCGAGTTTACAAGTCCTGCACCAATGTGTTTTTTGTTCTTACCTCTTCGAGTCATTACGCACAATTGACCAGAAAGTGTAAAGGTGTGTGCTTTTATACAATTTCACCAGTTCACTGCAATTCGTCAAGCAAGAAGTGAGTTTGCACATGCGCATTACGCAAGATGACGTATTTAGTGCGCGTGAATCACATGTCTTACCTGATGTAGGCTTTTGGACATACGCCATTGCTTAGCACATGTATGTCTGCAGAAGAAAACTACAAAAAAAACAAAAATGACAAAAAACACAAATTAAGCAAAAATTGCTGTTGTCAGGATTTGACGCCACACAATATTCCACAACAGGAATATGGTCAACAAACAAGGAAAAAACAAAGAAAGATGGACTAACAGATCGAAAAAAAAACCACAAATGTTGACTGCACAGAAATTCCGAACCCAAAAAAATTCAACACAACAGTACAAACGAGACAAAAAACACAGCAAAACGAAAAGACGAAACAAACACAATTGCAGCGGACAGCTAGCGCTGTTCGTGCTGGACGGCCCTCCCCTCCTTCCCACCCTCTGTTCCGCCCCTCCTTGCTCCACCCCTCTTTCCCCTTCTTAACTACCCTCCAGAAGAGTGCTGTAGCTGTCCGGCGGGGTTGACGCCACTTCTCTGTCTGGTTTGGTCGTGAGTGTTTGCTCGGAGGCAGGACAAAGGTAGGGTTGGCAACTGATAACAACTGTTTGCGATGGAGTGTAGGAGGTGTGTCAGTTGAACACGTCTGTATCGTAGCGTTTCTTGCTGGCCTTTGTGATGAAATTCCCTATCGGCCTTTCCCCTCAAAATTCATTTTGGCATTCTACGATTTCAATGGTTAATGATAATAATCTTGTTTCCGCCAACATGCCAGTATCTGCTTTTCTAGTGCCTTGTTCCCTTCGTTTTTGATCGCACATTTTGACCTATAATTATTTTTCTTTGTAGCTGGGTTTCTTGTCAGGTTAATGATTCAAGACCGAACGAGAAGCGAGGTGTCGTATTTATCGTGCTTCTTGGTTCGGTTTAATGTGTTTAGAGTTGTGTATAGTGTTTAATGTGTAATCGAGAGAATTAAATTAACTTATACTAATTAACTTGGCTTATGTAGAGATGTTCTATTTATTTTCGTGAACTTATTTATGCCCTTGCGCGGGCGAACTTTCATCTTGCTTGTATCATAATGGTTTCAGATCAGTATTTTTATAGCTATTGTCATGTGCTTTGTCTTCGCAAGTTTTGTATTTGCGTGAATGTACTCACTCATGTATATGGAGTGTAATAAAGTTTAACTTACCATAGTTTTGACTCGTCTCGCTCTGAACTTTCGGCGGTGTTCGGGGCAGCCGCACCTTACCCTTAGACTAATGGATCTCGGCCATGTGGCAAGTGATAACCGAGGTCGATGTAAATGGGTATGAATTTAATGACATTAAAAATGCTTTCAGGTGTATGTGTCTGGAAATGCCCTGTTTGACTCATGGTATCATGTGCCATTAAAATTAACCGGGCAATTTTGCCTTATCGAATAACCGGCATGATACTTGTGATTTATCTGTTTTCATGTGCATTATGGGCTATGAATTATAGTAATCTGGTTAAGGCTTTAATTCGTTAGAATAAATTAAGTATTGGCGTTTTAATGGAATGTTGTTTTCGGGTTTGTGCCTTAGTTGGGTTTGAGGCCGTGCCCTCTCTCCCCATTATTGTTACTTCTGGATTCTTGTTCTTAATAAAACATTATTGAGGGTGCATTGTTTTTGCTTGCTTGTCACCACACTAGCCCTGCATATCTCCTATCTGAAGGAGAACTACTTTCCTTGTATCACCTTTGGAACGCTAGAGTTTTGGTCAGGTTCTTGTACACAAGCGCCGAGTTGCCACGCTGCGGTTGGGTGGAACTCCCCCCCCTCCCCGCAAGCCAGCAACTTCTGCGCTACTCTGTTGGTGCAGAGCTTACAGTGTGGTGAGCTTTTGTTACATGCTATGGCGACAACCGGTGGAGTTACTGGGTGTACCAGCTACACCGCGAGGAGCTGGCCCAATACTTGGAGTAGAACAACCTTCTGGTGGCAGAGGGGGAGACGGTCGCGTCAATGCGGTCCCGCCTAGTCCAGTTTCTTCGGGACTCGGCTGTTCTGTCCACGGGAGACCTGCTGCGGCAGTCACCACTGGTAGTGAGTCCGACCATGTCATCCAGTTTTAATGAGAAACTTTTTTTTTCATCATTAAAAACCCTTCCTGTTTTGGGTGGAAGTGATCCAAAATCTGTTTTGGACTTTGTTATCGAGGTGGACAGGCTAAATAAACTCAAGTTGGTGTCTCAGGAGGCCTTCATGAAGGCATTGCTTACCAAGGCCACTGGTACCTTCGTTTCTCTGATCACTGAGGCAGTCTTGCAGGGGCTAGACTTTCCCAGATTCAAAAAGACGTTGGTCTCAGCAGTTTGTCCGCCCCGGGTTTTTGATTCTTGTAAGAGGGACTTGTTCCTGCGGTTTCAACGACCAGAGGAGTCTGTGACTCAGTTCGTTACCTCGGTGACCTCTTACGCTGAGGCCATGGATCTTGGACTGCCCGAGAGCGAGTTCGTTCAGCTGATTTTGGGCAACGTTTCCCCTGTTGTGCTCCAGCATTGTGCCATGCTGACCCCACCCACCTCCTTCGAGGGGCTAAGGGTTTGGGGGGTGAGGTGGAGAGTCACAGGATCGCTCATGAGAGGTACCTAGCTGAGTTTCCTCAGGTGCCTAGGCAGGGTCAGAGTCAGCCCAGAACTCCTCCGTGCGAGGTGGTCTTTCTTGTTCGGCCGGATGGGGGTCGGGATCCCGTCTGCCTCGCGGTAAATCGGGGCTCTTGGGTCCCGGTCTTCGCGGGGGGTGGGGTCTCGGTCTCCAGGTCGGGCCGGCATGGGCTCGTCTCGTCCCCGTGATGAACAAAGGAGCGAGGCTTGGGAACATGGGCAGGAAGCACCCCTGCGGGTTGCCTCGGCCTCAGGTCCGGGTCGCAGAGAAGGGGACGCAGGGACTCCTTTTTACGGACAGGGCTCGAGCGAGAGATTCGCAAATCCCCGATCACTAGCCGGAGGAGCGACGCAGGGAGGCAGGTGCGCCAACTGCACTGCCTTTGGACACCTATCGGGGGCATAACCACAGCCGCGTCTGGAGCCCAGTGACCGTAGGTGCTTCCTATGCCGTCGCCCGGGGCACATGCGTGCTGAGTGCCCGGGAAACGACTGCTGACGGGGCGTAAAAGGGGTCGCTTCTGTCGGACTATTCGAAAATCCTATCAGCGAATGGGCTTGTTTTGTGTTCCTGTGTAGTTGGGTAATGCCTTTCATCCTGCCTTGCTGGACACTGGAGCGTCCCGCTCAGTCATCAGCGAGGATTTCCTGGATTCGTTGCTGGAATCTCTCCCGGGTTTGGCACGCCGTGTGGTTGACGGGTCCCAGATCGCGTTCGGTGTGGCCAATGGTCAGATTGTCCGGGCCTCCAGATCTGTAATTCTTTATTTCAAAATAAAATGTTTTTCATGGAATTGGCAGTTAGTAGTGGTGCCAGGACTGTCACCGGGACTCATCATAGGGTTGGACTTTTTGAGTCATGCCCAAGGCGTCTTAAACTGTCACACCAGGGACTTGTGTTTTTCTTTCGCCCTTGAGGTTAAAATTCCTCTACAAGTTCGAGTCCTCAGGTCCTATGGTTCTGGTGACCGTAGATACGGAGAGGGATAGAGCGATTCAGGAACTCATCGACCAATTTCCGGATGTGGTAACGCGTAAACTAGGTAAATCTGAGGTCCTGCCCTACCGGTTTCGTGTGAAGGATGAAATCCCTGTTTCCAGAAAATATCACAAGGTCTCATCTCCTAAGCTCCAAGCCCTGCGAGATATTGTTCAGCGACTGCTGGAGGAGAAAGTCATCACTCCTTCATCCTCGCCCTACGGTACTCTTACCTTCTTAGTCCGGAAGAAGGATGGCAACAGTTGGCGCCTTGTCCATAATTTTGAGCCCCTGAATGACAAAATAGTGGAGGACGTGTGGCCGTTACCCATGGTGGAAAGCGCCTTGCAGCATTTGGGCAGAGCCAAAAAATTTTCAGTGATCGATCTAAACCATAGTTTTCATCAGTGCCTTCTGGATCCTGCGTGTAGAAAGTACACTGCCTTTTACACTCCTTTCGGCCATTACCAGTTCAACCGCATCCCTATGGGTGTAAATTTCGGGAGCCAAGAGCTCAGTAGAGTCCTGGATCATGTTCTATCTGATTTGAAATTTAAATTTGTTTTCAACTACATCGATGACATCATTGTTTATAGTGGTTCCTTTCAAGAGCATTTGTCACACCTGAGAGAAGTGTTTCTCCATTTGCGGTCAGCTGGCGTTACGGCCAATCAAAATAAAATTTCCTTGGCCCAATCATATAAAAAGTTTTTAGGGTTTGTCATCGCGGAGGGTAGTCTCATCATGGACCCGGAGAAAATCGTGCCCGTCGTTAATTTCCCTAGGCCTAAGAATCTAAAGGGAGTTCAGAAATTCCTAGGCATGATGGGGTACATTGCTCGGTTTGTACCTGATTTCGCAGCTGTCAGTGCCCCATTAAATAAATTACGGAAGAAAAACACTCTGTTTGTTTGGGGTCGGGAGCAAGAGGAGGCCTTTTTGACATTGAAACGTAGAATGGCTGGCCCTCCGGTCCTTATTCTGCCGAATTTTGAGCAGTGTTTTGCCTTCAGGTTGACGCATCCTCCATCGCCCTGGGAGCCGTTCTGGGCTATTTCGAGAACGGAAGATTAAGACCCATCGCCTTTGCGAGTCGCACCCTTCTGGAGTCTGAACGACGTCTGGGGGTGTACGAAAAGAAGGCCCTGGCGTGTTTGTTTGGTATGAAGAAATTTGAGAGCTACCTTGATACCCAAGAGTTCGATTTGTTCACGGACAATCGGGCCCTTTCTTGGTTGTGCAATCATCCACACCAGTTGGGCTGATGGATACTGCATCTGTCTATGTTTAAATTTGTTATCCACCACGTTAAGGGCTCAGAGAATGTAGTGGCAGACACTCTCTTCCACATTTTCAATCCCGAGGAGTTTGAGATCACTGACCTGGCTGTTCCTGAGGTCGAGGAATTTTTAGCAGTATGTAAGGTTTTTCCTGAATCATACGTAAACATTCAGCAAGCCCAGTCCGTGGATCCCTTTTGCATCCAAATAATCAAGGATCTTAAAGGTCGTAAGCCTGTCCCCTTTTTGGAGGATCGGGGCCTGTTAGTCTTTGTCGGTGCGTCTGGTCGTGCTAGGAAAGTAGTGGTGCCCGCAGCCTTAAGATCCATGCTCCTATCGTACTTTCATTCCTCCCTGGTTGGGGGACACTTGGGCATTGACAAAACATATCGTAAGATTGCTAGTCGCTTTTTCTGGCCCAACCTCAAGGATGAAGTGCGTACATTCGTGAGGTCTTGTCATCTGTGCCAAATTGCTAAACCTCCACATAACTCTAAGGTGGGATTGTATTGTGCTGATGCCCCGGTAGCCCCCTGGCACGTGGTTCACATCGACATTTTCGGGCCCCTTACACATTCTCGTCGGGGAAATATTTGTCTGTTGGTTGTTTTGGACATCTTTACTAAATTTCTTTTCCTCATTCCCCTTCGGAATATGAAGGCGTCCTCCATCGTTAAGGTTCTTGGAGAGCAGGTGTGGAAGATTTGTGGTCCACCTGCATTCATAGTTTCAGATAATGCCCCCTATTTTCGTTCTTCCACATACAAGAACATGTGCTTTGGGTAGGCCATTAAGCAAATTTACAGCACTGCGTACTTTCCACAGGGAAACCAATCCGAAAGGTTGAACAAGGTCATCAAGGGGATATTAACGGTCTTTTACCATCAGGATCATTCGTTGTGGGACGAGGACCTGAAATTCATTAATGTGGGTTAAAATTCTGCCTATCACTCCTCCACTGGGTTCCCTCCGTCAGTTCCGTTTCTGGGGAGGGAACTTTTCCATCCTATCCTAAACCAGTGGGGACTGCCTCCGCTGGAAAGTAAATTTAAGGAAGCGGAGTTGGATAAGATCTTGAAAAGCGTCTCCACCATCTTAACAAAAGCTCGCAACAGTGTGCGTGACACTTATGATGCCTCCAGGAAAGCACATCATTTTAACTTGCATGATAAGGTGCTTTGTAGGTCTTTCATTTTACCTTCCTTGAAGGATGCTATTAATGTTAAATTGTTACCCCCATTTGCAGGTCCCTTCGAAATTGTGAAACTGTTAGGTGCCAATACGATGTTGTTGCGTGGATGTGATGCTAAGGCTAAATTTCGTAACGCTCACGTCATGCAACTGAAGAAATATGTCAGTTAATTTTGTAATGTGTGTTCTGTTGACCTTTGGATTTGGGTTTAGGAGGGTTACCATTATGTTAAAGTTAGAATGATGACCTGTAATGTAATCTGTTAGGTGTTTTTCCTATCCCTGAGCTCAGGGGTCTCTTTTTCTCTAGGAGTGCAGTTTGTATGTTCGTGGAGTCTTAGTGTTGTGTGCTGTGCCTGGGTTCTTCTTTCCCCGCAGTCGCACCTCCGCTCCTTATAATTCCCTCCTGGGCCGTGCTCAGATCTCGCTCATCAACTGGAACGCCACCTCGTCGAGAGCCGCCTGGGCTGCACCATCTCCATCGCCGCCCTTGTCGTGTCCCCACCTCCACACCACCGCGCCCCCAGAGAGAGAATGCGTCTTTGCCTGTGTCAGGCATAGCCGCTCCATTTGCGTATTTGGTCGCCGGGAGTCCCAGCGAAGGCCTGCCCTGGTCGAGTCTACCTCCTGTATTCGTCGCTCTGACGAGCCTTCTCGGGCCTTTCTGCATTGGGCCTCGTAAGACTGCCCGATCTCCCTCCCTCCGCTGGAGCCGGGCTCGCCCCATGCTGGGTGCTGAGTCAGTTCGCGGAGGGTGATCATCGACCTTCTCTTCGTGCCTCCTGAGGCGTAAGCCATCAGGCTGTCTCGTCTGTTGCTGCCGTCGGGGATGGCGATCACCCTCCCCTGATCGTCATATGCAGTGAGCACTGCTTCCTTCGTGCTCGTTCTGCCACGTGTGTTACCGGCTACATGAAGGGTATTGGCTGCTTCTGGATCTTCGACTGCGGCCTTCTGCGGGAGCGTCTTCTCAAGAAGCTGATCATCCGTCCTCTCTCTCTGGTGGGGTCGTGGTGCGGTGGTTAAGGGGCGGGGGTTGCAACGGACAGCTAGACTGTTCGTGCTAAACGGCCCTCCCTTCCATTCCCCCCCTCTGTTCCGCCCCTCCTTGCTCCACCCCTGTTTCCCCTTCTTGACTCCCCTCCAGAAGAGTGCTGTAGCTGTCCGGCGGGGTTGACGCCACTTCTCTGTCTGGTTTGGTCGTGAGTGTTTGCTCGGAGGCAGGACAAAGGTAGGGTTGGCAACTGATAACAACTGTTTGCGATGGAGTGTAGGAGGTGTGTCAGTTGAACACGTCTGTATCGTAGCGTTTATTGCTGGCCTTTGTGATGAAATTCCCTCTCGGCCCTTTCCCCTAAAAATTCATTTTGGCATTCTACGATTTCAATGGTTAATGATAATAATCTTGTTTCCGCCAACATGCCAGTATCTGCTTTTCCAGTGCCTATTTCCCTTCGTTTTTGATCGCCCGTTTTGACATATAATTATTTTTCTTTGTAGCTGGGTTTCTTGTCAGGTTAATGATTTATGACCGAACGAGAAGCGAGGTGTCGTATTTATCGTGCTTCTTGGTTCGGTTTAATGTGTATAGAGTTGTGTATAGTGTTTAATGTGTAATCTAGAGAATTAAATTAACTTATACTAATTAATTTGGCTTATGTAGAGATGTTCTATTTGTTTTCGTGAGCTTATTTATGCCCTTGCGCGGGCGAACTTTCATCTTGCTTGTATCATAATGGTTTCAGATCAGTATTTTTATAGCTATTGTCATGTGCTTTGTCTTCGCAAGTTCTGTATTTGCGTGAATGTACTCGCTCATGTATAAGGAGTGTAATGAAGTTTAACCTACCATATTTTTGACTCGTCTTGCTCTGAACTTTCGGCGGTGTTCGGGGCAGCCGCACCTTACCCTTAGACTAATGGATCTCGGCAATGTGGCGAGTGATAACCGAGGTCGATGTAAATGGGTATGAATTTAATGACATTAAAAATGCTTTCAGGGGTATGTGTCTGGAAATACCTTGTTTGACTCATGGTATCTTGTGCCATTAAAATTAACCGGGCAATTTTGCCTTATCGAATAACCGGCATGATACTTGTGATTTATCTGTTTTCATGTGCATTATGGGCTATGAATTATAGTAATCTGGTTAAGGCTTTAATTCGTATGAATAAATTAAGTATTGGCGTTTTAATGGAATGTTGTTTTCGGGTTTGTGCCTTAGTTGGGTTTGAGGCCGTGCCCTCTCTCCCCATTATTGTTACTTCTGGATTCTTGTTCTTAATAAAACATTATTGAGGGTGCGTTGTTTTTGCTTGCTTGTCACCACACTAGCCCTGCATTTTTCCTATCTGAAGGAGAACTACTTTCCTTGTATCACCTTTAGAACGCTAGAGTTTTGGTCAGGTTCTTGTACACAAGCGCCGAGGTGCCACGCTGCGGTTGGGTGGAACCCCCCCTCCCCGCAATCCTGCACAATAGTTTTCCAAAAAAACAAAAAACAAAAAGAGAAACGAAAAACCCCCCACAAATTATGACAGCACTAAAAATATTGAACCCAAAAAATTCAGCACAGCAGTCAAAACGAGACAAAAACACGACCAAACGAAAAGACGAAACAAACACAACAGTTTTCTAAAACAGAAACAAGCGACGTTTCGGGAACTGCTATCTGCTCCCGTCCTCAGGCAGAGACGCACATGGTACGGAAACACAGGTGCGACTGAGAAGGGGCTGGAAAAATGAGGGTATTAATCAGAAAATGGACTACATCTTGCTGAGCCAATGGCAGACAAGCTGACTCCTCATTGGCTGTGCACCATGGAGTTTAAGCAGATTGGTTATTGTAGGTTGAGTATTGGCTATTGTTTTGTGCGGCAGGGATGTTTCTCTCTTTATCAAAAGGATCCAAATATTTTTTAATTCAATGCTCTGCTGGCTGAAAATATTTTTATTGCTAATAATGAAAGCTGATTCTTTTATTTTCCATTTTATTTTATCGGGTTCTTGTATGAGTGGTGTGGAGTCTTCCCAGAGAATTTTGTGGCTATTTTGCCATTTGTGATGGGTTTTTTTTCTGTAGTTTTCTTCTGCAGACATACATGTGCTAAGCAATGGTGTATGTCCAAAAGCCTACATCAAGTCATGCACTCCCATTGCACAAATCTTTCAAAGATAACATGTCTTACTGTTGCCCTCTACCATGAGATGTGTGCCGAAAATTAGGCATTTCTACACGTTTTTTTAAATTTGTTATTATAATTTTAAATTATTTTTGGAAATTTTATTTTTATTATAATCTGGTTACTAAAAAGGTGATTTACAATTTGTTCGGCTGGTGTATACCACGTAGTTAAGATTTGTGCCAGTGGACCGAGGCACCTTTCTCAGGGACCTATCTGATATTTTGCTAGTCTAATGTGGACGTTGGCAGCCCGGTTGAAATTTCTCTCGCCTGCAGTCACGTCCGGGGTTTGTAACATTACTTTCCTTAATGACTAAAATCGCATAGAGCAGCTTCTGGCCTGCAAACTGCTACTTCTTAGAGACCGGCTGAGACTAGCGAGTCTCAGCATGAACGAGTATCCCATAGATGCTCATTCCCAGCCATATCTGCGCTTTTCTGTCCAACCTCCCCTCTCCGCCCCACTCAGTTCTGAGAAATTAACCTAGGACCATTGACCTGTGGTGAACCCCGCCAAGGCGTTGGCCTACTCCAAGGACATTATCCCTTGTCCTACAGAGACATCCACGACACCTAGCGGCAGAAACTGTAACTCCGGCCCTGGTCGCCAGCGTGCAGAGAACACGCTCGTGACACCTGGTGGCAAGTAAGCTCACCATCCCCGTTAGTTCCCCTTTACGCCCCTAGAGTGCACCACCAGCTACGCCATAAGTCCCTATGCTTCCTCCTCGCGGCCTGTAATAGTCGATTGTATGTTGATTTCTGTACCTGCCGATAGAGACCGCAGCAGTCGCCCTTTGGCGCAAAAAAAAAACTGAAGTCGTGGCTACGACCACGTCGGGCACCTCCGGATATGTTCGGTCCAATGCCGAACCTTCCCCCTCCTTTTCCCTAGGGCCCTAGCGCCCGTTTTAATTAGGAGATTTGTCCGCCATCGCCGCACTTAGAACTCTGACCTCGGCTACTTACCACGTCTTCTCGGCGTCCTCTGCGCTAAGAGGCTTTTCGGCAACGACGTACTCGTTCGAATCAAGAATGTAGTCATCTGGCTTAAGGGATGTTATCCCAGCTAAAATTTTCAGTAGCCAGTCAGTAGGAACATTTAGAACAAGTCATGTATTAGTTAAAAAATTTTATTAATTGTTTTTATTTCACTTATCGATGATATTGGTCGCGTCATCCGTGGTATTCTCGGTCCACGCCATTTGGATGTCGGTGCGAGACATCTTCTGAGCCCTGGAACTTCGATCTTTTTCCTCCCCGATTTCCCATTTGTTGGCCTTCGCGCCGACTGTGTTTGAATGTCTGGAAGCAGGTATAATTCGTTTGGAATTTGGCTTGTGTTTCAGACAGGGTCCAACAGTTGGGTGCCGAAATTACACCCATCATGTTGTGCAGGACCTCCAGCTGATTTTCCCCCTAAGAAGAGTTTTCTTCCCGGTCCGACGTCATCCGGGTGCTATTAAAGATATATTTCCCATAAAATAGAATTAACTAAATTAATTTAATGCATACCAGCGAACCGTGCCTTAAGAACTTAATCGACGAGAATATGTAAAATCAATCAGACTGTTATTTATGTAATCATCGCAAGAATCTGATTAGGTGGAATATTTCAATGTTTTTGTTCTGTGATGATGTTTAATTAATATAAATTGTTTTAAATGATTTCGGGGCGGCCCCTTATTTTTGTAACTTGTTAATATCTTATTGCAATGCCAAAACAAAACCTATTTAAACAAACCAGGGAACCTATAGACCAAGCTACT
Source organism: Bacillus rossius redtenbacheri (assembly GCF_032445375.1). Lineage (NCBI taxonomy): Eukaryota > Metazoa > Arthropoda > Insecta > Phasmatodea > Bacillidae > Bacillus > Bacillus rossius. The sequence goes on along the minus strand of NC_086330.1, from coordinate 213,484,403 downwards.
TATTAAGTGTTTATTTATTTTTTCATATTCCTTAGTCCATTTAAACGATCCACTAGCTCCCAAGTTGCTTGTGTGTGTAGGGAGTATAAATTTGTCATGTTCACCACCTCGTGCCCCTTCTGAAAACTCTTGTATTTTTTTTCTCTATAATTTTGACCAGCTGTTTCCTAGGTTTTTATTAGTAAATTAAAATGATATAATTTTAGGGCACGAGGGGCGTAACAGATGCATAATGGCGAGCCCGTCCAACTGCGGTAAAATGTGTATTTTACTGGGTTTACTAGAAGAACCAAACGGCCTAAATTTCGAAAACATGTACCTCTATTCCATATTGTTGCATCAGTCAAAGTTCCAGCGTCTATCTACGGTTCTGCAATCAGTGGATGGCCTGGAGTATTTTCCAATTAATGATAATGCAGATATGGTGTTTCTAAGTAAAGAAATAGCTAATTCCATGTTTGTGTCCAAAGATGTAATATGCGAGAAAAAAGGCATAATACGAGAGTAATTTCTTTAGGCCGACATGCCAAAGTAGACTGCATTTATGTATGTCAGACGTACAGTCGTATTCCAAAACCTATTCTACGAGACAACGTGAATGTCATAGTACTTTTTCTCGCATGGACGAACCTAATTTACGTAACGCTTATGACGATCACGTAAACACCGACATGACTTTCCAGGAATTCAAGGGCATGTGCTCATTGTTTTGGAAAAACAAGCATGGATTCCTCGTTATAGTCAAGGACTGGCCTCTGTATAATGACAGGTACAGATAAGGTTTCGATCAGTTTATCGTCAAACATGAGTAATAGCATTTTGAAATTCGGTCGTAGCAATCGAGACTGACGTACTGCTCTCAAGCCCTTCGACGACTATATCTGCAAATACATTTCACTTCTTGCTCAAAAAGTAGAAATTATGAAAAACGAATTATTAGAGTACCTGCTAGCCATCGACCAACGCGTGGAAGCCTCGGATACTCCAATTCGTAACATGATCGAAGTATTGAATGCACAAAGACGTGATAATTTTCGGACTTTACCAAGTAATCTGAATGGATCACTTACTCACTTGTCAACAAATTTAGCCCTTGCCAAACACAATAAAGATGTTTCTGCGGACAAATAAAAGATGGTCTTGCAAAATTTTTTCAGCCTTTTGTCAGTGAAATTCATCGAGCTTTACAGTATGTTCATAAAAATATCTTCTTGCTAGAACAACCAGATTAGCACGTAAACCAATCACTAGTCATCTCGAAGAAACTTTAAAATAAGGAAGAATGAACCATCACTGTGAATACAGAAGTTGATGAGGAAATGCTAACTATAAAGAAAAGAAAGTATGAATTAGACTTTACGAGTACAGAGTCCATGCACAATAAAACATAATTTTAACAAAAAAATTGGTTGTCTGTAAAGTCGGTTTACAGACAATAGTTTAACGTGACGTCATAACAAAACATTGATGAAATGATTGATCCAGAAGAAAAGGAAATATCATATTCGGCCTGAGACTGAGCCGTAATAGGTTTTTGCAACCAAACCATTTAGGCATTAAAAATTATATATTCTTTGAGGAAGAATTTTTTTTTAAATTTGTCTATCTTTTGTATGATAAAATCTACCTCTGCATAATTTTATGAAAAAAATTGAATCAATTTTATTTAATTATCACTATTTTGTAAGGATACAAAGAAGAAGTGAAATGAAATGTACAATTTAATTAATAAATTTACTTTTGTTTGCATTCATTAATTCAAATATATTTATTAATTTTGAAATGTTGTGTGCCCCTTATATATTTTTACAAGTACAAAAAATATTTGCAGCTGCCGAGATTCAAACCGATAACATTTGGATTGAGAGTCATCCATGCTAACCACACGGCCACGAGACCATATTGAGAATATTTGTTTCAGATGGTATAAATTAAAAATATTCCACGCACGATATTTGTTTGAATTTCTTTTAACTAGCATATTCTCTGTTGGACTCGAAATATTTTAACGCTCATGGGCTCATAACTATAATACAGTGCGTGATTTAGTTGATCAAATAATAACTCATGACAAATAATTACCAATGTCAAACTAAAGCGTTAAAAGTTTCAAACCAGCAATAAATATTTAGTTACACAGCTAAAACAATACTCATACAACACTGTTTAAATATACTGATTTACACTAGTAATTAAAATAATACGTACTTGTAAGAACGCCATTTCCTTGCGAATATACTCCCGTGGCGCGGTGCACAACAATAACCTCGAACCAGTACGCCACCACATGCCGGCCGAGTTCTCTGTACCGTCCGCAACATACCAGAGAGATACCACACATGCGTAAACACATCCGTAGTCGGTGGTCGTCTCTCGGGGCGTGCGCATCTCTCTCGCGGGCTGTTGGCTGGGAGTTCCCTGCGACCTATTGGGTAACCGAAGGCTGGCAGTGCGTGTTGGTTTTGTGTGCGTGCTGGGGGCGGCCTAGCAGCGCCAACTGCTACCGACCGCGTCCCGCGGGTGGCGGATACGGGAGCCCAGCTCGAGAGTTGCAATCTCGCTGGGGTGGCTGTGAATAACCAATAGCAGTCCGCGGACCAATGGCCGGCCTGCGGAGTCTTTATTACGGCTGTCGGTGTGAAAGGTAGCCTGAATGCAGCTCGGCGCGTGGCAGGAAGCAGCTTCGTCGGCGAAGGCCCGCAGGGGAGCTCGATGTGCTGAAAAAATGCGAAGTGTAGACGAACTGCGGGCTGGAACTTGCGGAGCTGTGAACTGCTGTGCGCGCAACGGAATTGAAATGCATCGGAACTCTGAAGGAAGACATCAGGAACCTTCAGCTGGGGCTGCTGTAGGTGTGGCAGCAGTAGCCTCGAGCGGCGCGACCTTAAACCGTCTCGGGGATTTTGGGTGGCGAGGTTGGTTCCCTCCCCCCACCCTGGCTTGAAAAGTACTGCTGTTGACCTGAAGAAGGAAGATGAAGATGGCGCAACGTCAGGCTGCCTTTCGCTCCGAGAGCCAGCAGTTCGAGCCGGTTTACTGGCTCGTCTGCCCACTTCTGTCTTAACTGTGGCTGCCTGGGCAGCTGTGGCTGGGCTGACGTGAAGTCGCCCGCCCCTGGGGGCGCATGCGCCCCTGGCTAATAATAACCCAGGAGCTCCCAACTTTAAATGCGGGCCGCAAGGCCCAAGCACCCAACTCCACCAAGGTTGATTTTCAGCCCCTCCAACTCTTCTTACCTGGACCCTTCTTCCTCTTGTCCAGTAGTTACCTGCTTGCTTAATGCATGTTAATTGATCCCCGCATGAACCGGCCCAGGGTTTTCCCTGTGTCTATGCAGGTTTTACCTGGGTCACACTTAGCTAGCTTTTAAGCTAGGCGACCAATGGGGCGTCAGTCATGGCGCCAATCGCAGCCATGGCTGGCCAATAAACCCCAATAAACCCCAATAAGCACATGATGCACGCGCCCTTGTCCTGCATGGTTAAAAACCCGCATGGTAGAGTGTATAGGCTTCGGCCTGAGACACACTTAGGTCCTCCCCTAACCTGGACCCTCCCCTACACACTTAGAATTAACTTAGGCTAGGAAAAAACAATCACATCCGTAGTGGGACAACTTTTCGTGCGTGCAGCCAGCGTTCATCGATTTATTAGACGTTGTCGTGTCAAAAAAAAACCGACTTCAAAAAAACTATTCCAAAACAAATTAATATTCACTAAAAAGTAAAAAAAATGCATATTCTTCTACAATTTAATAATCAACTTTCTTTTTCTACTCATCAATATGTAGGTACAATCTATGTGTTTACCACCGACTCCAAAATAACATTAATTGTAACTACATTATACCTACCCTCTTGCGTGGTAAACACATAAATCGTACCTACATATTGATGAGTAGAAAAAGTATGTTGACTATTAAGTTGCAGAAGAATAAGCAATTATTTTTTTAAACCTTTTTAATGCATATTAATTTGTTTTGAAATAGTTTTTTTAATCTGTTTTTTGTTAAAATTGTGTTTATTTTTGATTTTTAGTGAATCGGAAGTATACTAAATAATTTATCTGAATATGGGTAGACCTACTAAACGTGCTGCTCATATGAGACAGCGCCGTTTAAATGAAACAAACGAAGTCAGGGAGAAACGCCTATCTCAACAGAGGAAATCTATCACGAGGTTTATTTCAAAAGAGACTTGCGAAGAGCGAAATAATAGACTTTCGAAAATGCAGCTTTACATGAAAAAGTTTTGAACAGGGAAAATATCGAAAAACGTAGTCACCGTCTTGGCTTGATCAATGATTGTCTATCGAATGAGACGGAGGAGCAACGTGCCCACCGACTCAGCGTGATACACGATCGTCTATCCAAAGAGACAGAAGAGCAACGTGCAAACCGTCTCAGCTTGATCCACGTTACAGTAGGTGACAAAAATATCCGGATAGCCTACAAAAGACTCGGCCGAGTATCGTTAATTTGCTCCTAAGAATTGTAGAGTTCCGTTACTTTGTCATGGATCCCATAATCAGAACCTAACCAAACTTTCATCGAACTACCCTTGAAGTACATTCTTTCCAATAAAAAAAGAATCATCGAAATCGGTTTTGCGTGATATTGAGTTAATAATCCATTTGTCGCGCACACACTTAATGCAAATTTAAGACTTATGTGGTTTTCTAATGGATGCCATTGTTACAACTGGACCAAATTGAAATGGGACCACACAGGAAGACCAGCTTTCAAATAAAAAAGAATCATCAAAATCGGTTCACCCAGTCGAAAGTTCTGAGGTTACAAACACAAAAAAATACAGACGAATTGAGAACCTCATCCTTTTTTGAAGTCGGTTAAATAAATTACAAAAAAAGGGACACTAAGTTAGTGCAATGGTCCAGCCATACATAATATCTTTCATGAGTCGGAATAATGACACGACTTATGGAGTGTACAGAAAACTTAATAAGTAATTCATTGGTGCTAAAGAAATAACTTTTGACCAGGACATACCATGCGCGTAGAATAGTTCAAAACACACTTGACTCCGTGTCTGTATGAATTGTTGTTTCGCAGGGAGCCTAAAGGCTATTCTCACAAAGATTTACAAAAGTACAAAATACTGCAATAGCTAACCAATGCGGTTTTTTTTTTGCGATAATGATCCGGAATGTGACATATATAAAGACGAATATTATGGGAAAAAAGGCATTCTCGCTAATCTCTTCAGTGAAGGTTTAAAAAAGCTAAAAAGTGATGGATCTTTGACTATAAGTATGGGGACGACCCCAATGATTTATTTTTTGACGTGACAACGTCTAATAAATCGATGTACGCCGGCTGCACGCACGAAAAAGTGTCCCACTATGGATGTCCCACTACGGATGTGTCCTGTTTGCTCATTGTACGCATGCGTGGCATCTCTCTTCATGCTCATTGTACGCATGCGTGGCATCTCTCTTCATGCTCATTGTACGCATGCGTGGCATCTCTCTTCCACTCGATTGGAACAACTATCGATTTGACTTTTCAATTATATTTTCGTCGTTTGAATTATTAATAATATGTAATTTAATGATCGTCCACCGATTTTCAGCACACTCGGTACGGTTATTTAAAAGTAATGTTGAATATTCAAATACGTTTTGAACCAACAATGGTGTTTTACAGTTACATATAATAATTAAAATTACACCCGGGATCTTTTGCACAATGTTTTAAAAAATATGGTAACACATAATAAATAAGTTTGGTGTATTTGGGATGCGTATTTGTTATAAAATCGTGTTATAAAAAAGAAATAATATTATTCCCCTACCGTGAACAAAATTTATATAAAGATGTATATCACACCTGAAACTATTATTTCTGAAGTATTGCATCGTGGTTGAGCGGTCAGCGTCGCTAACTTCCAAACCAAAGAATGTCGGTTCGAAACCCGGCAGCTGCAAACTCTTTTTATTGTACTTGTGAAAATTAATACGGCGCACGCAACATTTCAAAAGTAATTAATATATTTGAATTAATTAATGCAAATAAAAGTAAATTTTTTAATTAAATTGTACATTTCATTTCACTCCTTTGTATCCATACAAAAGAGATAATTCAATAAAAATGATTCAATTTTATTCATATAATTATGCAGAGGTAGATTTTATCATATAAAAGATAGAAAAATTAAAACAAATGTCTTCCTCAAAGAATAAAATATTTTTAATGCCTAAATGGTTTGGTTGCAAAAACCTATTACGGCTCAGTCTCAGACCGAATATTAAATTTCCTTTTCTTCTGGATCAATCATTTCATCAATGTTTTGTTATGAAGTTGTCACGTTGAACTATCGTCCGTTAACCAACTTTACAGACAACCAATTTTTTAGTAAACATATTTATAAAGTAATTTTGAATTTTATTTTGTTCATAAGTTGGGCACAGTTTCATCAAGTCGTAACAATATTCTGTTTTATGGGAAGGGAATGAGGGTTGGTTTTTGCGAAATTTCATGTAGACAATTATCTTTTCTTTGTTTTCCAAACATACGTGCAGATTCACGTGTGCGCTTTTCCGCTACCTGTTACAGAAAAAAAAGTTATATTTTGGTCAAGGTCACTCAGAAATAGTACCACTTTTACATCTAACGTGAATTATTTGCGTGCAATCATCTTACCCGCAAAGAATCCAGTGGGAAAAAAACACGACTCTGAAAGAAAACACCTAGGTATAATTTACTACCGGTAGTAAAATAACATTCACCTAGCTTGATAACAACTATAATTTTTATTTGTCTTAGACTTCTACATGCTTCGCTTAGTGCAAAAAACTATAAGCACATCAACGAAATGGTCTCCGTTCTCGAAGAACTGTAGAAAGCCGGCTACATCCAATGAGTCGGACAGGAATCGCTCACGAACTTCACGCTATTGCGAGACGAAAATACCTTCGTAGCAAAGACATAGTTCGCGTAATTTATGATTCATTCCAGGCGGACCTTGTTGAGATGATACCATATTTCCGATTGAATAAAAGTTTGAAGTACATGTTGACAGTAATCGATGTGTACAGCAAGTTCGCTTGGGCTAATCCTGTAAAAGCGAAGACTGCAACTGAAGTAACCAAGGCCATGCCCTATATTTTGCGTGATGGCCGTGTACCATTGCACCTGCAAACTGATATTGGTAAATATTTCTACACTGCGACCTTCAAGGCTTTGATGCAGAAGTATGGCATCAAACACTACTGTACATTAAGTAATGTGAAAGCTTTCATTGGCGAATGTAATAGAACTTTTCACATCAAGATTTGGTGACAGTTCACAGCTAACGCAAATTACAAGTGGCTTGAATCTTGCCGAATCTAAAAAGCGAATACAATTCCATAGTGCATTCTACCACAAAAATAAAGCCTAAAGTCTAAAAGGATGATCACTTGCTTCACACAGTGTTTTCCAACAAAAAGATGAAAGATCCACGAATGCATTAAGCTAACTTCTGTGACACTATACGATTATCCGAACAGAAAGGCATCTTCGAGAAAGATTTCACTGCGAACTGGAGTCCCGACCATTTTCGTGTGACACATATTCGTGAATCAAAGACTAGGACCTACTACCTCGAAGATTTTTACCTGAAGCCTTTGGGTGGCGTCTTCTAGCCGAAGAGATTCAGCCTACGATTTATCTCGATACGTACTTGGTGGAGAAGATTATAAAAAAAAAGGAAATGGATGATTCAAAGTCCAGTGATGAGGCTTCCCACCTCGCTTTAATTCGGGTAGCGGATGCAAAAATCAAGAATTACTCAAGATTTTAGTAACTTGTTTGTGTTTTTTTTGTACTTGTATTAGTGTAGGATTTAAGTTATAAATGTTATGTTTGTAAAAGAACTTGTAGTGTTTTATTTCTCGAACATATTAATTTAGTGATATTTTTATTACATTATTTTTTTTCCTATTGACCAAGTATCGAGCTAAGTATGGATTCAATGAGAAAATTAATAATTAATTTTTTGATAAATTTTGTATATTTTTCCCCAAATTTCTAGATCAATAAATACAAATTTCCAAGATGATGGTCACATCAGCTTATAGGAGGCTGGTATATGGGTAACTTAAATCTCTTTTATGATTTGGAGCATTATTTTTAAAATAAGTATTTTTTTTACATAAAACTAATTTTTGTTACACCCAGAGTTCGAACTAAGAACAGGATGCGATCTAATCAATGAATAAATTAATTGAAAATTTATTAATCAATCAGGGAATTTTTCCCGAATTTATGGCTAATGAATTTTTATTTTCAATACGGCAGCCAAAACGGCTCACAAGATGGCGGGCATAACGGAAATTTTAAACGGTAACGTCATAATCTATGATGATGTCAGAGGCTTATCGGAGGCTGTATACATGGATTCTTAAGCCTATATATGGAGAATTATAGCCGCTGGTATTTTTATGGACTAAAAACGGGAAATTTTCCCTCAGAACAGGAATTTTTATCTCGGAAAGAGAATTTTTTTATTTTTCAAATTTTTTGAGATTTTTTGGCGCAATTCTTCCAAAAAACTGGACATTTTGGTGTATTTTGAGGAATTTTTGGCAAATTTTGAAGGTCAAAGGTCAAGGTCAGAGTTCAAGGTCATAAAATATGGCCTCCGTGACGTCAGAATCCAAGATGGCGGTCGGAACCTCAGCACCTCACCCTGAACCCTGTGCCAGGTCATACTATTCTATACTACTACTAACATTGAACCTTTGTAGTTCCTGTTTTCACCATTGGCGCCACTTCCCCGGGGCATTTCAACCCTGCAAGAGTAGGCCTTTTCTTGACCTAGGGTGCCATATAACGGCTTAACCACCAAACGTATTGCTTGAAGCCTCTCCGCATAGTTTCTATGTCCTCCAAGGGGTGCCAACTTACGGGACTTCACCGCCCACACCTGTGATTTTCCGCACACTACTTTTCTGTCGAGATTGCCCCCCCCCCCCCCCCCCCCCCGCCAATTACTTTTTGGATCTCCTTGTGACGTCCTGCGCATGAATACATGTGTTTGGCCTAGACCCTCAGCTTCTTGTCACGAAGCAGCAGGAGCCTCTGTACCGCCACCTTGACTGGATGCAGTTTCTGTACTCTTAGACTAGTGTAAAATCAGTGCAGCAGTTTTTCGTGCGACATGTAGTTTTAAAGTAAGGGATGGGACAGTTTCCCGAAAACTTTTCGCGCCGATATTTAATGTTCCTTTGCTGGTATTTATTATGATTTTTCGCTCTTTTTCTTAAAGTATGTTATGCCACACATTTAATAATGAAGTGTTCTGTGCTCGTGTGTCTTCAAGGCTTGTTCCAAATCATAAGTTGTTTACCCACATAACTGGTCAGTAGAAGCTGACTTTTATATCCTTTCTCCCCCTTTTTAATGTCTCGACTTAGCGTTGAGCTCCGCAAATTTCTTTGTAATTATTTTGACTGCATACCTTTGTTATGCGATGAGTTCACAGTTATCCCTATGGATCCTGCGCCTTCACAGGTTCCCACACTCACCAGGCTTACACACATTCTTCGCGGCTTCTGCTTTAACTATTTATGGTACTGGGCTTTTTCTAGCGATCTTGATGTTAGTCGAAAGATACAATGTTGATGTTGGTCATCACCTTCAAAATATCAGTGATAGCAGAGAATCAGGCAAAAAAACCTTTAGGCAAATATATTTTTTGTCGAGCCAGAATGATTTCTTGAAAGTGTGTGCTAATGAAGTTAAAGACTCAATACTTAAGGGAAAAATATCACTTCACTTCTACATCATAATGTGTGTCTCATAAGAACAATTTGCATTTGTCATTTAATATGTCCTATGCGAAGATGAATAGTGGAATATTTACGAAAGATATATAAAATTATATGACTTTCAAAAGAAAACAGGAGCAGAAAATAACGGACCAAGTTAAAGGTGTCTTAAGTGAAATTCAGTTTGATTTGTGTTTGTGTAGAGACCAATGCTATGACAACGTTTCTAACATGTCAGGCCAGTTTAAAGATTTCCAGACGAGGATTTAGGAAGAAAATGCACAATCCTATTTCACACCTTGCTGTGCCCATGCCTTAAATTTATGTGGTACGCATGCAGTTAAAACAGTATTGAGATGAAATTCTACTTTGGGAACGTTTAAAAGCTGTATAACCTATTTTCAGAAAAACCTGCAAAATGAAATACTATTCATAATTACGAAGAAGGAATTTATTTTGAATGAACTTCACAAAAATTATGTAGTGCAAGAATAGAAGCTATCAGTCTTTTAGCAAAGAATTATAATAACGCATTGCCAGCACTTAATACATTGGAATATATTGACCTATCAACTTAAGTTCAAGCTGATGTTAATGGCTTGATTGTGTGAATGAATTCTAAAGAATTTGTTATTTCAACCACAAAGTGGTACACACTTTTCAGGTGTATCGACATGAGTAACAATATTTTTCAAAGTCGTAAGATTTGCCTTCCTGAAGCAACAAAATACATAAAAGAACTTAAGGTCGAAATTCAGAGTTAAGGTTCTTGAAGAATCAAAAATTGTAGCTTTTAAAATTCAAATTGTTCACCAGTTAAAAGTGACCATGCTCCCGAAAAAATAAGATTTCATGACGAAACAGGTGTTTAAGTGTACATTTTCAAGTCACCTGAAGCGAGACTTCAAGTGTAAGTTTACAACCCAGCCCTTGATATTGTTCTATAACAACTAAATGGATTCGGCTGAAAGTATGTCCCATTTTTCAAGGTTTTTTTCACTTATACCAATTCCACCATTTAATAAAAAACGAGAGAATTGCTCAAGCTGAAAAGAAAATGTTAATGCCATAACACCATGCTGTGATGGAATCCTACAGATCGTTCCCTATCTTATCCTGCGATCGTATCATAAAGATCATACCCTACAGTATCCTTCGATCGTATCCTACAGATCATATCCTACTGTTGGGATCGTATACTACCATATTGTTGGATCGCATCGTACAGATGTGAGTGTATCCTATCGTATCCTGCGACCGATCAAATCTACTGACGAGATTGTATCCTACTGATATGATCGGATCATACAGATTGGATCGTATACTATCTATGAAATAGTACCCTAATGAGTTCAATGTTCATGCAAAAGTAAGTCCTTTTCATTAAAATGTGCATTAGTAGTGGAGAAAAGTATTTTCTGGCCCAGGAGTAAGGATCTGATGACAGGTACTGGTCTACCATATTGGATATGGATGACACGGCGGTCTTTATTGATGACCTTGAACTTGACCTTTGACCTTGACTTTGACCCCTTAGACCATAATTAATCCATAATCTTCATACCACCATCTTATATCCGCCATATTGGATTCTACTATCCTTGATTCCGCAATCTTGGATCTACCATTTAGACAAGACATCTTGGATTCCTAATTTTTGTATCCTAGAATTATCCGCCATTTTGAATTGTGACATCAACATTGCAATTGTCGTTAAGACTGACATCTTAAAAGTCCAAAATGATTAAAAGAAAACTTTGTAAAAAAAATTTATTTTTATAATATTTAATTAATCATATTTTAATTAAATATTAAAAAAAATCACTTACGTCATGGAGCTCGGAATTCTTTGTTCGAACTCGGTGAGAGAAAAAAAGACAGATCTTTATTTCACGGAAGCCACCCACCACTAATGCCTATATATATATATATATATATATATATATATATATAATATATAAATATATATATCCAGCTCGTATGATATCATGTCCGTCATCATGTTTTCACCTGCTGAAGGCTGCCATCTTCTTTTCGTCAACTGGAGGCCACCATCATGTTATGTCTGTGGAGGCCATCAACTTGATTACATATGCTAAAGACCACCGACTCGTTTTCGTCTGCTAGAGACAGCCACCATGTGTTGATCTTCTGGAAGTGGCCATCTTGTTTTCGTCTGTTGGAGGCAGCCATCAAGTTTTCGTCTGATGGAGACCATCATCTTATTTGAGTCTGCTAGAGTGCGCTACCAACATGTTAATTTAATTTTTACCCACTAGAATGCACTAATCATTTATGACTCTGAAGCCTGTCATCTTGACATTTGGACACCAACTTGGAAATTCGTAATTATTTAGCTGGAATTTCTGGGGAAATTTTCCAAATTCATTAAGAAACCACTCATTAATATACTGATTGATTCAAATAGTTGCTGACCTTTTTCGACACTTAACCGATAAAAAAATTACTTTTATGGAAAAAATATTGTGAAAAGTCCTAAAAGCAGCTTAAATTTCTCTACTAGCAGCCTCTAATAAGCTGAATATGACATATTGACTGCCATTTTGTAAATTCATTAATATTAACATAGAAATTCAGGAAAAAATTTTAAACATGATAAAAAACAATCATTTACTGATTGAATCCAATGTTTTATTTCCTTGCTTTTATCCATAGTCAAAGCAAAAATTTATTTAATTACAAAATCCACAAAAGTGTCAAGTTCGAGAAAACAAACAACAAAATTACAAACAAATGTTTATTACTTAAATCCTATACTGCTACAAAAACACTTGCAATAGTTACTGAAATATTAAACAATTTGTTCTGCACTGTCTTGAACTGAATAATTTTTAGATCTAAATGGTTAAACCAAAGAAAGACACCAGCCATACCCTTATACTAGATAGTCATTTTATTCGCGACAGAGTTTCTCTTTACTGTGTTTAACAGACTGTTATACGTCGTCGGAATTGTAAATGGGAGTATTCATTGTCTTAAATGGGTAATACTTCTCTTTATCCTCAAACAGATACGGTTCACCTTACACACAGTCCAGCCACGAGTTAATCATTAAGAGCACTTACGTTTATTCTTCATCAAAAAGCTAATTTATTCTACTGGATATAGTAAAATAAAGTGCAAATGTCTTTTGAATCACTAAACGTATTTTAATAATAAATGTTTTTCAAAATTCAACGAAATGCAAATTTTGTCAAGTGGAATCCACTATCATTTACCTCTAATGCACTGAGCACCGTCGTGTATTTTATGTCGTGTCCAGATGTCATCACAATCGGTTGCGGAACATCTGCTTGTCAGCTTGTACGCAAACGAGTCATCAACCTAAACCGAGGTGTTAAAATGTCTGCAGGTAATTCCACAGTAGGCTCGTGGATTCCACTTTACAATTTTCTCATGTCGTCTCATACTGTCAATACGAGTAAACCATATATGACACTCAACACAGCGAACTGTCATACAAGAAGAATTCGTAGTACAGTTACTTATCTCGTGTCTCTGTGACGAATGGGAAAATGGATACATCATATCACAGTAGCCGCAAGGATTTCTAGTCCATGAAGACGAAACTTTCAGACCCAAACCAGATGCTGATGTTGCTGCAGTTGTACCAATGTCTGGTGTACGTTATGAACATCGATGCATCGTTTTTGCAGAGCAACCTTTTTTTCCTATCATGCAGCATGACCTCTGCAAGTCTTCAAGTGCGTTTTCATATTAGCTATTCTGGCAAACTATTAAGGCATTTCTCATGGTAGAACGTTTTGCGAGGAGGATGTTTAACTCATTCTCTCTTCTCGTGTCGTTGTGCAATACTATTGTAATAGAATAACTTGTCACAGTAACGGCATCGATAATCGTAAGTTGTTAACGAATCACCAAACTTTGAAGTCTCTCTCTAGGGCAAAACGTCATTCAACGAGGTTTCCTCAACAGCCAACACTGCTAACATCATAGTCTCATCTGCTGGTAGAACCACGCCAGTTGAAGTCTCCTCTATTGTTGTTGGCGTCGATGATAAACATTCCATCGGAATCTACATCCTCGATGACGAGATTTCAGCAGTTTATACTACAGCTTACATCAAGATATTCGTAGTTGTCATCAACGATGCCAATGGGATCTGCTTCACCGTCGTCGTCGCTGCTATCAGGATTCCCTTAGACGAGGGTAAAATTTAATCGAGTTTGCGGTTAAAGATGGTAAAGATATCATAAGGATCACAAAAAATGTAATTACCTGGTCCATGTATTAAAAGTCAAATTAGGTGTACCTTACACCATCGTAGCCAAGATCAAACTTAATGTACTTTTGAAGGGGTCTCACTTATATACTTGTGACTGATCGATTAATATGCTTGTCAAAACAAGAACCATTTACCATAATACCCAGTCAAAACAACATTCAATAATGAAAATAAACTTAAAAAGGGGAGCACTTTTAAAAGAAAATTCGACAAAAAAATAGACACACAATACACACACAGGGCATGCAAAGGACACACAGTACACATACTGGACAAATGGACACACAGTTTACACACAGACATGTGATGGACACGCAATGTATATACAGTATATGTAATGTACACATAACACACACATATATAAACACAGGACACATATTTGACTAAAAAGAAGAACATTTGGTCGAAAATTCTACTTATTGTGATACCATCTCATTATTACGATACCATAATACAGGCATGATTATGTAAATTTAACAAAATAATTTTACATTTTCACTATCATTTAACTCAGTAGGAGCTATCTCCAATAATTACTTGTTTTACCTGCATTTGTATAATGTTAAGAAATAAAATAAATAGTTTAAATTACAAAAATTTTATGTTTAAATTTTTGTATTCTGATTTCTAACTAAGCCTGTGTTCTTGCTAATGTGTGTGTTTATTCCTTGTCTACTATGTGTACTGTGTGTACTGTGTGTACTGTGTGTTCGTTCGGTTTCCTGTGTTTACTTGTGTACTGTGGGCGTTCTGTTTCCTGTGTTTACTGTGTGTACGGTGGGTTCGTTCTGTTTCCTGTGTTTCCTCAGTGCACTGTGGGTTCGTCCTGTTTACTGTGTGTACTGTGGGTTCGTCCTGTTTACTGTGTGTACTGTGGGTTCGTCCTTTGTACTGTGTGTACTGTGGGTTCGTTCTGTTCCTGTGTTTACTGTGTGTACTGTATGTTCAGTGTGATCTTTTTTTAATGTGTGACGTTTCGTTCAATACGCGTATTCAAATCTGTAGTATCTCTGAATGTTTACTAGTCCAAAACCAATATGTCTTGATAAAACAATTTCTCAGGGATTCTTGGTCCTCTTGTAAGCATAAGACATGTTACGTTGGTTAAGTTGAATATAATTAGCTGACGATGAAGACTTTGTTTTTACTGATTGAAATATGTTATATTAGCTATCAAAGAAGAATGTGTTGTGGTTCGGAAACGTCTGTTCTATACGAATAACATTGTACATTACCTGGTCTCGTGGTCCGAAGACGCTTGGTCAGTATGTATGGTTTTGTTAATGAATAGTTTAGAAGTTATTCTAAGTATTGATAATTAGACTTACATGTTAGGCTTATCGAAAACGTATTTAATTCGTCGGACAGGTATATTATCTTAAGTTGTTTTCTAAGAGTGGATGATAAATAAAATCCCCTAAAGGTGATGTGAAACAGAATATAAAATTTATTTAATATTTAGTTACACTTGTCACTGGTCGATAATTAAACTGAGGACAGGAATCCATCGATTCAATATGTAAATTAATGAGTGATTTTTTCGGTGTATTATGGAATTTGCCCGAATTTCTAGGTCAATAAATACAAATTTCCAAGATGGAGTTCATAACGGCTTACTGGAGGCTGGTATTAAAGTATTTTAAGTCTCTTTAAGAATTTTGAACATGATTTATTTAAAATATTCTTTTTTTTCCATAAAATTATTTTTTGACGTGACGTCTAATAAATCGATGTACGCCGGCTGCACACAAGAAAAAGTGTCCCGTTAAATACATTATCCCGTTACGCTGTGTCCCGTTACGCTCATTGTACGCTTGCGCCGCATCTATATCTCTTCTACTCGATTGGAACAACCATCGATTTGATTTATTCGAGGCACATTAAACTTGAAACACTCCCATTCGTTTCCTACTTTTCCTATCATCGCCCTATCCTCAACAGAATAACACAGATTGGAAGAAGTAAAATAGCAAACATGTATAAAAATTATAGTTAAAATAATCTCTTCGTTAAAGTAATAAACATATTTGAATTAATGAGTGCAAATAAATGTAAATGTATCAATTAAATTGTAGATTTCATTTCCCTCCTTCTTTGTATCCATAAAAAATAGTGATAATTCCATAAAAATGATTCAGTTTTATTCATAAAAGTATGCAATCATTTCATCAATGTTTTGTTGTGACGATGTCAAGTTAAACTATCGTCCGTAAACCGACTTTACAGACAACCAATTTTTTTTGCATAGTCCAGGGTTGGAACCAAGGACAGGAATCGATCGAATCAATCAGTATATTTGTTGAAATTTTTTTAATAAATTATGGAATGTTTCCCGAATTTCTAGCTAAATAATTAAGAATTTCCAAGATGGCACCCATATGTTAAGATGGCGGGCGGCTAAGTAATAACAAATGATTACTGCACTCTAGCGGGTAAATTTTTTACTAATATGATGGTAAGTCACTCTAGTTGACGAAAACAAGATGGAGGCCTCCAGCATACTATAACCATATGGCGGAAATGACATCATACCAACTGATAATATATACCTAGGTATTGGTGGTGGGACGTCTGTCTGCAAGTGGCTTCCGTGGGAAAAGGATCTGTCGATATTGGTTTTTGCTCTTACCGGGTTCGAACCGAGGACTTAAGGCGTAAGGTTTTTTTAAATATTATTTTATTTAAATTTGATTAATAAAATGTTATTATAATTTTTTGAATGTTTTTCAAAATTTCTAGCATAAAAATTCCAGTTTTTTAATATGGCGGACATGATATCATACTAGCTGACGATATATATACCTTGACATAAGTAGTAGGAGATCAGTCTGCCGGTGGCTACCGTTGAGGAAGTATCGATCGCCATTTTTTTTTGCCCTCATCGGATTCGGACCAAGGACTCCGAGCTCCAATACATAAGTGCGTTTTTTAAATTATTTTTATTAAAATTTATAATTAATTATTTTTTTATAAATTTTATTTTTTTTTTCATTAAAATCGGATAATAAATAAAGATTTTCAAGATGGCAGCCGTAACGGAAATTTCAACGGCGACGACATATTCCATGATGTTGTCAGAGGCTTATCGAAGGCTGTAGACATTTTTGCTTAAGCCTCAATATGGACATTTCTATCGTCTGGTATTTTTAAAGACTAAAAACAATAAATTTTTCTTCGAAACGAGAATTTTCCCTCGAAAAAAGAAATGTTTTATTTTTAAAATTATTTGAGAATTGTTAGCGGAATTAATTTCCAAAAAACTGGAAATTTTGGCAAATTTTGAAGGTTAAATATCAAGGTCCACGGTCAAGGTCATCCAAGATGGCCGCCATGACGTCAAAATCCAAGATGGTGGTCGGCTCCACGGCTCCACAGCCTGAAGCCTGTGCCTGTCCATCTTTCCTACACTACTAGTTTTATTTTAATTAAATTAATAAATTTTACATATATTTATATTTTTGGTAGTTTAAGGACCTTACCATGAACTGTAATCGAACGACTCAATAATAATATAAATGAGTAAATTAATTAGTATATTTTGGAATCTTGCAATATATCCTAGGTTAATTATTACAGAAATTTTATGTGGCTTTCAAGATGACCTACAATATGGCGGACTTGACTATATTTTATTATCTTATAATGAGTACTAATGACTCTAACGGATAAACAATCAACTAATATGGTGGCAGCAAACTCTAGCAGGCGAAAATAAGCTCATGGAATCAAAATGGCCGGCATGATGTCATACTAGTTGGTGTAATATCTGCATTAATGAAAGTGGTGGGAGGTTAGTCATCCGGGGGCCTTCGTGGAGAAGGACCCACCGCTATTGTTATTTTTTACTTTTATATTCAAACCTAGGTTTCTGAGCTCGATGAAGTTGGTGGACTTTTTAATTACAATTTTATAATAACTGTAATAAAATAACTTTTTATCCTTTTTTAAATTTTTTCCCAATATTTTTAAATTTTAGTTACATATTTTAAAAATAGTGGATGTGACATCATAATTATTTAAAATGGCGGAAAGTTTTTAAAACCAAATGTTGGACATGAACTGTAATTAAAAATAGTTGACGTTACGTCATAATTAGAAATGGTGGACATCATGGTGGACCACCATGATGTCACAAACCCAATATGATTGTCGGCTTCTCGGCTCCTTACTCATAACCCAGGGCTTGGAGGGACATTTATATACTACTATGAGTTATATCTGTCTTTACATCGGGTTTAATGTGTCACTATTTTTAATATCTAAAACGACCAAGTGGTTTAATACCAATGTGATCCGTTAAATAATTTTTATATTTTAATTTTAAAACCATGCTTATTTGAGGCTTTTTGGTAACATGTGTAATTAACGTTTTTTAATCATATAAACTTTACATCTTTTACTGACGCAGTTTAAAAAATGGATAATTTAATGGTATAATGGCTTTCATTATGAAAGTGATTGTGAAGGGTCACCTTAACCATAAAAATCATTTTATTGCTTATTATTAGGTACAAACATACAAAATACCAATTAAATAATAAGTCATTTATTATAAAGATATTTTCAAACGTTATTAATACAAATTTTTATCTTGTTCTTGACCCATTGTATATGCGATCTGCAATCATTTTTGACGACAAAATTTACTCGTAGGAATCAAATTGTCTTTAGGTAAGTAGCAGAACAACCTTTTCAAGTCCTTAAACTTCTATTTTGTTACTGGGATTCTGCCTCTGGATATGGTGCCATGTTTGGTAGTATGATATCTCAGATATTTTTTTAAAATAAAATATTTCTGAAATCAGACCACTTACATTCCATGGCTTTCACAATGTCCTTCTCCAAATGGTAACGGTTTTTGGCAGTATGTAAGAGCCCTCTTGCTTCACGGTATCATTTCATCGTAACAAATGAAATTAACGGGTGTTATTTGATTGGTTGAAGATTGCTTCATTAACACGACCCGAGTCCCTACTTCTCAAAAGTTAGAAATTTTGATATTTGTTTATAGTATGTTGTTGTAGTTGAATTAGAACAATTGTTTTAAATAAATTTAATTGTACCAATACAGTTGTGAAAAAAAAATACAATAACTTAAAAAGGCATTTTCCGTTTTTACGGTAATCTATTAAGTTGCTGTAATTAAGCATTTGTAAATTAAATGAACTCCAAAACAGCAAAAAAGACTTCCAAATCTATATATGCGTTGTTCCACACCACGGATAGTGTAGTGTAATATTCTTCAACTGTTAGCATTATCTTATAACAAAAATAAATATTTTTTTATTCTCGTGAGATGTTTCTTTCTTGTCCATTTATAGACTTATACGCCTCTTTTTTTTCATTATTACCATTTAATTTCAAACGTAATGCATCCTGCCAAACGCTATTAAACAATGTACACCTTTTTGCACCTAATCTTCGTTTTTCTGACCTGTTGCTACTCTGCTTTGCTAGAACACGTCGCTGTGTGTCAGATGAGACTGGCAACAGTCTTCTCCGTGTTTCGTCACTGATTCTGACTGATTAGAATAATATCTACCCATGTATGAATGTAAATTCTATGATCCGTTCCTCGGGAGGGAATGCGTTACAAGTCACAAATTACCATCACATATTTTGTTTATGCATGCAGAGATTTACAGCAAGATAAGCACCTTTATGTGAGAGGTTTACGCTCTGGGGACTCCAAATATTGGTAATTTTTGTTGGCAGCGGAGCAGAAGGCGGCAGGGAGCGAGAGATTAAGAGTGCCTCGGGGGACGGTGACGCCTAATGAACGTCTGCGTCTCTGAAGGAGCGCGACTGCGCGCTGTGAGGCCCGTAGTTAGCAGAACAGCCGGGCCAATAAAAGTGACGAGGCAGAATTAACGACCTCAAAGGTTCTCTGGCACCCTGCTGCCACCTCTTCGCCCCTGTTCCCTAACCATCAAACACGCAATAAGCTTCACAAGCCGGGAAGAAACCAAGCGTTTTCCGCCTGTGTTTCGACGTAACTGTGACACAAAACGCCCTTCAATGAGGAATATGCGTGGAGTGTCGTAAAGGGTTTAATATTATAAGACTGAACGTTGGGTTGGAGTTTAGGCCAAGATTTATAAAGCCTAGTTCTTCTTGCACAGTTATTTTATACAATTTTTAGTTCTACATATGATTTTTCTTTTGGTGGTCTGAATATGGAGACGATAATTTGGTTATGTTTTCTAAGATTTAGCACATTTTATAAGTGATCAGGCATAAATGGAATATGGTCTAGTGTCTACGTAATGTCTCTTAATAAGCAATGAGAATTTCAACTGTTTAATGATTTTCATAACCTATTTGGTCTCGTTTAATGGTGAAATAAAGTAATGTTTTCGTCGTTACCACTCTCACTATAGTTAAGTAAGTTCCTTTTATTTCCTATATTTTTATCAACCACTAGCTAATTCCCGCCATGTGTTGCAATGCCTCCTTGTAATTTTTTTTTTTTTTTTTAATTTTTAAGTTTGTATACACATAGAAAGTATCTCTCTCTCCATCTCTTTATCCCTCTGTAATTTTATATATCTCTTAATATAACTTTATGTATTTATATTCATTCCTCCATATCACTTCATATCTCTCTACCTCTCTATCTCTATCTATATATCTATATATCTCACTATATTTATCCATATAATACTGTATCTCTATATACATCTTCATATAACTTTATACATATATCGCTATATAAATTTGCTGTAATATTCTCTTTATCTATAACCATTTATTTAAATATCTTTGTAATAGGTTACGAACGCGAGAGAGCAGACCACGATGTTAGGTTCGGAGCTGGCTGGCGGCCCTGCACGGCCACTGGCGTCACGCGCCGTGTCACGAGCCGTCCACTGACGTAAGCCATGCCATGCGTGCCAGGCCGGATTACAAGTGTAGTCAATACTCCCTCCCCACCCCGGCTAAACACGCAACGTCTTTCCTCGGTGCTGTTACCTATCACTGAGAGGCCTTAGGATTCCGCGGGCCACCGCGCGGAGTGACGTGAATGGGTTCCACCTTACTCGATGTTTCGGGCGTCGGGTTGGCCTAGGACGACGCGACTCGTTGGTTTGAGAAGGGTGCCTCAAGTATTTAAGCAGCGACGCCGGCCTCCGCGGGAGTCTCGCGACGAGTTCCGCGATTTTGGAGAGTTCCGCGAGTGAAGGGAAGTGAGACATCGGCGAAGAGAGTGAGAGACCCCCTCGAGAGTGGCGCGACGGTGAGCGACGAGATCGAGAGTGCGACTGAGTGGTGTGAGATTGTGTGTGTGAACAGGTTCGTGGCAAGGAGCGAACCCCTGTTAAGCCATTAATTGACATGTGAATAAACATTTTTAAGTGCCAGTGATTGGAGATTATACATTTGTATGTACAACTTTTATTAGTGATATAAATATTAATAATTAATAAAACCTTATTGTGCTATCCCTTACGACCCCCGTTTTTGAAGTGACAATGTCTAATAAATCGATGAACGCTGGCTGCATGCACGAAAAAGTGTCCCGTTACGCACATTGTTCCGTTACGCTGTGTCCCGTTATGCTCATTGTTCCGTTATGCTGTCAGCGAGTGCAGTAATAATAGGTTATGTTACAATTGACTAAAAAATTATGGTGATCCATATAATTGATGATAGATATTTGATTACAGTTTATTTATATGAAAACTTTATCATAATTATATTTAAACTTTATAGCTAAACGCCAGTATTTAAAATTAATTACAAATCATCTACACGTGAACTGTTTCGTCGACTGTTTATAAAGTGAAGTGAAAAGTTATTATAGTTTTCATTACTTATTACAACAATTTCGGCAATAAAGGTTAATTATTCTTGAATTTTAAAAATCTGATTACTAGTATAATTTCAAGTATTTTTTCTTTTATTATTAAAATAAAAATGATTCAATTTTATTCATAAAAGTATGCAATCATTTCATTCAAATCTGAACGTCCTGCTGTCTAGGACTCGCTTATATACATGCACCGGATGGAATAATACGCTAGTCAAATCAATTTACTAAAATACTAGAGTCAAAACAACATTAAAAATAGAAGCACCATCAACAAAAAGGAAGCACATTTGGAAGCACCATCAACAAAAAGGAAGCTCATTTAGAAAAACCATCAACAAAAAGGCAGCACATTTGGAAAAACCATAAACAAAAAGCCAGCGAATTTGGAAGCACCACAATCAAAAATGGCAGAAAATTTGTAAGCACCATCATCAAAAAGGCAGCACATTTGGAAGCACCATAAAAAAGGCAGCAAATTTTGGAAGCACATTCAACAAAAAACAGCACATTTTGGAAGCACCATCAAAAAAAGGCAGCACATTTTGGAAGCACTAACAAAAAACAAAATGTGCTTCCTTTTTTGATGGTGCTTCCAAGGGGCTACCTTTTTTGATGGTGCTTCCAAAATGAGCTGCCTTTTTGTTGATGGTGCTTCCAAATGTGCTTCCTTTTTGTTGATGGTGCTTCCAAATGTGCTGCCTTTTGTTGGTGGTGCTTTCAAATGTGCTGCCTTTTTGTTGATAGTGCTTCCAAATGTGCTGCCTTTTTGCTGATGGTGCTTCCCAAATGTGCTGTCTTTTTTGATGGTGCTTCCAAATGTGCTGCCTTTTTTGATTGTGGTGCTTCCAAATGCGCAGGCTTTTTGTTTATGGTTTTTCCAAATGTGCTGCCTTTTTTTTGATGGTTTTTCCAAATGAGCTGCCTTTTAGTTGATGGTGCTTCCATATGTGCTTCCTTTTTGTTGATGGTGTTTCTATTTTTATGTTGTTTTGACTCTAGTATTTTAGTAAATTGTTCTTGATTTGAATAGTGTATTATTCCATTCGGTGCATGTATATAAGCGAGTCCTAGACAGCAGGACGCTCAGTTTGTTACTGACGTCGACGGTGTAAGGATCACCTAGTCTGTTTCATTTGGTGCATAAGTCGTGTCAAATACCTGTTCTTGCGAACTCGATGGCATCTTTACCGGCTTTAATGACGAACTCGATGGAGGTTGTACCATCGACTATGGGAACCATGACGTCAGCGCCGACGATTGTGGAGCAGATCCCGTTGGCATCGTCGATGTCAACACTGGAGGAGACTTCGATATGTGCTGTTCCACCATAAGCTGAAGTTTCATCATCAGCATTGAATACTTCAATTAATGAAGAGCGTACTTCGCATCAGTGCAAATACTGTGGCGCATCATTTACTATCACCTCAAATGCTTGCAGACATGAAAGAAGCGGTTGTTCTAATAATGTTCAAAGAATACAATTTCAGTGCAATAAGTGCAATAAACTAATTTCACGTCTCGATAGCTTACATCGTCATTATAAAAAATGCTCTGAGAAAGTTAAGTGCAAGTATAATGAACATGGTTATTATTTTGACTCATGTGTTGTATCAGCTAATGAGAATATATAAGTGAGACCCTGGTGAATTGAACTTCAGTCCGCCTGTGGCTGCGGTGATGAATGGATCGGATAGTCAGACTTGATTAACCTATTAGACCAGTATCTAGCTCTTCTTGATAACTCGATGGCATCATTACCACTATCAAAACCGGTCTGGATCGACGGTCTACCATCATCAGTGCAGAGCCCGATGACAACGTCGTCTACAGCTACACCTACTCTCTCAGCACAGCAAGAGATTTCGACGCGTGCAACATCTTCCGCAGAGCAGACCTCGAAGGCTTCAGAAGTTAACATGTCAGCAGTGTTACAATGGTTGTCAACAGTTCCAGTGACATTGATGAAGGAAGGAGCATCAAACGGTGTTCCATCACCCAACTGTTCGTACTGTGAGAATATTAAAAACTAGAAATTACAGGATTATGTAATACACAATTGTAGTAATAAATCTGAATGCATTAAATATCAGTGCAACAGGTGTTTAAGCAAGTTTATACACTATGGAAGATTAAAACGACACGACAGGAATTGTGATAGACTGGCTGTACATTCATCAGAATCAATCTGTATATTTTGTAACAAAACATTAGCAAATATTCAAAGTGCTAAACGACATGAAATATATCACTGTCCTTTTAATTAAATCTATAATTCGTCTTTGTGTGAAAATTGTGGTGTACCAATATGTTGACCTGATAAATTGAATAGACATTTACGGACATGTAAAGGCCTTAGTCCGTACAATAAGAAGATTGTATGAATCGAGAAATCCACAAGACTTTAGTAATTTGCCTGTTTTTTTGGTACCGTACTTGAAGTAGTGTAGAATTTATGTATTAAAAATGTTTGTTATTTAGAAGAACTTGTGGTGTTTTTATTTTCTCATACCTGTCACTTTTGTGGTATTTTTTAAATTAAAGTTGTTTTCTATCGCACTTGGATCGAACCAAGGACAAGAATCCATCGATTCAATTTGTAAAGTAATAATTGATTTTTTCGGTGACTTTTGGGATTTTTCTGGAATTTATAGCATTAAAATTACGGATTTTCAAGATGGCGGCCGTAACGATAAGTGCAACGGTGTTTTTAAAAATTTTATTATTTAATTTGGTTGATTAATTTATTTATTGATTTTTTTATATTTTTCCGAATATCTAACATTTAAATTACGGATTTTAAAAATGGCGGACATGACGTCATACTACCTGATGATATATATGCATGGTAAAAATTGGTGGGGGTCAGTCTGCCTGCAGCCACAGTGAGGGAAGGATTTGTCGCAATTTTTAATTTTTTTGCACTCGTCAGGTTCAAACCGAGGACTCCGAGCTCCATGCCGTAAATGTATGTTTTAAAATATTTTTTATTAAAATGTTATTAATTGAAATGTTTTATGAATAGTAAATTTTTTTCAATAAAATCGGATAATAAATAAAAAAGTTAAAGTTGGGGACCGTAACATAAATTGCAACAGTGACGTCATAATTCATAATGGCGGCAAACAAAATGCCGGAAAGTTCGAGAAAACAACACATCGTCATCCAAAATGGCGGATCCAAAATGGAGGATCCAAAATAGCCACCGGAGTCAATGTCATGGTCAAAGGTCAAGGTCATCCAAGATGGCGGCCGTGATCTACTTGTCCCGTTAGGCTGTGTCCCGTTACGCCTTGTCGCGTTACGCTCATCCAAGATGGCCGCCATGACGTCACAATCAGAGATGGCGGACCGATACCACAACCACAGCCTGAAGCCTCGGCTCGGAGCCCCATTCACATACTACTGGCAGGCCTTTCCCCGGATAGCGAAATATTCTTGATACAGGCTCGCCAAGAGGCGAGGTTAAAGTGCCGGTCAGTGCTCTAGGTGAAGTTTGTGGAAAAGATAGAGAATAGGATCTGCTAGTTCGTGAGAAATGTCTTAGGACGGACACCGATACATGCCCGACAGCCCACGAATATTGCAATGGGGCATGGCTGGAGCTGCTAACCTTAGAGGGCTACCCTGGTATGATGCTGAGAAAGCACTCTCTGTCACGAAGCCGGACACTGTTACTGGTCGCGTTCGTCGCCTGAGGCACGAAGAATAATGATGTCTTATACTTGGCTAGCAAATCGCACCAGTCTCTCGGTTGAGGAGATGGGAAAACGTAGCGGGACTCTAGTAGAAAATATTTGATAAGGACAAGGTTTATATTAATGTTTTAGGTGAAAAACAAATTTGTGGCACATGCTCAAATATCTAATTGCTTGAAATTTCCTAAAATAAGGCTTAATACTCCTTAAAATAAGCTGTCATAAGCTCATTTAGTCATGACCGTGACATTTAGGATGTCATGTACACCATTTTTAATTGTTATTGTTATGGCCGCCAAATCGAAAATTCATATTTTTGATGCTAGAAAAACTAAAAAAAAAAAAAAAATGTTTAAAATTTTTTAAAAAAAATAATTCTAATATAAATAAAATTCAATCCACCTTAGAATATGCCAACATGGCAGCGATCAAGAAAATCTGTAATTATTATCCACAAAAATTGGAATAATTTGTAAGGTAAAAAAAAGCAATATATTATTTTTAAAAATGTAATTATAACACGCATTTACCTCAAAGAGCTCGAAGTACTCGTTTCGATCCCGGAAAAAGGCAAAATTAAAATTGATGACAGATCCTTCCTCCACGGAAGCCACCGACAACCTTACCTCGCACCACTAATACCAAGTTATCGCCATATAATGTAATGCCACGTCTTCCATCTTTTTTTCGAATGTTGGAGGCCACCAACTTGTTTTCATCTGCTGGAGGCCGCCAACTAATTTTCGTCTGCTGGAGGTTACCATCTTGTTTTCGTCTGCTATAGTTCCCTATCAACATTTTAGTTTATTTGATCCGCTAGAGTGCAGTAATAATTTATTTCCCCAACGATTGCCATTTTCACATTTGGATGCCATCTTGGAAATTCGTAATAATTTAGCTAGAAATTCGGGAAAAACTCCCAAATTCATAAAAAAACACCCATTAATATATTTATTGACTCGATCAGTTACTATCGTTGTTCTATACTTGAGAGACGATTTTTTTTTTAAATAAAACATTGATTTCAATAAATATCGTGAAAAAAACCTCAAAGAGGCCTAAATTTATCTACTACCAGCTTCTAGTAAGCCGATGATGACGTATTGGCTAGCATCCTGTAAATTTGTTATAATTAATATAGAAATTCGGGAAATTTGCAAACATCATCAAAAAATAAAACACATTAATTTACTGATTGAATCAATGTTTACTGTCCTGCTTTGATTCTTTTTCAAATGTAAAAATCTTTATTTTATTAAAAATACCACAAAAGTGACAGTTTCGAGTACTAAATAAACGAAATTACAAGCAAAATATTTATAACATAAATCCCACACAACTATAGGAACACTTCCTAAAACTATAATCTATTAAACTTTTAGTTCTACATTGGTTTGAACTGACTGATTCTCAGATCCAAACAGTTTACCGAAGACAAGAGACCAAACATATCCTCATCCCACATAGTCATTATCTTACGACATAGTTTCTAGATAATGTGTTTAACAGAGTGCTTCACATCGTGTGAATTTCAAATAGAAATATTCACTGTCTTGAATGAATTATTCTGCACTTAGTCCTCGATCGGATACAATATATATGTTAAAGATCTGTACATTTATAGTTCATTCGTAAGCTGATTGATAATGTTCTGTGTGATACCGTCAAGAAAAGAACAAATGTCTTTCGACTCACTAAACGTATTTAGACAATTGTAGTTTTTCAAAATTCTACGAAATGCATATTATGACAAGTGGAATCCATTATAATTTACCTGTGATGCATAGAGCACTGCCGTGTGTTTAGTGTCATGTCCATATGCCAT
The DNA here is from genome assembly GCF_032445375.1 of Bacillus rossius redtenbacheri. Lineage (NCBI taxonomy): Eukaryota > Metazoa > Arthropoda > Insecta > Phasmatodea > Bacillidae > Bacillus > Bacillus rossius. The sequence continues at coordinate 213,457,033 of NC_086330.1, read as the reverse complement.
CGCAATCGGCTGCGGAACACCTAACTGTGTGCTTGTACACTTAAGAGTCTTCAACCTAAGCCGAGGATTCGAAATGTCTGCAGGTAGATTCACAGCAAGCACATGGATTTAGCTTTTACAGTTAATTGCGTGTCGTCTCAGGCTATCAATACGAGTTAACCAAACATGTCACTCATGCCAGTGAAACTTCATACGAGAAGGATTTCTTATACATCTACTTCTCTCGTTTCTTCGTGCATTATATGAAAATGCGAAAGATATCTCACAGTTGCCACAATGATGTCTAGTGGTAGAAGACGAACCTTTTAGACACAAACAAGATGTTGATGTTACTGCAGTTGCACCAATGCCTGGTGTATTCTTATGCACATTATGCATTGTTGTTGCAAGGAAATATTTATTTTCTGCCATGGAGCTCGACCTCATCCCCATTTATTCAAGTGAGTTTTCATATTATTTTTCTGCCAAAATGCTTATAACATTTCTCAGAGACAATCATTTTGCGAGGAGGATTCTTAGCACATTCTAACTTCTCGTGTCTAAGTGCATTACTATTGTCAAAGAATATCTTGTCACAGTAATGGTATCAATAATCGTTAGTTGTTGACGAATCACCAAATATTGAAGTCCCCTTCGCTCGCAAAACATAATTAATCATATTTTCCTCCACACACAGCACTGCAGGAATTAAAGTCTTTTTTTCTGGTGGAAAAAAAACGCCAGTTGAAGACTTCTCTATTGTTTTTGCCATCAGTAACATTGGGATCTGAACCATTGTCACTGAGAGATTTCCGCAGTCGAAGGTACAGCTTCCATCAAGTACTGCCTCGACGCTGACGATATTTCCGCTGTCGATGGTACACTTTCCTATAATGTCTTCGTGGTTGTCGACAACGATGCCAACGGGATCTGCGTCGACGTCGTCATCGTCGCTGACATGGTTCCCGTAGACGATGGTATAACTTTGATCGAGTTTGGTGTTAAATATGTTAAATATGCCATTTAGATCTCAAAAAATAGGTAATTAATTTGACATGTATCAGATGAATACATAAGATGATTCTTACACCGCCGTAGCCAGTAACAAAATTATTATCATATCATCTGGGATTCGCGTATAAACCCTCTTCTGATTGAATAAAATGAAAGTCCAAACAAGGCACATTTAATATAATATACAAGTCAAAACAACTTTTAAATAAGGAAGCACATTCAAAAATGAGAGCACATTTGGAAGCAAATTAGACAAAATAATTGGGCACGGAATACACACACTGGACACGCAACGCAAACTCAATACACAATAAGTAAACAAAGTGTACATAGAATTTCACACACTAGACACTAATTGTACACTCAATTACACACACAAGACATGAAATGAACACAATTACACACTGGAATGCAATGGACACACATTTACACATAATAGACACACAGTACACACACAGGACATGAAAAAGACGAGCAAATTTCACACTGTACATGCATTGGACAAGCAAATTTCACACAGTACATGCAATGAACACAACACACACACAAGACACACATTTGACTAATAGTAAGCACATTTAGACGAAAATTTAAATTAGTGTGATAAGATATTATTATAAGCATACGATAATACAGATAGACTTAATACATTTAACGAAAAGGACGTACATTATCACGAAAATTCAACTCAGTTGGATGCGATTGCCAATTAACTATAAGAAAAAATGCCTCCAACAGTCTTAGACCTTACTGCTTTTTGGCTACGACACTAGGATGCTAGGAAGCTACGAGGCTACTGGACTACACATCTACAAGGCTTCACCTGGCTACCAAGTTACAGGGCTACTAGGCTACAAATTTACGAGGCTACATGTCTACGAGGCTAAAAGTCTACGAGGCTAAAAGTCTTCGAGTCTACGATACTACATGTTTACAAGTTAAGAGGCTATAAGTATACGTGACAACGATATTTAATGCCTCTAACTATAATTGACTCCATTCAGATGCCTGTCGTTAAAAATATGTCGCCATGTGTTGTGTTGAGGTAAAAATATTTATTTTTTCTATGTGGGATACGGGATCCACACAAACATTCGCCATAGAAGGAAGGCTACTCTAAACACCAAGGAGAAGGAAGTTCGTCTTGCATGATGGTGCTTCTCAGCTATCTCAGGGCATGTTATTTGACTGAGTAATGGATTTTTTTTTATTTCCACCTGATAAAAATATATTTAGTAATCATTTGGTTGAAAAAATTCACATATCAAATATAACTCTAATTAAAATTGTGTGAATCATTTAGTGAAAAATTTCTTTCGGGCAGAGCTAGATTCCTCAGAAATAACCAGAAGCACTCGGTGAACATCAGCAGAAGTCTCGACAGCAATAATATGAAGCACATGAAGAATAACCTTTAATTATTGACTGAAATGATCAGGAGCACACACAGAAAACTGACAAAAGTTTTCCTCATTTAATATCACATATCACAGAAAAAAAAAAAAATTAAAATTAAAAAAATCACAAAATAATAGAAATAATAATTAAAATAGTAATACTTAAATAAAAAACAAAAATAATACTGAAAAAGCTTCTATCAGCTTGTGAACTTTTCCATTGTTAAGCAAGAACAGAGTTCTAGCACAAGCCAGAATTTTTTTAAAGTTTTTTTTTTGTTTTTAATTGTTTTTATTTATTAATTATGTTTATTTAATTTTATTATTTTCTTTATATTTTGCATTTATTTTATTTTTTCTATTATTATCTTTCCTGAGATTTGCTTATATTCATTAAGGAAAGCGTGCGTTTGTTTACACCTTATGCTCCTGATTATTCCTGCCAATATTTTGATGGTATTCTTCATGTTCTCATTATTATTCCCGCCGAAACTTCTGCTGATGTTCTCGGAGTGTTTCTGGTTATTTCTGAGGGTAGGATATCTGTACTAAATATTTTTTTAACCGAAAGAGTAACACAATTTTATTCAGAGTTAAATATGATTTGTGAATTTGTTCTACCAAATTAACACTTATAATTTTTTATCAGGTAGAATTCAAAAACAAAACACTCATTACTCAGTCAAATAAAGTGATTCGAGACATCTGAGAAGCACTATCATGCAAGCTGAACTTCCTTCTCTTCGATATCTAGCGAAGCCTTCGATCCCTCATAAAATAAATAATTTTTTTTACCTTAACACAACTCATGGCAACATATGTTGGTAATAATCGGGAATACTAGCAACAAGTTCTCTTGCATGAGGTTAATTAAATCTCGCAGCTGAATGGAGTCAAACACAGCTAGAGCATGTAATCTCGTAGCCACGGAGACTTGTAGCCACATAGACTTGTAGCCACATAGACTTGTAGCCTAGTAGCCTTGTAGCCTCGTAGACAGTTGAAGACTTGTAGCCTTGTTGTCCTGAAGTATCTTAGTCTTATAGCTTCGTAGCCTAGTAGCCACGTAGACTTGTAGCCTCGTAAAATTGTAACCTCGTAGACTTGTAGATTAATAGCCTTGTATCCTTGTAGCCAGTTTAAGCCTTGTTGAAATCTTTCAGTACAGTAGTCTCGTAGCTTCGTGGGTACCTAGTCTCGTACCCAAATAACATCTAGGTCTAAGACAGATGGAGAAAAAGACAGCTGGAGCCAAAGACTGTTGGAGTTAACTAATGTTTGAGGCATTATATTCTATAGTAAATGGCGATTGCATCCTACTGAGTTAAATGTTCGTGAAAATAGCTGCCCTTTTCTGTAAATATACGTAGTCACATCTGGATTTTCGTATCCTACTGATGATATCGTATTACACCAAGTTGAATTTTCGAACAACTGTGCTTTCTTTTAGACCAATGCATGTCCTGTGTGTGTGTATTGGGTGCTAATTGCGTGTCAAGTGTGTGCACTGTGTGTTCATTGTGTGTATTGTGTGTTCATTGAGTTTCTATAGTATGTTATGAGTGTACATTCTTTGTCCAGTGTGTAATTGTGTGAACATGGAGTGTCCTGTCTGTGTAATTGTGTATACACTCTGTGTCTTGTATGTGTAATTGTGTGTACACTTCGTTTCCTCTGTGAGTATTGTTTGTACATGACGTGTACAGTGTATGTATTGCGTGTCCATTCTATGTATTGCGTGCCCATTTCTTTTATCATATTTGTTTTAAATGTGTTTTCCTTTTATGTGTGTGCTCCGTTTATTAATTATTTTTTGACACGTTTAATATTATACTGAATGGTTCTTGTTTTGACTAGTATATTAATCAATTGGTCGCGGGTATATAAGAGGGTCCCAGACGAAAGGATTTTAAGTTTGTTACTGCCTACGACGGTGTAAGGTTCACATAATTTAACTCATATGCTACATAAGTCACATAATTACCTATTTTTTGTGATATGGATGGCATCTTTACCAATTTAAACGTCTAATTCGATTAAAGTTTTACCATCTTTTACAGGAACCATGATGGCAGCGACGACAATGGGAACGCAGATTCCATTCGTATCGTCAACGACAACCACGAAGACCTTAATGGAAGCTGTACCATCGACTGCTTAGTTCTAGTCAGCGACAACGGCGCAGATACAAATGATAGTGATTACAGCAACAATAGAGGAGACTTCAATTGGCATTTTTACATTAGCAGAAGTGACTTTAATTCCTGTAGTGCTGCCTGCAGAGGAAAATACGATGAATTATGTTTTGCCAACAAAGGAGACTTCAATGCCAAGAGACATTATTGTGACAACATATTCTCGTCGACACGGGAAGAGAGAATATGATAAGAATCCTCTTAGCAAAATACTTTGGTAGTGCGAAATGCCATAACCTTTTTGCCAAAAAAGACAATATGAAAAATCACCTGAAGACTTGCAGAGTTCGAGCTGCACGGCAGAAAATAAATGTTTCGCTGCAACAACGATGTATCGATGTGCATAAGATTACACAGGGCATTGGTAAAACTAGAGTAATATCAGCATATGGTTTGGGTGTTAAGGGGCCTCCCTAGTAGCATCAGAAGTTAGCGGAACACTACGTTTTTAAAATAATGATGGGACTTTATTAATCGACACTACGAATCTGAAAATTTTTCACCCACGAGAAGATAATACACGAATTGTCTGTATACTTTTACATTTTTGTTTTTTTCTATCAAAATATGAAATAAAAAATCACCAACTTGTCCAACTTTGGGGCCATTTTATACTGCTTAGGAGAATGACAGAAAAAAAGTACAAGTCTAGAAAAAAAGATAATTTTTTTCTGAAGAAATTCATGTATTTAAAACATATAGTCATCGCTTTGAATTCCGAGATATCTTTTCCACAATTTCCGCAAATCCTGAAAGTTTTCCACCGTCTCGTGCTGCCGCTCGGCAAAGCCAGCTCGCAGGCCACATCTCAGGTAGCGTGGTGGAGGAACCCGTTCCCGGAGGGGAGGCTGCTCAGACTTTTTGCTTATCAGACAACACTGCGACACAGTGTGCCGCAAACTGTATTGTCATCATAGCAGTTGCGGGCCTCGTGGTCCGTATGCCAGAACAAAGCATCGAACCAAGGGCCCGCGAAGAATTCCAGGCCGCGGATTGCCGCCCACTACCTCTTGTTTTAAAATAGAGTTTATGTGTGGATGTCTGTGAAAATATGATGCTGAGTTACTTCTATAGTGTTGTTTAACTTGTATCCTTTGGTGGGGGCGGTCGGGGCTTTCAAAACCTACCCCCTGCTGGGGGCTATTTGTGGATAAGAAAGTGGGGAGAGGGAAAAAAAAAAAAAAAAAAGCTTTAGAAACGGGTTCGAGTCCCAATGTGAGCAGTTTCAGTCATACTGCCTGCCCGGTGCTCTAGTTGCCAGAGTTAACAGCCTGGATATGCAGAGAGCGTGTATGTGTGTCAGCGTTGAAAGATTGTGTAGTTTTGTCATTTTAGATTTTTTTTTCTTCTTTCCCTCCCCTTCCCCTTCCCTCCCTTCCTTCCTCTTTTCTTTTTCTTTTACTTTTGAGTCTTTCATTTCTGGGCTCTCAGAATGTGATGATGATGTTGATGATCGGTTTCGGCGCGCGGGAGTGAAAGGCCCAGCCCCTGCTTCCAGGTATGCTTCCCGCTACTGATGTGAATTATTGTGGAGATGAGTGAAGTGACACACTGCACAGGGCGACAGCCCCGCCCAACACGACCCCTGGGAGCTCTCCCCGCGACAGGCCGCCACTCGAGTCCCTCGCACGCTCCAGGAGACTGCCGGCCATGTGGTAGCACAGCCAGTGCTCTGGCTCGTCGCTGTAGCGCACAGACTCGCGGCCGGGCCAGGCTACCTGTGTGTGCGTGCGTGCGTGAGAGGGAGACAACCCACAACCGGCACCGGTAAAAGATAATCCCGTGACCGAAAGAAATTCTCAGAATTGCTTTTAGTGTGCCTCGCCACAGTACCATGTGCTCGACTTACTCTGTGACTATATTCGTGTATCTCTAAAAAATTGCTTTTGTTTAAACTACAAATATCCTAAAGCTTACCATACTAGATCATGTATTACGAAATAAAGTATTGAAACTAATCAATCAACACATTGAAAGTTGTCCTACAAACTATTTATTGGTGGCTTTACAGTCTCGCTAGCTAATTCGACAAAATTTATATTTAATTTTTAACATGAAAATACACTTCATTGTTTTTACTTTTATTTTTAATAAAAATTCAAGAAACAATTATTATACTACCCAATATTTTTTAAAATTATTTTAGTTTTCCAAAATGATTTTACACATCTTACAACGCCGGGGAAAAATTTTATACTGGTATTAACCAAATGGTTAACTATTTACAAAAGTTTTGATACTTAAAAATGTAGGTTTTATATAAAATGTATATTAAATTAAAAGAAAAATCGTATTTTGAAAACTAAATGTCATTTTGCTATGCTTTTTGGTAAGATAGATATCTGATTGTCTGCACTGTTTTAAAAATGTTCATGGAATGATAAATAAAAAATAAAAACTAGGGAAGTTCTATATTAAATAAGCTAGTCAGAATTATGCAAATGTTCCTCCTGGCGCAGGAATCACGAGGAGGATTGAAGATGAGGTCAGAGACCGATCGCTCACATATGTAGTTATGGATGGTACGTTATTAATTACAAAATTCAAAAACCATTTTGAAGTTAAAAAGTATAATTAGTGGCAATGTTTAATAAAGATGACGTAAATTTTCAGATAAACTTATTTCTACAGCTCAATTAATTAATAAGGGCAGGAAATAAATTTTTTACAGCAATTATACAAAATTATTAAAAAATTTTAAACCACAATTAATTTATCCAAAAACCAAAATTAAGTAAATATTGCCCACACATTACAACATCCACGAAAGAACCTTGCAAATTATTTTTGTTAGATGCATTATTTTGCATTCAAGTTCTTTATTTTTTTATACTTCACCTACTTATAATTGTTACATATTTGGCACATGGTCCGTCACGCCCAATTAAAGGGCCTGAATAAGTAGAACGCGTTTCTCATCAAATTGCACGCCTGTTACTTTACCTGCAACCCGGAGCGGTGTGAAATAAATTATTGTACATTCGTGACGTTGGCAATCAACTTAAATATTTATGAGTTAAAACCAAACATAACTATAACGGATAATCAAAGAAATTTTGAAATTTTGAAATTTTGTTCTGTTTTTATATACATAGTACACAAAGCAGTTAAACCATAAATTATTTGTTGTTGAAAAAAAATAATCCTTAACCTTTCATGCTTTTTTTCATTTATTTTTATTACCAGATATTTCCGTTTAAGTAATACTTATATATATAACAATATAGCAATCTAAAAAAAATATTAAGTTAGCCTTATTCCAAATATGTTATGATAGACGTTAGTTAACTAAGAATATAAATTCGCTTTACAACCACAGCTTGTACACAAGTAAAAAAAAACATGGTTCTACTTACAGGCCGTATTGAACATAGGGTAGGTTTATGACAAATACAACAGCAATAAACATATGGCTGAGTCTGCTTTCATGTACACTTTTTTTTTAAGTTATCACTTTTAAAGTGGGTAAAGGGTACCTATCAAGTAGCTTAGCATTACCCAAAGCATTGAATATATATAACTTATAGAAGTCGCGAGGGGATAGGATTTATTATTCCAATTTTCGGATCCAAAACTGTGGTAGTTGTTAGCTCCGCCGCTAGACAGCTCTTCTTTCCACAAGAGGGTGCTCGTAGTTACCAGCTTCCACGCCAGAGCGCTGTAGCGTCGCTTTTTTCAAGGTCATGCGCGTAATTCTCTGTCTCACTCTATCGAGAGGCGGTGCCTTTTGTTGAAATCCGAGCGCTTAGATACGGGCGGGCGCAACTGAATTGGAGGAGTACGACCACCGGAAAAAAAAAAGTGCGGTTAAAAGATGCCAACATCAAAATTTAAGTTTTAATTATAAGAAAACTACAGAAATTTCTTAAACGTAATAACGTAAAAAAAAATACTGACATTCGTAGTTCAGAATTTATAAAATGTTGTGTTAACGGAGTGGCGCATTGAGTAAAATGGCAAAACATAATTTGGAATAATTCTTGACAACGTTGAATGATTTTGGTAGCTATGAAACAACTATGGCTGCGATGACTGTTCAAACGCGTGCACGTAATGTTATTAGTAACTGAAACTAATGGTATGATGTCATACTTTGTGGCTATGCAGTTTATAATTTTTTTTAACATAAGATGAAGCATTTTTACATAATGTTTTGGTTGTTTCGTAATTCAAAATAAATAATCTTAAACGTTATATGGTGAATATTCCCAGTAACGAATGACCACTAAAAAAATCAATTTTGCCAACATAGATCTGAAAAGTTAACGATTTACTATGTTAAGTTGCTTATAAATAACGCACATTTCCTGATCTCTAAAGAAAATAAGAGTTTTTGTTATAGCATTGAGTTGCCACTCTTTATATTCCTTGCTTTGAGGTTAGATACACAAGTTATGCTCGTAAAAACGATGCGCAAGTATTTTGAATACAAATGTATTTTCTTTTAATAACCGAAAGGTAAATATTATTTCCATGAAATATAATACAATTATTTAAACACAGACAACATAAAAGAGCTATTTTTTGTTTATTATTTCATCTGGCGTGAAAAATATTATATTTTAAAAACAGTTTGTGGATTTTTATTATAAAATAAATATTTATTTATGACATCAATTTAAGTTGTTGAAAAAATTCACTTTGGTATGAATTCAACCAAATTCATGTTATTCAGGGCAGAAAATTAGAAACTACCAAAAAAGATTATCTACATTGCTGTTTTGTGTAAATCTGTAAACGGACTTAGTAAGTGATATATTTATAATTCCTCATTTTAGCAACCTATTTTAACACAAAAGAAAAAGGATTTTATACTAAAAATTATTATGTTAAACCATTAATTAGCAGGAAACATGTATGAATAATCTATTTAAATTTGCATTTGAACAGTGAATATTATTTTGCAATAATAAATATATTTTATCATCGTATATCACGGATGAAAAGTTAATATTTCCATCTAATCAGAAGAATTATGACACACTTAATTAAATTGCTTAACAAGTTTTTAATCACATGAAAATCATTAAAAATTGGTTGGGAAGTTATATAAATATACAAAAACAAATCATTATACATACAATTTTATTATCTTAGTGGATTTAAATTAATGGTGTCCCAGTGACTACTGCGAAGAAAAAAATCTTGCGAAAGGTTTCCTCGTAATTGAAATTCGTCAAAAAAAATCTCTTATTTTTGGTGACATTTCTGACAAGTGGTACGATGAAATTTGAGACTGGCAAATGAATGTTGTGAAGCAATAAACAAAATATCACATTCGTGAACTACAAATGTATAGTTGTTTTTATTTTATAGTAAAAGTATATCTAATAACCCGTGGCTTTGCTCACGTAATTTCCGGGTATTGCTGATATTCTACCATTTTAAGAAAAGTATGTATTAAATTCCAAAGATTTTTGAAGAATTATACACAAAGAACTGTCAAGTATAGAACATATTTAATAAATAAAAATATTTTTACGACTTATTTTTAATTGGTTTAGCGTAAGCCTATTTTAACTTTTATTTAAAATTAAGTACCTACCTTATTTTCTATCTCCCGGTTTAGTGACTTTGAGAATATATTTTTCCTTGATGAAATCTTAACTCTTTTCCATCTGACGAAGAAGCCAATTAAAATATAAACTAAGACTCGCGCACTTATTGTATGTTAAGACTGCCATCGTTTTAAATTACTGTAATTTTTTTAGTTATAGTCATGCTTAGGATAATAACATAATATGCCTTATTACGCATACATTTCAGTATTCATGAAACCAATGCATTTTTATTTGAAATGTAGAGCAGTTACCAAATTTCTTATCTCGCATGTTGATTTTTTGGAATGGCTAGTATTACTTAAACTAAATTTTTGAATTTTCACTGATGTACTCTTTTCCATTTTCTATGTGATTGAGAAAATATTGCAATATACGTAAACCAATTAAACCAAAATCATCCTGAATTTTTATTACCGAAAAAAGTTAAATACAAAAAATTTTAATATGCATATTTTATTATTGAATTTATATATATCTTGCCAATACTTATTTATTGAGTTCCGTTTTTTTTTTTTTTTTTTTAATAATATCTACCCCTTTTACTACTTAATAGATAACGTTGAATAAGAGAAGGTTGTTTAAGGTATGCTGATTTTCCTTGCCAATATCTAAAAGTAAATTTGTACAAACGCGAAATATAGTTAAAATAAGTATTTTACTTTTAAAATAAAACCATATTTTGAACGGGACACTGACTATTGGCCCAATACAAAGTTTTAATAGCTAATTTTCACTTCACTCGGGTACAGAATCCCATCATTCAGTGATTTCCGTGGCTAGCTTCTTTTGGGATTTCATCATTCTCAAACGACGGTAAAGGAAGCTCCTCTTCAAGGTCGCCTAAAGATTCTGATAAGACCTGCCGGGTAATTTGAATCGTTGGTCTTGGATTTTCGAAAGGTTGGGTGTGTGTGGGGGGGGGGGGGGGGGAGTGTGAAGGATGATGTCACGACTGGGCTGGTTAACCAAGTTCTGCCAAATACCACCAGGGGCGTATACGGCCGATACCCAGCGATGAAAGCGATCGCAGCGGTGGAGCTTGGAACTACAACAATTCTTCTGAGAAACCGGACAGAAAATTTAACCTGGGCTCGCGACTTCTATACATTATATATATTCAATGCCCAAAGTGAATGTCGTGCTCCAGAAAATGTTCGAACTATGTAATATTTGAATCACTGTTGCGTTACAGACCTGCAACTTTTTTCAGTGCGCGATGTCACTCTCATGTAAAAATATGTCGTGTTTAGCGCAAACGTGTTCGAATGAATCCACATCGAGCTGCCAAAGAATACCTATCGATGTTGGCAACATACATAAGTATACAAACCAACGTTTACAAGTGTATTCATACGTAAGTATAAAACTGGCGGCGGGCCATGATGCAGTTGGTTCTTCGCGTACAGTCCACTGACGGGATAAGAAGCGTCAAAGATCTTATATGGCTATTCTGTAAACTTGTATGTCATTTCACTGCCTGCTTTAGACAAACAACATCCATTACTTTTAGCTTTGGCTTGAAAAGAATTACTCCGGCCGGCTTTCTTATATGACTTATTTCAGCTCCTCGTGCGACCAGTGTGTATACCTAATTTGTCCGTGGCCTTATCTTTGGGTGAAAGTTATTTGTAAGGGAAGTTGTATCGGTAATGTTCATCATGTATTACATAACAATTCGACTTAGATACGCACATGTGTTTTTAAAATATATGTTTAATAACTTGCAATACAAAGTATGTGTTGAATTTCATGTATTGAATTTTTTTTACATTATGTACGAACATAATAATCACAATATTTCATGAGAAATTTTTAAAACATTTTACAAAGTAATCTCTAATTTCTTCCACACCTCATGGTTAACCTTACTATTTTATTTCATGTTTCAGTTGATTTAAACTGTTTGGAATCATAATATGACGGACAATGAAGAATATTAGTTTCAGTAAATTTTATGAGAGGATTTACTTATTACATTAAATATACCTCATTTTTTACCTCAAAGGAAAATAGTTGCATATCATTAAATGATAAATATTTGTTTCCCATTAATATAGTTTATGAACATAACTTATTGTTATAATACCTACATTAGTTAAATTGTGTTTTTGTAATGCTCTCCTATTTCAGTAAAATTTTTGGGCAAATTGAATAGCATATAGTAGATCTTTAACATAAGCTTTTGGAATACATAAATATAATAAATTATGTTCTCGTGATTTTAACAATTATCTATTTCTTCGCATGAAAAAATTAATTAACTAAAAATATTTCAGTAATTTATACTTAAGGACTAAAAAATTTTATTTTTATAATATAATAATATTGTATGTATGTATGTATGTATGTATACTTTTCTGAAAAAGTAGATTCAAGAAAACAAATTTTCTTTTTTTTTTAATTTTGTTCTTGAACTTACTTGACAAGCGATATTGAACTTCAACTTTATACTTTCGGTATAGCACTTTTCGATTTATTTTCTCCAAACGGGAATTAAAAGTAAAGAATAAATAACATTTTCCTCTATAATTATTGCAGCCGTATACTGAAAAGTTTAACTTTCCTTTATTTGCATGAAGCGGAGCTCCTAACTACACACACAAAATTTTTGTTATTTATTTTGAACGTTGTATTTATGTTTCCTTACAAACTTAAATGAACCTCTTAACATTTAATTTCATCAAAAGTTGTACAATATAAGTATCAAGTTAAAATATTTTTAAGTGTAGTTGTGGCTATTTTGTTGTTGAAAATGACACTCTTAAGTTTGAATGAAAGTGAGATATGATAAAATTATATTTGTAGTTAAAAACAGATAATTCATTTCAAATTCAATCTTTTGTTACATGCATATTTCCAAATAAATGTGACAATATATTAAATTCTATGCATTTGAATCTATTCGTATATTCTGCAGCATTAATTCCTATAAGCAAATACTTATTACGTACAATGTACTTTTAGTCCTGTCGTATAGTTATGCAAAAAATTGTATCAAAAGTATTGTTTCTTCTATGCGGTTATGGTTTAAAAAGAAAAAAAAAGTAATTTAATTTATTTTTAAATTCGGTTGTCAGTAAGATCACGTATTTAGTGTAATACGACATATATTATTCTGTTTATTAAAACATTACTATCGATAACTCCATTTTAGATTTATCTGTCTATGTTATATTTCAAATTGATTCTTTTTCTTCGGCTTATGACAGCAGAAAATTTTGTTTTATCGCATATGTAATGTTTTTATGTTTTGCATATTATAATTAATGAGTTAGTATTGTTGGCGGGTGAGGCTTTTTCACAAATGGACGCGTTCTTGGCGGCTAGCAGGTAGGACGCGTGTATTACGCAGGCTGGATAGGGAAGTACGACTGCGGGCGAGCTCCATGATAGAAGCAACGGGAGTAGTATCACTCGGCTATTTGTATAGGTTGGGATAGCTGTGCGAATGGTAGAACAGACCACGGGACTATGGTGAGGAAAAAGGTCCCAAGCTCGACATCCCGACGATGAGACCGTTTACGAACTGTCGATGGATCATCAGGAAAGTTAACAACTTCTTCAGAAACTTGAGTCCCTCTTTCAAAATTCAGTTTAATACCTGGAGATGACTATATTCGGTGTTCTACCAAGCGAAGCATACTCTTAATTCATTACTAGTTTATGTTTAATATTTTGACGCAAAATAAAATTGTGAATCAGCTTACTTTGCTCATGCCAGGTTTTACAAGTTTTGTCAAAGTTAATTAAATGAATAAAAATTGTGTCCCTTTGTTGCTGGCTACCCGCAAGAAATTATCATGGTGAATAATAATAATTTTAAGTCGACATGTAATATTATGATTTTTATGGGATTGTGTTTTGGTAATGGTGTGTGTAACTGTCTTGTGTATTTTATTACATTCACTTCACGTAACGAATTGTCTGAACGTAATGTTATTGTTTGTTTGTTTTAATATTTCGTTTTATTGAACAAATATACATAGTTTGCCACTTCGATCGACTACATAAATGACAATACAATTAGTTTACAGTGTTCCAAACATTTTAGTTTCCTCTACTGTACATGGGGCGAATATTTTTTATGTTATGTTTACTGAAACCATTTTACGCGCTAAGTGAGATGTTGCGATTGAGTAGAAGGGAAAATATGTCTTAAAACCCTGCGTAATGTTATGAATTCCATTCATTCGTTTACTCTGTGATCCGGAGGGTCTAATGTTAAGACTGAATACATGTGCACTTCCTCTATGTAGAGTGGCTTCATTGAGATGAAAGCAAAGCTCACGTTGATGAAATACTTATTAATTAAAAAATTAAAATGTTGTTTTATGCTTCAATTTCTGTTAGTGTCGTACACAGATTAAAAATGTAATGCAGAGTTCCTCAGTTTTATGTATATTGAAATTTGCTCATGTGTAGAGTAGTTATTAAAAGCATAAAAAACATATATGACGAATTGTTGTGTATTATTTCCATTAGGCGTGACCATGAAAATAGATAAGATTTTATCATTATGTGAAATCTACATTTTAAATGTTGGCGTTTAAATATTTATGAAAGCGTGTGATCTTAAAGCACTATTTATCTATTTAGGAAGTAGGTAGTTTCTTTGATTTTAGAAGGGTTTTTTAAACAAACAACTAAATTAATTCAAAAATTTGAACTACTGCAAGCAAAAAATACTTTATTCCATTTTTATTTTAAAATTAGCCATTGTATTCTACCTTGCTTACACTCTATTATCGAAAAATATTTATTTTTTTTGACAGAGATGAATACCGTAAATTAATACACAAAACATACATGTTTTCGTATGATACAATAATAGCTAGTGACAGTGACGAAACCAAAATTATTTAGATAGTTTGTTTAGAAAATCCCCAACAGTAGTGGTGGTATATTTAGGGATTTCTTTGTAGATGGGTACTATTCCACAATAAAAAGGAGTTATCGTCAATTATCAAAGCAGCCATATTTCGTATCTTCTTTGACAGCCTAAATACAGCACCAAATGACGTACTTGGCTAAAAATTAATTCCAGCTGCATGCGTAGATTCCGGGAGGAGGGGAGAATCTCAGGGTGGCCCGAACCTCCCTGAAATAAAAAAGTCCGTCTCAGGGGGCCCGCTTGCATTTGCAAAATCTTCACGTTATCCCGTGGGCCTCATGGGAATCCTACAAATTTTCGCCCGTGATTCCAGCTATACATTTCACTGACACCTTGAGCACAACAGTCAGTGCACACTGAGTTCTTCCATACCACCCGCACTTGTCTTCGATAAAATCTGAACTCAGGTGGATTCAGCGTGACTGACTAAGCCTGCAGTCTGAATCCACCTGTAGGCCGCTGTTGCAACAGCTAAGAAATGTACACTGCTCGTAGTGAACAGTCTGTATGTAACTCGAAACGGGATTCCAGTTCATTCGTGTATACTTATTCATCATATTATGCAACGTTAAAGTCATTAAAAAAATATGCAAAAATAAAATAAAATGCTAAACATGTAATAAGAGCCAGAAAATAATAATATGCAGTAATATTTAGTGTAACTAAATACGACGTGAACCCTAGAATACAAAGTTGACGATGTGTCGTTGGTGGGAACACTTGTTTGTTCCTCACATTTTTTTTCTTTACAGAATTTAAAAGTAAGTTTGACATGCACTTTTTATTCAGGAAGTAAGTTAAAAATGTATTTGTCGTTATTGCGATTTAAAAAGTTGATTTGTGTCTAAGAGTAAAAATAATTAATATTATTTTCATCATTTTATTCCCAGTTTTATTACTCAATTATTAGTAGGACGTGATTTCTCGTCGCGGTGCGGAATACTTTTATGAATGAAAGCATAACTGTTCGTGCAAAACCATTCATCACACAAATGTCAGTTCGAAAGTATAATGTTGGAAATTTTTTTAATGATATAATTTTTGCATTTTTTCCCCCCTGAAAACACAAGCTAACACATCGATTGTTGTTGACAGCATTTTTTGTAATGTATGTAAATCTCTTAATTATGTAGAACGTTAATTAAAAAATAAAAATACATGTTTTAAACAGAATTGACGATTGTTTGCATTTCATGGATATGGACTGGATCGCAACACTAATTTAATGTTTCAAGTTAATAAACACTGTCAGGAAGCAAGCAAGGCAATGCGAGAACATTATCCTTTTGGTTGAATGTAGCGAAAGGGAAAAACAGTCACCTTTCTTGCCACGATCTTGTTCGCAGATAACGCAGGTATAAGTAGTAAATGGACTCCACACAATGACAACCCTACCATTTTTCCGCCCCCCTCGCTGAAACGCCCTCTCCCCCCTCCACCACGGCGCAGGCGACAGGCTCAGGTATATCGCCCCGCCCAACCACTGGCCGTAGCACGTAGCCAGCGGCCCACCGCGCTAAAAATTTTTACTAGGGAGGCCCCTTAAAGATTCGTCTTCATCGACTAGACATATTTGCGGCTACTGAGATATGTCGATCGCATTTTCCCATGATGCACGTATATACGAGAGAAGTCAATGTACGAAGAATCCTTATTGTATTAAGTTTCGCTGGTGAGTGCAATGTTTTTTGTTTACTCGTATTGACAGCTTGAGACGACACGCAATCAGCTGTAAAAGATAAATCCATGTGCCTACTGCAAATATACCTGCAGACATTTCGACTCCTCGGTTTAGGTTGAAGAATCGTATGGTTACAAGCAAACAAGCAGATGTTCTGCAACTGATTGCGACGACATCTGTATGTGACATGAAACACATGACTGTGCTCGGTGCATTACATTTAAATAAGAATGGATTCCACTTGGCAAAATCCGCATTTCGTATACTTTTGAAATACTGCTATTATGTAAATACTTTAAATGAGTTTAAATACTTTGTACTTTTCTGACGATATCTGGCAGAAAATTATCAATCAGCTAACCGTTGAAGTACCTACATATGAACCTTCAAAATATAGCTTGTGGTTGGACTCTGTCTACGGTAAACCGTATCCGTTGGAGGTCAAAGTTTAAAAGTTTCCATTGAAGAATTTGAATACTCCCATTTACAATTCCGGCGATGTGAAGCAGTCTGTTGAACACAGTATCGAGAAACTATGTCGGGAAGAAAAAGACTATGTAGGCAAAGGATATGGCTGGTCTCTGTCTTCAGTAAACCAATTGGAACTAAGTATTAGTCAGTTCAAGCCAATTCTGAAAAAAATGTTTATAAAATTTCTAATTTTCACAAGTGTTACTGTGGTCGATTAATAATTATTTAATAGTGTTTATGTTTTGTATTTTTTTATGGAACATATAATTCTTTAAAATTTAAATTAAGTAAACTTTTTCCATTGACCAAGGGTTGAAGCAAGAACAACATTACATCTATTCAATTAGTAACATTTAAACATCATTTTTTTATATTTTTGTAATTTTTTACAAATTTGTAGGATAATTATTACAAATTTTCACAATGGGCATCGGCATTATAGAGGCTTGTAATTGTGGAATTTAGACCTCTGTTATAATATTTCACCTTATGTATTAAAAATATATATTTTTCCTTAATTTTTTTGATTTGGTCAATTAAAGATTAAGGGCATGAAATGTTCAGTATATTAGCAAGTGTTATTTTATGTATTAAGGAATTTTTCACGAATTTCTAACTTAAAAATTAGGAAGTTTTTTTTAATGGCGTCCAAATATCAAGTAGGAAGCCGTGAGAATAAAATATTACTGCACTGTGGTGGGTAAATATTAAACTAACATAGTGGTAGCACACTCTAGTAGACCAAAACAAGATGATGGCCTCCAAAAGACGAAATCAAGATGACAGCCTCCAGCAGAAGAAAACCAAATGGCGGCCTCCCGCAGACGGGATCAGGATGGTTTACGTGACATCATACTAGCTGGTGATAACTTGGCATTAGTAGTGGGAGGTGTGCCGCCAACTAGTATTTAGCACAATTCTAAGTTAAAATTTTTGAAAAATAATTTTGCCAGTCATTTTATGCTGCAAGAATTTTAACTTGTTCAGCCCACTATACACACCCACTTAATCTTTGTCAGACTAGTTCCCCAAGTCGTTCCCAGAGTCTCATCTGAAACTTTGCAGATATAGCACCTTGCCTCATTTTCCCCCCGTGCCACGCGTCATAATCCTCTTCGCCAACTCGGCAGCGTCCTGGCCTGCCCACTGTTACCCTTCCGCGGACCACTTCTTGTGAAGTTGTATTTATTCCCCCCTCTGGCACTAATACTTACATGTTTGACCTGCCTCGACCTCTCCCACTACTTTCGGCTCCCTGCGCACTGATACACTATGTATCCCATGTCCATCGGCTACCGCCATGACGCTATATAGTGAATCCTTCGCGCCAGACGCAACCACGGTGCTCGTCTGAGTTCTGTTGTACAAATTTGAGTGCCGGATGTGAATAGTCCAGGATGGGATAGATATATTTCTTTTTATTATGTAGTTAGTTTGCTGGCATCTTTTTTTTTAATCTTCAAGTATGTAAAACCTCGCTGCTAAACATGCACACTAACATGTTCCAACCACTTCTAGTCATGTCTTGACGACATGTTTTCTACCCACATAATTGGTAAGTGGAACTTGAAGTTTCATAACGTCTTTATCGACCCTTTTTGTAACGTAACGACTTGCGTCGGTTTTTTGTTCCTCTTATATATTTGATGTTAATATGCTTCATTATTTTTTTTGTGCAGTGGGTTCGCGAATATTAGAAGTTTCAATATTTCAAGATTTTCAAGTTTTTCAACTCTTTTCTACTGCATTTCTGAAGGAAGTCCACTCAATCCGTAGCTTTCGGAACATCTCGTGAGATCCTGTTTAAGGGAAGCACATTTTTTTATATTAAAATATCTGAGAAGCACTGTAAATTCTATACTTATGACTATTTAAAATCAATAATTTATTATATTGCAATTTTATTATTTTAAGTACATTTTGTACAAATGGGCTTCCCTTTATTTCTATTAATTGCTTGATAATGTTGATAATTCAACGTAGTGTTAAAATGCTTATAATAAATCCCAAAATAAATAGTATTATGTATAAAGATATTTTTATTTTTATTTTTTTAACAGCAAATCCTTGGTCTTTATAAATTCTTAGATTCTCTAGGTACTTTTGTAACGCCTATCTCAATATCATTTGATTTGCATTTGTTAATTGATTCTTACTTTTCAATGTGCTACAGACCACAATCTGTTATTGATATAACTATATTTATTACATCGAATGTGTACGCAATACATTTGCATAATAACGGAGTACTGTAAATATAAACGATCCGATATGTCATAACAGAGGCAAGGTTGTCTTTGGCTTTTGTGGAAGCAGGATCTGCCATAATTTTTTTTTTTATTTTGCCCTCACAGGGTTAAAACCGAGGTCTTTGAGCTCCATTTAGGGAATGCGTTTTAAAATTAAAATTTTATAAAAATTTTATTTATTAATTTTTTAGATTATAAATTTTTTAAGAATATTATGGATAGTAATTACTGCTTTTTAAGATGGCTCAGTTACGTCGTAATCCAAAATGGTGGAACTATGTATATTAAAATTTCTTATAATTATTTTTTATAACTTTTTTAATTCTTCTCGATTTTCTAGCTTAAAAATACGGATTTTCGATGTGGTAACAATAACGAAAATTGCATCGGTTTATGTAACAATTCAAAATGGTGTCATGGTATCCTTATTGTCAAGGTCATTACCTAAGCGGCATATGAAGGCTTGCGTTTAGGACTATTAATAATTCTTCTAGGAATTTTCAAACATTTTGCATTTTTTAAGACTAAAAAAGGGATAATTTTCACGCAAAATTGGAACTTTTCACTCGAAATAGGTTTTTTTTTTAATTTTTAAAATTATCCAAAAATCGGGGAATTTTGGTAGATGTTGGTGAATTTTGGCCACAACTTGGCATTTTATTAAGTCATTGTTGGCAAATAGTGGCAAATTTTTAAGGTAAAGGTCAAGGTCGTAGGTTAAGGTCAAGGTTTTCCAAGATAGCCACCGTAAAATCACAATGCAAAATGGCGGCTTGGTCACCTGCACCACACCCAGAACCCAGCACTCGGAGCAGCTAATCCTATATTACTGACAAAGATAACCAAATACCAACAAAACTAAGTCTTTTAGCTAAACAGACGAAAAAACACGTTTGGCACAGACAATTTAAAAACATTCATTTGTTCATTCAGTAAAATGGTATTAAAATTTAAAAAAAAACGAAAATGAAATACGTTTTTGCTGAAGAAACGGCAATATTTCACCTACCTGCTGCAGACAGAAAACGTTTTGGACTACTGTGCGGACCACCATTCCATTGGCAAGGTCACTAAAACAATTACCTTATCTGATGAGCTTGAATCGATCACAACATTAAAACCTTATTCTGACATAGTAGTATAGAAAAGGGGCTCCAGCACCAGGCGCCAGGCGGTGGTTTGTGGCGGTTTCTGCTGCCTTGGAACCTAAATTTCCGATGACGTCACGGCGGCCATCTTGTATGACCATGACCTTAACCTTTGAACTTGACCTTCGACATTGACCTTGGCTTTGACCTTGACCTTTACCCAGGCTAACATCTTAGAGCCGCCATCTTTAAATCGAGCGCCCCACTCACTCTTGATGAAATTATCGTCATGGCCGCCATATTGATTATTTCTGTTCAACTGGAGGCTGCCATCTTGGATACTGTCGACTTTGTTTCGGTTGTTTGTTCCTAGAGAGCGCCAGCGTCGCTCTTGGTATTTTTTTGTTCTGCTGGAGGCCGCCAACACTGTCGACTTTGTTTCTGCTATTTGTTCCTAGAGAGCGCCAGCGTCGCTCTGTCTCAACACATAAGGTCGATGTTCCATTACCTACCAGAGCCATTATGGTCCTTATCGACATATTAAATTTAATTTTTTATACAAAATACATTGGAAGCGCTGTGATTCGAACTATTGCAGCTCTGATCTCTAGGTTGGAAAACATACTACGCCTTTAGCCGCACGGCCGTCGATACATTTAACAGACTGAGAATTAAATAAGTTATATATAAAAATAACATGCATATTCAGACTTGTAATTTTTTTTAATTTAAAGTAATAATAGCACCACATGTTGGAGACAGAACCGCCATATCAAATCCTATAAATGTTGCATGTATCGTTACGGCCGCCATCTTGAAAATCTTTATTCATTATAAAATTTGAATGAAAAAAAGTTGAAAATTCATTTTAAAAATAATTTATTAATATACTGATTGATTATATCGACTCTTTTCCTTGGTTTGATCCCTGAATGATGCAAAAAATAATAATTTTATGGAAAAGTAATAATTTCAATAAATCATGATCAAAATTCTTAAAAAGGCTTAAAACCCTCTACTACCAGTTTCCAGTAAGCCGTTATGTCCGCCATCATGGAAATTTGTAATTATTGACACACAAATTCGGGGAAAATTCCATAATACACAGAAACAATCACTCATTAATTTACATATTGATTCGATACTTGGTTCTATCACTGGGTGATACAAAACAACTTTAGTGTTAAATAAATTACCACAAAAGTAACAGTTTTGAGAAAATAAAAACACCTCAAGTTCTTTTAAAAATAAAAATATTATTACATAAATTCTACACTACTTCAAGTACAAAAAAAAAACACCTGCAAATTGCTAAAGTGTTGAGCATTACTCGATTTCTGCATCTGCTACCCACGAATTAAAGCGAGGTGGAAAGCCCCACCACTTAACGTAGGATTGCCTATATCTTCGTTTTATAATCTTCTCCACCAAGTACATATCGGGATACAACGTAGGCTGAATCTCTTCGGCAAAGAAGCCGCCATAAATAGGTTTGTGGTCCGAATCTTCGAGGTAGTAGGTCCTAGGCTCTGATTCACGAACATGTGTCACACGGAAAAGTTCGGGACTCCAGTTCGCTGTGAAACCTTTTTCGAAGGTATCTTTCTTCTTGGAGATTCGCACAATGTCACCGACGTTAGCTTTTAGCTTTTGTGGATCTTTCTTCTTTGTGTTGGAAAACACTGTTTGAAGTAGGAGATTGTCCTTTACGTCCTTTGGCTTCATTTTCGTTATTGAATGCACTGTACTCGCTTATTTATTCGGCAAGATCCCAAGCCACTTGCAATTTCCGTTAGCCGTAAACTATCACCACATCTTGGAACACAAAGTTCTGTTAAACCTTTCGTCAACGGAGGCTTTGACATTACAAAATGTAGAGTAGTGTTTGATGCCATACTTCTTCATCAAAGTCTTGAAGTTTGCATTGAAGACTTCTTTCCCGAGGAATGTTTGCAGGTGCGACAGTACACGACCATCACGCAAAATATTGTCCATGACCTAAGCTAATTCAGCTGCAGTCTTTGATTTTACAGATCTAGCCCAAGCGAACTTGCTATAAACATCGATGACTGTCAACATGTAAATGAAACCTTTATTCAATCGGGTATATGGTATAATCTCAACAAGGTCCGCCTGGAATAAATCATCAATTCCGCGAACTATGGCTTTGCGACGAAGGTATTTTCGTCTAGCAGGGGCATGAAGTTCGCGAGCTATTTCAGTTCGACTCATTGTATGTAGCCGGCTTCCCTCAGTTCTTTAATTATGGAGACTACTTCGTTGATGTGCGAATAGTTTCCTACACTAAGCGAAGCATGTAGAAATCTAAGACGATCAACTAATTCATTGGGGTCGTCCCAATATACACAGTTAAATTTCTGACCACTTTCTAGCTTTTTTAAACCTTCAACATGTATTGTTAGTTCACTGAAGAAATTAGCGAGAATGTCGATTTTTTCATATTCTTGGTCTTTATATACGGCAATATCTGGATTATTATCGCGAAAATGTGCATTGGTTAGCTCAAGCAGTTTTTTGCACTCTTGTAAATCTTTGGTGAATATCCTTTAGGCTCCCTGCGAAACAGCATTTCGTACAGACCCGGAGTCCCGCACGTTTTGAACTCTTCTACGCGCACGATATTTCCTGGTAGAAAGTATATTTCTTTAGAACCGAGGAACCACTTATTATGTTTTCTGTACACTACATAGGTCGTGTCATTATTCCGACTCGTAAACAATATCAGGTATGGTCGGACCAGTGCATTAACTTGGTGTCCAATTTTCGTATTTTTTTCTTGTGCATGGACTCTGTACCCGTTAAGTCCTCTTCTTCTCAATTTGGTTCATACTTTCTCTTATTTACAGTTGGCATTTCATCTTCAACTTCTGTCTTCACATTGATGGCTGGTTCTTCCTTATTTTTAAGTTCGTCAAGGCGACTAGTGGTTGGTTTAAATATCTCTTCATTTTACACTACACGTGCAAGTCTGTTTCGTCTAGCAAGTTGATATTTTTCACGAACAGACTGTATAGCTCGATGAAGGTCACTGACCAGGTCCGACATTGTACTGGCTGAAAAAATATTGTAATACCTCCTTTTATACATTTTTATTCGTTCGCATAACCTTCTTTCTTGTATTTGGCCAAATATGAATTTGTTGACAAGTGAGGTAGTGATGCATTCAGACTACTTTGGAAAATCATTAAATGTCGCGTCTTTGTGCATTTGGTACTTCAATCATGTCGCTAATTCGAGAATCCGAAGCCTCCACACGCTGGTCGATGGCTAGCAGGTACTCTAGTAATTCGTTTTTCACAATATATACTTTTTGAGCCAGTAGCGAAATGTATTTGCGGAAACGTCGTCATGAGACTTGAGAGCAGTTCGTAATCTCGACTTCTACGACCGAATTTCGAAATTCTTTGACTCATGTTTGACGATAAACTGATCGAAACCTTGTCTGTACCCACCCTTATATAGAGGCAAGTGTTTGACTATAACTAGGAATCTGTGTTCTTTTTTCCAACACAAGGAGCCCATGTCATTAAATTCCTGAAATATAATGTCGGTGTTTACGTGATCGCCATAAGCGTGACGTAAATTAAGTTCGTCCATGTGAAAAAGTACTATGACATTCGCGTTGTCTCGAGAGAGATGTTTTGTAATACGACTGTATGTCTGACACAGGTAAACGCAGTCTACTTTAGCATGTCTACCCATGGAAAAGTAATCTTGTATTATACCTTGCTTCTCGCACATTACATCGTCAAAAACAAACACGGAATTGGCTTTTGTTTCGCTTGGAGGTCCCACATCCGCATTATCATTAAATGGAAAATACTCCAGACCATCCACCGATTGTAGAACTGTTGCTAGTCGCTGGTACTTTGGCTGTTGCAACGATTTGGAATAGAGGGAAACATTTTCGAACCTAAGACAGTTTGGCTCCTTTAATAAATTCAGTAGAACGCATGTTTTACCGCAGTTGAATGGACCCGTCATTATGCATCGTATGGCAGAAGGCAACAGTAAGCCATGTCGTGATTCACGCGCACTAAATACATCTTCTTGCGTAATGCGCACGGGCAAACACACTTCTTGCTTGACGACATGCATTGTACTGACAAAAAAATTGTATAAAAGAAGCGTATTTATACATTCTGGTCAGTTGTACGCAATGACTCGCATAGGTGAAAACAATAAACACATCGATTCAGGACCCGTTCACTCGCTGATAAACAACCTACCCTTCGAGCTACACATTTCCGGCTACAGATTCTTCGGCCCCAGGACTAAACTAGCGAAAAGGTTAGCTGACGGTGACGTGGGCACTAATTCTCTGGACGAAAAGTGCAAGCAGCACGATATTGCATACTCACTCAGCAAGGATCTAAAATCCAGACACCGGGCCGACGAGATATTGGCACAGGAAGCCGAAGATATTAGTAAATCGTCGACCTCGGGAATAGGAGAGAAAATCGCAGCTTGGGGCGTTTACAAAATCATGAAGGCAAAGACCAAATTAGGACTGGATGCTCGTCGAGCGGGCTCCATCAAGTCAAAGACTAATTCACGCAAGACCAAACGCAAGACTGGTGCAGGCGTGCAAAAAGCCAAGCAAAAATTACAGACTCTCGACAAGAAGATTATAAGAGGATTTCTTCCTTTGCTTTTGCCTGCATTGGGTGCTCTCGGCGGCCTCATCGGTGCAACGAACGGTATAGTGCGGGCAGTCAACACTTCGAAGAATGAGCACAAGCAGTTAAAAGAAGCACAACAACACAATGCCAGCCATTAGAAGCCATTGCCATGGGTAAGAAAAACGGCGCAGGACTCTACTTACAACCACACAAATCAGGTCGAGGCATGAGAAAGAAACGAATGAAATATCTTAAGTTATTTGCTGAAACGTCCGCTCACCAATATAAATTTAATCAAGTACGCTCGAAAACTGAAAATAACAAATTTCCGATGCGTGTTTATGCGAGACACTTTACCCAGCAAGCCAAAGACACGTGAGTGCGCCATAATTAATTTAGAAACATTGTCGTGTCGTGGCACGCACTGGGAGGCATACATAAAGTCTGGAAACATGGCCGAGTATTACGATAATTTTGGAAATTTACAGCCTCCGCCAGAACTTAGGTGGTACCTGGGCTGGGCCACTACATTGTTCTACAATTACGAAACCGAACAGTCAACTAATCAAACAAACTGCGGACACTTGTGCCTTTGCTTTTTAAATAAAATAAAAAGATTTGCTGAAAAAAAAATTCACAACTTAAATGTTGTGCAGTGATGATAATTTATTAGTCATATTGATGACACTTACCTTGACAGGTCACGCATCAGAGCTGCGGGCGGTTCATTTCCTGCCTTTGGATTTAGACGGAGAATAGTGTATCGGACTCGTAGATTTTTAAACCTATAATGCCATACCGAATATCGACGAGGAAAATTGCAAGATCTGCTTCCTGAAAAGCGATGGGACCGTCCATGAAATACAGTTACCTGTTGGCTCTTATGAAATTGACGACATTGCAAATTGCATCAGGGATATGTTACCACATAATGTAGACTTTCAAATGTGTGGAAATCCAAATACTCAAGAAAGCATTCTAACATGCAGTGTAAATGTCGACTTTACATAACCTGGGACCAAAGGTACGATGCTCGGAATCGAACCAAACGTGTATGATACAGGAAGAACATACGAATCTACGTGTACAGTAAACATTTTGCCTGTGAATGTCATAAGAATAAAATGTAATTTGGCAAGTGGGTCTTATCTCAACGGAAGACTAAGCAACATGCTGCACGATTTTTCGCCGATGGTCCCGCCAGGATATAAAATGGTTGAAGTACCGCAAAGTATCATTTACGTTTCAGTCCTCGTGAAGTTCGCACAGGAAGTCGTCGTCAGAATTTTTGACCATCGAGGACGATTGGTGAATTTTGAAGACGAATAAATTACATTACGTCTGCACTTGAAGCGTTGCGCATAAAGTTCGTAACACCAAACAGTTATAAAAGAAATCAGATTGGCTTGAATAAGAACAGTCCTCTACCAGACTTCGGTGCATTTACACCTGACAGCATAAAGTATCTTTTTAGTATTGGACAAGCGCCGAATAAATGGAAGACGAAATCTTCAACGTGGAAGATCCGGTCATTTTTGATGACAGCATTACGAAAATGAAATTACACCAGTGGCGAGGCGTGAGGTTTACATGAGGGGAAGCAATAACTCCGTTCACACCAAAACATGATGAGGTTGGGGGGGGGGGGGGGTCTGGGGACCCTCCGCCGGGAAAATATGGATTTCAAGGTACAAAATGGTGCTATTTAAGTAGTTTTCTTAACTGAACATTGACTATTCCACAGGTAGAAAAATTGACATTTTTTTTAAATACATTATTTTTGAAAAATAATGATTGACTTAAATTATTCTGATAGTAAAATACCTACTCTACATTACTTATATACTAAGTGGGAGTGTAGTATCATCGTACGCCCACAAATCCCCCACGCACTGCCAGCCAACAGCCCGCGGGAGAGATGCGCGCGCCCCGAGAGACGACCGCCGACTGAAACGCGACATCGCCACCTGCCGTGCCGAACTGTACCGGACATAGCCGAAGCAGTCGGCGGAAAAATTCCCCCGTCTGCTTCGGCCATGTTCGCTCCAGTTCGGCAAGAAAGCGTTACCTTCGTAGCTTCTACCGCGTATTTTTCCAGCCAATCTCCTCCCTGAACCTTTGTACCATGCCACCCCCCTACCGCAAGGAAACTACTGCGGCAGCCTTCCTGCTGAAAGCGATCCTACCAGCGCTTCTAAACCTAGCAACGCTTCTAAAACAGCATGTTTTTGTGTCAACGAGTTCTTTTTTTATAGCGCACAGCGCACAGTATTGGGTCCCAAGAAGATAGTGTAAAAAATACATACACCTAACTGCACGAGCCAAAGTAAAATACTATTCTGAATAAAATATTTATTTAAAAAATACAATGTCTGGAAACTGCCTGGGCAAGCACTGCTTGCCTTGCTTGCCCTGACGAGACGCCACTGAATTACACGAGTACAATCTTTCCGGCTCGGACCGTACGGACTACCATCAAAAGTACGTATTGCTGTACAGCATCTAGATATCTGTACTTTACCTTCGGAGTCATTTCTTCATATAAGAGGCACGTTGACAAAAGCGGATGGTACACATCCGACAACGTCAATATCCTGCAATTGTATTCTTCACCTAATCGAGCGCATTACATATATACTCAATGGTGTGGAGGTAGACCAGACGAGAGATGTAGTCATAACATCTGCTATGAAAAATTACCTTTCGCTCACACCAAATTAACTGTCTGCTGCAAAGATGCCCGGTTGGTCTCTTGAGGATGATTATAAGCTTCCGGTTAATGCAGAAGGAAAATTCGAAGTTTGTGTTCCTCTGTCCATTCTTCTTGGATTCGCTGAGGACTACAAGCATATTATCATTAATTCGAAACAAGAGCTCGTACTGCTTCTAGCCAACACGCACATTAATGCAATTGTTGCCACTGCAGAAAACCTTCAAGATGTCTCGCTAGCACTACAGTCTATCAAGTGTAAGCTGCCCCACATCCAAGTGAGGACCGTTGAACTAGTCAAGATGTTGAAGAACATAGAAAATGGCAAGAACTTCGATTTGCCATCCCGATCTGGGAGCCTGGAAACTTATCCTGGCTTGCTTCATAGTCAGCGTATCAATTGGATAGTTAAGTTCAGGTTCGCTACGAAAAAACCAAGATACATTCAGACCAGAAGACAGCTCAATGCAGGAGTAAGTCGATAACTGTCAAATACATAATGTAAAAATAATTTTAAGCAGAAAAGGCTATTCATATGTTGATATGAACATGGACTTTGAAAGTGAAAGATTTCTTCTCGTATATCAAATTGTACTATTACTGGAAATGATGTGTCTGGTGTGTACTTGATTACGACTCCACGTTGAGGTAGAAAAATTTCTCTCTGTGCTGATACTCGTTGTATTTAGATCTATTACTGTTATAAGTATAGTTGGGCGCCATTTTTCTTCTGTTATATCGGTACAGATTTACTTATAGTGTTGTACTGTGATCGTATCAAGATCACCAGGGGATAACGTCCAGAATATTGATACAGCTGACATAAATTGCTTATAAATACAAATGAAACTGAGATAGGTTGATAATATAATAAAATATGTTAATGGTGTGGAAAAGGTATAGGATAAATATATATACTGTAGTAAAAAGTTCTTGATGGTTTGGGGCACAGGACACAAAACACATTTAATATAATGATAACACTACACTTACACATGCATATATGCTTACAATGACTTAAGAACTAATGTAAACACAAGAACACAGGCGTTGATGTAGTTTGCTTTGGATTGACAAAAATTAAAATAAAAAAATATGATTGTTATTTAGTGTAATTAAGGCAGACCTGGTGATGTGTAACTGGATCAAATTGACAGGATATACGGTGCGATAGATCATTTCAAAAGTTCTTTACTTGAGTTCGGAATTAAAATAAGTCCAGAAAAGATTAACTCAGCTTTAAATATTTCTTTATTTAGCTTTTTGCAGTTGTATCACAATTAATTATTATAATGTACCACGGCTAGTTAGTTCAGAGTGAACGATGATTACATGACAAACAGACCTCTGGTATATTATTCCAACTTACTATGTCCTCGAAATTTTAATTTAAAATGCTATAACTGATTTAATTACAATTATCTTCAATATGTTGCATAGCTAGTAATGCAAAACAAATTTACCACGAAGTTACTAAATTGGTAAGTGGCATTACTAGAGAAGCATGGCTTTAATGGCTATGGCATAGGCTTCCATCGAAATATTGAAATAATTACGTACAACATAGTTTCTTCTTGCCACATTTACTCACGGCACGCCTTAGAATAGTGTAGATTCTGATGCACAATATATTATCACAACACGTAATAAATATTTTATATAATATCAAAATTTCTACACGGCGGCGTCGGGCTAAACCTTACGATGTACGCCTCAGACATTTCTTTTTTCTATTCTAATACTTCCTCCCTGTTGAACAAAAGTCTTATTGTTAACTTAAAATATGGTTGCTGATTGGCTGCTGTAAGAACATAATAGGAGGCCTTCGTACACATGTAAGCAGCAAGATACAGGTAAGTGATAATAATTAATAAACTTACAATAAATGACAGTTAAATAAGAAAATAACATAAAATAATTTAAAATAAATCCAGTTCAGGATAGATTCCAACATTATGTTATGTAAATGCTGTAATGTCTATTGTTGATGTAATATAAAAAAGAGTTTAGATTGTTCGTGGCTGGATCTAATAGAAACATATTTAACAATATAAATTAACAATTATATTACAATACTAATATCTTAACATCAAACAATTAATTTAACAATAATAAATAAACAATATCTGAACGAAAACCATGTTATCGTGCAAAATGTACTCTAAGTTTCAGCAAGAATACTGTGGGCGGAGACCGTCACCGATACTGAGTCCCGACAGTTTCAGGAACAAGGCTCTGTCAATGGTGTTTGACATTTCCGAACAGGATGATCTAATAAATTCAATCATCATCGACTGTAGAATCGAGATATCGACTAGCGGAAATATTCCACGAAACACCTATGCTTTCTGTCATACTTCACGATCGGCTTCCATCGTACCTACATTTGTCGAGACAAACTTGTGAAAATTCTGACATAAATACTGTTTTGTTTGCGAGAATAATTCAGTTAAGACCGAGCATTGCTAGCGACAAGATGTACTGCAACCTGCAAGGTTTCCAGACTCAAAATGGATTCGTACTCAAAGAAATTAGCGTCACCTCCGGAGAAAAGACTCGAACCCGCAGGTTCCGACATCCGTATCCCTGGAAATTATTAGACGAAAAAAGTAAACCCACGAATGAATGGCCCACTAGTCGCAATTTTGTAGGTAATGCAGGGAACGATGTGGGAACGCCACACACTAGTCTCGGGTATGCATATACACCATCCATAGATGTTATAGTCGCACAAATGTTCGGCTGCGGATGCAATCAGCTGTGATGTTTATTCGTGTTTATTAAATACTGCTAGTATAATACTGTTGCGGTAAGTATATAATTATATTCAATAGGAAATGAAAGTTGTAATGCATTGTAATATTGTAACGCATAGCTGTGTTACTCTATTTTCACATAACATTTCTGTTATTTAGCAATATTTACTTGTCAGGAATGTGTCATTGTAAATCGAAGTATAAGTGTATGTACGCAATATGGCCCGGGTGGGCCATATTGAGAACAATCCACAGAATGTTCGTAAATTAGGGAACAATTGAAGTAAAATGCAAATTATGACTGTATGGTTGCGATATGTTTCAGATGTTGGCAGTAACCACGACAAAAAGCAGGAGAGGCAAATGGGAAGGAGAGAATCTCCGGAAATCCCTGACTGCAATTCAGCAAGGTGGAATGTCAGTTAGGAAAGCAGCTACTGAATACAAAATTCCCCGGAGGACACTGAGAAGATATGTGCAATCCAACGAACAGGTAAAGTGTACATTAGGTCGTAAGGCAACCCTAACAAAGGACCAAGAACAGGACTTGTGTGCACGGATAGGACTATTGGCAGCAGTGGGTTACCCAATGACATCGAAAGTGATCTGTCTCTGTGTGTACAAATATTGTTGTACGAATGCAATCCAGCACCAATTTTCAGATGTCCAGACCTCATATGGGAGAAAGAGGTTACGTGGATTTCTTGCTCGGAATCCACAAATATCCACGAGAAAGGCACAGAACCTCAATCCTGCTCGAGCACAAAAGCTCAACAGGTCCGTAGTTTCCGACCATTTTGAGAAGCTGCATTACGAGTTAGCTCGACTCAACATATCAAACCGGCCAGAACATATCTATAATATGGATGAGAAAGGCTGTCGTCTAAGTGTACACAAACCACCTTATGTTTTAGCTACCAAAGGTGTAAAACGAGTTCATATTGTTGCAAATGAACATGGTGAAAGTGTAACAGTGGTTGCTTGCGGAAATGCAACAGGCACAACTATTCCGCCCATGATTTTGTACAAAGGGCAGCGGATGAAACCAGAGTTTGACGACAATCTGCCACCATCAGCAGTATGTCAAATAACACCAAAAGGCTCGATGATGACAACATCATTTGTGAACTGGCTTCACCATTTTGCCAATCATAAAACTCCAGGTCCTTGTTTATTAATCTTTGATGGTGCAAAATGTCACCTTGACTATGAAATTGTCAAGGTAGCATCACAGCACAATGTCACACTGTATTGCCTCCCGTCTAACACCACACACGAACTGCAACCATTCGACAAAGCAGTATTCAGAGCCTTCGAATCATATTGGGACGATGAAGTTATTAAATATTGGAGCAATTATGGTGATCGTAGCATCACCAAACAACGATTTGGAGTTCTCTTTTCTCCTGTGTGGGACAAGGCGACAACCCCAGCTAATGTGAAAGCAGGTTTCCGTGCCACCGGTATATACCCCTACAATGCAGATTCAATTCCAGATGCAGCCTTTGCTCCAAGCTCCGTGACTGAAATTCCGATTGAAGAGCTGCAACAACAAATGGAGGAAATACCATCTACGTGTATCACTTGTGTGCCTGACACAGCAGAACCGAGTACGTCTAGTCGTACGTGCACAGCGATCACTTCCAAGTCTCTCAGTGCTCCACAAACTGCAGTGACGGAAGAACCCTTAGGTGCCACATCTGTCGCAATTCTCAGTGATGAGGAGGATGATGTCATAATTCATAGAATTCTTGCCCAGGACTCAAGTGATGATGATAGACACGAGGAGCCGAAACAGAATGTCAATAATTCTTTTCATGAGCTACTCCCAACACCTAAAAGGAAGACAAATCACCACATCAATAGAAAACTGGCCATCAACAGCAAGGCGGTAGTTTTAAGAAAATAGCTATTCCCTGCACCTCGTGCAGATCCCATTCCTGGAACATCATCACAGTCGGCATCTGTGAGGTCATCTGGCTCCAAGAAGACCAGCAAAAATAGTGCTATGCCAAAAAGAAAACCCACATCCCATACTGCTGTTCGAGGCAAGACTAAACGAATAGCCACAGCGAAGAATGTTAGCGGTCAACACAAACATGAGTCATGGTTTTGAGGTCTTTGTCAGGAGGATCGTGTTCTTGATATGCGAAAGTGCATCAGGTGTGAAGAATATGTTCACGAAGAATGTGTCGGGCTGACGAAACAAGACAGAGAGTCATTCCTGTGCCCTAACTGTGACACTTGAAATTTCATTCACTGGAATAAGTTTTTCATTTGTATTGTATGTCAATAATACTTATAACAATTAACAAGTAATAATGATAATAATAAATATGGTATATTATGCATGTTTCAGACTTTTTCAACTTTCGTTTGACAAATATGAATGTGGGCCATATTAGGAGCACCATGTTATTAATATGTCCCATTTGCACATATTTTTTCAGAATTTTTATTCGTTCCATTGAGGTGGTATAAAACTACATATATATTTTTTTGATGCGCAAACATCTATTTTACACCATCCATGTGTTGTTTTAGTACTTTTATTACTGCTATGGGCATAACTGATTTTTTAACCTTAAGTGGGCCATATTCGGTACAGGTACCTTAATACTATGGCCTGGAGTGGGATGAAGGTAAAATTTCGTACCACCAACTGAAAAACGGTATTGAAGATTTATTATTTCAAAACGAAATAATTTATTTTGCTGGATCTGAGCAGAATAATTGCTGAGCAAGTTGTGTTATGCGTCAGTTTGAAATTGTAGACCTACAGACCGACTATGGATGTCCTTCCCTGCACAAGCTTAGTGCAATATATGACGTGCAGCCATGTGACAAGTTTGAACGAGTATGTGCCGGTACAAACTCACAGTTAATGCAGAAATGGCACACACAGTGTTAGTCGGAGCCTGCATATATAAAAGGCGTACATCCGTCCATGCCTTCAGTTTTCGTTCGACCTGCAAGAAGATGTTTACGTTTAATCCTGCTAACGTGTACGTGAGCATAAGACCTAGCTTCAGCAGTGTCGAGTACAGCTACTGGGATGCCGGGTATCTACGTACATATACGGAAACCTGTGTAGGAAGCGCTCAGCATTGGCGGTTTGCGTACTTTCCTGTGTCCTACGAATCAACTCAGCAGATTTTAGATTGTTGCGAACCTGGAAACTGTGCCGTCTATCACATGAGACTACACACAATCCTTCCTGCTAGCATTGCTGAGGTAGTCGCCTCGTCTGCACGTGAAACACCAAACATGGGCGTGTTGCAACCTGTTGCGACATGTGATGCTTCTACGCAGACGTCCAAACGGCGTGCGTCTAGTCGTCGAAGTTCAGGCAGTGAATCGGTCCCAACTAGCACTGAGCCAAAACCCAGGCACAGACGTGGTCACAGACGTCATCGACCATGTCTCACCGGAGGTGTCGGCGCAGAAGATGACCATCTGGAAACCTGTGTTCCTGATCCCGTGACCTGCGAACCAGTTGGAACCGGAGTTGGCGAGCCAGTTGGAACCAGAGTGGACGAGGCAGTTGGAACAGGAGTCGACGAGCCAGTTGGAACCGGAGTCGACAAGGCAGTTCGTGCAGAATTAAAGACTTTGCTTGCGAAAATGCTTAATTCCTTAACCTAATATGCATTTGTGTAATTTTTATAAATAAATGTGTAAAACTTGAACATGTGTGTTTTTATTGCTATAATTTTAAGGTACCTAATAAAAAATTATTTTTAAATACAGTCAATATTTTGACT
Organism: Bacillus rossius redtenbacheri; assembly: GCF_032445375.1. NCBI lineage: Eukaryota > Metazoa > Arthropoda > Insecta > Phasmatodea > Bacillidae > Bacillus > Bacillus rossius. The sequence continues at coordinate 213,422,634 of NC_086330.1, read as the reverse complement.
CATGTTTTATACCATTAGGCCTGGAGTATATAAGCAAGGTTCAGACGACTGAGCCCTCAGTTCACCGCTGGCCGCGGTGCAGTACCTGCTCTCTTTAGTTAGTTTCGCGAGATTTAGTTACTGTTCCCATTTCGACCGGGATAGACTGTTTACCGTCAGCTAAAGGGACCTCGATGACAGAGACGTTGATGGAGTCGGAGATCCCGATACCGACTGCAGAGGAGACTTCGATATGTGCTGTTCCATTATCAGCTAAAGTTTCGCCTGCAACATTGAATTCTCCAACGAATGAGGAACGTTCATCGCGTCAGTGCAAATACTGTGGTGCATCATTCACTACCACTTCAAGCGCGCGCGGATATTAAAGAAGTAGTTGTACGAATAATTTACTGAAAATAACTGATTTTCAGTGTAACCAGTATAATAAACAATTTGTATTATAATTATGATAACTTGAAGAGACATCTTATAACCTGCATTAGGTATCCGACTATCTCTCGAAAGACATATAAGTGCGACAAATTCGATAAAGTTTTTTCGCATTGTAACAGTCTGGATAGCCACAAGATTATGTGCATAGGAAAAGAAACAAGCGCTAGTATGCTTCCATACCATCAGACATCATCATTTATTGCTTTACCTGAGACAATAGTCAACAAAAAGCAGTAGTCAATTGCCTAAACTTTAAGGATCAGTTTTGTTTTAAATGGAGTATTTTGGCAAGATTGGTCGAGGGAAGTCATCAAAACCGTGTTGATAAGAGGTATTATGCTTTGGAGTATAAGTTCAACTTTGACGGTCTGTACTATCCGCCACCATTAAATCAAATATATAATTTTGAGAAAATTAACCCTGAAGTTTCAGTTAATGTGTATGCGCTAAATGAGGATAATAAGGTATGTCCAATTCGGGTAACCAAACAAGGAAAAAAAAATCATTTTGATTTGTTGCTTGTGGCAAATGAAAGCGGTGCTGCACACTACTGCTACATCAAAATCTTCTCCCGACATGTGAGACCTCAGATTACAAAACATGGACGTAAGATTTATGTGTCTAAGATGTGATTTAAGTATTTCACTAATCAACCTCTAAAATCAGGACTCAAAGCTATACAGTGTCTTGAATGGCAGAAAATTAAATGTGAAAATAAATCTTGAACAGAATTTGTTTAGGTAAACCAAGACTTTAGTAATTTGCCTGTGTTTTTTTTTTTACTTGGAGTAGAGTAGAATTTATGTAATAAAATTTTTGTTTTTAAAAGAACTTGTGGTATTTTTATTTTCTCAAACCTGTAAATTTTGTCGTATTTTTTTAATTAAAGTTGTTTTGTATCACCCAGGGATAGAACAAAGTATTGATTCAATATGTAAATTAATGAGTGATTTTTTTCTGTGTATTATGGAATTTTCCCCGAATTTCTACATCAATAAATACAAATTTCCATGATAGCGGACATAACGGCTTACTGGAGGCTGGTAGTAGAGGATTTTAAGCCTCTTTAAGAATTTTGATCATGATTTATTGAAAAAAATTTTTTACATAAAATTTAATTTTTTTGCATCGTCCAGGGATCGAACCGAGGACAAGAATCGATATAATCAATCAGTATATTAATAAGTTTTTTTTAATGACTTTTGAACTTTTTCATTAACATCGGATAATAAATAAATAATTTCAAGATGGCGGCCGTAACGAAACATGTAACATTAATAGGATTCAATATGGTGGTTCTGTCTCAAACAGGTTGTGCTATTATTACTTCAAATTAAAAAAAAATTACAAGTACGAATATGCATGTTATTTTTATATATACCTTATTTAATTCTCAGTCTGGTAAATGTATCGATGGCCGTGCGGTTAAATGCGTAAGTTTTCCAACATAGAGATCAGAGCTGCAATGGTTCGAATCACAGCGCTTCCAATGTATTTTGCATAAAAAATTAAATTTAATATGTCGATAAGGACCATAATAGCTATGTTAGGTAATGGAACATCGACCTTATGTGATGAGACAGAGCGACGCTGGCGCTCTCTAGGAACAAACAGCAGAAACAAAGTCGATGATATCCAAGATGGCAGCCTCCAGTTGAACAGAAATAATCAATATGGCGGCCATGACGATAATTTCATCAATAGTGAGTGGGGCGCTCGATTTAAAGATGGCGGATCCAAGATGTCAGCCGGGGTCATGTTTAAGGTCAAAGGTCAAGGATAAAGGTCAAGGTCACGGTCATACAAGATGGCCGCCGTGACGTCATCAGAGATGTAAGTTCCAAGGCAGCAGAAACCGCCACAGACCTCCGCCTGGCGCCTGACGCAGGAACCTTTTTTCTATACTACTTGACATCATCATCCTTTCTGCAGAAAAGAGCTGATACGCAGTCATACCATACATTAAAGATGATAATGATAAAATTACCAAAATAATTACCTCAGAAAAATGCAAACAATTTATTAAAGATACAACTTCCAGCACTGAATGCAGATTGTACTATTCTCTGAGAAATAACCGGAACAACATACCACGCACCTCGCATTTATTGCAAACCAATTCTTCAAAAACTAGGATACCATTTGCTTGCAATTCTACATGCCAAAATACTTATAAAGATCTACTAAAATTTGTCGAATCTATCACATTCCAAATACCTGCCTTCGTTAAAGATTCTGGTAACTTCATCTCCATAACCAAAACGTAAGAAAGACCCAACCGACACACTTGAGAACTTTTAAGGTGAAAGCCTATTTATGAAAGTGCCTTTTCCTGAATCACTGATTTAATAACTAATTAGAAAATTCAAATAACTCTGAAAGAACATAAATATGTACTAACGGTCGGGCGCCTGCCTTCAGGCTGTGGTGCCGTGGTGTCGAAAGCCATCTTGAATTATGACGTCACAGCGACCAACTAGTATGAACTTGACCTTAACATTTTACCTAGACCTAAAATATAAAATTTGCCAAAATTTGCTAAACTTTGTTCAAAATACGCCAAAATCTGCAAACATTTCCAGTATTTTTAAGAAAAAAATTTGGCCAAACAAATTCAAAAAATTTGAAAAATTAAAAAATCCCATTTTCGTAGGAAAAATTTCCGTTTTTAAGGAAACATTTCCCGTTTTCGTCCTTAAAAATCCTAATGGCTTCAAAATCCCTAAAAACTGATTAAATTCCATATATAGCCTGCTATAAGCCTCACCTAGTATTATGACGTCGCCCCTTGCAGTTACCGTTACCACTGCCATCTTAAATGTCCGTGATTATTATCAAATTATAATAATTTAATTTTTTTACGTGCTTCAGCACAGTCTTATATCAGGTCACCAGCTTCAGAGTCAATGTCAACATTTCCATGGAAGTCAGCGTTTTCACCTGAATTACTGTAAGAACTCGAAATCGTTGATGTTGAAACTTCTTCATTGTATAAAATCGCCCTTTTTAAGTGTCCATCATTATTTCAAAGTATGAAGGATCTACTGAATATGGGCTTGATTGTTTTCTCGCTTTTCACGGTGATGATACTTCCATTAGTTTCAGTCTTCCTTAAACCATCAGAATCCTTCAATTTAAGTTCTTCGTCGCGATCAGGAGAGCTAATAACATCACTTTTCCTTAGTGTAGTATCTTTATCAATGTTCTCTATCCCGTAAGTGGGCTTGACTTTACATGTTCTACCATGTCATCGTAAGCTTTCGATTCGTGTTAACAACTTGCTACACCGATTACAGCTTGACATTTAGCGTGGTGGATTTTTAACACAATAATTCTTTTCGTGACGTCTAGCATTTATTCTCAGGTCAAAATTCATGCTACAGTATCTACAGCGGCGTCCTTCCCATTCCGACGCAGACAACAAACCATGTTACGTGGTAGCTTCGGTGACAAATGTTAGATGCAAAATGAGAGTTTTCAACTGAAACAATTACTGAAATAATTTTTTTTTTTTAATTTTTCATCATTGAGAGTTCTTTATATCCTACAAGAAACTTGTTGCATGAAGTTCTTCGTTTCGACAACAGATGAAGCCAAGTGTTGCTTAGTGGTCAATAATAGGCTATTCTTTTTTTATGTGGGATGCGGTATACTCTCTCTCAATCGCAAGAGAAGGAAGGCTTCGCTAGACATCAAGGAGAAGGAAGTTCATCCTGCATTATAACGTTTCTCAACCGACTTATCGCATATTATTGGACTGGGTTAATATATATTAGTTTGAATTCCCCCTGAAAAAAATATGGTAAGTGCTTATTTAGTAGCATAAATTCATTAATTATATGTACCACTGAATAAAATTGCATGAATCATTAGGTAAAAAATATTTCATGCAGAGATAGATTTCTCTCAAATAACCAGAAGCATTTGGAGATCATCAACAGATGTCTAACCAGAAATAACTAGGAACAATCTGAGAAAACCAACAATTTATGGGCAGAAATAATCAGTAGCACCCGGAGAAAACAAACGCAAGTTTTCCTTAATATCAGTATGTACCAAAAAATAAAATATCATTTAATATCAAAATAATAATAATTTAAATTAAAAAAAATTATTTTAAAATTACAAAAACTGTTGCCGTAAACTTATGAACTTCTCCGTTGTTGAGCATGGATAGTTCTATTGAAAGCCAGATATTAGTAATTTTTAATTCATTTTTGAAGTGACAGCGTCTAATAAATCGATGAACGCCGACTGCACGCACGAAAAAGTGTCCCGTTACGCAAAATGTCCTGTTTCGTTGTGTCCCGTTATGCTCATTTATATTGCTCTTTGCTAACCTGAACCTCCTAGCATTGCGACCGAGTCCGTGGAGTAATTCTGTTTTCATGCATTTCAATGTAATATTCTCATTGATCTTTGTTAACCCGTTCCTCCTAGCATTGCTGCAGAGTCCGTGGCGCAAATATATTATTTTTTACTGCATATTGGTGTTGGGTAAGCCATTTTTTTTTCACATCATCCTTGAATCACTCCCGTTCGTTTCCTACTTTTCCTAACATCGTCCTATCCTTAACAGAATAACACAGATTGGAAGAAGTTAAATAGCAAACATGTATAAAAGTTACAGTTAAAATAATCTCTTCGTTAAAGTAATAAACATATTTGAATTAATGAGTGCAAATAAAAGTAAATTTATCAATTAAATTCTAGATTTAATTTCACTCTTTCTTTGTATCTAAACAAAATAGTGATAATTCAATAAAAATGATTCAATTTAATTCATAAAAGTATGCAATCATTTCATCAATGTTTTGTTATGACGTTGTAACGTTAAACTATTTTCCGTAAACCGACTTTACAGACAACCAATTTTTTTATTATTTTTTTAATTTTTGTTCTGTGATTTTATGAACTTAAGGAAATTTTGCTTTCGTTTTCTCCGTATTCTCCTTATTATTTCTGCCAATATATTGTTGGTTCTCTTCGATTGCTCCTGATTATTTCTGTCAATCTATTATTGGTTTAGGTACTCCGAGTGCTCCTGATTATTCCTGGCTAGACATCTGTTGATGATCTTCGAGTGCTTCTGGTTTATTTGTGAGGGATAGATCTCTGCATGAAATATATTTTGCTTAATGATATATGCTATTTTATTCAGATTAACATTTATTTAGTGAATTTCTGCTACTTAAACAGCACTTATAATAATTTTATCAGAAACAAAAAAATAATTTTTCATTCCAATAATATGTGATAAGACGGTTGAGAAACGTTTAATTCAGGATTAACTTCCTTCTTCTTGATGTCTAGCGAAACCTTTATTCTCTTGCGATCGCGAGATAGCATCCCGCATCCCACAAAAAATAATAATTTTGACCACTACGCAACACCTGGCGTCATCTGTTGTTGAAAAGCAGAACTATTGCAACAAGTTTCTTGTATGAAATAAAATTCTCAGTTATGTAAAATTACTATATAAATAATTGAACCAATTGAAAACTCTCAATTGGCATCTAACATTAGTCACCGAAGTTAACGTTATTCCTGGTTTGATGTCTACGGCTGAATAAGAAGTAAGCAGGTGTAGATACTGCAGCAAGGATTTTGACCTGAGAAGGAATGTTGACGTCACGAAAAGAATGATTGTGTTAAAAATCCACCACGCTAAATATTAAGCTGTAATCGGTGTAGCAAGTTGTTAACACGAATTGAAAGCTTACAAAGTCACGGTAGAACATGTAAAGTCAAGCCCACTTACGGGATAGAGAACATTGATAAAGATACTACACTAAGGAAAAGTGATGTTATTAGCTCTCCCGATCGCGGCGAAGAACTTAAATTGAAGGATACTCATGGTTTAAGGAAGACTGAAACTTCGTAGGTTGCGATCAATAACTTACAGTAGACTTTAATGCATCCAACTGTCTTTGGCTCTAAAAGTTATTTCTCCATAAATCTTCGGCTCAAAGAGTCTTTGGCTGTAACATTCTAAAGCTTCACAAGTCTTTTGCTCGAAAAATTATTTCAATCCGACTGTCTTTGGCTCCAACAAGCTTTGGCGACAAAAGTCTTTGGCTCCTTTCATAGGTTTGAAAAGTCATTGGCTCGAAAAGTCTTTAGCTCCAGCAGTCTCGAGCTACAAAGACATTAGCTACCACAGACTGTGGCTCCAAAAGTTATAGTATCCTTAAGTCATCAGCTCTATTTGTCTTGGGCCTAGCAGCTCCAGCAAAATTTGGCAACAAGGTGGCTTGGCTACGAAGCTACAAGACTACAAGTCTACGATGATAAGTGACTACGAGGCTACAGAACTACAAAGACTATGAGAAAACAGGACTATGCGAATACGAGTCTACGAGGCTCCAAATTGCTACGTGACTAAGAGCCTACTAAGCTACGGAGCTATGAGGCTTCATGGTAGCAGGCTACGTGACTACAGGGTTACAGCCTTTTTGGCTACGAAGCTACAATACAAGACTGCAAGGCTACGTGGTTGCATTGCAACAAAGACTAAAAGACTAAGAATATACAGCACTACAAGACTACGAAGTTACACATCTACAAAGCTACAATGTTGCAAGGATACGAGATTATGAGGCTACAGGACTACAAGACTACAAGTTTACAAGAATACGAGGCTACGAGGATACTAATCTTCAAGCCTCAAGTGGCTATAATAGCTCTATTCAGCAGCGAGAGTTAATTTATCTCATGTAAATAATTTGTTGCAAGTAGTCTCGATTATTGCAACAGTTGGTGCCACATACTGTGCTGTACAATCAAACCCTGTTTTATGTGAGAAGCGGGTTGCTCACTCACAACTGCAAGAGAAACCTTCTGTCAGAGCAGTGGTTATACTGCGCGGTCAATATTGTAACAGGAGGTTTGGAGGGAGACCAGGAACCAAAAGATTGGTGATGATGATTAATCAAAACAATAACAAATCTTTTACTTGGGAAGGGGGGGATCCGTAACTCTTAAAACCTACACTCGCTTGGCAATAAAAATAGGGTACTTTGTAATCAACACTATTCACAACCCGGGATCTTAAAATAATAGGTTCCGCCCCCTGTACAGGAGGTCTGGAAAGAGAAGGAATTAGTTTAAAAGAGTTAAAACTTAATTCTAAAGAAAGTACGTTTATTACACGAGACCTTAAACTCTTACAAAATGTTACTAGTCTATGAGAGTCAATCATGAAGTATTAACTTTTACATTTCAACTTAATAAATACAATCTAGGGTAATCTTAAAATCAGTCTAATTAGTTGCTTTACAATTAAGAACTTTAACTTGAATGAACTAAAAGGGGATCTTTATTTACAAACGCTTTTATCATCGAGCAGCTAGAGGGTATCAAAATCTTCTACGACGTTAAAACACATTCTAAGTCCTTAAAGTTAACCTAAACATTATTTCCGCGACCCCAACCAACTTTACATAAACGTATTTCTGTTCTGAGGCTTAGCCTCCCCCTGAGTGAGCCTAACTTCCCTAACATCCTAACCGACTCGTTACCACAGGAGAGAAGCATAGCCTCCCCCTGAGTGAGCCTAACTTCCCTAACATCCTAACCGACTCGTTACCACAGGAGAGAAGCATAACCTCCCCCTGAGTGAGCCTAACTTCCCTAACATCCTAACCGACTCGTTACCACAGGAGAGAAGCATAGCCTCCCCCTGAGTGAGCCTAACTTCCCTAACATCCTAACCGACTCGTTACCACAGGAGAGAAGCATAGCCTCCCCCTGAGTGAGCCTAACTTCCCTAACATCCTAACCGACTCGTTACCACAGGAGAGAAGCATAGCCTCCCCCTGAGTGAGCCTAACTTCCCTAACATCCTAACCGACTCGTTACCACAGGAGAGAAGCATAGCCTCCCCCTGAGTGAGCCTAACTTCCCTAACATCCTAACCGACTCGTTACCACAGGAGAGAAGCATAGCCTCCCCCTGAGTGAGCCTAACTTCCCTAACATCCTAACCGACTCGTTACCACAGGAGAGAAGCATAGCCTCCCCCTGAGTGAGCCTAACTTCCCTAACATCCTAACCGACTCGTTACCACAGGAGAGAAGCATAACCTCCCCCTGAGTGAGCCTAACTTCCCTAACATCCTAACCGACTCGTTACCACAGGAGAGAAGCATAGCCTCCCCCTGAGTGAGCCTAACTTCCCTAACATCCTAACCGACTCGTTACCACAGGAGAGAAGCATAGCCTCCCCCTGAGTGAGCCTAACTTCCCTAACATCCTAACCGACTCGTTACCACAGGAGAGAAGCATAGCCTCCCCCTGAGTGAGCCTAACTTCCCTAACATCCTAACCGACTCGTTACCACAGGAGAGAAGCATAGCCTCCGCCTCAAAGAGCCTAACTTCCCTAACATCCTAACCGACTCGTTACCACAGGAGAGAAGCATAACCTCCCCCTGAGTGAGCCCCGAGCAACCCAGCGGCTGCTTATAAACCCTCTTGGCCCCGCCGACGTTTCCAGAGAATCTCGGGTGCCGCCCCCAAACTTCGCAATCAGGGCCCGAGCCCGCTGAACGAGCACCGCGCTGCGACCCAGCAGACCGCCGCTTCGCGAGGGCCGATGACCCACGCGACTCATGAGGAATGTGCAGCGAGGACAAACGACACGCCGCGCCGCCGGCCGGTCGCTGACGAAACGAGGCCGCTTCTCGCACGGGCGCAGCGGCCCGCCCACAGCTCGCGCCATGAAACACAGAAATCTGAACCCGGCCACACCGAGAAATTTCTGGAACGTGACAATATGCTGCAGGGCTGTGGTTCAAAACTCGGCGGTAGGTTTTTTTTTTTTTTTACTTTTTTTGAAGTTATACTTCTTTAGGCGCGTTATGAAAAAATGATGAGAGTGAAATTTTAAGATGGGCGTGCATCACTGTAACACAAAATTAACAGGTTGAAGCTGCCCGTTAAACCGCTCATTAAGTCTCGAAGAAAAGCTGCCAACAAAATATAAATAGAACCTCTATTAGTCGCGCATATTGGCACGCTCGTCGACTCTGATCACTGTTTTCATATTTATAATATTTATCCACATGTTTCTAGTTTCTACATTCACAACACGTGTTTTACTTTCATACAAGTTTGAATTATATATGTGCTAATAAATTATATTCTGTAGTGATTTAAATTGAATATTTTGATTAATATTATTTACCATTCGTAGATATTAGTAAAAATATTGTGCCCTTATACTTTTTCGAGTGATACAATATAATTGAGGTTAACTATCCGTATGTATTATTTATTTATATAAATTAAAATATTATTATTTAATATAATAATACTAAATATTATTAAATTAATAATGTTAAATATTTATTATTGGTTATTTAATATTAACAACATAAAGTAATATATTTAATAAAAAAATTCTGATGTAAATCAAAATCTAACGTCAAATTAAAATATTAATTTTTATTATTTATTATTAAATGGAATAAATAATAAATATTTATACATATAAATAAACAAATTAGGAAAACTTTTGATAAAAATAAAAAGTGAATAATAAATTAAGAAAATAATAAATATCTTAAAAAAGAATAAACTTAAATTAAATTTTTGAATTTATTATTAATTTTTTTATTTTCTTTTGAAATATTAAATAATCAATAATAAATATTTAAAATTTAGATTCTTATAATATGTAGTATAAATTATGTCATTTATATTTATTATTCTCTAAATTTTATTTATTTAATTTTTCAAATTTAAACTGAACTATTGACTGTGTTGACTATCTTTTCCAGCCTTTTTATTATTTTATTGTAATTAATTATTTGCAAGCAATTAAAAAATATTTTTAATGATGTCAATAAGTATAACTTCTCACGCGCGTACACGAGTGCACGCACCCATTTTTTATTTTATTTTGTTTTGTTTTTCACTGATCCTGCTTTAGGAAAACGTGTGTTATTTTTCTCTGTGTGCTCCTGATTATTCCTAGCAATATATTGTTGGTTTGACCAAATTCTTATAGTTATTCATTGCACCACTTCTGTTGGTTTTCTCTTTGTGCTCCTGGCTCCTGGTTATTCCTAGCGATATGTCTGTTGATGTTCTCCAAGTGCTTCTAGTTAATTCTGAGAAATCAATCTTTGCATAAAATTTGTTTTACCTAATTAGGCATGCAATATTTTTCAGAGTTATATAAGCTTAGTGAATTTCTGGTACTAAATCAGCACTTATTAATCAGTCAAAATATATGCCATAAGATGGCTGAGAATCACTATTATGCAAGACAAACTTCCTTCTCCTTGATGCCGAGCGAAGCCTCCTTTCTTGCGATCGTGAGTGAGTATTCCGCATCCTTTATGAATGAGCGGGTGTCTGTATAACATAGTATGTGGCGCCAACTGTTAGACTAATAGGGACTATTTGCAATAAGTTATTTGCATGAGATAAATAACTCTCGCTCCTGAATGAAACTACTGTAGACAGTTGCAGCCTTGTAGACTCGTATCCTTGTAGCTTTGTAGTTTTTTAGCCTTATAGTCTTGTAGTCATGAAGTTTTGTAGCTACGTAACAAAATATCATTGTAGCCAAATGTTACAAGAGCAGTTTTTTAAGACAATTAAAGCAGATGACATTTGGAGCCATAGACTGTTGGAGCCAAATATTTTTAACGCTGTTAACTTTTGGAGCCAATGAATTTTGGTCAAAACTACGGTTGTAGCCAAAGACTATTAAAGCCAAAGTCTATTGGAGCCAAAGTCTTTTAGAGTCAATGTTTATTGGAGCGAATACTGTTGGAGCCAAAGGCTTTTAGGCTGATGTATTTTGGTGCCAAAGACTGTTGCAGCCAAATACATTTGGAGCCAAAGACTGTTGTAGCCAAATCCTTTATAGCCTAACAACATTGGAGCCAAATACTTTTAAAGCCGATGACCTTTGGAACCAATGACGTTTAGAGCCAAAGAAAATTGGAGGAATTGTTTCCTGCCAAAATTTTTGATCGTATCTTACTTAGTTAAATGTTATTTTAAAAAGGTAAATTCTTTTGGTTAACTGTACATAGTCAAGCCTGTATTATCTTATCCTACTAATGAGATCGTATCCCTGTGATGAGATCGTATCCCTGTTACGAGATTACTCCCTGTGACGAGATCGTATCATTGTGCCGTATCCCTGCGACGAGATCATATACTGGTGATCAGCTCGTATCCCTGTAACGAGATCTAATCTTTGTGCAATATCCTTGCGACTAGATCGTATCCCTGAGATCAAAATGTATCCCGGTCCCTTTCCCTCCCATGAGATAGTATCTCTGTGATGAGATCCTATACTATTGATTTGAATTTTCTGCCAAAATTGCGTACTTTTCGTTAAGTATGCTTTTATCTTGTCAAATGTGATTCTTAAAGTGTTCCTTTCTGAGGAATATGCTTTCTTTTTTGAACATTCCTCTTTTTTAAATGTTACTCGGGACATTATAGGTCTTGTGGCTCGCAGACAAATGTTATATACACCTGACATTGACCATGAACTGATTAAAATGTTGGTCGCGTATCGAGGAATAATACCTCTTGGTTTGAATCCGCTTGGCCTATACACCCAACAATGTATATGAACTGGACTCGTGGTGCAAAGATGCTTAGCCTTAATGCATTATTTGTACATGAACTGGTTTAAAAATTGCACTGAGTATTGATGAAAAATACCTCTTGGCTATTGACTGGTTGTGTTTGACTACCTAATGGATGCGCTGGACAATATTTCCTGGCTACTGCATACACGTATCTAGCCACTGACTTGGCCACCTTGCCACCAACTGAGCATTTTAGCCTACCAACCGACTGGGCCCGTTTACCTGACCAACTGACCTACATGCCTTGTCAATCGACTTGACTTACGTATCTGGCCAATCGACTGGGTGCATAACTTACATCAAGGCATGACTGGTCACCAATTATGTGCCTGGCCACTGCATAGAGATGCCTGACCATCAACTGGATGTGACTGCCCACTGACTGGGCGTACCTTACCAACCTGCTAGATGTGCCTGTCCAACCTATCTGACGTGCCTGGTTAATCCACTAGAATGTAGACTGCCCTAAACCCAACTTGTCAAGGCATCTAAAGGTCTTTCTTCGTCTGTAGAATAAATGTAGAAATTGAAAAAGGCATGGACTTCGCTTGTTTTTTTAGTCTTGTAGAGCATCTGTAATATATTGTTTTATTTATATTATGTGATGATTTTTAAACTGTCATTTCTTTTGGTTTTTTAATTAAATTATATTTTATTGCATCAAGTAATAACTGAACAAAGGACTAATGGATATCAATCGAATCAATCATTATTTTCAAAAAAGAGATGATTTTGAATGATTTTAATTTTCTTTTTTTTCTCGAAATTTCTAGCTTACGATTTACAGAATTTCAATAAATTAGCCTAGACGGTTGACAAGATTTCTGACACCATGCTTGTAAATACTTCTACACTCTATCGGGTAAAAATTAAACTAATATGGCGACAGTGCCCTCTAGCATACAAAAAATGAGATTGTGTCCTCCACCAGACGACAACAAAATGGCGGCCAAGGTGTCATTGGCAGCTTACTGGCAGCTGGTGTATGAAGAAATTAAGACGCTTAAAGAATTTTTTATGATTTTTTTAATCAAACCTATTAACATAAATTTACCCTTTATTTATCTGCAAGGATCTAACCAAATACAGGAATCAAACGATTTATTTGTAGGCTGTTAGATAAGAAATGTATAACTCTTTTAGGATATTTTCACCATATTTTATAAATAAATATCTTTTGACCTGAAATTACATTTTCTTTGCAAGGATCTAAACAAGAATGGTAATCAATCGAAACTATAACTATTTTCGTAAGAGAATTTTTTTTATTATTTTTGGAATGAATTCCGAATTTATAACTAAATATTTACAGATATTAAAAATTTATGGATTCCCATATGGTAGAATTGGTGTCGTCAAAAAAAGGCGTAGAGGTTCAGATCATAGTCAAAAAGCAGCATTCACGCCCTTAAATTACCACATTTCTACGATAGTCAGGCCAAAAACCATCAAACCATCACACTGTAGTAACATAAGAATATCATTGCTCCAGCTTCCCCCACTTTCCTTTACTTTCGTTAGTGGATATATTTTAGGTATAAAACTTTAGGCTATGATGGATGGGCATACAACCTTCAGCGGTCTTACTACAACATAAAAGATTTAGTTGTTTGATGTAAAATTTACAGAATTTGTACAATAACCGTAAGCTTGGGGCATTCTGATTTCATTGCTTCTGCATTCAGTTAATGACAGTGCTTCTAATAATGCCGCACCACGTAATCGCCTGATTAATGATTGAAGTATTCGATAAATCAGTAGTGGCTATGTAGACCTGACCTCTGAGAGTAGATATATTTCCATTTTAGCAACTCTTATCTTAAGCCAATTGCACGGAGTTAATTGATACCATGTTGCCCAATCTGCATTCCTTGCGTGGTGGACTTTAATGCTTTAAGCTAGACCAAATTTTTAAAATGGCAGAATACTCTACTAGAATATGTTTGGTCCTGTTCTCACAGTGTCAGTGCACAATGAGTGGCATTCTTTACGACCACCTTCGATGTCTCTATAACTTTTATTTAGTGTTTATCACTCGGAGGTATGTTAACATATTTTACACTTATGTATTCTCCATTCAACCTACAAAGATTGTGTGCCGAAATTTGTTACATTCTATGTATGTTTATTGCAAGTAATGTAGTAAACTATGTAAGTACTTAAATTGTTCAGCTTATTTACTTGAAAATTGTGCACAGCAGCAATGAAGGCTAAGAACGGCTTAAGCTTAAGGTATTATTTGAAATTTTATTATATTTTTCTCGTATGAAATGTAGAGAATATTTGAGTTGTTAAGTGTATTTTTGCATAATTTTTTTTATTAAAGGATTTGTGATGTTTTAATAATACTCACTGAAAGAGGGGAAACCCTTTGCTTTACAGCAAGTCTAAAATTTAGACATTACATTGCAGCTAAAACATGTAATTTTTTGTTATAAAGATTTATTCAAACACCGTACAAAAACATAGAACTCTATTTTGTTACGAATTCATTTCATTAATGTCTTTACGTCAATGTTGAAAATAATTATTCTCCTTCAGTTGTTTAGGAATATTAAGGTAAAAATTGTTCAAAAATAAATTTTCTATTTTCCGAAGGATAAAACCATACTTAATCTAAGTGTTCACTGCCATAGAGCGGTGACGAGGGACGCTTTGTGTGGGGGAAGGAGCTATGTATGTCTGGACACGGCCTTGTATGCAGAGAGCAGGCCCCGATCTCGCCGTGATCAGGCGGCCCTCTCTTGGCTGCAGTGCTCGGCGGGCGCTGCTAATTGCCTCGCCAATTACCACGTTCGTTGCACTGGACACATCTCGCGCCCTGTCATCAGCACCCAGTTAACACCTCGCACTCTCTCCGCCCCTCATTAATTACCACTCGCGTGGGCGCGAGGACTGCGCCACTTGGTTCGTCCCAGCAACTCCCCATAGAGTGGCATTCACTTCAAAAGTTGGGGCACGTTGCAAGGGGCAGCATGGAATTGAAACAGACTTTTCTTTTCATAAACTTAATCTTAATGATGTCATACTGTGGTAGGTTCAACCCTTAGAATATCTTTTATCATGAAAAGCTCGAATCGTTCTTAGGTTTATGTGCTGATGTACATAATATGAGTCAAAATTATCAAGTAAATAAGCTGAACAATTTAAGTACTTACATAGTTTACTACATATTTGCAACAAACCTACACAGAATGTAACAAAATTCGGCACACTAACTTTGTAGGTTGAATGGAGAATACATACTTGTAAAATATTTTAACATACCCCCGAGTGTTAAACATGTAATAAATGTGATAAAGACTTAGAATGTGGTCGTAAAGAAAGCCTCGAGGTTTAAACAAAATTTCATAATATACCTGGGAGGTAGGCCACTCATTGTGCACTGACACTTTGAGAAAAGGATCAAACATATTCTGGTCTAGTATTCTGCCATTGTTCAAAACTTTGGTTTAGCTTGCATTACAGTCCAACACGCAAGAAATGTAGATTGGGCCACATGGTGTCAATTAACTACGTGCAATTATCTTAAGTTAAGAGTTGCGGTCTACATAGCCTATACTGATTCATCGAACACTTCAATCGCTTATGAGACGATTGCGTGGTGCGGCATTATTAGAAGTACTACCATTAACTGAAGTGCAGAAGCAATGAAATCATAACGCCCGAAGCTTACGGTTGTTGTTCAAATTCTGTAAATTTTACTTAAAACATCTAAATATTTTATAATGAAATAAGCGAGCTTAATATTACATGTCCATCCATCGCAGTAATAATTTTTCTACCTAAACTATATTCATAAACGAAAGAAATGGAAAATGGGGTAAGCTAAAACAATTTTATTCTTATAGGACTACAGCTTGATGATATGATCGTTTTTGGTTTGCCTATCGTAAGGCATTGGTAATTTAAGAGCGTGTCTGCTGCTTTTTGACTACGATCAGGACCTCGTCACCCTTTTTTGACGACACCACATCCACCATAATGGAATCCATAAATTTTGAATATCTGTAAATATTTATCCGTTAATTCGGAAAAAAATTCCAAAATCATCAAACAATTCTTATATGAAAATAGTTTTAGTTTCGATTGATACCCATCCTTGTTTCGATCCTTTTAAAGAAAAATGTTATTTCAGGTAAAAAATATTTATTTCCAAAAATCATCAACAAATTCTCTTACAAAAATTATTATAGTTTCGATTGATTCCCGTCATTGGTTTTATACTTGATTAAAAAAAATTATTTCAGGTAAAAATATATTTATTTAATAAAATATGGTGAAAAATCCTGATATATAGGTACATATATATAAATTTTTATCTCTCAGCCACCAATTAATTTTATTGTTTCCTGTCCTTGGTTAGGTCCTTGCTTGATACAAAAATAAGAGTAAAATTATGTAAAAAAACTTATTTAAAATAACATAAAAAAATTCTTAAAGCGTCTTCAATTCCTCATACACCAGCCGCCAGAGAGCCACCATCTGGTTTTCGTTTGGGGAGGACGTAATCTCATTTTCGTATGCTGGAGAGCACTGTCGCCATATTAGTTTAATATTTGCCCGATAGAGTGGAGACGTATTTATTACCGTGGCGTCAGCCATCTTCGTAGCCGTCTTGTCCACTATCATGAAATTCTGTAAATTTTAAGCTAGAAATTTCGAAATAATTCTAAAAATCATTACAGTAATCGCTTTTTAAAGTAATTATTTATTCGAAAGATATCCAATTTTTTCTTTGTTTGATTCTTGTTTGATGCAATAAAATATAATTGAATTTTAATTACCAAAAGAAATGTCAGGTTAAAAAACACCACATTATATAAATAAAATAATATTTTACAAATGTTCTACAAGTCTAAAAAAAAAGCAAAGTCCATGAATTTTTTTCATTTCTACATTGATTCTACAGACGAAGAAAGACCTTTAAATGCCTTGACAAGTTGGTTTTAGGGCATTCTACATGCCAGTGGATTAACCAGGCACGTGAGATAGGTTTGAAAGGCACATCAAGCAGGTTGGCAAGGTACGCCCAGTCAATGGGCAGTCACATCCAGTTGGTGGTCAGGCATCTCTGTTCAGTGGCTAGGCATGTAATTGGTGACCAGTCATGCCTTGATGTAAGTTATGCATTTAGTCGGTTTGCCAGGCACGCATGTCAAGTCGGTTGGTCAGGCTAAGATGGCCAGTTGGAGAAAGATATATATTCAAACACTGTACAAATGCATATAGCTCTATTTTATTCGGGATTCATTGCTTTAATCTCTTCTGGTCTATGTAAAAGATGATGGACGGCGCGGTACCTCCTGGCCTTGCTGACTCACCCGCCACGAGCCCAACCTCTAGTACGCTTGTGACAACAATAACCACCAATGTGTAAAATAAAACCTTGGTGTGTATGTATAATAATACTCGTACCAAAGGTGTTAAATTTATTAAAGTCCTATATTTTGGTTTTTATGCTGTTGCTTTTTTGACACATGTCATTTTAAAGTTCGATACATTCGTTTGTGCAAACTTAAACGACCAAGCATCTGCAAATATATATATATAATCACATTTAAATATTATAAGATTATTATCTAGGTATGTTGTAACACTATTTCAAAACGTTGTATTGCTCTGCTATCGCCTTTTGTTAAGTACGATTATCGTCATTACTAACACCATCTTGACCTATAACTTCTTGGGCTTTATCATCATCACCTTTGAACTATGGCATCACTGCTTCTCTCTTGTATTTAATCATTTCCATCCATTTTGAACTCTAGAATTTTATGCCATCTTGGATTATGTAAACGTCATCACCTTTGAATTATGATATCACCGCTACCATCTTAGACTGTGACGTCACACTTATGTGCAATGAAATCACCACCGCCACCTTGGACAAAATTATCATACCTTTAACCATTACATCTGCACCGAAATCTTAGATTGTGTAATAAAAACCTTTAACATTTAACATCACCTCATTCTCCTTCTCTTCTTAGTCATTATAATGTTGCTGAGTTGGGTATGAATATTTTAATTTATTTATATATATATATATATGCGTGTGTGTGTGGATGATGGAAAGTTTCCATTTTATTGTATGTAGATGATGGATAATGAGTGCCGAAGTTGGAAAGAGTATGTAGAATTGTGTGTCTATGATGGAAATGAGTGTATATGATGGAAAATAAGTGTCAAATTTAATGTCGATGATGGAAAATGAGTATAAAATTGAGTGACGATGGTGGAAAATGAGCTTAGAATTACTTGCATCCAGCACTGTGTATGTGTATCTAGGTTCTGAAAGTTCATTGGACTCCGGGGGGTTTGTTCTAAGTTTCAAGCGTTTTCTATCGGAACATTTCGATATCGATTCCGACATATAGCTCTTTGGCCGATCGGCAACACACGGTTCCGAACGATCGTAATCGAAAGGTACTGAAATTGCTATTCTAAACGCGGTATCGTTACGAGGCCTAACTATCTCGGCGAAGTTAGGGTTACGATTTCCCCCTCTACAATTTTTCTGGCAGCGAAGATGAGATTTGAAAACTGCAACATAACAACAAAAAACACTTCATATTTCTAACAAATTTATAAATAAAAACACAGATTTTATAAGACAATATACTTTCCAGATGTTTCAATGTTGATAAAAGTATTAATAAAAATCTTAAGTAATTTTAAAAGTGCTCGAGCAAGCGAAAACATGTTTATTTCTTAAATTATTTTTACGGGATATTTGGTGTGAAATGTTTAGAGTTGTTTGCACGTGGTCGGTCATTGTATTATTGAAATAATGGCTGCTCGGCGATCTCGTGTGAGTGAGAGGCAAATTAAAATGTTGGTTTATTTTATGGAGGATCACCCCGAATTCTTGCGGAGAAAATTTTCATCGAATTTCACGACTGCAATAAAATACACACGCTGAGTTATTGTTGAAACTTTTGATATCTGAAACAGGCGAATAAATTATGACTATGTATTTTGGAAGTTGGGTTATTTTTAAGTTTACTTGCATAAAATATCCGTTATAATATTGTTATTATAGAAAGAACGTCTTTACATTCCCACTTAGTTATTATGTATCTGGAGCACTACTTACATTACGTAATTATTGTAACTTAAAGCGGTAACCATGGTAAGGACTCATCCGAAAGAAGGCAAAACTAAAAAAAACGGAATGCATTTCTTTTACTTATATACGTCATATCAAATCATTCTATAAAACGGCATTGTGATATGTATATGGTTAGAAGTAGCTTCCATATGAAGAAATACTTTCGTGACTTTGGGGCGTATTCAAGTAGTTGGCTTAACAGTTACTAGATGGCAGGGATTGCGGAAGGGCGAGGCAGTAGCGCGCAGCGGCCGGTAGGACTACTGCAACACTTTATCGGAATTAAGTTTCGCTTCCATTACCATTTCCTGAGTGGTAACAGTAATTACTGAAGATATTTGTACATGTATTATGGATCAATATTTTATGCATAGTAAATCTACAAATATCTTCAGTAATTACTGTTACCACTTGGGAAACGGTAATGGACGCGAAACTTAATTCCGATTAAGTGTTGTAGTAGTCCTATTCGCCGCAGCGCGCTACTGCCTCGCACACCCGCAAGCCCTGCTGCCCTCTCGTGACTGTTAGGTCAACTACTTGAAAAGGACCCCAAAAACATACATATTCAATGCTACTGGGAAAAAATTTCCTTTTACAAAATATTAAACACAATTGACTCCTACGTAAAATATCGTAAATATAGATCACGCCCAAAAATGTACTATTTTCGACCATGTGCACACATAAATCGTGCATCCGCCATGATTTCAACTGGCTGCTAATTCCCGATTGGCAAAGGCTTTTCGACAGCAATTGTATACTCGAAACAAACCGATCGTTGGCTTCCGAGAATCGAAAGGTTCCGAGTTGATGAAAGTAACTTAGAATACTATATTGTAGAAAGCTTCCGATAATCGTGGAATCACGATCGGGAACTCTTTTCCGAGAAACTTAGAATAAACCCCCAGGGGCCTATTCCATGAAGGTACAAGTTACAAATTACAGGCAAAATTATACACATGTTTTAGAAAAGTGGTAGGTATTGTGTTCCACAAAAGTACAAGTAAAGACTTGTAAATCCAACTGAATTGTAACAAGTTACAGGTGTTTTTCTACAATTGTACAAGCTCTTCGGAAAGAAAAAGTACAAGGTTTAACTTAAACTTGTAGAATAGTTAATACAAGTCTACCTACCTCTTGAAGTAGGTTAAAGTGTTGTTATCAGAAAAAAACATGTGGGATACTTCATCAGATGAAGAAAATGAGAATTCTCATCCACTTATTAGACGAAGGACATTCATAATATGCACGAATCACAGTTTTGAAAGCATGTTTGAATTTAAAGAGAGATTTAGAATGAGTGCTGCCAAATTTCAATTATAGACTTCATCGCCGCACTAATAGGAGTAAAGCATTACCAGCATAATTGGAGTGATGTGTTGCTCTACACTGGTTGGGAACTGGCGGACAATATCATTCTGTTGCAGATATGCATGGCATAGGTAAGGCAAGTGTGTGTCGTTCTGTTCATAATGTGGTAACTGCTGTAAATGCAATAAAATTCCCCCAAGAAGTTGACTTGCCTGATAGTCCAGTCAATAAAGGAAGTCCACCCTACAAAAGGTGCGTCATCTTTTTTTTTGTTTTTTAATGTTGTTTATGACCATTAGGTAGTGATTAATCCAAGTTTTCGTCAACCCCACCCTCTTGCTTCGTCCGCCATCTTGAAAAAACTGTCAAAAGTCGGCACTTTTTTTCACTTTTTGACCTATAGCTCATTCCCAGTGAATTTTTATAGATAAGTGTAACTATGAAAATGTAGACAGTTAAATTTGCAACAAATTTTCTGCAGAAAGTTTCTTTGTAGGACCAAGCGTATTCGAGCTACGAGAAGGAGAAAAAGGAGGTTAACTGGCGATTCAGCAAATTTTTCACTTTCTTTCTACTTTCCACCGCAAAAACCGGGGGAAGATTTTATCGCAGCGAAAAGTTTATTGCATGGAAGTTGTAGATAATTTAAATACCTTTAAAACCCATCTTTCGAAAAAAAAAATTACGAGAAATGGGTAGGAGTGGGGGAAAATTCAATAAAATCAGAAAAACTGTGTACGTTGTGATTTTGCTCTGTGCACCGTTTGGTGAAAGTTTTTCGTTCTCAAGATATTTCAAGCATTTTTAGATCACAGCAATGCATATAAATCATGTATGAATAATTTACATGGAAGAAGGAGAGGACATATTCGTTATACATATATGTAAAGAAAAGTTTGTGTGTATTTAAAAAATGTGTAATATGAAATATTCCATTACAATGATAAAGAATTCACAGTAAAATACGAACTTTAAAAAATGATGAAGGGGGGGGGGGGTTATTACAAATACCGGGGACGCTTCGCAGGGCCGATTGGGGAGGCTGACTCTTCGGCAGGGTCCTCATTTTCGAATTGTATCGACGGGTCGTCGACGTTCTCTCCACTTCCTCATCGGCGACGACCAACAGATGGTTGCTGCAGGACTGTCCATGGCAGAAATTGCAAAGTGTGGTGCAATGCAGACCCGATTTACTGCATCCACATGCTGTTGTGGAACAGCCTGCAACGCACCTGCATGAAACTGTCTTCAGTAGGGCCAGAGGAGCAGCATCTCTTGTTGTGGTTGTAGGCATCAAGCCCCTGCTTCCTGTTGTCCAGCCGAAGATGTTTGGGTCTTTCTTGATGCTCATCCACACCATCACTTGGTGGTATGCCCTCAAGGAGTGGTATCGCGCTGCATCAGTGGTTGGGGGCAGCTTTGCAAGATTTATGTTTGTGGTGGTGGCAACAAATTTTGAGTGTCGGAGGTCAGAGAGTGATTGGTCAATTTCCCCACCATAGAGGACGATCAATATTTTCTCTCCTGCTTCGGAGATATCCTCTATGTTGGCTTCTGGGTCCATGAAGACCTCACTTACGTCCAACAATAATGGATTCCTCTGAAACAGGGTATAAAATTTGGTTTTACCAAACCCATAAATGTTTGATGTGGTGTCACGCCCACTGATCGCGTGGATTATCAGTAGGTTCTGAGCGAAGTCATACTTGAATGATGAGGTGGAGTACATGTCAGGTGAATTGCCTATTCCTGGTTTTTTAAGGTATAAGTTGTTCATCGTATTTGCAGTCCCAGTGAGGATGACTATCAAATCAATGTCTTCCCCCACTATCATTACAGCATCGTACGAAGAAACCATCGATGTTGCAGTGGTCACAATTAGCACGTCAGCATCCTCCTCAGCTTGCTTGTTCATTATGTTTGACGCATCAAGTGTTGTTCTGAGGAAGGCAACAAATCGTTTTTTGTTGTGCTCATTAGACAGAAATTTGTCTTGAAGAGTTGAATTCACTGTGGCTTCATCAAATATGACATCTGCAGAGGCGTTCAGCTTGCCCCTTCTTGCTCTTTCTGCATGCTTGGTACTCATTAGAAGATTGTCTGGGTACCCGTCAAAGATGACCACCACCACTGTACCATAATATTGGTGGATGTACTTGATGTAATCTTCACAAATTTGCCCAAAAGTCGAATTTCGATTTCACACATCTTTATGGAGCATATGCCGACCATCAATGACTGTGAGGTGATTTGACGGGAGCTCAAAATCAGTGGAGAGGGGTCTGAATGCACTATATAAAGCAGACTTTGTGCCCTTGCGCATGCCATCTTCGCTGAACAACGACATAGGGATCGGTGCAAGCTCATAAGAGAGGTATTCCTTAAGGTCGTCCTGGGTTGTTTTGCGATGCACATCCTGTGATAGAGAGTGAGTGGGTCCACAGCTATCTTATTCTCCCTAACCTTCAAGATGTTCTTGTCAGATGCTAACGATACCACCTTGTGCTTCTTTTTGAAGGACACTTCACCAAAGGTTGTTCCCACTATTCTTGAAAGTCCAGCCATACCGACTTGCTGAGCCTTGTAGCAATTCACCTGCTCGCTTCCAACTATACCAGAGTTTATGCTCACAATTTCATCAGCTTCAGGGAAAGGGGGGTGTTTTGAAAACCATTCAAGCAGCTTTTGCACATCTTGGTCGTCTCGCCTGATCCTGCTGGGCCTCATCTCCACATGTTGTTCTGAAGACAATGCTGTAACTTCAGTGTATTGCTCCATTTGTTGAGCTATATCCTGAAGATAAGTCATTCCAAGAGTCCACTTCAACAATGTACTGTCTGTCATTCCCCTTCCACTAGTCAAGCCACCTCCAACTTTCATATCTTTCATGAGTTTCTGTTCAATACACATGTCAGTCCAAATGCCTGACCAAAATTTGTTTGACCTTCGGATTGTGAAATAACCTTCCTTTGTGAATTTTTGGAACTCGGTCGGATTCATTCTTTCTTTCAAACATGGCATTTCTTGAAGGTACGAATGCGCACTTCTTGCATAAGGCCAATGTCCAGCAACATGGAAAAATGGCATTATCTTCTTGATAGTGTCTAAATGGAGTTGAAAGTCGCCCATCCTCTCTGCTTGTATGAATTCATTCACAAGTGTCACCATTCTATAGTATTGAATCCATAGCTGAGCTGTTGGACCTCTGCTTTGCAAATTGTCGACAGTTGTCATATATCGCTGCTTCATGGATTTGATTTCTTCAAGATCACCTGATACCAGAACCCTGGACTGGTCCTCCTCTGTTAGTAGCCTGTTGACAACAGTCGTTTCATCGTTGGTTAATTCAATCGTATCCAGAATCAGTTTGGCCAATGCCTGATGCGTCAATAAATGAGCCCTCACATGGCCATGCATCATTTTAACAATGCTGTTTTCAGCATAGATGGTCGCAAATAGCTCGATGATTCCACTGCCGCTCATGATAGTGCCAACAGCTCCCATGAATGACATGAGCAAGTGGAAGCCTCCAAGTCTTGCTATGACATCTAGCAATAGTGGCTGTGTGCCATTGTGGAGAATTTCCTGTGCCTTCATATATAGTGGCTGGTCGAATGTCACAAAGCAGGTTTTTTGTTTGATACTATTGCATTCTCGGCGAGCCTTTGGCAATGATGTGTACACAGTGTCATAGTTGCTTGGGGGGGGGGGGGGGGCAATTTATATATGATTTTAGATCGATGGAATTCTTTTTTTTTTCTGTGGCATTTTCCAAGAAACCATTCCATCCTGGCAAATGTCTACCAGTTGACTTCCCATAAAGCCACATGATGTCTGCAGTGGACTGAGTTATAACGTCAGTACGAGCCAACGACAGGCTATCAAGATCCTTGATTACAACTGTTTTCAAGCCACCTAGTGGGTTCTTTACAAATCTTTGAAGCTCAGTCGAACCAGCTTTTGCTACGAACTGGGGGGCAGTCATCCTCACTGAACATTTGATATTGTCTCTTTCCCCTGCTGCCTCAAATGGAGTCACACACATGATTCCACCCATGCATGGAATGTTCCGTGGCCATCTATGGTATTGACATTAAAGTCAGCATTGTCAAAAACCAGCTGACAAAAACCCAGAGCATCAGGTTTAAGAAGGGGTGGTTGAGGTTGAGCAATAGCTGATGTCTCAAGCAGTTGTGCCTCATGGTGACTGGAAGCAATTCCAAGCGATGACATCATGTCAATTAGAAGTTTGGAACCAAATTTTCTGTACATGAATACACTTAATCCTGTAAGAAGGGAGGAGAGAAACGACCGAGGACGTCCAGCAGCTATGAATGCATGAGAAATGGTAATACTGACCCTCTTCCGTTTATCCAAACTTCCTTTTTTGTTTTTTAGTATAATTTTTTGGACCAGTGTCAGTAAAGTTGGTGGAATGTCTGACTCGACAGTGTTCAAAAATTGATCAAGGGGCGGATAGTCAGTGGTATTGTTCACAGGGGAGCGAATGTCCTCAGTTATTATATCTGCAGCTGCTTCCACCACTCTCATTCTTTCTTCCTCGGGATTTGATTTTATGTTGGCATACCAAGTGTCATTCAATATTTTATATCCAGTATTTTTGAAACAGACTGTCGATTTACTCCCTGTTTCAACGAACATGATATCATTCTCGTACTTTTTCAGCAAACGGAATTTTACTGTTCTCCCATCAATGTCACATCCTTCATTCATGGCCCCCATCAATGTGTCAAATGAGAATTGACATTCTGTTTTGTTCCCCTCCAGAAAAGCATAAACACATTCCATTGCTTCGTCTACTTTGGGGTCTGGTCTGTATCCTCTTGCATACCGACTGGATCTTGGTGGTTGGAATAACTTTTTCCTACAAGCATCGTGGTACTGACCATCAGCACAATGAGATCCAACTCGGGGGGAACACGATTAATTATTTGTTGAGCCCACTCATTTCCGCGTGCCCGAGCGGCTTGCTACATGATGTCCCTTACCTCCATCTTCTCTACCAAGCGAACTGGATTTCGCAAATTCATGGGAAGCTTTTTCTGTGTTTTCAAATAATCCTCAGGAACTATTTCCCACATAGAAAGCAATGACTCTTGAAAATAAACTTATTCACTGACCTGAGTTGCTTAGAAGATGGTCAAGGTGTAGGGGATTCTGAACGTAGAGCTACGTTTATTCGTCTAGGATCGCGGTATTTTTTCGAACAGGCACTGTGAACTTGAATTTCATCTCTATTCTTCAAAATCTGGCTATGGTCGTCTTGTCTCCTTTTAACACTTGCGCTTAATAGAGTCAGAACTCCTTTCTTCTTCACTGTAACCACAACTCCTTCGTCCAAACTCTTCCGGCATATGAAGCAGTCACTGTCCGGTGTTAGGGATGAAGAAGCCATCCTTCACCATTACAACTCACTGCACAGGAACCCTCTTTCCAAACGTAGGCGGAACCCGATGTAACCGACTGGAGATTCTAACACTAACTGAGGGCAAGGCTATTCCGGGTTCGCACGCTTTTATTTCCCTCTCTCCGCCGCACGCCGTGACGTCACATGGTGGACACGAGGCCTGCCGTCTTTTTTATTTGCCTTGGCTCGCCACTTCAGCGACCAACAATCAAATATATAATATTTCACAGCAGTTTTAAGCTAGTTATAACTTCTGGTAGGAGGCATAGACATTATTAGGTTTAGAATGGTTTTCTGGAACAGTTTCCTAAACATTTAACAATATTTAATTTAATATCTTAATCTTTTTCTTGTGCTTATGTATTTATCCATGTATGTTTTACTCTTTCAGATATTTCTCGAAAATGTTTGGCATAGTTTAATATAGTTTAGGAATTTTTGAGTAAATGTAATGTCCTAAGTATTTACAGTAGATATATATTTTCGATAATAATTTTATTGACACGTTGTTGTAAACTTCACTTTTAACTAACTTACTATGTAAACAAATCTTGTACTTCTAATTGTTGCATTGAATTTGCCCCCACTCCCACCCATTGCTTGTAAATTTTTTTTTGAAACATGGGTTTTAAAGGTATTTAAATTTTCTACAACTTTCGTTCAATAAACATTTCGCTGAGAAAAAGTCTTCCCCCTGTTTTTGCGGTGGGAAGTGGAAAGAAAGTGAAATATTTTCCGAATCGCCAATTTTCCGAATCGCCAATTTTCCTCCTTTTTCTCCTTCTCATAGCTCGAATACGTTTGGTCCTACAACAAATCTTTCTGCAACGGATTTGTTGCAAATTTCGTTGTCTACATTTTCATATTTACACATATATATCTAAAACCGCACTGGGAATGAGCTAGATTCCAAAAACAGAAAAAAGTGCCGATTTTGTACGGTTTTTTCAAGATGGCGGACGAAGCAAGAGGGTGGGGATGACGAAAACTTGGATTAATCACTACCTAATGGTCCTAAACAACATTTAAAAAATTTAAAAATGACGCACCTTTTGTAGGGCGAACCCTCCTTTTCTACCTCTATTGACTGGACTAAAGGTTGGAGACCAGTACCTGGTGCCATAATTTTGGCTGACTCTGTTTATCCATTGAAAGAATGGTTGATTCCACCGTTCATGAATGCTCCTTAAAGATCCTGCAGTGGTAAGTTTTAACAGGGCACACAAATCCATACGTCGGTTAGTTGAAAACTGACTGGGAATTCGCAAAGAGAAATTTCCATGTCTGAAGCACTTATGCATAAAGCCATTATTTAAAGCTCAAGTATTAAGTGCTGCACTGTACTGTGTAACATTGCTCGAAGTGAGGATGGTGTGCAGCCCTTGATAGAAGCAGATGAAGAGCAAGACGATGTCGAAATGGATCACAATGACGTTAATATACACCCTGCAGCCCAAAAACGGCTGACACAGATGATTCATAATTTTAGTTAGATACAAATTATTATGAAATAATTGAAAAACTCTTATGTAGGACTACATTTTCAATTTCATTTATTGTTCAATTTTTTTATAATAGCATATGTTAATGGAATGCTGAGATTTCAATAACACTTTTACAAATACACCTTCCATTCAAATGTATTGTTGAAATAAATTACTTCGAAAAAGTCATAAAATATAAATAATTTGAAAAACCATTCAAGAGTTGTGATCAGTGACTACTCAGTGTTCTTGGATAGAACCATCTAATGTCACATAAAAAGTGTCACCATCGATAGGCAAGTCCTTTGTGAAATTAGAACCAGAAATTCCCAGATCTTTCTCGAGTTTTAAAATTTTTAGACTTTTTAAATAGCTTACTTTTTCTAGGCTAGAAGTTCAACCTGTAATTTCAATTCCTTAAGCCGTAAATTAATTTCTTCTCCCATATCATTTCCTCTTTTTGGTTTGGGCTGGTTAACTTGTTTGCAACTCGTAGAGGGCAGAGTTTTGCTATTGCTGACATGTGTCATCAAAGTGTCTGCACTACTTGTATGGTTTATACTTTGAGGCCTGGCCCCATCAGAGTCCCAACTCCCACTGCAAGCACATACTCTTGTTTCCTTCCACAAGGTAACACTTGCCCAGATGGGGCCTAACCTGCATATTAAATTCAAAATCAAAACCAAAATCAAAACCTAAGCTGAAAAATGTAAGGTGGCAAAAAATTGACCGAACACAAATATATTTTCAAAGTTAATATTGTTAATCTTTATATCTCATAAATAGTACAAAAATAATTAGATCTCATAAACATATCACAAATATTTTATAATTGACTAGAGACATCTCATAAATAACATATTTTATGATTTACACACAATAAATATTCCTGACTTTAATACTTTCTTTGTTTTCAAAACTCTAGGCTAGAAGAGCCAACATTTATTACAAGGTTCATTTAAAAGCTTAATGACTTTAAACCAAAAATAAACAAACTATTAATCAACTCGCAAGGAAAAGGTCTTTGGAGAGCTAAAATCAATTAATTATTGAAAGCAGTATGGCCGCCAACAACAAGCAAAATGCACAGGAGGTGCAGCAAATTTTACCAAGTGCCAATCCACATTATGAACACCTAAGGCAACACTAAGTTTAAACAGGTGCATCATATTCGCAAATAACACAAGTCCAATTGTTACTACTCAAAGTTATTTTCATCATATCAAAACTTTAAACTCTACTGGCCATTTCACAACAAATAATTACAACACTCATACTTAGCTCTCCAAAACACCTTGCCTTCTGTCAATCTCTCTCTCTCTCTCCCTAATGCCTCATAATGATGTCGGTGATGGTCTTGCTGCTCCATGCTTAACTGGTCAAAATCCCGGGCTTATATACCCATTTCTCACCCCCCCCCCCTTTCCCTCCTATTTCCCCTCCAAATCTCGGGATTAATAAAGATGATTTTCGAATGTTCTAGAAAGATCTTCATACCAGTTCACATAATCGATAAACAACCAATTTCCGGGATTTATTCTTCTTCTTGCTAAAACCGGAGTTGGTAACACTGAATTCGATGTTGTGTAGGAATGAAGTCTCCACTTTGTCTATGGTATTTTGTTTGAAAGTGCACTGTCTTCTGCCGCACACAGCCGTAGCCTATATATGAGTCGTGACGTCACAAGAGGTCAGTTTATTCCTACACGTCAACATGGAAGGTAAGCTTCTTCATGTCCTTAAATGTTTTGTGGTGTAGGGTCATAAATTACCGTCTTGTGACCACACACGGTCACAACTTTCTAACACAGGTTCGTCCTGCCATGTTTCAGGGCATTATAATCCAACAACTGATGGCGTTTCTCGGCCAATAATATCCAATACTGCATTGTCTACATCAGTTATTTTGCTTTCAAACCCACCTCCACTACCTGTCTGTTTTTGTTGTCAATTTTCTTCTGCAACAAAAAATGCATATTATTAATTAGCCTCTATTAACATACTTAAGAATTGTTGACTTTGATATATAGGTGCCTTCAAAAATGTTTCCATTTCTTTTATAGTTGTACATGGGATTCGTAACCAATGCTGTTCCCCCAGTGAGGTTAGGTAGTTCATTTACAAATGTAGGCTACATATACCACAAAATATTGACAAGACTGTACCAAAATAAATTAAAAATTGTAATATAAATATACTTACTGTTGCATTTTTTTTTAAGTTCTGCCAAAATGTGTCTATGGTGTAGGTGAAGTCCTGGCCTGCAGGGATCAGTCCCAACCCACAAGCCTTTCCATTAATTGCTAACCATGCCTTCAATTTTTGTTTGTTTTTGCATTTGTCAGAAAATGCAGAAAACAGTATGTCCTTCTTTTCTTTAATCTCATTTAGAATACACAGTTTACTTATAGTCTTTCCAGACATCACGTTTTAAACAATTTCCTTTTTTCAAACAAATACATACAAGTTTGGTTATGTCAACAACAACAGAGTAAATGCAGCCAACTTGTACACTTGTACTTTGTACTTGTACTTGTACTTTTATTTCCTACAATTGTAACAATTCTCTGTGGAACGCCTGTAACTTGTAACTTGTGTAAAGTAGGACTTGTACGTGTACAATTGTAGCTTGTAGACTTGTACCTTCGTGGAATAGGGCCCTGGTACTTTATAAATGTAAACTTTGATAAATATGTTCACTGTCAGGCTTATTTAACTAGCTGTCGGTATGCAGTTGAATGCTCGAATGTAAATAAATAATAGGTTTTTAATTGATTTATTTTGGTTTTTGTGTACTGAGTGTAGCCAAGTAGACTGATTAAAGTAAGTGAGGAGCTTAATGTCGAATGGACTTGTGTTGATGGATATGTTGGTGGTTACTGTATGTACATATATCGAATGCTAGTGATTAGATAATATTTTGGTTTATTTAAAAAAAAATTATCAATGTTTGCTATGACACGCATAAAAATTTATTGTAAACTCATAGAGTAGGTCTCTTGTTTCGGAGACATTTGTCGTAAGGTTTAACAAGGATCGGTTTAGAAGGCTTAGGATTTTGAAGATGTGTGGTACTGAGCATGTCTTGACAGTAGCTACATCAACACTGAAGGTCCCCTGAACTTGATGGGGCCGGTATCAACTGGTAGACTGTTCAAGTGATCGCCAGTGAGTCGAAGACACTCCTACTTTTCTACCGAGCCAATAGAGACAGAGACCGCCCTTCCCCTTCATTACGGTACTTTTCTGGTAAGCCAATATAGACACTGTCACCCCCCACTTCTACTAGTTTTAGGGGAATATATATTATGGGGCGGGAATTCATATTTTCAGCCAATGAAAATGACTTCATCGAGGATGCATGCCCTCAAGTAGTCCGGGGAAGAAGTGCCTAAGGCAAGGGCAAAACACAACCCGGAAACTTCGGCGATCAGTTCAACTGTCCATCCGTTATCCGTTTATACCAATGTTAAACTGATAGACTGTTGAACTAATAGCCAGGTTTTAGTTTTGGACCAATGCACCATCTATGAGCGAGAACATCAACTGAAATCGAACATGTACTCTAGTACACCTGAAATTCTGGTATACCCGCTAGATAGCAGCAGTTTGTGTCCAGGCATCGTCGTTACTTTTATCGTGTATATAAAATATAAAAGACGGCAGATTTGGAAACACCGACAACGAAAAGGCAGTACCGTCATCGAAAAGGCAGCACATATTGGAAGCACCATCAAAAAAAAGGAAGCACATTTGGAAGTTCCATCAAAAAAATGAAGCACATTTGGAAGCACAAGTTACAAGAACTAAGTCTTAGTTAGAAATCAGAATACAATTCTGGCTTGTACTGAAACTCTATCTTTGCACGTCAATGATAAGTTCACAAGCTAGTAGTATTTGATTTTGTATTTTTTTGTATTTATTTTAAATTTTCTATTAAAATTTTTTTCTGTAATTTAATGATATCAAAGAAAACTTGTGGTGGTTTTCTCCGTGTGCTCCCGATTATACTTGTCAATATTATGGTGGTTTCTCCGTGTGCTCCTGATTATTCTTGTCAATATTATGGTGGTTTTCTCCGTGTGCTCTTGATTATTCTTGTCAATATTATGGTGGTTTTCTCCATGTGCTCCTGATTATTCCTGACAATATTTTTAATGGTTTTCTCTTAGTGCTTCTGATTATTCCTGACTAGACATCTGGTGGTTTTCTCCGAGTGCTACTGATTATTCCTGACTAGACATTTGATTGTGTTCTCCGAGTGCTTCTGGTTACAGATGAGAAGTTGATCTGTGCATGAAGGATTTTATCAGGTGGAAATAAAAAAAAATCATTGCTCGGGCAAATAATATATCATGAGACTTCTGTGAAGCTTTAACGTACAAGACGAAATTCCTTCTCCTTGGTGTCTAGCGAAGCCATCCTTCTTTTGCGATCGTTAGTGAGCATCCCGCATCCCGCATAAAAGAGCTAAATATGATTTACCTGCAAGCAACATGTAGCGACATCTGTTGTTGAAAAGCATAACTACATGCATCAAGTACCTTTGCATGAGATATATTAATTCTCGCTGATGAAATATGAAAAAATTTCTATTTAAGTAATTGATATTATTTAAAACGCTCAATTGGTATCTGACATTAGTCTCAGTAACTAATATGAATCCCGATTTGGGATCGGACACTGTATCGAAAGAACACAAGTGTAAGTTTTGCAGCAAAGAATTTATCTTGAGAAAGAATGGAAGACAACACGAGAAGTATGACTGTGTTAAAAATCCACTACGTAATATGATAAGTTGAGTTCGATGTAGCAAGTCGTTTACGCGGAGAGAGAGCTTAAAAAGACATGGCAGAACTTGTAACGTCAAGCCTGCGTACAAGCTAGAGGACAACGATGAATCTACTAGACTACGGAATAGTGATCTGCATTACGATAATAATGTTCCTGGCTCTTCCGATCTCGACAAAGGACTTAAATTGAAGGAGGTTGATGATTTATGGAAGAATGAAGACAATGGAAGAATCCTTAACGTGAAAAGTGAGACTATAATCCAGCCGAATTCAAGTAGATCTTTCCTACTTTGTAAAAATGATGGACTCCTAAAAAGGAAGCATGAAGACGAGGAAGACACTTCGACATCATCAACATCGAATTCTTACGGTAATCTGGGTGAAGACGATGCCTTCTATGGTGATTGTTACAGTGACTCTGAGGCTGTTGAAAAAGACAGACTGTGATGAAGCACCTAAAGCTGCCAAGATCGAAGAATGTGTCGGTGTCCTGAGACCGAAACGATGAAAACGTCGTGATATATTAAATAAATCTGATCAAGCTTGTGATGATCACTGTCTCGATAATGAAAGTTACCCTGAGGCTGGTGTTAAAACGGAAGACACCAGAGATCATAATACTTATTATAAATGTACAAGGAAGATGGTGGTAGAAGAGATTGATTACACATCATGGAAAGATCCAAACGTATTGGTTGACCGGCTAAGACTTCTACATGGCTCGCTTTGTGCAGGAAACTATTCGTGCATCAAAGAAATATCCTTCATACTCAAAGAACTGAGGAAAGCTGGCTACATACAATAATGGCATGTTTTACTTGCATTTGTATAATGTAAAGAAATAAAATAAATAATTTCAATTATAAAAATTTAATGTTTTTATTTCTTGTATTCTGATTTCTAACTAAGACTTAGTTCTTGTAACTTTTGCTTCCAAATGTGCTTCATTTTTTTGATGGAGCTTCCAAATGTGCTTCCTTTTTTTTTTGATGGTGCTTCCAATATGTGCTGCCTTTTCGTTGTCGGTGCTTCCAAATGTGCTGCCTTTTCGATGACGGTACTGCCTTTTCGTTGTCGGTGTTTCCAAATGTGCTGTCTTTTCGTTGTCGGTGCTTCCAAATGTGCTGTCTTTTCGTTGTCGGTGCTTCCAAATGTGATGCCTTTTCGTTGTCGGTGCTACCAAATGTGCTGCCTTTTCGTTGACGGTGCTTCCAAATGTGCTGCCTTTTCGTAGTCGGTGCTTCCAAATGTGCTGACTTTTCGATGACGGTGCTTCCAAATGTGCTGCCTTTTCGTAGTCGGTGCTTCGAAATGTGCTGCCATTTCGATGGCGGTGCTGCCTTTTCGTTGTCGGTGCTTCCAAATGTGCTGCCTTTTCGTTGTCGGTGCTTCCAAATGTGCTGCCTTTTCGTTGACGGTGCTTCCAAATGTTCTGCCTTTTCGTAGTCGGTGCTTCCGAAAGTGCTGCCTTTTCGATGGCGCTGCTGTCCTTTCGTTGACGTTGGTTCCAAATGTGCTGCCTTTTCGTTGAAGGTGCTTCCTATTGTTTTTCCTTTTTTTTATGGTGCTTCCAAATGTGCTTCCTTTTTTTTGTTGATGGTGCTTCTATTTTTTAATGTTGTTTTGACTCTAGTATTTTAGTAAATTGTTCTTGATTTGACTAGCGTATTATTCCAACCGGTTCATGTATATAAACGAGTCCTAGACAGCAGGACGCTCAGTTTGTTACTGCCGTCGACGGTGTACGGATCACCTAGTTTATTTCTTCTTGTGCATAAGTCGTGTAATTGCCTGTTCTTGAGACTTCGATGGCATCTTTACCGACTTTAACGTCGAACTCGATGGAGGATGTACCATCGACTACGGGAACCATGACGTCAGCGCCGGCGATGTTGGAGCAGATCCCGTTGGCAACGCCTCTGATAACACTGGAGGAGACTTCGATATGTGCTGTTCCATTATCAGCTGAAGTTTCATCAGCATTGAATACTTCAATTAATGAAGACTGTACTTCGCATCAGTGTAAATACTGTGGTGCATCATTTACTATCACCTCAAATGCTCGCATACATGAAAGAAGCAGTTGTTCTAATAATGTTCAAAGAATACAATTTCAGTGCAATAAGTGCAATAAAGTAATTTCACGTCTCGATAGCTTACATCGTCATTATAAAAAATGCTCCGAGACGTATAATAAACATGGTTATTGATTTGACTCATGTGTTGTACCGGCTAATGAGACTATATAAGTGATATGAACTTCAGTCCGTCTCTGGCTGCGGCGATGAACGGATCGGATAGACATTTAAAGTCATGTAAAAGGCTTAGTCCATACAATAAGAAGACTGTTTGAATCGAGGAATCCACAAGACTTTAGTAATTTGTCTGTGTATTTTTTTTGAACTCGTAGTAGTGTAGTATGTATGTAATAAAAGTTTTTTTAACAGAACTTGCGGTGTTTTTATTTTCTCAAACCTGTCACTTTAGTGGTACTTTCTTAAAATATTAAAGTTGTTTTGTATCGTCCAGGGATCTAACCAAGGTCCTTAGTCGATCCAACCAACCATTATATAGATTACAAATTTATTTAATGAATTTTGAACTTTTTCCCGAATCTCTAGCATTAAAATTACTAATTTCCAATATAGTGGTCGTAAAGGATTATATAATGATGGTAGTAGCGGATTTAAAGTGTCTATAAGAATGTTGAACATGGTTTATTGAAATTATTTTTTTTTACATAAAATTAAACATTATTGCATCGATCGGGTATCGAACCAAAAACAGGAATCCATCGAATCAATATGTAAATTAATGAGTGATTTATTTAATGAATTTGGAACTTTTTCCCGAATTTCTAGCTAAATAATTACGGATTTTCAAGATGGCGGCCAAATTTCAAGATGGCGGGCACCTTAGTAATAAATGATTACTGCACTCTAGCGGATAAGAATTAAACTAACATGGCGTCAGCGCACTCTAGCCGACGATACAATGATGATGGCTTCCAGCATCGAAGACAAGATGGCGGACATGACGCCATACTAGGTGATGATATATATGCTTTGAAAAAAAGTGGTGGGAGTCAGTATGCCAGCAGCCACCGTGGGGGAAGGATCGGTCGTCATTTTTATTTTTTGCCCTCACCGGGTTCGAACCGCGGACTCCGATCTCCGTGTCGTAAATGTTTGTTTTTTATAAAAACTTTATTAAATTTTATTAAGTGATTTTTTTTATAAATTTTAAATTTTTTTTCGTTAAAATCGGATAATAAATAAAAAAGTTAAAGATGGCGACCGTAACGGAAACTGCAACGGTGACGTCATCTTTCAAAATGGCGGTCATAATCCTAGATGACGTCAGAGGCTTATATGCGGCTATCTCTTAGGAGTTTTAAGCCTCTTTAAGGAATTTGGGTTCTTTCTAGGGCAAAACGACTTTTGAGTATTTTCGAAATCCTGATTTTTGAATTGTGGAATTTTTTGAGATTTTTGGCGGAATTTTTTTTCACAGAAATGGAAATTTTGGCAATTTTTGAGTAATTTTGGGCAATTTTTGCACAATTTTGGCGAATTTTGAGGGTCAAAGGTAAATGTCCTACTTGTCCCGTTACGCTGTGTCCCGTTACACTCATCCAAGTTGGCCGCCGTGACGTCAGAGATGGACGTGACGTCAGAGATGTGGCTCGGCACCTCGCACCTCACCCAGGACCCAGTTTCCGGACCGGCTATTCTATACTACTGCCACATAAACAATTTTTAAAACCAGTATGGTGTAATAATAATTTTAATATCATCTTAATATAAGATTATATAAAATCATGTTTAACTGAACAAAAAATCTAAAGAATAAGAATAAAAAGTATTTCTTTAATAGGATGTTACATCCACGTGTTATAATAATTTGTACAAATATCATAAATCGTCAGCAGCAGGCGTATAGTGGCATACTTGCTTGATTACAATCGATGTGCCAGTGGCTAGTAAAACAATTCAAGATAAGGTATTATAAAGCTACTCAGCTTTCAGGTTGGAATCAAGTCGAAGTGGCTGAAGCAACTAACGCCGTTCTGCATTCCAACACGCATTTTCTCCACTGCATTAAATCTAGAACCTATTAATTGTAACGACTAATCACAGGGTTAACTTCGGATACATTAAATGTGGTGGATCTAGAAGCCACTAAAGAATGGGGCTTATGCTTTATACCAGAAAATAAGTGCGAAAAATATTTTCCCTCACCGCCCAAAAACGTTTTTATATACAGTATAATTTGCTATTAGATGGGGGTCCCTTCCGCCAGTTTGGACCAGCCTTTGTATGAAATAAGTCATAAGCGCTTAGTTTGATAACTGAGTCGGAAAAAACTGTTTTCAATAGTATTGGAGGCAGTGAAGAATGCTGTCAACGAAGCAATACACGTGGTTAACTGTTAAAATTCCGTTTAAGTTGGTGTATGGTAAATACACACGCCTATCACAATAAATAAAAGTTGTTTTGTTGGTAGAGCAGATAACCCATGGAGAATAGGCTAACACTTCTACTTGGTTCGCGAAGTGCTGAAAATTTATACATCCTCAAAGAAACAGGAGCTATGAAATGCGAGGTTTATAGAATAAAACCTATTATTTTTAGGTTGATGTATATTGTTGGGAATAAATATGCAATTAAATATGAGTTTTACTAAATAACATTCTTACGTATGTACTTTCAAGCTTTTTGTGCCTACAGTATTCATAAAGTATATAAAATATTAACGTATCTGGTTCTTCGTTTAACATGTATATTTTGCATTTTTAAATTTGAATTTGTTAAAGAACAGTGACTGAAATGATGCTTTTCATCAAATATAAAAACCTACTTTTATTTGGACTAGGCCCTTGAAACGTAAGACTGCAGCTGATGTTACGAATGCGATGGGGGATATTTTGATACAAAAACGTAGAGCGGTATTATTATAGACGGACGACGGGAAAGAATATTTTAATGCTTCATTCAAGGCAATGATGAAGCGAAGACATCGATTGCTGAACGCACAATTCGTACGATCAAAAATAAACCGTATAGAAATTTTATAGCGAACGGAAATTACAAGTCGATGGATATCATGCCGAAAATTGTGAGTGAGTACAATTCTACAGTGCATTCCAAAACGAAAATGAAGCCAATGGACGTAACGGATTATCGCCTGCTTCGATAAAAATTTAATCGTCCCTACAAATAGTAATTGTACACAGGGCCACAACTAGGGGGGGGGGGGGGGCAAGCGGGGCATACGCCCCGGGCGCAAAGCTGTGGGGGCGCCGAAATCGCTTGCATTGTAATTCCTACTACAACTGGTAACTGGTAAAAAGTTTTCTTACTTGCATGCCAGGAATGTCTAATCTGATTTACAATATAACGTCTCAACATATTTAATGAACAAGTCTAGTGATTATACGGACTACTTTATGGACATAGTGGGTTCATGCATGGAAGGTACAGTAGCACAGAAACTGTTACATGTAGGTATGGAAAATGCTTAAATAGCACCATTTTTCCATGGGGGGCCTCCGGACCCCCCGCTTAATTGGTGTGGTATGTGTTAAAAAATAGGGGGGGGGGGGGGGTGTATGAATCCATTCATGCCCCGGGTGCCAGAGACTCTAGTTGCGGCCCTGATTGTACTGGCGAATTATTTAAGGTTTATAGAATAAACAATACATACCCTCAAACGTATTTTCTGGATGACTTGAATGGTACAAAAATTTCAGGCGCGTTTTACCAAGAGTAAATACCAAAATCTGGTTTTCCAAATACTTTTCTCTTAGAAAAAGTGTTACGACGAAAGAAGGGAAAAGTCTTCATCCGTTGGCTCTTACATGGACCTGAGTTTGATTCGTGGATTGATGAAAAATATATTTTGAAACGTTAAATTTTTTGTGTAAATAAAATTTATGTGTAAATGTAATTTGAGTTTTTTTTAATTACTGTAAATTGTATGCATGCTCGGAGCGGTGTCCTCTGAGCAGTGTTTCTTGGAACGTCCAACGGAGAAATTAAGGTAGATTCCCCCCCCCACCATGTGGTCCTGGAGGAGGCGGGGCTAGCGCTTCCGTCGGTGAGCGGACATGCGCTTGCAATTTCTCCCCCTTCACCACGGGCGCGCACGCTCGTGCCTCATGATCATCACCTGGCTGTGGCGTGTAATATATACGTTTCCTCTCCCAGCTCTGGCGAACTGTATTCACATAATTTTTTTAAATTATCAACTTGTTTATAAATGTAACACATTATTATTTTAAATATCACTTTTTTATAAATGTAACACATAATATTTTAAATATCAACTTTTTTGAATGAAAAAAAATTATTCAATGTTTTATCTGCCACTTCTTTTTTTAAAAATCGATATTTTTATAAATGTAACACATTATTATTTTAAATATCAACTTTTTTATAAATGTAAAAAAATTGTGTTGAAAGTTTTCCCTGTTACTGTTTTATAACTAATGTTTTTTAACGTGAAACTAGAATTTTTTTATATTTTTTTTAACCTTCATTTTAGTATAGTGATGGAGGATTAATATAAACATACACACATATATTGGATTTATTTTATTTCCAACAATTCCCCGTCCGGTACCAGACGAATACAGAGGACGCATTACAATGTTGGAGTGTAGTTCATTA
The DNA here is from genome assembly GCF_032445375.1 of Bacillus rossius redtenbacheri. Lineage (NCBI taxonomy): Eukaryota > Metazoa > Arthropoda > Insecta > Phasmatodea > Bacillidae > Bacillus > Bacillus rossius. The sequence goes on along the minus strand of NC_086330.1, from coordinate 213,383,780 downwards.
CACATAGTTCTGCCTGTAAATTGTTTTTATAATAACACACACAACTTATAATTTTTTATGGGTAATAAATATATAACACGTAGTTTTAAGTCACTGATGATTATGATTAGTTAGTTCACACCTTGTTCACATAATAGTTTTGATATAGCTACGGAACAATAACTGTCGCATCAAGGAGTGACAAAACATGAACACTGTAAAAAACTCACGCTATACTTGTCGTCACGCAGATCACTGTTCTTCTGTGAACTCTGGCATGGGGCGATGGCTATCCGTACACTTCGGCACGGGATGATGTTGCGGTAGCGATGGCGACGGTGTAGAATTCGCAGAATTTGTCAATCGACGTGATGCAATTGACATTAGTGGTGTCAATGGTCTCGCCAGGGTGGATGATGGCATAGATGGTGATCCATCACGAGATGTAGCCGGCTCTCGAGCAGCACCAGCAATGGTGGTGTGGGGTGATGTTGACTCACGTGATGGTCCATGGTTCTCCAACTGACGAAAGCCCGCCTCTCCAAACACTTGACGGGCAGACTCCACTGGTGAGGGGTCACGTTCGGGGGATAGACCCCATGGGTTGTCTTGCGTCCAGTGACGTCCCTGTCATCTGCAGCACTCGATGCGATACCAGTTGTGTAGGTACGTTTCCTCGTCCTCTTCGTCTATCATATCATCAATAGGTACGTGCGTAGAGGACTCCAGCAACCATGGATGGTCGATTAATTTTTTCGTTGACATGTTAGCTGCTGCAAGGACCTCAATGCTGGCAATGAGGAGAGGAAATGGAGTGATGATTTAGAAGAACACTAGTGCTGCACGGTGTCGATGACATCTCTGGTCCTACTCTCCTCGAAGAGTGAAATCACCTTGGCTATTATGTAGTTGGTGAATATTACGTCGATCGGGTCTGGATACAATTGATTTATCGCTTCGTTAATGTTCATTACGGTTTCGGAAACGTCGGTTATGTCGTAACCGTCGTAACCTGCAACGATTTCGTCGATCGTCACGTACAGATTTTCAGACGTGGGAGCGATTGGTACCACGTGCTGTTCCGATTTTAACTCACAGGCCTGAGGTTTGCACACGATATTTCCATCGGTAGACGACTGGTGCGCGCGAGGAACTGCAGGTAACTAAAGGCTTCCCGGGGCCGGCAGCCGGTATTTATACCCTTAACAAATTAGTGGTGAGAGGGGTAAAGGTGGGAATGACGGTAAAAAGAGAGAGGGAGGGAGGTGTGAAAATGTTTTTCTTGGAAGGGTTGGAGAACAGCAGTAGTGGTGGTGGAGGTTGTTTATTACGATAAAAATTAAAAAATAATAATAATAAAAGGACTGAGGGGGGAGATAGAAGATATATGCTATGAACAAAGTGGTGGGGGGTCAGTCTGCCACCAGCCACCATGAGGGAATGATCGGTCGCCATTTTTTTGCCCTCACTGGGTTCGAACTGAGGACTCCAAGCTTCATGTGGTAGGTGTATGTTTTTTAATATTTTTATTACAATTTTTTAATTGAATTTTTTTATAAATTTAAAAAAAATTCATTACAATTGGTAAATAAATAGAGATTTTAAAGATGTTGTGCGTACAGTAATTTGCAACAGTGACGTCATAATTCAAAATGGTGGTAAACAAAATGACGGAATTTTCGAGAAAACAAAATGATGTCATCCAAGATGGCGTATCCAAGATGGCGGGATACAATATGGCCGCCGGGATAAATGTCGAGGTCAAAGGTCAAGGTCAAGACCATCCAAAATGGCTGCCATGACGACACAATCCAAGATGGCAGTCGGCACCACAGCACGACACCCTGAACCCTGCACTCGGACATACCAAAACATACTACTGGAAATCCATATCCATTCAATGACAAAGTGAAGAAGTGTGCATTAAGACATCCGCTGCAGTAATTTACACTTCTAACGATGTGAAGCAAACTGTTAAACATGGTGTCCAGAAACTCTGTCAAGAAGAGGAGGACTATGTCAGTGAAGGTTCTGGCTGGTCTCTGTCTAGTTTAAAGGTTGGAGCTAAGAATTACTCATTTCACGCATATTCATGTCTAAATGTTTAGAAGATTGCTGTCTTTCGCAAGTGTTCCTGTAGTAGAATAGAAATTTTAAAATAAATATTTCATTTGTAAAAGAACTTGAGGTTTTATTTCTCGAACCTGTGACTATAATGTTAAATTGATGTTATATTAAATTAATATTTTTAGCATTGTCCAGGATAGTACCAAGGGCATAAGTCGATCTAATTAATCAGTTAATAATGAGTGATTTTTTTTGTTGAATATTAGTATTTTTCCAAATTTATGGGTCAAAAAATACAAATTTACAAGATGGCTGTCATAATGGCTTATAGGATGGTGGTTTGCTTTGAAAGTCTGCATATTTTATGACCTACCACCTTAATTATTGAGATTGATATTTTTACATTAAATTAAACATTATTGCATCGAACAAGTATTGAACTAAGGACAGGAACTGATAGAATCAATCTGTTAATTGATAGCAATTTTTTTTGGCAAATTTTGGAATTTTTCATGAATTTCTATCTGAATAATTACACAATTACAATATGGCGCCCAAATTTCAATATGGCAGGCGCCTCAGTAATATAAATTCAATCTAGCAGGTAAGAATTATACTAATATGGTGACAGCGCACTCTAGCAGACGAAAACAAGATGGTGGCCTCCAGCAGACGAAAACATAAAGGCGGATGTGACATCATACTAGCTGGTGGTAAGTTTA